>NW_027256884.1:90636411-91301411 GCF_029215685.1 Pituophis catenifer annectens
GCAATTGGCCAACACCCTTTCAGAACACAAGCCTCTTCATTGCATCACCTCCAGAACAGCTCAAACTTCAAAGTCACAGAAGCCTATAAAGATCCATCCACTCAACCAGTTGTTCAGCTGACCCAGAACTCTCTTTGTGGTTCTGTTCAATAAACCATCTTTCCAATCAGCCTCCATGTTGTTTCCAGTGCCTTTCTCCCCGCTTGGAACTGAAGCAGATGGATTTTCCTTCCAACACTAGGGACCACAATTCAACTGTAAAGCACAGAAAATCAGGTGTCCAGGCAGTTCAAATGAATACATAGGTTTATTGCGTTATTAAGTTCTCTTATTAAGTTCTCCACAAGAATCTGAACTACTGTCAAAGCAAATTAGCGGTAGATAAGAGCCAATGGAATTCAAGGTAGGCTGGACTTAGATCTCTTATAGGTGCAAAGAGACTCAAAACTGATGATGCGTTTGACCCATCCCTCAGGCTCAGCCTGCTCTTCTCCTACATCAACAACTAGACCATTGATCAACAAGGTACCAGAAGTTTCTATCTTACTTTGCATGATGTTTCTACATAAACTGGGACAGCTGATGACATCCATCTCTATTGTTTCTTACTATCTAGTTCTAAGAAAGTAATCACTAACCTTAAACATTGTCTGATAATAGAATGGGTATTAAAATTAAATTCATATGAAGTAAGACACACTAATTCTGGGGAGACTGTTAACTAAATAGGAAATTGGACATAAGGACCAAAGTTCAACTAATTTTTGATAGGATTGCACTCTCTCTGACAGAGTAGATTCTTATTATCGGAATGCGTTTTTGATCCCCGATTATCACTGAATTCACAGCTAATTAATTATGCACAATTAATTAGCACAATTATTGGTAGACTAGCTACATAATTTTTCACTTGGTGATTATCCTTGATTTTGTTACATCTTGATTATTGCAACATGCTCTCTATGGAGCTATCCATGAAAAATGTCCAAAAGTTGTAGTTAGTGCAAAATACAGCAACCAGGCTGCTAACTGGCACAGGCACTGCATGTTGTCTGTAAAGAAAGATCTATTGTGGTTACTTATTTACTTATGGAGACAATTTAAGATGTTACTGTTGACTTTGAAGGTCAACTTTTAAACAGTTAAAATGGGCAGGAAATTCCTCCTTAAGATGTCTTGGTTGTTATATTCATCTTTCTGCCTGTAAGAAAAGGCATTCTCCTGCATTGCTTCCAACTATTGAATATATCACCTCTGGAGTTGCCTTTAGCTTCCATTCTCAGTATTCAGGAAATCTGAAAAGATGTATCTCTTTTACTAGACTATTAATACAAGTGCAATTTTAGTATTCTATTACACTCAGTGTTTATTTTAAACTTTAAATGAATAAAATAAATAATTATCTACCATGCACCTCCCACAATGTCCTGTATATAGTGGAACACTAATATATATTATGGTAATCAATAAGAATTAACAACAAATAACTTTTTCTAATATTTAACAATTACACAGCGGGAACTAGAGGTGGACAGTGGAACCGAAATAATGCTATTTTATCTTTCCTCCTCCTATTTTCCTCACAACAACAACCCCGTGAAGTGAGTTGGGCTAAGAGACAGTGACTGGCCCAATGTCACCCAGCTGGTTTTTCATGCCTAAACCAAAACTAAAACAGTCTATTGGTTTCTAGACTGAGTTCTAATAGAACTCACACCCAACTGGCTCTATAAAATATACATATTTTATATTGAAATATGCATACTGTGTAACAGAATTAGTCTCTATCTTGAAAAATAGGTCTAAAATGAAGAAGTAAAGAGTTAATCTTGTACTACTAACTTGCCTCAGGTTATACCTCAAGTTAGCAAAATGCTTCTGACTTCTAGGACCTAACCCTCATCCACTAGAACATACTGTCTCTCCCACAGGCCCAGTGAAGCAGAAAACAAGAACACTGCTTTAGCAGAGATATTGGAGTACATATATCCACTTGGTAGAGCAAACATCATCAACAATAATAACCTTTTTTCCTGTATATGTGTATGCATATTCTTAAACAGAAGCAAATAGAAGACTAGCAAAATAACGTGGTCATCCCATTCTACAAAGCATGAATATTCTACACAGTATAACAAAGTTTGTGGCTAGACAGGAACTATGTTGGTGGAGCAGTCTGGTTAAAAAGAAAAAAAAAGCTGTTGACTGTTAACTCTAGTCTGCCCAGAATATTAATCAGAGACATGCAGATGAATTTTTAAAAATCATTAGGCAAATGACCATCAGCACTGTTCCTGCAAATTTTAAAAAATAGTACAGGTAGTCCTCAACGTATGACCAAAACTGAGGCCAACATTTATGTTAAGTGAGAAATTTGTTAAGTGAATTTTGCCCCATTTTATGACTTTTCTTGCTACATGTTAAGTGAATCACTGCAATTGTTAAATTAATAACATGTTTATTAAGTGAATCTGGTTCCCCACTGACGTTGCTTGTCAGGTCACAAAAGGCGATTACATAATTTCTGGATGCAGCAACTGTCATAAATGTGAGTCAGTTGTCAAGCATTCAAATGTAAATCATGTGTCAGTTGTAAGTATGAAAAACGCTCATAAGTCACTTTTTTCAGTGATGTTGTAACTTTTAACGGTCACTAAATGAGCTGTTATAAGTCGAGGACTACCTGTATTCAGTTTATCTATTTATTATATTTATATCCAATGTAACCTGATGACTCTTGGTAGCCAACATAGTATATTTAGCTTCCCCTTTTTTATTTCCAGTTATAAAATTGGCACAACAGCTGAATGACAATCACATCAAGATACTTTGTTGGTTTGGCTTTTCTTGTTTAGAGTCTTATCTGTAATCTTTACAACACTTTACAACATCTTAGGCAGTCTTCTACAAACTAGTGTATTCACAATATAGCATGTTGAAAATCTTCTACAAACTAGCATTTTCCAGGTGTGTTGATCTGAAATATCCCTCATCCCAAGCAGTAAGGCCCATGCTGGCTGAGAATGATAGGAATTATGATAGGAATTATGGTTATCTGGCAGCTATCAAGATGGAGAAAGCCACTTTATAAGATACACTTCATTCTAACAATCTGGACTATAATTTGTCAAGTAACTGATCTAGTGCAGTAGTTAAGGTAAATACAGGAGCTTCAGAGGAACAGTAAGTTCAAGTCAACTTGCAGCAACAGACACTCACCAGATGATTTTTGAGCAGTCATTTCCTCTTAGACAATCCAAGCTATGTTGTGATAGTGCTGAGAAATGAAAGAGGGAGACTATCTCGACTGCCTTTTGCTTCTGAATAAAAGACGGGATATAAATAAGAGAAAATGGAAAGGAAGTACTTGTTCTACTTCAGCTGACTAATCAGTGAATTTATTATTGTTAAAGCAAAGATCTAATCAGAACAATCACTTTGAAAGAGTAAAGAGACATAAAATCTAGCACAAGGGTTTTCCTTTTATTTTCCTTCAAATCTACTTTTAGGAAAACAGCAGTATCATCCTGATGTCTTTTCTAGAAATGAAACTTTCAAATGGCACCAGTTTATGACCTTGCTAACTTCAACATACTTTTTGGGGTTTCATTCCTATGTTAGAGAAACCATCACCCCATTTTTATTCTCCTCTTAACACTTCTTGGCAGCATTTATTTTCAGTCTGCTACCAAGGGGCCAATTAGTACATTACTGTTGTTGAGCTTTGTGATTTACCTAATAGGAACTAGATTGAAATTAAATAGGGCATCAAAGAGCCATGAGTAGATACCAGCATTACAGGTTACAATCAAGCAGGTGGGAATTCTTAATGGAAACAATAATATGTGACATAGATTTTGCTAAGAAGCTTTTAATTTTATTTTTTTTTAAAACCCACATTTTAGGCATATTTAACCATTGTAAAAGAAACAAATGAAGTTGTGAGATGCTTTCATCAGGATAAAATCAGTCTGAGATCAACATCCATTCTGTTTTTAGTTTTATGTATGCAATATATGTTTACCTGGAAAACAGAAATGATGTTGTGGATCGCATTGGCTGAAAATAGTAGCCTGGAGAAAGAAAAGGGGGAAAAAATAGAAAAAACTCATAGAAGTAAAATGTCTTGATCCAGTTGATCAAAATTAAAAAACAAAACAGCATTTCTGAAAATGTTTTGTGTAGGTATGTGGGTGTGCATGTATCCCTGGAGACTGCCTGGACGAGTCCCTGCAGTTTTCTTGGAAAGATTTTGGAAGTGGTTTGCCTGTCCTGCTTCCAGGTTGAGAGGATCTGACTGGGCCAGGGTCACCCAGCTGGCTTTGTGCCTAAGGCAGGAATAGAATTCAAGTTCTCTTGGTTTTAGGTTGGTGCCAAACTGGCTGTCTATTTCTAGTGAAACAGTTTTTTATTCTAGTTGAATAAAGTCATGGACCAAAAACTACATTTCACTATAAGAAGGAATCATGCAAGATAATACTGTACCAATACTCAATATTCCACATTATTTTACTGAGTTACAAAAGTTACTTTCTCCAATATGTAAATGATATGTTTTCACATTTTTCTAAGGTATTTATGTAAAATGTTGCCATCACAATATAGTTTTGAAGGGATGAAGGATATGCCTACTATTAAAAGCAGAAGAAAAAAAAGCCACTATAATATTAGCATGTACATTAATTTTCCCTATTAACAGTGTCTGTGTCGTGGAAGAAGTAAACTTTTGGAAAGTGTACTTCTAAAATCTTTGAAATGAAGTATTTCATATTTGAAGATTGCTTATTCTGACACAAATCATATCCATGAGAAACACTTAAAATTAGATGCACATTTAATAGTATTATCAATATGAGAAAAGTGTACACAAGAAAGTACCAGACAAAATGCAACAATATCTAGAAATGTTATGAGCAACAATAGCTTGCTAATGTAAGAGGCAGGAGAGATTGAAGATCATTGCTTTTTCATTACATTATTTATGCCACAGCTTCTTCTGAATTCTTCACTCACTTTTTATAAGCACTATCTTCCCAGTTCTCTTCATTTGTTAAATGTACCAATCCCTTTTCACAAACAGTAGTGTCACTCTTAGTGTCAACAAGTGACAAATGATCCTCTTTTATGTCAACATTTATATTTAATAATGGTCATGAAGTTAACTGAGCCTATGCTGGAATCGCCCACTCATCCTATATTCAAACTCCCATTGTGTCTTGCCTTCTTCATAATGTATAATTTTGCAGAGCATATTTTATCCTATGTAATGTCATCTATATTTCTTCAAATAGTTGAAGCTTCTTGATGAATGTACTTGTACAATGAAAAATATACAATCTTTACACTTAATAGCATAGATAAATGTGCAGTTTTACTGCCAGATATATAATAAGCATCACATTTAAGGTCACTGTATAGTGCAAGCACATTCATCTCCACAGGTCTTCTATCCAGGTAAACCTCTTCCTTCTACTCTCTCTGTTGTTGGTCTATTTCCTTCCAACATGCACTCCTTCAAATATTCCAAGTTTCTTTACTTAGAAGTAAATTTAAATTAAATATTATTTATCACTGTGCCTTACCCACTTCAGGATGTTATTGATCACCCTAACCATATTGTAAAGTTTCCTGAAATATGTGGGCTACATCTACATGGGTATACTATCAAAGAAAGTATACACATGGAAGGAAACTAGGAGCAAAGCTGGACATGATTTCTGCTTTACACATTGCAGAAAGAGAAAGAGCCTCCATTTTCCTTGCTAGACTGAGGAGGGTCTCAGGGCAATTTAATCTCCCTCCCCCTCTCTCCCATCCTGCTTAGATTCTTTAACACACACACACACACACACAATGTTCTCCTTCAGGCCTTGGCTGGGAAAGCATGATCTCCTACACACACACACACACACACACACACACAATTTCTTTCTCTGTGTGTGCTTCTGTATGGCTCATGTTGTATTAGCCTTCTGAACATCTGTACCATTCAAGACTTTTTTTATGCATTTCCAAATTCTTGTTATTTGTCCCCAAATAAAACATACTACAATGTGATAAAAGCATGTGATAAAAGCAAAAAGACCTTAGGAAATTCACTTCAAGTTTCAGTTAAATGTTATCACAATTTTAAATGGACTGAAAATCCACAAAATAAGGTAGTTTTTTTAAGGGAGTGGTAATGCCCTTTTAGCTTTTTAAAGACTACCTTAAAAGCACAAAGTTATATCCACAAAAGCATCAGTACAGTATGAATAAACAGTTCTCTTATATAGAGACCATAACATTTGGGAAGCAGTTTGGAAAAATGATAAATAACCTCATTTCTTAAATAAATGTTTTTTATCTCCCAGATTCATAATTGTTCTTTCCTCCCTCTCTTCCACAAAATAAAGCTTCCTTGCAAAATTATTTATGCTTCCACTACATTCAAAAACACACAATCTGTATGTAACAATGACAAAAGATTCATGGTCTCCTTTTTCCTGGCATCTCTCTCTCTCTCTCTCTCTCTCTCTCTCTCTCTCTCTCTCAAACATATGTACAATTAGAGAGGCGGGTGAAAAATTCCAATTTCTCCTCCCACCTCATTCTCTGTATTAATCGCCTGGTAAAGGTTCAAAAAGACACAACAGACAAGACAAGAAGCCAACAGGTGGGGGGGGGGGGGAAGAGTGCAATAATAAAAAAAAAGCTTTGTGTCCTTTATCCAAGCGATGCACTTGAGCTATATACCCCCTTCCTCTTTTTAATAAAGTCAGTGAACGCGCTTTCTGAAATGCGATTTTTAAACACAGTTAGCGAAACGCCGTGACAAGTTGGACCTTCCCGAGAACATCAAAACAAAACCACACCACGGAACAATTTACCCGGGTGGGCGTGATCCTTTATTCTTTGAAACGCGCGCACACACACACAAGGGGGAAACCAAGGCAGGGGTGGCTGGGATCGCCATCCCTATTGGGAAAAGTTTCGGGTTGCCTCTTCCCTCGCTGTCCTCCCATCCTCGTCCTACCCTCCTTCCCTGCCCCGACACTCCAGGTCGGAGCGCTGACGCCGCGGGGCAATCGCCCAGCTTTTAGCAGCAGAGGCAAGCAAGAGCAGTAGCCACAGAGGCGGCGGAGCCGGGCTGGGTTTTGGGTAAAGAATCGCGGTGGGATCACGGCGGCCAGCCCAGCAACCTCGTCCTCTAATGTCTGGATCTGTGAACAAACACACACACACACACACACACACACACACACACACACAAAGCGGCCCGGGAGGGGACGGTGGAAGCGGGAAAGGGAGAAGCTTTAAGCGCGGAAGCTGCGAGGCAGAAGCCTCCTGCTTTTCCGCGCTCCCCTTTCCCCCCCAACAGCCCCCCGCGCCCTTTCTTTTCCTCCTGGGCTTCGCCCAAAGACGCGGCAAGGGAGGAGGCGGGGAATGGGGCGAGAGAAGCGCAACTGCAAGTCATAAACAGCGCCGAGCCAAAGCTACTTCTACCGCAGACAGAACGAGCGCGCGAGGGAAAGGGAGAGGGGCCACGCAAATGCTGGGCTCCCCCTTCCGAGAGACTCTGAAGGGACCGGCCGCCTGCGCTACAGCCACCGAGCCGGTGCTTTAGAAGGAGCGTGCCCCCCCCCCTCCCGTCCCTCTCTCCATGCCAAGCTTGGAGAGCTCAAGGCTGCCTGCAAAGAAACCCAGCTTTGTGCTTGTGTCTCTGTTGTGGCTGCTGCTCCTGTTGCCACCGAAGGAAAAATTGTAGCCTCTCTCTTACCTTTGCCTCTTTCTCTCACACAATCTTTCTCTTTTTCCCTCTCTCTCTCTCTCTCTCTCTCAAAATTTCCCTCTCTCTCTCTGTCTCTCTCTCTCCCTCCCTCCCTCTCTTTCTTTCTCTCTCTCTCTCTCTCTCTCTCTCTTTTTTTAAATTGTGTGTTATGAGGAGAATTTCTGGAGAATCATTCCGCCAAGGCGAACGAGGGGGGGAGGGAAGTGAAGAGAAATAAACAGAAAAGGCAACAGACACCCTTTCCCTCAAGTCCTTTGGTCTCCTGGCACCAAGACACCAGGACAACATCAAAGCGACTTAGGGGGGGTACTTTAAGGTCCTATTGTCTGCTCCAGTCTGCTCTCTGTTTTCTTCTGCCTCCCCCTCTTGCTGCCGTAAGACTTGGTATGGTCCATGCATTCATGCCAAGTAGCTTTCACACATGGAAGCTTGTCTCAAGCAATTGCTGACAAGCCACAAACAAGACATTCTCCCTCCTTTCTCCCTCCTCCTTCCCCTTCCTCCTTTCTTCAGAATGCAAACTAAAACTCCGGCGACAGGCAGACTTGGCCTACACGCCCCCACCCCTTTACCACCACACAGATACACATGCTCAGCTCACTACTATACTGGTGGAGTTAAGAGACAGGAAAAAGCCCAGGCTGAGTTGGGGGCAGGGAGAGATGTCTGCCTGTGTCCCAGTAATATGGCAGAGAAAGACAGAAGCTACGCACACAACATTGCATAGCATTTTCTTTATTCAGTTGTGATGAGAGAGAAAGATTAAAGAATTAGCAACTGGGGTGGGGACGAGTAAAGCAAAACTCTTGCGTTGTATTGTGGATATGGAGGAGTAATATCTGCAAAATTTGTGTTTCAATCTCACTCAAATGAAAGTATGTGTATATATGTGCACATGCTATAAATTTTATGTATGCATACATGTTCAGAAAAACAGACTGAACAGCAGGATAAGATGCATTATGCAGGTTAGCCTTCAGTACTATTGATATCCACAACATTCAGAAATTTCCCTTAATATCCACAAATATTTTTACATTATGCCAAAGAACAAAATATATATACAATGACTCTGACTTCATTTACATGACTTCATAAGAACCTGAAGAGATATGGGTGCAGTATTAAGAAACAGTGATTTAGAAAAACTGCCCAGTGAACTTTAGAGATAAAAATAGCTCAGAGCCAGAGTCACATACATTGATCCTGAAGCTACGCATTGTGCCACAGAAGCTCCTATGAAAACTCTCAACTTCACATTACATTGTTCTAATGAAAGGAAATCATACAAGAGAAGGAGGTCACTCAAGGTCATAGACAACACAACTAGTAGAAAAGGGGCTAAGGTTGGCACACCTTTTACTATCTGTTTATTGGTGATCACTTCCAAAGAGAGTAAAAGGAAAAACCAGTGTAAAATTTGATTGAAACTAAGCATGCAGAATTCAAATATGATATAATCCAGATTACACCTAATCTGTCTCACACAACTGCTTTGATTTTTAAAAGATGGAGAGAACTATGCACAATGTTCCAAGCTCTTTAGAAGAAGTGGATAAAAGTGAAATAAAATTTATGAAAGGTACTGTAGAAAGTTAGCACCCACCCATCTCCTAGAAGAATGAAATATTCTAGGAAATATTAAAAATGCAGAATATTATATTTCCCTGGATGAGAAAAGGAGAAACATGTTTTTAAAGACAAAGCAGCTCCCTGCCCCGCCTCCACTTCAGCTCCAGGGTGATGGGATTATGACTTTCACCCTCAGGACATGATTACCCTCAGGATTATCTTCATTACATCACCCAGCAAGATTCAACCAAGCCTGGGACTCAAGACAACCTACAAAGCTATCCCTGCATGGCCCCATGGGAGTCTGACAACCGATCAGAATACATTTCTTACACAGGAACAGGAAGCTCCAAGGCAGGGCCCAAGAGAGAGTACAAATCTCTCTCTCTCTCTCTCACCCATGTGCTTGATTGCCCAGGATCTCAAACCATGTGGTCCTGTCCACCATTAAACCATCTTTCCAAACAGCTTCCATGTTTCCAGTGTCTTTCTCCCCACTTGGAACTGAACCCAGATGGACATTTCTTCCAACAGTACTTTCAGAAAAAGGATTTTATTTAAAATATTATGCTTCCATAATTGAGCCCTAAGGGATTTCTAGGAAAAGAGAGAAATAGAAATTATGCACCATGAAATTAAGAACAGTAGTCAATAGTCACACTCGTATAGAAAAGTATGTCTACTTCTCAAACAATCACCTGAATCCAAATACAATTTTTGATAGAACTGTAAGTATGTTTTCTTAAATCCTCTTACCAAGTCCCAGAGCATGATGATATTCAACAAATTATCTTTACTAAAGTTGCCTAGCTGGGAGATAATTCTACAGCTTAGAATAAAAACACGTTGGTTAATAATATGAATATATCATATAACAGGGGTGTCAAACTCGATTTCATTCAGGGCTGCATCAGGGTTGTGTTTGACTTTGGGGGGGTGAGGGGGCGTGGCTGGGGTGGATGTGGCCAGCTCAACATCACTCGTGTCGGGGGCACCTGTGGTGGCCTAAGCGCTCTGCCAACGAAAATGGTCTCCCGAACTCCGGTTTTGGCTGCAATGGCCACCTGCAATCCTCTGTCAGTGAAAACAGAGCTCAGGAGGACCGCGCCCTCCTGAGCTCTGTTCTCACTAGCAGAGGGTTGCAGCAGGCCATTGCAGCCAAAAATGGAGCTTGGGAGCCTGTTTTCGCTGGCAGAGGCACCGTGGGCTGGTCCTTCACTGTTTCCAAGGTGGCCCTGCAGGCCAGATCTAAGCACCCTGTGTGCCGGATCTGGCCCCCAGGCCTTGAGTTTGACACCTCTGTCAAAGGGCTAAACAACAGATGTATTGATGCATTTCCATATCATGCAAAGCTTAGTAAATAGCAATAGATAAAATTACATGACTAATTATTATAGATTGTAAGGGTAATATAAAAACATTTTTCCCAAAGGTTCTGCCATTAAAAGATACAATAATAAGCTGCCACCAGTTTGACTGAACTTTCTGGTGGCCAAAGTTTGTTCATCAGGGAAATTTTTAACCTCCTACTTTCCATTCAGCCCCAAGAAAATTCATGAAATTAAAATATCCTTGGTCCCGCCTAAAACCCATGTAAGAAATCTTGCAAACATCCCGAAACATAAGGGGTAGCTGTGGAACTACGCTGTCCTGCATGAGGGTAAGCTTTTATGGAGAATTTACACCCAATGTGGCCAAAACTCTAGATAGAATCTCTCAATATATAAAAGGAGTCTATTAGGAAAAGGAAAACACAAGAAAGTAACAATCACAGAAGCAGAACTGCAAATAGAATCTAAACAGCGTAATTAAACTAGCTACTTAATGATTCCCTGACTGTGATCTTGCATTTCAGCCTATGTTCAGAGTTCATTGGAGAGAGTGTAAGTCAGTGTTTCTCAACCTTGGCAGTTTGAAGATATGTGGACTTCAACTCCCAGAATTCCCCAGTCATCTTCTGACTTCTGCCAAGGTTGAGAAACACTGGCCTAGTTGAAGACAGATCATCCTGGTCTTGTGCTTGAGTATTTGTAGATAGCACCTCTCCCTAAACACAATTCCTCTTCCTGTTCCTTTTTCCCTTCCGTTTTCAATTTTACAGAATATCTACAATAAATTGAAGCAAAATATTTTGAGGAGATGGGCTGTTTCTTTGACTTATCAAGGAAAAACACCCCACTTATGACATCCTAGGTCTAGAATTTCATTTCCAACAAACCTGGAATCATCTGTTAGTTATAGCAACTTAATAGATTCCTTTCATGAAATAATAAGAGTATAAATCAGTTTTGCACATTGTATAAATGGTATAATATTGGATAGACTGTTTTTTGGAGAACCAGAAGCAAACATTACATAATTACCCTCCCTAAACATGTTTAGGAGTATTGTTATCCTAAATCCTCCCTCCCCCCCAAAAAAAATCAACTCTAGGAATTTGTCACCGTAGGCTAGTTGGGAACTTTCACTCTTTCTTCTATCACTTTGACTTATGAAAATCTGCTAATGTCATCCCCACACTATTTTACTACACTAGATACAAAATGTGGCTGTAAATGAGCATCATACACCACTGTAGTCATGGCAGTCCAGTATGGAAGGATCTGTTCTGGTGATACTCTATATTGTTTTAAACGCTCAGTTCAAGGTTTTACTCTGGGAAACATCTAACGATTTATAGCTTTTCTTCTTTGAGAGACAGTTTGGTTTTTATAAACCTGCCCAGACAGCCCCATTTATTCAGATGATTGTTTTCATAGGTATGCATTTCCCTACACCTTTCCAAATCTATCATTTGCTTCTATTCTCTTGACATTTTAGAGAAAAGTGACACAGATGTTTTAATTTACCTTTTAAGGAGTTTCAAAATACTTTCTCTGTGACTATTACTTTTAAGTGATCCGTTCCTTATAAACGTTTTGTGGTGCGCTACTTGTCAAAAAACCTAAGTACAATATAATGCAGGTGATCCTTGACTTACAACTGCAATTGAGCCCAAAATTTGTGTTGTTGAGACATTAGTTAAGTAAGTTTTGCCCATTTTATTGCCTTTCTTTCTTTTATTTACCTTTCTTGCCACAGTTGCTAAGTGAATCACTGGAAGTTGTTAAATTAGTAACATGGTTGTTATGTGAATCTAGTTTCCTTATTGACTTTGCTTGTTAGAAGGTCACAAAAGGTGATCATGTGATCCCAGGACACTAACCATCTTAAATATGAGTCAGTTTCCAAGCATCTGAATTTTGATCACATGGCCATGGGGATGCTACAATGGTCATAAGTGTGAAAAACGGTCACAAATACTTTTTTCAGTGCCATTGTAACCTCAAACAGTCACTAAATCAACTGTTGTAAGTTGACCTGTACAATAAATGCAATCATGTAATATGTTGAATTTTCATAAGAAAATGGTGCAATTAGAAAATGTTTAACCCCTAGCCCCTAACCTGCAACTATCATATGACAAATTTTAGAAAGCTATTAGATGCCATTATATTCCTTTATTGCTAGAACTAGTTCTTGATGCAAGGCCAGAGAAGGCAATGCAGTACAGGAATCTAGAACAAAGGGGGGAAATGATGACATATGTGTCATAACATGATGCAGATTGCATGACTCACTAGTACAGTAAGACATCATGAAATGCATACATCATTATATCATTTATGTATGGAGTTACATCATGTTGCACATATTGGCATCATTGTGCTTATAATAGTTGACACCATTATTCAGATTTAAACCAGGAAAGGTACTTTAAATCCAGTTTAGGCATACTCACTCTACTTGTCAGTGGCTTTTTATACAATGCGTACCTTTTCCTGGTCTTGTACAGTAGCCATAGAGTCAAAAATGCCTATTTGATTTAAGAAGACATAAAAGAAATACTGACAGTGTGTGTGACCACATGCCACCAAATTGTCACTGTCTCTGTGATGCCTATTTAACCCAAATCACACCCACTCAAGTAAATGCACAGCTTCCTTAATCTGCAGCTGATAGGTACAGTGAACACACATGAATCTGACACCCCACACATCTCATTTTGGGTCCAAATTGCTGCATATCCCATGGCAGAAAAATGAAGCAAAGTAGGACAGGATTGGGTCTTTGGATATTGTGTCTTGGAGTTCACCTTATTATTTTCTTTGCTTTCTTGCACAATGTTAAGGCTATTTGGAGGCTTTCAATTTTTGAAAGTTATTCACTAGAAAATGGATAAAATATGCCAACATACAGTATTTTCAACAGTAATGGTTGCAAATTTATTTATTTATTTATTTGATTTGATTTGATTTCTATACTGCCCTACTCCCGAAGGACTCAGGGCGGTGCACAGCCAAACAATAAAACACATACATACAAAATTTAAAAGTAGAATTAAAATCAAATTAAATAGTTTTTGTTAAATTGTTTCAACAGCACAGAAAATAAGGACCACATATGACCCTGGGGTCTCAAGATGTTAATTCCTAATGTATGTTAATAATTAAAATTATTCTAGTTGTCCTGCCTGAACACATGGGTTTCCTAGTCATGAGAAATGTAATATTTAGAAATGTATATATTATACTATGCTATTTGAGAAAATATATACAGAATAAAACAATCCACAATTGCTGTTGTTGTGAATAGACTATTTGGTATATATTTAAGCTTTAACTGAACTGTGATACATTGTTCTTATTATACTCATTTGAATTTGACCCCACATTTTGCAATCTTTTTCCTCATTTGCTCCATGTGCTTATGTGCCTGATAACTGAGAATGACATTTGATGCATCTGAGGAAAAAGATTCTCATCCATGAAAAATTATGCCATATTTGTACTGTAAAAACATTTGTTAATTTAAAATGTAGGAATTCCCTAAGCATGCCAAAATCATGTACATCTAACACCTCCCCCTTATGTGCTCCTAACCCCAGCACAAACATACTACAGTAACCATGTTTATACACCACCTTGTCATGATGCTGCTTTTGCCCAGTCCAAGTCATCTTTAGCTGCCAAAACAATGTTTTCCTTCCTCTTCCAACAAATATTTATTGTGGAGGCAATATAAGGCTCTTCATCAATGCCTGTTAGAGGTTGAGATCTGCCCAGTCTCTATTGGCCACTTTATATTGTTGTAGACATGTCTCCTTTCCTCTAATCACTGCATCTCCTGTCCTATCTGCATAGAAATTGATTCAAATGGGGAAAGACCCTGGTTTGGCCAATTATTATTTCTATTAATAATGAGTGCATCAAAAATTTTAGTGCTTCTGCTGACAAACACTTCCTCGTGGGAATATTTTCTATTGTATTTATTAATTCGGTTGGTACATAATGATACAGGTAATCCTCAACATATGACCACAACTGAGCCCAAAATTTATGTTGTTAAGTGAAACATTTGTTAAGTGAGTTTTGCCTCATTTTATGACTTTTTTTGCCACGGTTCTTAAGTGAATCACTGTGGTTGATAATTTAGTTAGCCGGTTGTTAAATGAACCTAACTTCCCCATTGCTTTGCTTGTGAGAAGGTCACAAAAGGTGATCACATGACCTTGGGACACAGCAACAGTCATAAATAGGAACCCATTGCCAAGCATCTGAATTTTGATCACATGACCATGGGGATGCTGCAATGATTGTAACTGTGAAAGACAGTCATAAGTCACATTTTTCAGTGCCATTGTAACTTTCAACAGTCATTAAATAAACTTGTAAGTTGAGGACTACCTATAATGCTATCCTGCTCCTACACCATTTTGCCTACTCCACATGAACTACTTCTCACTGTTGCCAGCCACAGTAGCATTGCCCTTTCCTTGAAGCACTAAGAGAAGGCCACTCATTATTAATCACACTTTCAAACTTCACTCTAAACTCCTGTTCCATACCTGGTAGCTTTAATGATAGGCAGCAAGTAGAAATGGCAGATGCAAGTAGAAATAGAAAGGAACTGCAGTAGGAGAATTCTTTTCTGCTTCGTCCTGTGCCTCCCCTACCTGCAAGCTGTCACTGGGCTAATTTTGGACATAGATTTAACTTTCTTCAGAAAGAGAACTAGACCCACATTCAAAAATAGTCTGAATGGCAAATTATGGACATGGTACACTCCACACTCGCAACGTTTTCATTCAAACATATCGAAAGGTGGCTAAAAATCCTTAATCTCAGGCATCTGCCTACACTTGTCCGGCCTCGCATTGAGAACAGCAATTAGCTATTGATTTTCCCATGGGCAATAATGCTTGGTGGGAGGAGAAATAAAGCCAGGGGAATCCACCAATTACTTATGTTCAATCTGTAAAGACAGCACTATTCACTAAGCATAATGATGCTTAGCAGTTGGGCAATGCAATTTACGTCAACATACATATTTGCCAATTTAAGACTGGAGAATATGAAGTTAATGTCATCTGGCTGTGCCCTAATTGCATTGAAATGGAAGCTGTGCCTATAAAGTGTATTTGTAGCTTGTTTTTTGGTGGGGTGTTTTTGGTGAGGATTTCATATATTGGGTGGGGGTTTTGGAATGCTGATAATCATCCTTAGAATTTCAATGCTGGAAATTAATGGATTTTCAGGGGCTCATTTAACCATGAAGTTCTATGTCTTTATAAGGAAAAATGGCAATATTCCAGCTTGGGAATTTATAACATGCTCAAAGCGAATAAAAGTTTTTGATCCTTAGTTTTTCAAAAAGGTTTTATTTATGTATTTATTTATATTTCATGTTTCTGGACCACACATTTCCCTTAATGTTTACAAGGAGATGTTATGAAATTTCATGAAAACATCAGCTGAATTTGTCAGAGTATGTAACAGTTTTCATTCAAGGATGTTAATATGATTTTATAAACAGATACATATGTTCTTATCTCTGGTTTTGTAGAGGACAAACACACAATTGATTAAGTATCTTGCCATCTACAGGAGGAGAACGGTATCCATACATCCTGAATCCTGATTGAGTGTTGGTTAAACTAATGAAGCCATGAAACATGCTGCTTATTTTAAGTCTCATTCAGAAAGGGTCTGTTTTGAAGCTTCACTATTATTAGACAGATCATGCCTCCTATATCATGGCTTAGAATTATGCAGAAAGGAAAAAAAAGTCAATCAGAAGCATGAACAATTTGGGGTGGTTATATTTTTACCTTTCAACGGTATATGAAAAATGGAATATAAACAAAACATTACAAAATTCCAAGTGGCATTAAGACTCACATGAGTAGGAAACCTATATCCGAAGAAACAATATGAAATGTTTGCAAAAAATATATATATCCAGGGTAAAGAAGGGAAGCATAATCAGAATTTGTAAGTAGCCAAGGGATTTGAATTTTAATCAATCTTTTTCACCATAAGCACAGCATGTAAACAAAAAGAATAATGCCATCTGAATTAGACACAACCAATATATATATCCTGTTTAATTATTTTTTTAAAGAACTTGGAAGATGTAATTTTCTGATTCACACTTACATTACATTTTACTACATTTATCTATAAAGTCCTTTTGAATAACCTATTGATCATTTTATGAGTTTGTAATACTGGCTTACAATGTAATCTTAACTCAATAAAATGATCAAATCCTTCATTTTGACAATCTAGATGTAGGTAAATGGAAAACAGAGGGAATGCTAGAAAGAGCACCACAGAAGTATTTAGAACCACAAGATGAATCAGACTTTGAATTCCAAAATCCAGAGATGTGTTTGTACAAGACCTGGAATGTCAGGAAAGCTACCTTGCAAAACAACTTAGAAAAAATATTCAAAATGAGAAAATCATATTGTTATGGTTACTAGGATTACTACATCCAAACATTTTTGGTGTAAGGAACTATATTATAAATGAAAGAACTATCTATGAAGATTTGTTGAGAATTGTTTGTATGCACACTTATCTCTCTTAACATAGCCAGAACCAGATAAATGATTTTGTAACCCTATTTGCAGCACTGATGTACTAGAGCAGGGCATTCTATTCACAAGGAAAACATTTCTTCAGTTGGCAGACATTTAATTTACTGAAATTGCTTTCACTTTAAATTCTGGATGCCATCTTACTTCTGGGCAAGTGGTCTGTTGGGACTATTAATTTTCAATCATACTGTCATGTTGTTGCAAAAATGAACAAACAGCACATCCTCTTCTTGTTTTACACACACACACACACACACACACACACACACACACACACACATTGATGGATTTTACATTGTAATGGCTAACCAATATAATTTGATTGCTGGTCCAATAAGACAATAGTATTAGTTTCCAGCTTTATACACGTTACACCAATATAGACATCTGTTTACATTGCAGGACTAAGACTATGTAGGGTGAAATATAGGCAGTCACACAGTACGCTAAGCTAGGCTAGGCAGGTTATAGCCCCAGAACTCTCTCTCTCTCTCTCTCTCTCTCTCTTTCTCTCTCTCTCTCTCTCTCTCCCTCCCTCCCTCCCTCCCTACCTCTCTGTCACACACACACACAAATTATACAATATTCAAGTTAGAAAGCCAGCTTGGTTGGTGGTTAAAGTGTTGGCCTACAAACCAGGGGACTGTGAGTTCTACTCTTGTTTAAGACATGAAAGCCATCTGACTGACTTTGGGTCAGTCATTCTCCTCAACAGAATTGTTGTTGGACTAAAATAGGAGGAAAGAATATTAAGTATGAGTTGCCTTGAATTACAAATAACCAAAAAATTTGGATGATAATAATATTCCAGGACCTATTCCAGGGACTTGGAAAGGACTTGATAGAGGATAAAAATGCTAAATCTAATCTAGACATCTGGCTGACTGTGATACTAAACATACTACTAGGTAATAATGGATAATAGTATGGATAATTGATGTTGCAATATCGAGAGATAGTAGAATTGAAAACAAAGAATTGGAAAAGATCACAAAATATTAAAACCAGAAAAACAAAGTTGAAAGATTATGGCATAAACTGGCAGTGGTGGTTCCAGTGGCTAGTGGCACACTGGGTGCCATACCCCAAAATCTTGGCTTGCATTAAGAAAATAGGCACATTCACAGAATTTCTATTTGTCGATTAAAACGGCACATAGCTGGGACCTGCACATGTATTACGCTGATCCATTGCAACATCCTATATTCTTGGGAAGAACTTGATAACAATAAAGGTCAATGGAAGCTAATGAATTGGCAGCTGCGATTTCATGCTATTTTATATATAATAACCATACTGTAATCCACATCTGCTTATCCCAAATCCTTGGGAAGGACTCGATACATAGACAAAAATGCCAAATCCAGTCTGAAATAATTGGCTGACTGTGCGACAAACTGTAATATTTATTGTTAAATTTATTTGCTGTCACCATGGGACTACTCTAGGTGGCCTACAACAATAAAAAGGAAAAAATGAAAAGAGTATAATCAGAAGCAAAATAGTAGAACAACAAAATAAACAATTACAAAAACCACAACGAGAGTGCATCAATCTGATTACCAAAAAGATGGGCAGGTGGAGAGTAGAGAGCATGGGGGGGGGGAGATGGAGTCTGGCATCAATCCAGCAGCCACCTCCAGTATGGAACTCTCTCATTTGATTCCCAGGACAACCAACAGGACCAGATGTTGAATCAATCCCTTGCAGAAGGATAGGAGGGTGGGGGGCAGACCTTACCTTAGAGCAGAAGTGGGAACTATGGCCGTTTTATGACTTGTGGACTTTAACTCCCAGAATTCCTAAGCCAACATCCCCACCCCCACCTTAGATGGTAAGATGATCCAAAGGCAGGCACTACAGCAGAAAAGGCGTTTCTTCTGGATCCCAATAGTTGGAGTTCTTTGACTTACAGGATCCAAAGTAGGCCCTGTCTTCTGGCATGAGTAGGACTGGCTTTCCCTGGTCCTACAGTACACTTACAGCATAAATGTAGGGAGTGGGGGGGGGGGTTATTGGTTTTTATTTTATTTTTTCCATACTGTGTTTTTATTGGTTGTAAGACACCTAGAGTTGCTGTGAGTGAATAGGCAGCTATATAGATTTTCTAAATAAATAAATACAGCATCACTATTTAACTAAAAATCAAACATATGTTCTTCATTACCAAAATCAAGTTGAACAGCATCATCTACATTTACTGATGACTGGGAAATTATTATATACTTTTTGTGCACAAATGAAAATAATATTATTTGTGCTTAGATGATTACATACTATATATCAAAGAAAGAAGTATAATATGTTTAACTTTAGAGAGAGAGATTAAATATATTTGTACTTAAAACTGCTGTGAAGAGTATTGGAAGTCACTTTATGTATTTTTTTCCCTTTTCTATTTTTTTCTTGCACTTTTTGCTTTTGTTTGCTTTTTGCTTTTTTTCTTAATTTAAAGTTTTAATAAAAATTTATGCATATAAAAAAGAAAATCTTCAAAATAGGATTAACTGTCACGCAGAAACTTATAGTTGGGAGGGAAGAAACAGGGAGAAAGTACAAACATTCATAATTCCTCTGTTTTTACAAAGTCAAATCATTGAAAGAAAAACTGGTAATCAAGAAACACCCCATGAGTATAGGAATTAATAGTCAAGTAGTACTGAAATGTAATCAATTAACTTCAAGCATCAGTTTCTTAATCTCAGAATATTCATGTCACTAAAATAGCAAAAAAATAAAATATGAATAGATGGGAGTATAATGTTTATTATGCATTCATAATGGTTTTCAACTTGGTTTAATATTTTGATCATGTTTTCAAACTTAATATGCCTTTCAGAAAACACCAAAAGAAATTTTCATTAAAATCAATAATTTATACAGATAACCTTATTTTTAAAAATCAAAGAAAATATGGTACAATTAAAAAATAGAATCAGAAAATATTACACATGCCTTTATATCACATGTTAGATGTGTTAATTCAATTATATTACACATGTTTGGGAATAGAATAGGAGGGTTGCTAAGGATCTCATCCACACATAAAAAGAAAGGATTATGGATTCAGAAGTGGTCATTTTTTGTGGCCACCTCTATGTTTTAGAATAAGTTAGCCCCCATGTACCAGTGGCTACCTGGAACCTTTCTTTCTTTCTCTTGATTGATTGATTGATTGATTGTCTGAACTACCGTCTCCTGCAAAGAGGTACCCTGGGTGGTATGCAATAAAATGTTAACCTACAAAACAGTATATTAAAAGTTAAAAATTTAGGAGGAGGTAAGAGTGATTAAGTACTATTAAAATTAGTTAAAAAGGGAGGGGAGGACTTTCAGGGGACTAGCCAGCTCCACAGCTGTGTATTTCTTTGGTCTCTCCATGCAAGGCCACAGAGCCATGTCTAAGCTCTTTTTCAAAAGGCCAGGATAGTGGGAGACCCGTTCACCTCCAAGAGAAAAGTGTTCCACAGGCTGGAGGCAAAGTAGAGAAGACTCTCTTCCTGGACTCCTCCAGTTGGAATTCTTTGTAATATACCTTCCATGCTTGACCAGGCTGATGTAACAGGACAAAGATGGTTCCATAGGTAGCCTATGCCCATGCCATGTAGGGCTATAGGTCACAACCAATTCCTTGAATTGGATTTGGAAGCAAACTGGTATCCAATGGAACTTGAGGACCAGAGGTGTTACATGTGCCCTTTTTTGGGTGCCAAAAATTGCCTGCATTGCTCCATTTTGTACCAGATGAAACTTCTGGATACTTTTCAAGGGTAATCTCATGTAGAACATGTTTCAATAGTCCTAAGAGAAAATCATCAAGGCATGAGTGATTGAGTGGAGATTCTAGCTATTCAGGAAAAGATGTAACCAGCACATAATACAAAGCTGAGCAAAGACCCTCCTAGCCACAGCTGCCACCTGCTCTTCAGTTTGAGTCCAGGAATGTGAGTCCAGATGAAACACCCAGGTTACATACTGGGTCCATCTGAGGTAGTGCAACTCCATCCAAGATCAAAGATGATAAACTCCTCAACACAGAAAGGCCCACCCACAACCACTACCTTTTACCAGGGTTCAGCTGAAGTCTGCTATTCCTGATGCAGACCCCACAGCCTTCAGGCACCAGGAAAGAACATCCACTGAATTACTCAGTTCACCCAAGACAGAGATATATAATTGGGTAACCATCATACTGGTTATTAACTTTCGGCAAACAAATGAAATGTTATTTGGTAAATATTTGGAATATAGATGGTTGATGACTATGAAGCTTCCTTCCTTCCTTCCTTCCTTCTTTCCTTCCCTCCCTCCCTTCTTTCTCTTTCTTTCTTTCTTTTTCTTTCCTTTTTTCTTTCGTTCTCTCTTTCTCTCTTTCTTTCTTTCTCTCTTTCTTTCTTTCTTTCTTTCTTTCTTTCTTTCTTTCTTTCTTTCTTTCTTTCTTTCTTTCTTTCTTTCTTCCGTGGGATATTATAAAAATACAGTACTGCATGGTCAATGAATAAATCCCAAACCGTTTATTTTGATGAGTTGTGTTTAACAGATCTTTTGGAAGGATTGAATTAGAGTTGACTATATTTTTTTCCCCTAATTCTTATGGCTTTTTAGGGTGTTTTTCTGTTCTTCTGTTACCCAACTGCAATCACATTGCAACAGATACTCATACTTTCAGGGTTGTGCTCACTTAGCTATCTATGTGGTAGTCAAAACGCTCTGTAAGGTGATGTATGTATGATTCATTCCCTACTTTTTCTCACATCCTGTCTGTCTTTACCGGTTGCATCATACTGAATGTTTGCTTGATGTTTTTTTCCATTCATAATGCTGGAAGAACATTCCTAGAGCAGCCCAAGAAAGCCCATTGTTGCAAGATGTAATAGTGTTTCTAGCAATACAGAATGTGTAATATAAATTTTAGAAAGAATCTTTCAAAATATTCTCTAGGCTGTACATTTTACATTGATATAGCTATCACCAAGTTCCATTCATTAATGCATTAGTGAATTCATATTTTTTAAAATATTACAATTGTAATCCATTTTTAATTTGAATGTATAATTACTTTCTGATTTCTAATAAATGGAGAAATTCTGTGGGAATATTTTAGTGGCTCAAAAAATTCTTATGTTTTCAGTTACTGTAAAAATGCATTAAAGAATGTTGTTTCTACAAGGAAAATGTCTTTTGAGAAGCTAATGCATTATTTTGTCTTGCCTGCACTCTTTTCTCTAGTTTTGCAGATTTGCATTTCTTATTTATTTTTTTATTTTATTTTATTTCTATACCACCCTTCTCCTGCGGGACTCAGGGCGGTGTACAGCCAAGATAAAACATAGCATATAAATTTTTAAAAAACGGTTTAAAAAACAATTAAATAATTTTGGCCCCAAAATTTAAAACAACCCAGTTAAAACCAAATTCAATTAAAAACTGAGAAGATGGGATCAAGCCAGCCCGGCTAGATGGAATAAGTGTGTTTTCAGGGCCCGACGAAAAGTCCGGAGGTCTGATATCATGTGTATCTCAGGGGGCAGGTCATTCCAGAGGGCAGGTGCTGCCACGGAGAAGGCTCTCCCCTTGGGGGTCGCCAGCCGGCACTGTCTGGTCAACGGCACCCTGAGGAGGCCCTCTCTGTGTGAGCGAACCGGTCGGTGGGAGGCTATTGGCGGCAGAAGGCGGTCTCGCAATTTCTTCACTCTTGTACTTCCAGTGCAATTGGCTATTAATTCTTATGTTTTGTTTGACTGGGAAAGAAGAATCTGTTTGGAAGTTGAGCATTCTGTAACTTTAAAATATATGTCCCATTTGCTTAGTTGGAGACCTTGAGACTTTCTCTCCCCAAAACTATCAGAAGATGACTTACCTTGAAGTCACCCCAGTCCTCATTTTAATTAGGATTTGCAATACATTCAACAGCTATCCATAAGTTTCTTGGCAGTTTAGAAGATTGATGTGTATAATAGTTCAAGAAAGAAGCCATGGTAGATTCATGCTTAGTAGTAGGTCTCATTGTATTCCACATGAAACATTTCTTTAAATGGAAATTGCTTAATTAAAGATAAATAAATTGAATGAAAAAAATTATTAATGTTCATTCATGCGGACGGATGCCAAACCTGTTTCTTACAAATAGGATCCAAAGGTCTGAGTGACTCACTGAACTGTAATTTCTCATCTTTAAAAGAGGAATTATTATGATCAACGATTGCACTGTACAGATGTTTTGAGAATAAACTAAATAAATATTTCAAAGTATTTTGTGCATTAAAATTGCTAAATGCATGAATCAGATTAGAGAGAATGCTATTTACTCAAGCTGATCTTGTGCTAGTGTGATTTACAAACTTGGCCCTTATTTGCTGTCAGATTATGACTCCTTTCAATTGAACATACATGCTGCACTAAAAACTACACTTAATAAGTGTGCTATATGAATCTAGAACCTGAAAACATAAATGTAGGTGGAAAGCTAGGAATCCATGTTAGCAGCAATCGTGTTGCTATTCAATAAAAAAATCATGACGTGGAATAATTTTTAGACCAATTGTGCTGTCCTGCTGCTTTACCAGGTGATGTGAAATTATCCACTTTACTTAGCAACTACTGGCTTATTTGGGGCACACCTATTGATATGGATGTAAAAAGAAATTTAAAAGGAACAGAGAAAAGAATATAAGTATTCTGAATATCAATATTCTGAACAAGAATGCAGTTAAGCAAAACCTGAAAGCAGGCATGGAAGAATATAAAAGACAAGTCTGCTGTCCTTTAATGCTGCATCTAATAAGAACAAAGAGGTAGCATTATGATCACATGTGAATCAAGATGATGATGGAAACAGAGGCAGAGAAAGCTATTGCAACCTGTTTCTTTTTTAATCAATAATGGATACAATCAACTGAAAGCTTCAGATGAGCTCCTAACATCAGTGGCAACACCAAAACGTGAGCCTTGGTTAGAAGGCCAACCAGTGTGCTAGGGCCCGTTGTTGTTGTGGCATAAAAAATAATTTGTCTAATGCTTTGAAGTGTCCTCTAGAGTGGGTCAGATATTTCAGTTGTTTGTTGTCTTGAAGAGAGATTGTCCTAACAACAGCACTTTTCTTTCTCTGTAGTAGAATGGATTAGATGTGGTATCCTCTGAGACTCTGGTATGCTGCACATAGTGCATACCCATAGGAACTACTGACCTAAGTTTCTTCATTTTCCTTTTCCTTTTGTCTGTGAGTTTAACCAAGTGGGTCAATATAAAAATGTCAACAAATCCCAAATTGTTTATTTTGATGAGTTGTGTTCATCAATTCCTTTGGAGATTTGACCTGTGGGATTGAATGGGACAATGGATGCAGAGTCTCAGTCAAAGGATTATGTTTATACTTCTTAGCCCTGTAGCTGGCTTGGCCTGTTGTTTTCTTAGGCATTACTGGCTGTTGTTTCAGTGGTGGTTGTTACAGCCAGACTCCTTTAATTTTCATCTTGTCCTTATGTTCGAGAATTAGGGGTGTAGCCTAGCTAGTTTCACCTACCACCTTTAATGGACTGGTTCTGCTGGAAGTCCTGCAAGTGGGATTAAAATAGCAGGGAGATCAGTTGTTATATAGAAAGTCCAGAGACTCTTCTCTGCAGATAGCTGGGTGTAAATCTATTGTTGGTCTTCAGAGAACAATTGAACATTGCTGCTGTTACTATCTCCCTGATGTTCAGTGACATCTCTGTTTTAGCACATAGGTGGTGGAATCCTCAAGATTTGTGATCTCTGGGGATCTAAATGTCCTCCTGGGTATGTTGAATAAGGCAAGTCAGG
The DNA here is from genome assembly GCF_029215685.1 of Pituophis catenifer annectens. NCBI lineage: Eukaryota > Metazoa > Chordata > Lepidosauria > Squamata > Colubridae > Pituophis > Pituophis catenifer. Next base: position 90,661,479 of record NW_027256884.1, read on the forward strand.
AATTCATGTCCACCATGGTAACCGTGAACCTGATTTAAGTAATTGAGAGCCTGATATGCTAGATCTGTTTTTGACCTCAGGGTAATTGTGATATGACATGTCACAATTGGTGTGGTGAGCTTCACCATCAGACCATTTTCATTGTCAGATAATTATCTGTCATGCTTACCAATGCACTCCATCCCATAAGGAGGCATAACCTATTATATCTGGTCACTCTAGACAACTAACTTTGTTGAATGGAAGCTGCCTAAAGTTTGATAAAAGATGGGCAGCTACATAAATATTTTAAATAAATAATTGACGCTACAGAATTCCAAGGAAGGTTGTCCCCAATCCATCCATCCCCCCGCCCCCTGCTCCTCAGGAATCTGAAGAATAGTTTAGTTGTGACCCTGATCACAGCCTGGAATGAGCAAGTGATGAAGGCTTTAGATTGCTTCTATGCAGCTTTTCACTGTGTGTCCATCCTAGGATGCTCATGATTTTGTAAGCAAGTTCCAAGGATGGAATGCAAAGAGCACTGATGGAGGAAACCAAAGAGTGAATCCAGTCAAATAAATTGTCTTGTCTAATTCACCACTTTCCATTTTTAGGGAAAATTGCAAAAAGGTGGTGGGGCCATGATTGAAGTAAATCTACCCAGAGTTCTCATTCAAGACACCAGATTCAAATTATCCTAATTTGGGCATAATATGTGAAGACCCAACTCACTGGAAAGGGGAAATGGTGGGAAAGAGAAGAAGAGGACAACCAGCAGCAAAATGGATGGTCTCAGTTTCAGTGGTGATGAATGCACCATTGGGAGACTTTAAAGAACTGGCTAGGGATAGATCATCATGAAGAAAAATTATCTGTGTGCTGGCTAGGAGTTGAAAATTACTTAATGACACTTAATCAATTAACAAGTAATGCTATATGCAATTTTGTATTTTAACCAAGACAAATCAATTAAGGCTGTGCAAGTTTGGATAGGGAGAATTTGTCTCCAATTCAGTCCTACCAAGACTGAGTGATTGAGTGAACCTCTCAGATCTGGGGCTATTCCTTCTTTGACCTTTGGTACACAATTGTAGAACCTTCCTGGGCTTGCAACTTATGCTTGAACGGCAGACACAGCTAGGGTGGCCTTTGCACAACTTCATCTGTTATGACAGGTGCACCGTTCAGTCACTCACATATGCCTGGTTACCTTGTGGCTTGACAATTGCAATGGGTGGCTCTTCAAGACAACCCATAAGCTTCAACTACTCCAAAATGTGGCAGTACTGATGGCCATGCCTGAGTTATATCCATATAATTCCCCTATTTTATTTTATTTTTAAATCCCCAACGATCCACATTTATCCTGGAGGAGAAAAGGTGTAGTCTACATTTAACTGGCTATGTATGCTTGAAACACAAAAGTTACTATTTATTAAAGGAGAGCACATTTATAATAATTAAGCTGCAGTATTTCATGGTCATGTATTTTGCCTAGCAGCCTAATAAAATCATATAAATTCTAATTGGATCTTGCAGGTAAACGTGGGCTGAATCAGTCATTATGCCAAGACCGACCTACCTACCTCCTTCCTTCCTTCCTTCCTTCCTTCCTTCCTTCCTTCCTTCCTTCCTTCCTTCCTTCCTCCCTCCCTCCCTCCCTCCCTCCCTTCTTCTCCTTCTCCTTCTCCTTCTCCTTCTCCTTCTCCTTCTCCTTCTCCTTCTCCTTCTCCTTCTCCTAGCAACAGAAATCTGCATAGGGAATAGAGCTATATCAACATGAGGGGGAAATGGTCAAACAAGATGCTTCCTTCTGTTCTGGTTATTCTGTTTTCTATGAATATTCCGGAAGGCTGTCAACAATTGCTTCAATGATTCATATGCAAGCTGCTTGATCAAAAAATTGCCTCCTGTAAAATGTTCAGTAAAGACCATTTTAGGAATTTCTATCTATCCATCAAATTCCTAGAAACAAACAGAATTTACAAGAATACTTACATGGTAACACATAGAACATGTAGTGTTCTTAGCTTGTAATCCCTTATGGGGAAATACAAGGAAAAACATAGAACACAGGAAAAATCTGTTTCGACTCTCCTTTCATATTCAAAGCACCACTACTGCAGGTTTTTTTACCCCTGTTGTTACTGTTCCTTAATAGGACTTTTAAAATACAGCACCACATTTATAATGCAATCAAATGTCACATACTATTGCATATGTGTTATACAGTGGTTCTTTAAGAAATAGATCTTTAAAAAGTCATATATGCTTTAACATATGTATATGGTATATAATTAGGAAAGAAATAGGACTCTCTATTGTTATTCAAATACACCCACATTTCTATGGCTATATAGGAATTTATATTTTAAAACTAAAATAGTGAACAGTTATTCACAGCTGTGCAACGATGAGGTGTATTTTTAAAAGCCTACCTCTCTGTTCTCATCATAAACAAGAATAGAATCAAATGACAAATTTTCTTCCTGTAAATTTTTTGCCTTCATATGAAGATCAAAGGTGAATACGAAAGAAAATGTTGCAAAACTGGTTCTAAAGCTTTAAAGCAATACGATCAGTAGTAGTTAAAATACTGCATAGCTGCTACATACATATATAAATTAATACCATGTGGACACTGCATAAGAATTGTAATAAAAGTAGTTGGAAACCCCAAGGCATAGAGCATCAATGAGCAAAATGATGCTGCATGAGTGAACAAATGCTACAATAATGGAGAAAAAAATATTATGACTATAGTGATGTAGAACCTCATTCTACATCATGTATTATTCAATGCAAGTTTGAATGCATTCATTTTTAGATAGATAATGGTCAGAATCACTAATACTGGAAATATTTTCTGCGGCACATGAATTTCACATATTTCTTACTCTTTCTTGCTTTTTCAAAATAAATAAATAAATTAATTAAAGCTTAAAAATATGTGTCCTAAATATATTTTTTACAAGCTGAATCTTTTACACTGAACACTGTGGTGGCCTTTGTCATAATGTTCTGATTCATGAACTGTTGATCTTAAACCATGTACAGGTGGTCCTTGACTAACAACGGTTCATTTAGTGATCGCTTGAAGTTACAACGGCACTGAAAAAATTAACTTATGATCGTTTTTCACATTTATGACTATTGCAGCAGCCTCATGGTCATATGACCAAAATTGAGATACCTGGCAACTGATTCATATTTATGATGATTGCAGTGTCCCAGGGTAACGTGATCAGCCTTTTGCAACCGTCTGACAAGCAAAGTCAAGGGGGAAGCCAGATTCACTTAACAACTGTGTTCACTTTAGAACTCTGGCAAGAAAGGTCATAAAATGGGGCAAAACACACTTAACAAATGTCTCCCTTAGCAACAAAAATTTGGACCTCAATAGTTGTAAGTCGAGGACTACCCACATTGTTCCTGTTTGGCTTTCAAGATGCTCACATAAACATCTGGCAAATGGCTTACTAGTATAAATGGTTTCCCTATAGCATTTTTAGATTGCAATCTTTTTGACAATCTGGGAATAGCCCCTGGAATATCTGGAAGTGATGAATTGATACATCAAAAAGGCAAGACCCATTATCAAGCCCTCAGAATCCCAAATTGACCTGGAATAGGCTTTTTTCCCTGACACTGGCAGGCCACAGCACTATCACAATACTGCACAGGCTATTATTCTTATGGTTCGTCACACAGTCATGCAGGTATTTATACTGGATTTGGTAATTTTGTCCACCTGTTGAGTTTTTCCTTGGGCCTTGAGATAGGCAAATGTTGATGGTCTTAAAAGAATCATTGTAGGATATAAGCTGTAAAGACAAGTATAAGATATAAGCTATAAACAGTAGTCCTGACCACAACTGGGGTCAGATTTTTCCCTGCTAGACAAAGTGGATTGTTTGCCCAATTTTAATACCTTTTTTGCCCCTGTTGGTAAGCAAATTACACAGTCATTAAGCAAATTTGGTTTCTCCATTGACTTTATTTGTTGGAAGGTAGCTGGGAAATCACAAATCACAATCACATGATCCCGGGATGCTGCAACCATTGTAAATACATGCTGTGATTCAGTGGTGGGTTTCGACATTTTTTACTATTGGTTCTGTGCATGTGGCTTTGTGGGCGTGGCTTTGTGGGCGTGGCAGGGGAAGGATACTCTAAAATCTTCATTCCCACCCCACTCCAGGGGAAGGTTACTGCAAAATCCCCATTTCCTCCTGATCAGCTGGGACTTGAGGGGCAGAGAATAGATGGGGGCAGGCCCAGTCAGAATTTTTACTACCAGTTCTGCAAACTACTCAAAATTTCCACTACCGGTTCTACAGAACTGGTCAGAACCTGCTGCAATCCACCTCTGCTGTGATTGTCTTAAGTGTGAGAACCAATCATCACCTTTTTTTGAACAGTCACTAAACAAATGATTGTAACTACATGTAAAGAACTACATGTAAAGCTGCCTTTTGCAATTGACTGGAGATGACTTTGTCAATGCCTGGGGTGTTCATATGATGCTCCAGGTGTTTTAGGATTGCACCCAAGATATTATTACTATTTGCTTTTCATTATCTACTTATTTAAAACATTTATATATCCACTTATCTTCTAACCAACACCAGGCAGCTCCTAATCATAGTATGCCAAAGTCAAACTACTTCTATTTGCAGGTCCTTGTATTTTGTGATTTTCTCCAGTTCTTCCTTTTCTGTTCTGGTTTCTCTAGCTACTCCAACATCCACTATCCAGATTTTATTTGCCTTTCTTATCAATGCTCCATTGTTAATAGTATGTCATACCATTCCTTGTAGTTTGTTTGTATAATCTTATTTCAACAGCTAAGTAGGTGTTGCACTGTTCCATTTTTCCATTATAAAATTTTATTTTCAGAAAGATAAAATATAAACTCCAAAAAAAGGAAATTAAAAACAAAACAAAACAAAATGCAATTAAATATAAACATTTAAAGCAAAAATTAAAAAATGTGCATTAAAAAGACAAAAAGACAAACACACACACGCACACATATATTATCCCCCACATTGCATACTGATAAATATACTGTGTTTCCCTGAAAATAAGACCCTGTCTTATATTTATTTGAACCCTGAAAAAAGCACTTGGCCTTATTGCCATGCGCTCAAAAGCCTGATAGGTCTTATTATCAGGGGATGTCTTATTTTGGGGGAAACCGGTTATTACAACAATAACTTCCTCCCTTTGTGAATCAGACCCAAGAATATAAACTTGTACATCTATTTGCAACCAATTTGATCTATTATATATTTATCTGCTATTTCTCTCTCTCTTTCTCTACCTGTACCTATATCTATAGATCTATAGATCAGAGGTGGGTTTCAGCAATTTCTGGTAGCAGAAATTTTGAGGAGTTCGGAGAACCAGTAGTAAAAATTTTGTCTGGCCATGCCTCCGTCTATTCTCTGCCTCCCAAGTCCCAGCTAATCAGGAGGAAATGGGGATTTTGCAGTAACCATCCCCTGAAGTGGGATGGGAATGGAGATTTTATAGTATCCTTCCCTGAAGTGGGGTGGGAATGGAGATTTTACAGTATCCTTTCCCTGCCACGCCCAACAAGCCACACCCAACAAGCCATACCCATAGAAATGGTAGTAAAAAAATTTGAAACCCACCACTGCTATAGATGTATGGATATAATAGTTAACAGGTAACCTAAGTTAAACTTCAAAGCCATTTGTAGAAAGTCTATAGCAGCTTCATATCTACCACATAATTATCTCTGATCAGTCCATGATCAAATATCATAATTTGTTTCTTAATAATAAAACTTTTGCTTAAGATTTTAATTTACTGGTACCGAATTTCCCTGAATTTCCCTGAATTTTTACTGAATCATAACCCTCTGTTGTAAATATCTCTGTAACACATATTGTTCAGAACGTCTGTAGGTAAAAACTATTGGCTCTTGTCAGTTGTTGTTTGGTTAAATATAATAAATCCATTCTCCAAAGTCAATCCATTTTGCCAAAGAAATCAAGTTCATCACTCATCAATTCCATCATCTCCAAATTCCTTGTATTCATGCCCCTTTCAGTTTTTTCCAAAGCTGCCATACTCAGACCAGGTTCTTTTTTTCTTTATATCTGGCAGCATACAATCAGATTCCAGTCGATCAGACTGCAAATCTAATCCAAATGTTATTCTCTCCTCTGAGTGTCATTATAGGATTGATTCAAAACCATGCTGGCCCATCAAATTTTTTTGTTAAAGTCTTTGAATAAAACTTGTAAGTTAAAGAACATTTTTTCCAAAAGCTTTATCTCTTTTTGTAGACATTGTGAAGGCAAACGGTTCCTTTCAAGGACAAGAGAAGCTGGCAAAACATCCACCAAGAGAAGTAAAGATAAAATTTCCCAAAATAGAAAAGTGATTTTTTTTTAAAAAAAGGAATTTTCCCGTCAAAAGTTAAAAAAATAAGACCAATTTAAAAGAAACCCTAATAAAAACAAAATCCTAATAGTAAAATCCAGTATAGATGCAAATCAGTCAAATAGCTTTCACTACCAGAGAGTGAATTCTTTCCTCACAGATTTCCTTAAAATGAAAGCAAAAAATCTCTAAAGTTCTAAAATAAACAGTAAGAAAATGAAAAAAAAAAAGTTTACAAAAATCCGGTAATGGGTTATAGAATAGATCGACATTCAACAAGTCAATTAAAGTGTAAATCAAAATATAAGCAAAGCTTTAAAAGGTGCAATTAAAACCCAGGTGTGCTTTAACCCCCCCAAAAATGAACAGTTGAAGGAAAAAGATGATAAAAAACCCAATCCTCTGATCGCTATTATTGAGAATCGCTGTCATCAAGATTACGCTTCTCTGAAGTACATGATCATTTGAGGGTTATCCTGGGTTCTTCCTAGTGCTCCCATTCAAATCTAGGGAGCATAAGCTGCCAAATAACCAGCTTTGGTGCCATAATCAGCTGTTTGTCAGCAGGAAAAAAGGAATCACCCATCACTTAGCATGCCATCTTGGGGAAAAGCCGTTGTTCCACTGATTCTTCATCTTCTTTTGCAGATATGGCATTTGCTATTCGTTACTCTTAAGCAGTGGTGGGATTCAGCCAGCTCTCACCACTTCGGGAGAACCGGTTGTTAACTTTCTGAGCAGTTTGGCAAACTGGTTGTTGGAAGAAATCATTAGGGCAGAGAACCGGTGGTTAAATTACTTGAATCCTACCACTGCTCTTAAGGGTCTTGGACAACTAGAATTAGCCCTTCTGTTTCTTTCTTCAACTTTTCAGCTCTTTAGCCATTGCCAAGTCTTGTTATCTGCTTTGACTGCTTTTTTTTTTTTTAATGAACTGGCCATATAATACTTTACCTTGCCATTCCTCTTCTATATTATTCATTTGGTCTTTTTTGTAGGCTAGTTTGGTCTCTCCAGTACTTTATGGTGTACTGTTTTCAGTGCATATTCTTCCAATGCCTCTTTTTCAACTGTCTGATGTACTTGCAACATTCCACACATACATCTATTTTCCTTGATAAATAGTCAGCATCCGCTGCATGGATAAAGGGCATGATTCACTGTCATTATTTTTCTGGTCTTCCTTTCCAGGGATTTTAGTCCTGCTTGAGTCCAGTCCACCATTCCAGCTGGGTACCTAATCACTGGAAGTGCCAGGGTGTTGATTTGATGGTATTTCCTCCACTGAGTTTGAATTTTAAGAATTTCTTCATTCTCATGATGTATTCACTACTAGCCTTTTTCTTTTTTTTTACTTCAGTGTGTTTGGTGCTGCCAATGCAAATATGAAAATATAGCGGGAACATAGAATTTGAAAATAGGAAAAACTGAGGCAGATGAAAATATTAAAATATTGTGGGATTTTTGAATGCAAACACACTAGATATAACCATAGTTGAAAAGATGAAAACGGATAATTGACATGGCAATGCCAATGGATAGTAGAACAAAAGACACAAAATTGGAAAAGTTTACAAAGTATCAAGAGCTGAAAATTAAGATTGAAGGATTATGGCAAAAACCAGCTGGTGGTGGTCCCAGTGGTTATTGGCACACTGTGTACTATAGCAGAAAATCTTGGACTGCCCGTAGAAAATCTGGACATTGACAGAATTTCCACCTGTCAGTTACAAAAGGCTACACTGCTTGCATCCATACATATACACTACATTGATACATTATGACACCATAGGTTCTTGGGAAGAACTTGATGTGTATTAAGTTCAACATCAGCTAAAGAATGGCAGCTTTGATTTCACTTGATTGTGCGGATAATAATCATACGTTTAGAAGATGCTTTAAAAGTAACAACAGCTTAAAACATGATTTAGAATTTTGCACTTGATTGCTGATTTATCTCTGTTTCTTAATATAAGTTATAGAATTGAGTACAGGTGGTCCTCGACTTATGACCAGTCATTTAACAACTGTTTCACAATCGTAATAGCCAGTTAGCAGTTGCTATATGGCTTGCAAAGCACTTCTAAGCCTAATAAAATGTTCTGTCACTCTCCCCTTTATCACATTACTGGATTTGGGACCCTTTCCAACCTGTTTGCATTTACAACTAGTTGCCAAGAGCCCAGTGACCTTGTGATCACCATTTGCAATCTTCTTGACAGATTCTGGAGAAGTCAGTAGAGAAAGTGGCAAACAGAGGAGATGGAGGATTTGCGGTCCGTTTCCCCCAGAGTGTGCTGAGGGATTTCCATTTCTCTCCATGCAGGGAAGGGTAATCCTCTCTCATGGTGGAGGAATGGACCTTGAATCTGGTGAAAACTCTAATGAAGCTGAGATTATGAAAGACTCTGATTATTATGCCGGCTTCACTAACGTCCTTCTCCTCTCAGGAGGAGAAAATGCTAAAGGTTCTGAACTTCAGACATCTGCCCCCTTCCTTCTGTGGGCTGAGATGTCTCTTTTCTGGCCATTGCCCCAACTGTGACTTTTCCTCCTCCTCTCTCAAGAATAGCCCCATAAACCATTTTAGATTTTCAAACTGTTAAGTGTACTAGAATTATAGTTCAGCTAACTGAGATGATATGTATGGCTTGTTCAGTGTTAGTTGTTTAGTTCCAGTTCTAAATGTTTATCAATGTTTCAAAAGAGATATCTGATAATCACATTTTAATATGAGGTATTCCTAAAAAAAAATATTATGACTTCAGACAAGTAGATGGCAGATTCTACCTACCCAGCATTGAACTCAAATGTCTATGTGAACAAATGGGGTTTCCCACAGGAAGCCCTTATTGTAAATAAAAGCATTTTTGAGGCCTATATACAAGCAACAGAAGCATCAAGATGGGGGCATTTTTATATTTTTCCTGTCCTTTGTATGCCCTAACACTAATTTTTATTTTTGCACAAGCTTTTTAGTTACTGGAATTTATTCTGGATATCGAATTAAATAACAAGGCCAAACATATAATTGAAACATGCATACATTATTAAATCTTAGAGATCAAACTCAGCTTTGCTATTTTACATTTAAAAAATATTGCTCCTTCTCTCTCATTCCAGAAACAATCATAAAATCTTAAACTAAAGAATCCTGAGAAAATGCATGCAGATGGATGGTGAATTCAAGTCCCACAGCTACCTCAGGCTTCTAAAATAACTGTTACTGTCTTTGTAAACCAGCTGCGCCTGGGGAACTTGACACTCAATTTGTCAATGTTTTATAAATTGTTTGCTAGACAGCAATAGAACTCTGGAGAATAAGGTCACAATCCATTGGGAACATCTCTCATACAAACTCAGTGGATTTCAAAAAAGTTCTTCGAAAAATTCATTTTAATCTGTAATATCCACCGCGGAGTTTATAAATAATAAATTCTAACTAGTCTTGCATTGGAAAAATTGATGGCCTAGACACTCTTCCAGGAGTGTTTGCACAAATGACACTTAAAATAATGTGTATGTGTTTGTATGGTAATGTTTTAATCACTGGTGCAAGTTAAACTTTTGTTTAAATAATAAATATGGGAATATGTTTTCTTTCCGTTATAAGGACCCTGGAATCTTTCAAAATAAGGTTACTGGTCTCCAATATGAAAATACTAGATACTGTTTATTTACATTTTACAACGCATACATTGTGGTATTTTTCTGAAATCATTAGACTTTCCAGAAGGAAGCCACTACTATTTTAGTCCCTGTCCTCTTCTGAAAAAAAAAACTTTCAATTGTACTACAGTAGTCTTCAACTTATAACTGGTTATTCAGGGACCGGTCAAAGTTATGATGAATCCCCTAAAAAACCTACTTATGACCCAGATTTAAAGTTCCAATTAGTTGCCCCTGCTCCATGATCGCATGACCACATTTTAAGCACATGGCAGCCAAACCAGGGGTGAAATGCTCCCGGTTTGGACCGGATCGCCTGATCCTGTAGTGATGGAGGCGGGGGGTTCAGAGAACTGGTAGCAAAAATCCCTGTCCCCCCCCCATGCCCAGCTGAGCCGCATAATCATCAGAGGCTTTTTTTTTTTACTTTTAAAAGCATTTTTTCTACAACCTCTTCAGCCGAAAAAATGCTTTAAAAAAAAAAGCCTCTGATGATCGCACGGCTCAGCTGGGATCGTCAAAGATCCCAGCCCAGTTGCCTGATCAGCAGAGACTTTTTTTCTTTTAAATGCCTCTGACGATCCCAGTTGAGTTGCCTGATCAGCAGAGGCTTTTTTTCTTTTAAATGCCTCTGCTGATCAGGCAACTCAGCTGGGATCGTCAGAGGCATTTAAAAGAAAAAAAGCCTTTGCCGATCAGGCAACTTAGCTGGGATCGTCAGAGCCTTTTGAAAGCATTTTTTTTTGTAGAAAAAATGATTTTAAAAGTAAAAGACAAAAATGGCCATGCCCACCCAGTCGCATTAACCTAAGGTGACCAGACGTCCCGCTTTTGGCGGGACAGTCCCACTTTTGAACAATTTGTCTCGCGTCCCGCGGCATTTTAAAAAAGTCCCGATTTTTGGAAAGAATGCACGGTGCAGTGGTGGGTTGCTCCCGGCTGCCTTCTGAGTCCCAGCTGATGGCTAGAGGGAAAAAAACTGTTTAAACTCTTGCTGGGGCTTCAAAGGGCCGCCCTACAGCTGATCAGTGTTAAAAGAAAACAAATGAGTAGACCGATGCTTGCAAAAATATTAAAAACAGCCCCTTAAAGCTTCAGCATAGGTTAATTAGCACAAGTTGATTAGATCGGCTTCCCGACTCTCAGCTGATTTGCTCTCAGCTGTTTTGCTCAGGGCTCTGTAGTTGCTAGCTGCAGAGTGCTGGAGATTTTTTTCCCCTAACTATGCTTTAAAAGCGAAACTGAAAGTAAAGCAGGGTCTTTGCTGCAATGTGGCAAAATGAGGCAGAGAGAGATTTCTTTTTCTTTTTCCTCACCAAAAAAGGTAGGTGCAAAACTGCAAACAATGGGAAATTTAGGGCAAAAGAGGAGAATTCAAGATTTTAAAACACAAAAGAAAAAAAGCTCTATTTAACTAGGGAATTGTAATAATTGAGATACTATTAATTGTATATTGTGTTGAAAGCAGAAATGGTTAAGTTGTGGTTTGGAGGAATATATGGGGGAAATTATTTGGTTTATTATTATTGGTAAATATAATTAATTGATTTGTAAGAAATTGGATTGCATGGAAATAATTGGAATATTCATGTTCATATTGATTAATATAGAAAAAAGGTAGTTATATAACTAATTGATTTATATTAAAATGTTGAATTTGTATTAAACTGTATTACATAATTACATAATTAACTAATGTGAGGATGGATATAAAAATAGATGACAATGGGAAGGGGTATAATATAGAATAGAAGGGAAAAATTGAATTTGATTAAGATTAGAGATGAGGATGAAGGGTAATATTGGTTTTTTAAAAAAATAGATGAGGAATAAATATGGCAAAAAGAAAATATAGAAATTGTAAATTTAATTGAAATGACTAAACACTGTTTAAATTTGTGAACCAGCCAAATATTCTGTTCAAAGAAAATACATTGTACGTTTGTATGTGTGTTTCTAATTATTGCTATTTATTCATATTTGTTCTCTTTTATTCTTTAAAGTTTAACAAATCATTCTTTATCTTAATATCTTTATATTTGTTTGGGGTTGGCTTTCTTCCCTTTCATCTTTTTTTTTTGTACAGCAATCTTTCTCCTCAAACCTACCACCTCTCTCTTTTCTTTCCTACTTTCTCTTTCCCCTCCTTCTTCTCCTCCCTACTTCCTCTTCCTTTCTCCTTCTCCTCCTCTCTTCCTCCCTCTCTTACCCTCACTCCTACTCTAATTTCCCTTCCCTTCCTTCATCCCTTTCTATTGCTGTATCCTTTTATGCATATGGACTACTCAGAGGGCTGAAAAAGTTATTTTTGACTGGTCTGGTCCTCACACTTTTGACCAGTCCTCGAACTTACGACTGTCCTCACATTTTACGTTTTTTGCCCTATCTTATCACCATGGTGAAGAGAAGCAGTTGTGAAATGAGTGACATGGTTGTTAAGAATGCTGCACGGGCATAAATGTGAGAATGGTCATAAGTGTGAGGACCAGTCAAAAGTGTGAGGATCTGTCAGAAATGACTTTTTTCTATACACATAGCCATGGCCACCCGGTCACATAATAATAATAATAATAATAATAATAATAATAATAATAATAATAATAATAATAATAATAATAATAATAATAATAATAATTTTATTTCTATACCGCCCTTCTCCTGAAGGACTCAGGGCAGTGTACAGCCTATTAAAAACACAAAACAACATCAGTTAAAATAGTTTAAAATTATTAAATAAATTTGGCTAAATTTTAAAACCCCAGAAATTTAAAACCCAATTTAAAATTGTTATGTTGATAGCCCAGCCTGGCGGAACAACAGGGTCTTGAGTGCACAACGAAATACCCGGAGGTCGGAGATCTTACGTATTTCCGGGGGCAGTTCATTCCACAGGGCTGGGGCTCCCACAGAGAAGGCCCTCCCCCTGGGTGTCGCCAGCCGACATAACTTGGCCGATGGCACCCTGAGGAGGCCCTCTCTGTGGGAGCGAACTGGCCGGTGGGAGGCTATTGGTGGCAGAAGTCGGTCTCGAAGGTACCCGGGTCCTATGCCATGGAGCGCTTTAAATTACCAGCTAGCCACGCCCACCCAGTCACATGACCTCCAAGCCATGCCCACAAAATGGTGGGTGTCCCGCTTTATCAATGTTAAAATCTGGTCACCTTACATTAACCCCCCCCACCAAGCCACGCCCACAGAACCGGTAGTAACAAATTTTAGATTTCACCACTGAGCCAAACCCACATTTATGGCCATCTCCATTTTCCTGTGATCATGTGACTGTGAGTTCTGATGTCTTTGCCAGAAACCAGCATTTACACAAAAATGCCTCATAGCAAACAATGGGTTCACTTAATGGCCACGGCATTAGCTTAATGACTGTGGAGTTTGTTTAATGGCAGCTTTGTTTGCTTAATGAGTGCTACAAGAAAGTTCCTAGAATCAGGTATGCCCCATTGTGGCCTACCTAACAACCATCCTTAATTACAACTGACATTGTGGGTTCAATTACAGTCTTAAGTGAAGAATTTCCTGTACCGTGTTTCAGAGTATAAGATGGATCAGTAGATTTTGCAGAGATGGATATTGCAACAAGTGTTGAGGATAGCATTATTTCCTTGCAGAGGAAAAATTGGTACTTCAATATTAAAAATTTATGAGTTAAGAGATTCTACAACACATAATTAATTGAATTAGTTGATGAAACATTGTTTTCAAATTGTCCATATCTTAGAATGACAATGTCTACTCACCTGTAATTGTTCACATCTTCCTGAAAATCTTCCTGAAAATCTCAATTTTTCTGTTTATACCTTAAAACTTGCTTCTTTTCATTTTTCATTTTCATTTTCTTAAATTGTATACAAAAATTGCCTAATCACTTTTAACTTTAGTTGCCAATATAAGAAAACCCCAAGCCTTCCTGAAATATATTAATCTGTCTTTACTTTTGCAATATTTGTCTAAACCCTAACCTGTTGGCTAGAGTCTGTATCATGTGGGAGAGACTATATAGTTGGAGAAAGTATGAATCATTTTTGAATCATGAAACACTATATTTGCAGTTAGCAATTTCTGTTAACTATACTTCCAGTTTGGCATGTAAAAAAGGTGATTGTGTCTTCTTGACTTCTGAGCTACATAATTTAACAGAAACTAGAATTCCATATCTGGAATCTCTTAACTCATAAAAACATATCACCTGGGTTTGTGAACGGAGTCACAATATCAGCAAATGAATGAACTGGATTGCTTATATATTATTTGATATTCTTTTCTTCATTTATTATAATGTCTGGAGCAACATATACATTCCTTCAAATGCAGTAAGAATCTTATTCAATTAGCCATTCATGGAAGCTAGTCTTACAATCCTATATTTCTATGGTCTGATTATTTGCTGTTGGTCATGGAGCAGGAAAGGGATCTGAAAAGAAGGTCTTCCTTAACCTCACTTAATATTTTATACCTGTGATGGCGAACCTATGGCACACGGAGCACCCTCTTTGTGGGCACGCGACCCATTGCCCCAGTTCAGCTCTGCCGCGCATGCACGTGTGCCTCCCATCAGCCAGCTGGTCTTCAGATCTCTGCCGCGTATGCATGGGGGGGCGGCATGCTTGTTGGAGGAAATTTCAAAATTTCCTTCCTTATTTGGAAGTTACCACTTCTAATTGATCAAATTACTACTTTGGCAAAAGATTGTTTATATTCCATGAAGAGAATATATGAATGGACAATGAAGAGAGAATAATTGTGAAGCTGAAATTTTGGTTCAAAGAAGATGAAGAAGACAATGACTAAAAGGGAAAATAGATAATTTTGAGAGCAAAAGAATTATGTAATTTAATGGGTGCCCATGAGCAAAAATGATAGGTGATCATATCTGTGCATGTTTTTGAAGAGAATGTTCACATTATATAGTACAAAATGAAAGAAATAAGGAAAAAATAAAGCAAACAAAAGAAACAATGTTTCCACTGAATAATGTTTAACGGGGGAATGTCACAATAGAGGGAACAGAAATCCTGCATATATTATGTAACTGTCAACTACTGAACAGCTCATAAGTACTTAGTCAAAGTAGCTCAATTTGCAGACAAAGCTGTGTACTCTAGAAACATCATCTGAAATGGAAGAAAATATACAAATGAAGACATTTACGGCATGTCTAAGTAACTATTGACACATCTACTTCTATACATTTATTAAGAAATCATTGCCTACAATGGAATATATCTAGGATATCCATCTGTGATTTGTGAACAACATCTCTTGTAAATGCAACATCTCTTGTGATTTACTATACTCTTTAAGTGGAAGGGAAGGGATAGTCAATCCTATGTGACAGAATTATGTCTGAGAAGGCTGATTATGTACACTAACAGGTGGTTCTAGAAGTTGGTTTTAAATAGATAGTCTAAACAAAGCAGGGGTGGATTTAAAAATCTGCCCCTACTGGTTCACTCGTGGGTGCTCGCACGCTCACGACACTTCTGCACATACGCAGAAGCATCCGGACAGGTGGCGTGGAGCCTCCTGCCGCCGCCGCTACAGGTTCGCCTGATCCAGGGCGAACTGGTAGCAACCCACCACTGAAACAAAGAGGACAAGTTAATATTAAGTCTAGGGCCCCTAGGCAATGTTGAAGCTCAAAATCAGAAACCAAAAAGGATCTAGAAAGCCAACAAGCTCTGAAAGCACAGAATCATTTTTTGTTCTTTTATTTAAAATAAAACATTTAGATGTAATAAGTTTTAATCAGTAGATTCCGCCATAGGTATTTCATCTCTATGTCACAAAAAAAGTTTTGCCTGCAAATGTAGCTAATCTCAATTATTGTAACAGCTGAATAGTACTACTACTAATGTACTAGTACTAATAGTACTAATATTACTAATGATGATATATTTTTTATAAATTTTACATTTTATAAGCTTCTTCAAACTTTTGTTTGAAATGTGGTCAACTTCAAGGATTAGTTTATCATGCCTGAAGGGCTTGCCAAAACCCCCCAGTAAATTTCTGGGTATATATATATATATATATATATATATATATATATATATATATATATATGTATGTATGTATGTATATATATATATATGTGTGTGTGTGTGTGTGTGTGTGTGTGTGTGTGTGTGTGTGTGTAGGTCTTTGGTTACATGTAAAATTGGAAGTGTCTTGGCGACGTTTCGACGAAGTCTCATTCATCATTTTCAGGCTGGTGTTTTCGGCTTCATGCTTCTAGGAGCAATGTGTGATCACAGCTGTTTCTTCCTTTTAACTGCCAGTGGGGGTGTGAGCTGATTGGATGGGAGCTTGGCTGTGTTCTGATTGGGTGGAGGTATGTTCTGATTGATTGGGGGCTTGGCTGTGCTCTGATTGGATGGGGGTTGGCTGTGCTCTGATTGGATGGGGGTGTGTTCTGTTTAGGTGGGGGCTTGGTTGTGCTCGGGTTAGTCTGAGTTGCAGGGGGATTTGAGCTGGTGAGCTGCGTTGCTGTTGTTTGGCTTCGCGTTCGTGGTCGTGCCACATCTTCATGGTGGGTGTCAGTTTTCTTCATGTTTGGATTGGAGGGGTTTAAAGTGGCTAATGATGCAGCTGTGGTCTGGCTTCTGGTTTGTGGTCGTGCCTCATCAGTGTGGGTTTGGGTTTGCTTTTTGCGTGGATATGTGGTGGTGACATCCTGTGTGGTTTTTGTGAGTGTGGGTCTGGTGTCATTCTTTGTGTTAGGGACTCGTTTGTCAATAAGGGCAGGTTTCCAAATGGCTGGTAGGCACAACCAAGCCCCCACCTAAACAGAACACACTGCCAGCCAATCAGAGCATAGGCAATTCCCCATCCAATCAGAGCACAGCCAAGCCCCCAACCAATCAGAACACACCTCCACCCAATCAGAACACAGCCAAGCTCCCACCCAATCAGTTCACATTCCCACTGGCAGTTAAAAGGAAGAAACAGCTACGATCACACATTGCTCCTAGAAGCATGAAGCCGGAAACACCAGCCTGAAGATGACCAATGAGATTTCGTCGAAACGTCGCCAAGACACTTCCAATTTTACGCGGGAGAAAACCCAAATAACCAAAGATCTACCTACAAACAGCCGCAAAAACCTCAGAATATATATATATATATATATATATATATATATATATATATATATATATATATATATGGATGGATTTTAATTATTGCAATCTTTTATTTGATTTTGTTATTCCTATGCTTTTTCTTTTTTTAATTCTATTCTTTTTCTATTTTCTTTGTTCCCTATTCCCTATTCTTTCTTCTTTCTTTTGTTTCTTTTCTAATATTTGCATTGTTTTTATCATAAAAGTTTCTTCAGTAAAATTATATTAAAAATAATGATTAATTTATAAAACTGGTTGTTAAAAGCAGAGGATGAGCTTTTCTATAACAAACATAGTTTGGGTGCAAGGGGAAATATAGTATTAACAATCTAGACCAGGAGTGTCAAACACAAAGCTTGTGGGCTAGATCCGGCCTGTGGGGCTAGCCTGGAAATAGCAAAGGACTGGCCCACAGTGCCTCTGCTAGTGAAAATGGGTTGTGGGGGCTGGATGGCCTGCTGCAGCATTCTGCTGGCCAGAACACGGTGCAGGGGGGCCATGCATCCCCCCCCCCGTTTTGGCTGGCTGGATGCTGCAGGAATGTTTGTCACATCTGCTGTCTGTCGCATCTCCCCCTCCCAGGCCGGCCCACGGAGGACAACTACAATGCTGATCTGGCCATGAAAGAAATCCAGTTTGACACCCCTGATCTAGAATCACACACAGAGCAAGCAAAGGTATTATTAATTGAATTTATGGAATTAGCTTCAGTTTATGAACCCATTCCCACAGGGACGTCATGGTCCAGGTTCCTTCTTTTAAACCTTGTAATCTTATAGGACCTGGGAAATGAGACTTTTCTGTGATTATCCCTGTTCTTTGGAAAGATCTGCCATGATATACAACAGCCCCACTCTGTTCATTTTAAATACATTTTTAGGTGTAGAAATCAGGGTCCAGTCATTTGCTCTGTGCGAAGATGTCTCTCTCCTTTTCAGCTTTTATTGCTTTTTATACAGTTTTTACAAGCAGAAAAGACAAACCAGCAACAGTGTTTTTATTGGTAGATACCATTTGCCCCCCGTCCCCTTAAGATGCCATCATCCTCATGGAGAAGGCAAGGTATGATAATGCAAATCAGAGCCAGAATGAGATCATACATGCAGGCAAGATA
The DNA here is from genome assembly GCF_029215685.1 of Pituophis catenifer annectens. Taxonomy (NCBI): domain Eukaryota; kingdom Metazoa; phylum Chordata; class Lepidosauria; order Squamata; family Colubridae; genus Pituophis; species Pituophis catenifer. The sequence goes on from NW_027256884.1 coordinate 90,679,797, forward strand.
CATAGCATCGAGGCTAGGCAGTTTGCTCCACACAGCCTGATGCCATGACTTTTTACCTCTACATCTAGGTACATGGACAAGTTAAACGTAGTCCCCTTTTGGTTGTTATGGAGCTTGGTCGTGATTTTATATTTGGGATTTTATATTTATATGCCTAAATATTACATGATTTGGTTTTATTTGTTTATTGTGTGTTTTCATGCTATAAGCTGACCATAATCATATTTTTTATTTTAGTAGTCTTATAAATCATATGAATGAGTGAATGAATGAATGAATGAATGAATGAATGAATGAATGAATGAAGTGAGGCTATTTTAAAAATGCTTTTTATTCGACTTCAGAAGCAGTCAAATCTATGATTTTCCAGTAACAACTTTGTTTATCCGTTCTGCTACTCCAAACATTATTAACAAAAGCACTTTCAGTTGTAGGTACAGACTTTTAAAGCTGCTTCAATACTATTGCAACAGTACACTTTGCATAGCTCTGAGTTATTTGTTCTTCCACCCAGTTCTTTAGTTTTTCAAGCAGATATGTTTTAGCTCAAAGATTTTGCTTAACTATAAATATCTTTTGACTAGTTAATTGGAACCATCTGCTTACAGAACATGCATGCCAATTATAGACCATGATCCCGCCTCAATTTTGATAACAGAATAACCTGCATCATTCCTTCTATTTTCAACATTTTTTTCTAATAAATGTTGCTATGGTGCCTGGTTTCTGACTTTGTCATTGTTTTCGTCCGAAATAGTTGTGGTTTTCCAAGAAAGTTAATTTGATAAAAATGTTTAAAGTTTCTTTGAAACAAGGCATCAGAATCCCAGAGTCCTAGTAGATTGGCTAAGGATGATCCCAATTATTATCAACAGATGAGTATAGCCTATCCAAAAGTTTGCTTTATTTCATATATTTTTTTCCACATTTTTCCATATAGATGTTACCAGCGAAAGCAGAAAGATGCACAATGTCCTGTCAAATTTGGCTATAGCCATTACTAAAGAGAAGAACTAATTGGCTAATATCTAATTCAACCAGCCATCAGGCTATAGAATGTTATTTCAAATATTTATTGTTTTAAAATTTTAAAATTAGCACATATTTATGTCAGCCACATAACGGAAATGAACAGAAATGTTCCAGAAGCATTTAATTGAAAACCACTGAAAAAGCAGAAGAGTAATTAGGATAGAAATAATAATAGTAGGTCAGGCATGATGAGCCAAGTGGAAATCAGCGGAAATTTGGTCATTGATATGATATTTTCAAGTTTGTAGATGCATTCCAAATAACATACCCAAGTAGCATCTCAGCATATGTTTAATTGTTTAAATTGCATTCTACAAGGATGATTCAGAGAGAGTGCTGCATAGCAGAGACAATGTAAGAAAATACATGGGACTACATGAAGTCATTTTCTGCAAAGCAAGTTGAATATTGACAGGCAGGCAGGCAAGGAGGATGTACTATCTAAAAGAACAGAGTTGGAGAGAGCTACAACAAATGGGATACAATTTATAAGAAGTGGTATTTTGCTAGGGTTTTGTTGTTCATGGAGTAAATATTTGGAGACTGCTATAGGATCAAAAGCAATGTAAAAATCTCAGTTTCTATTTGCTTTATTTTAGCTATATACTTAATAGAATACTTTTTAAAACATGTATTTACTTACTACCAGGTTCTGCTGCCCTCTTGTGAGGAGGAGGAGAATATCTAAAAGAATAATCTGTTTCTTCATGGAGATTTTCATCATTTTTTTTAAAAAATGCATCATAAAAATAGAATTCTCAAGTTCCATACATTTTAATTTTTGAAAAATTATTGTTTTGTCATGTGATTAGGTTTCTGACTTTGCCTATTAACATTCTATTCCCTTTTTCTATTTTCTGCCTGTAGAATAACCTTCCCTAAGCCTGTTTTGAGGTAAAAGCACTTGAATTTCCAGTTTATCATTTATAATGTAATTTAATCTACGAGAGAAACCTGCCTGTTCAAAAAATGATGGCCAACCACCAAACACCTAATTATTTCCAAATAAAATGATGAGGCTTGTTTCCTGGCATAATATTCTCTATCCTGTAGTTTGCTTTGGTCTATTTTTTGGGTAGATGTGTATTCTTCCAGAAAATGTGGTCTGCATTCTTAATTTTCTAACATAAATGTGGCTCACCTGGACATATTCCAAATATTTATGACTGTATTGGCAGATGCTTTGCTCTACCACATGCCATTTTCCAGTTTTTCTTTAATTACTATGATCTAAAAATCTTTCAACTGAGGCAAGAAAATGGAGAATACCAAAGGAGCTTTCAGTGGGCACACTGCTTTCCTTAACAAAAGAAAGCTACCATCCCCTAATGAGTCTGTTTTTAAATAGCTGAAAACATCCCTGCCGGTAGCAAGTGTTGCAAGAGAGGCAATATATGAGAAAATAGTTCTGAAAGATTGAAATTGCTAGGTGTTTACAAACTGCCCTTAACAACAAGCTTACAGTATTTGTGGTTCAACATGTTTGCAGAAAACAAAGCATCTTGCTAAAAATTGTAGGATAAGATGGGGAGGAAAGAAATTATAGTGTGGATTATAAATATCTAAATCTAAAATACTTGGTAAATAAACATCCCCATTGCCTATAAAATGTCTTGGGAATAATAACATTAGCATACCATTTTGAAAAATGGATTTTTCATATATTGTGCATAATAAAGATTTTTTGTAAACATTCAGAGAGATACAATACATACCAGTCTCACTCCTTGAAAACAGAGCAGGGATAAGCTAAATGTATATGTTCTACATTGGATGAAAGATGGAAAGTATATCAAAAATTCATAAATCAATATGTATTTGTTTATTAAATTTCTATGCTGCCCATCTCCCCAACAAGGTGATGTGTTTGTTTTACTAAAAATGAAAAAATAAAATAAAATGCTTAGTCAGTATATTCCTTTTTAGATTTTAATTAGGATGTTCAGGTTTTTCCTAGGGGCAGTAATAGAAGTTTAAAGAAAAGGCATATACTTTTTTTCAAATAAAAAAAATATAATGGTCAACTACTTTCCCATAAGAAATTACAATTAGTAAGGTTATTACTTTTCTGAATGTCAAGTTTAAGAAAAGTTGGTTTTTACAAATCAATAAAAAGAGAAGGCTACACATTTCTTGTCAGTCTTGCGGTTAGCTACATATTTGCCAACAAAGTTGAGATTCCTATTGCTAAGGATACCACATTTTTTTTACCTATGAAACAAAAATAAATATTTCTAATTTATGCAAAGGGCTGTTCCTATTGCTTTAATGAATCAAAGTTATACAAAGTAATCTGAATCTTAATTGGGATACCTTATAATTGAACTTTTATGTTTGAGCCAAGTAGAGTATACACAATGTCCTATTTTCATCTAATTGCATCTAATTGATCCAGTAAAAAATACATGGAATTCCTTACTTCCAGAGGAGGCATAGTTAACTGAACACAACTTCACGAAAGTGAGCCAATGAACACAGCGAAGACTGAAGAACTGGTAAGTAGACCAATTCTTTGAAATTCAGTTGGGTGAAACATTGTGTCATAAAGGAAGAATTATTAGAAACATAGAAAATTGATATCAAAAAAAGACCTAGTGGTCCATTGAGTCTGCCCTTTGAGGTTTTTTTTTTGTTGAACCATTTGTTGAATTATTGAACCAAGGTATATCAAATGGGCTAACTTACAGAATGCTGGAACCCAATACTCTGTGTGAGTGAAATTGGGGAGACTTGTAGTCACTTCAATGCTACTGTGCTGTTGCTGCTTCAGTGTCACTCCCTGACAATTTCCAACAAGTCAATGGAGAAGTCAGCAGGAAAGGTCACAAGTTGGTCAGGAAAATCTCCCACACCCAAACCTCAGCCACTTTGTGCTTGAGCTATGGCAGCTATTCAAACACCTCCATGCACCCTTCCTGACCCATGCCATCCCTGCATGTCCTCATTGACCTGCACAGGATCTCTCATGCATCACATGCACCTTTCTCAAATCATATTGCCACTCTGCATCATGCCTTACTCAGATGGCACCTCTTGTGTACTCCCACGAAGCATTCCTGACCCACCAACGGGAGGAGGGGGGGAAGGAGGGAGGGAGGAAGAAAGGAAGGAAGGAAGGAAGATACATTTCTAAGTTCCTGGTCAGCTTCCTATAAGGAAATTCAATGGGGAAGCCAGCAGGAAGTTGATAATCAATCCTACTTCCATGTTGTGGTCATTCTGTTTAGATAAGTTAATATATCTGAAAAAATAGACCCACTGAGTCATTGAAGTTTTGGGTCATTTGGTAGTAATGAAAGTATTTACTATTCTTGATGAGGATAAATATTGGAAAATGAAATGAGATGGAGTCATGATGGTTATGCACATTTAATATCCTTTGGAAAGGTATTATTTCCATTTTCCAACAAAAATGAGGAAACATTTGGCCATATAAAAGGGATCATATGGATTGTATTTGAGTGTAAGTCCACCAGTTTATTTCTCTGTGTAAATCTGTCTCCAATTGTTCTTTTGTCTTTAATTTGCCTTGATAGTCAATTATATCTTTATATCTAATTATTTTTGTCTTCTCTGTTAAATTTGGGTGTCTAATTGATTCTACCGGCGATAACCAATTTGGTATCTTCATATAATGTTGTTTTTTTAATTTTAAGCCAAATTTGTAGTAATAAGTTTCTTATTGTGTGTCTTTTAAAATAGGAATATGTTTTGTATTTTTCATCCCACATAAAGGAGTGCCAGCCAATTTGGAGTTCGTGTCCCTCAATTGTTAAAGTTCTAGAGTCCTTTAGTTCTATCCAATCTTTGACCCACGATAGTACTGCTGCTTGATAGTATACCTCCCAGTCAGGGAGTGCAGCTCCTCCTCTATCTTTTGTATCCTGAAGCAGCTTAAATTTTATTCGTGGCCTTTTCCCTTGCCATATAAATTTAGATGTTATTTTATTCAGCTTTTCAAAAAATGATTTATCTATTTTTATTGGGGCAACCTGAAACAAATATAAAAATTTAGGTAGAATAGTCATTCTGATGGCCGAAATTCTTCCTAGGAGTGAAATATGTAAATTTTCCCATTTTTCTAAATCTTTCTTTGTTTGTTCTAGTAATTTATCATAATTATTTTCTTTAATTGCTGATGTTCTTGTGCATAACCAAATTCCTAGATTTTTTATTTTTTTTGTTGTTTGGATTTGTATATTATCTGTCAATTCTTTTGTTTGAGTTTCCGTAAGGTTTTTTACAATTAGTTTCAATTTACTTTTGTTGATTTTTAGTCCGGCCACTTCTCCAAATTCTTCTATTTTTTGGAACAGATTAGGTATAGATTACATAGGATTTTCTATCAAAAACACTAGGTCATCAGCAAAGGCCTGGGCTTTGTATTCTTCTCTATTGATCTTTAAACCTTCAATTCCTTGATCTTCTCTAATTTTTTTCAGCAGGATTTCTAATGATAGAATGTACAGTAAGGGAGAGAATGGGCAGCCTTGTCTGACTCCTTTTGTTATATTAAATTTATCTGTTATATCATCATTCATAATTATCTTTGCTGATTGGTTGGTATAGATAAAAATTTTCTCAAATTTTTCCCCAATTTGCATATTTTGTAATTGTTCAATATAAATTTCCAATTTTGATTATCGAAAGCTTTTTGGGCGTCAAGAAAAACCAACGCAGCCTGCTTCTCCGGATGTGATTCATAATATTCTAGAGTATTAAGTACTATTCTCATATTGTTCTTTATTTGGCGTCCCGGCAGAAATCCATTTTGGTCTGGGTGTATATATGTATTTAGTACTGATTTAATCCTTTTGGCCAAGATTGCTGCAAATATTTTGTAGTGGGCATTCAGTAATGAAATAGGTCTGTAGTTTTGAATTAACTGGAGGTCTGTAACTTCTTTTGGAATGATTGTTATTATCGCTTCTGTCCATGATTTTGGTATTTTGGCTTTCTCCATGGCTTCATTGTATAATCACAACATATTCTCTCCCAGTACTTCTTGCATTGTTTTATATATTTCTACCGGTAGCCCATCGGGTCCCGGTGTTTTATTATTTTTTTGCTTTTTCAGTACTTCATCTAATTCTAATTTAGTTATTGGCCTATTGAGAATTTCTCTTTGTTCTTCTGTGATTTTTGGCATTCCTGATTTTCCTATGTACTGTTTTATCTCGTCTTCCTCTATTTCTTCTTGATTATATAAATTCGCATAAAATTTCTTAATAATTTCTTTTTTGGCCTCTTTACTATGTTGAATTTCCCCTTTATCGTCTTTCAGTTGGTATATTGTTCTTTTTTTCTGTTCTTTCTTCAGTTTATAGGCTAGCCATCTGCCCGTTTTATTTGCGTATTCGAAATAGTTTTGTTTCGCCATTTTTATTTTTTGGGCTAGTTTTGTTTGGTTTATCAAATTCAATTTATGCTTAGTCATTTTCCATTCTTCCCTTATTATTTTGTCCTGAGGCTTTTCCTGGAGTTTTTGTTCTATTTTTTTAGGTCCTTCTCTAATTTCTCTAATTGTTTTTTCTTCTCTTTATTTTTTTTCCTCATATATGCTATTACTAAGCCCTTATATATGCTTTTAGGGTATCCCATGTATTTTGTAAAGAGGTTTCCTCTATTTTATTTATCTGAAAGAATATTTTTATTTCCTTTTCTAACATCAAATTAAATTCTTTTTCTTTACATATTCTTTGATTCATCGTCCATCTCTTACATCGTCTTTCCCCTTTCCAGTTTATGAATAGTGGATTGTGGTCTGCCCATTGGTTTGTGCCTATCTCAATTTTTTCTACCTCTACTTTGATATTTGGGATCATCCATGCCATGTCCAATCTTGACCAGGAATTATGCGGATGGGAGTAAAAAGTGTATTGGGCCTCTTCTTCATGTGTTTCCCTCCATACATCTGCCAAGTTTAGTTCTTCAGCCATAGTAAAGAATTCTTTTGGAAGTATTTCTTTTTTCCTTTGTTTTTTTAAATCAGTTTTGTAGTCCTTATTTGCATTTACTATTGCATTATAATCCCCTATTACACAAATATCATCATATTCTAACTCTGCTAATTTTATGTGTAGATCTTTTAAAAAAGTCCTGTAGTTTTTGGTTAGGTGCATAAATCACTACAATTAACATTTTCCTCTTTCCTCTTTCTAATTCTACCATCACCACTCTACCTTGCTCATCGGTATAAACTAATTTAGATTGTATTTTTTCTTTTATGTAAATCACTACTCCTTTTTTCTTTTTTTGGGCCAGAGATGAGTATAGTTTTCCTAGTTTGGGGTTTTAAATTAATAAATAAATAAATGTTATTAGATTAAGGAGAGGTGAAGAAATATATTATAAGTAGAATTGTAGAATGTCACTTTGAAAAAATGCTTAAGAAGAAATCATAATCTTTTTGTGTATAAATGTTTGTTGTGTATATGTTATGTTATGTCTTTTTTAATATTTATACTCAATAAAAATTTATTTTTTTTAAAAAAGGGATCATATGTACCATGTCATAGACACTAGAGATGTTTTGAAGTAATGATTGTTCTAGTGAGTGCGTGGGGAATCATTTCAAGTGTTACAAAGGCAGATAGCAAGTTACCTTCTGGCTACCTATCTATTTTCAAGACATATTGTGCACATGTTTAGTATGGAATTCTATCTATCTTTATGTGCTGTAAAGTATATTTTCTATTCTACTAACTCAGGCTTCCATTAACCCATTCTGATGACATACAGAGCTATCCAAAAAGAGTTAGACAGATATATCATCAACCTTTGATATCTTATAGACAATTATTAGAAACTAAGACACAAAATCTTTGAGAAACATTTTTTCAGGAAAATGCTGCTTCAGCTGGCTGATTTCCATATGCTCAGTCTTTGTAATTTCTTGTGGTAAAAGCACAGAGTATCTGGACAGCATGATCTTTGCCATTGCTATAGTCAGGAATTCATGATTTATCACCCTCCATCAATTTATTTTAAACATAAACAATCCATTAAAATTAGCATACAAATGCATATTTGCAATACTCTGCTTCTGAAAAGTTTCATAGATATCTTTGACAATAGCAGCAACATTCATTGCCTCTGTTCCTTTCTTTGAATATCTAAGCTATTATGTGCATATACTCTAACATTTCACAATGTTAAAGATCATTTTGAAAATTCTTTTATAACTTTCTTCTAGGATCCTCTCAGAATACAAAAAATGTTTGATGTACAAAAGTGGCCTTTTTACCTCCAAAGGTAAACAAGGCTATAAAACAGACATCTGTTAGACATCGCTTGAACCATTTATTGCTCTGGGGATAATTTCTTTAGAAATGAGATAATAGAAATGTTGATAATTTCTTTGCAAATTCATTTCCCTTAAGTGACCATAGGAATGTTTTTATTAAAGGTTTCATTGTAAATTACAGTTTCTTTAATTAGAAACCATAGGAAAGCTAATAGTATAAGACTATGTTAAGCAAATATTTATGAATCAACAAAGACAATAAAATTGTCTTATTAATAATAAGACAATAATTGTTAACCACCATTATAAAAATAAAATGTGACTCATTCTAAAAAAAAACCCACAATATAATAGTGTAAACTGCAGCCTAATCTTGGATCTGTTAGTGTTTTCAAAATGGATGAGTAAAAAGATTTATCTTCAGTATAGAAGACAAACAAGGGGAGGGCAGTTAATTTATCTTGGGAAGTTTTCCATAACTGGGGTGCTAGAGCTTTAGGTGGGTGGTTGATCTTAATGTCTAGGTTGGATGGTATCTGGAGAAGCAATATTTTATGGGTCCTGGATCCTAAATATTGGTAATCTTGTAGACTTCTTTTCTCTGCTCAAGTTCTAACTGCCAAAGAAAAATATTTTTTTCATTTTCATTAGGCTGGCCTTTACCTCTTTATTCCTAAGACTATAAATAATTGGATTTAACATGGGGGTCACAATACAATATAGAGAGGAAACCAAAGTATCAATATCCAAAGAGTATCCTGAACTAGGCCTGTTATAATTAAAGTTAGCAGTTCCATAAAATACTATAACTACAATCAGATGCGAAGCACAAGTAGAGAAAGCCTTAGCTCTGCCTTTGGAAGTCTTGATCTTCAGAATGGTGCCAATGATGCGGATGTAGGAGATTAGTGTAAAGAGGCAGGGGGTGAGTCCTATCAAAGCACTGGCTAGATGGAGTACAGCTTCATTCACTGATGTATCCGAGCAAGAGAGCTTCAAAAGCAAGGGGACATCACAGAAGAAGTGGCTGAGCTGATTGGATTTGCAGATAATTAAGGATGATGCAAGAAGGGTGTGCACCAGTGAGTTTGCTAAACCACACAACCAGGAGAACCCTGCCATCTTCCTACAAGCACTATGGTTCATGATGCTAGAGTAATGCAAAGGACTACAAATAGCCACATAGCGATCATATGCCATGACAGCCAACAGTACACATTCTGTTCCTGCACAAGTAATGAGAAAAAACAATTGGGCAACACATCCTATATACGAGATAGTTTTCCTCAGTCGAAAAAAATTAATGAGCATAACGGGGATTGTGGCAGAGATATAACAAATGTCTAGAAAGGACAAATTTGTCAAGAAATAGTACATAGGTGCATGCAGAGTCACATCAGTCTTGATCAAAGTGATGATCAGAGAATTCCCCAGTAAAGTTATTGTGTAGATTGCTAAGAACATAAAGAAGAATAAAATATAGAGATCAGGATGGTTTGAAAAACCCAGAAAAATAAACTCCTTTACAAAAGTTTGGTTTTCCATGTCAGTAGGATTCTTTCTGAAAAGGTAAAGAAAAAAGTCTCAAAGTCCAATACAATATTCAATTGATATAAGACATTAAAAATACACACTGGCTGGATTTATAAACCACCATTAATCTGTAATATTATTTATCTGGGTATTATGTGAAACCAGCCTCTGTATTTCAAAAAGCATTGTTTAACTGCTTTCATTATTAATTAATTACTTTAAATAATTATTAATTACAATTAATAATTGTATTTAATTGATTATAAAGTTATTTTATAAGCGTGAAAATGCACATATATATTATAGATAGATAGAATTATTTTCACAACTGCTTGAATATAAAGGATAAACTAAATTTAAATTCTTTATCATATATATCATACCAGTTCTATATTCCAGTAGCACAACTTTCAGTTTTGCAATATATTTATACTGATAACTTGTAATAAAACAATATTGGATACTCTTGATTATGCTATTATTTTGTGTATTATAATATTTATGTTCACTAGAACTAAATCCAAACTGTTTCTGTCTTATATATGCAAGTTTTTTTTTCATTTTATTTTCATAGAATACCTTCAAAGTCTTTACGTAGTCTCAGTTTCATTCCTGATTTCTATTTGCCTGCTAGAAATAAAAGAAAATTGCAATGACTGAAGGAGAAATGGATTGATGAATCTAATCAATAGATTATATTACTTATAATTATAGACATATTTTTAGGGAGCTGGATGGATGATCCTTTATAAAAGATTGAAAGGGCACGTGAAAGCATTCTTAAAATGGTGGAATCTATATCATTTCAGACTACAAGAATTAAATAATGGATTCAGGCTATACATCCTATGAAAAAATTCCTGTCAGCCAGAGGAGATCATAGAATCAATTCATAAGAAAATTGTTCAAGCAAAGCCTGTGCAGCCATCTGTCAGGATGCTTTAATTTGGATCTCCTTATGGAGCAGGACCATTACAATTCTACCAGTCTGGTAGAGTGAGATATACAGCAAGAACTATACACAGCAAAATGATTTACAGATTCTGGATATATTTATTTGTATTAGAGGTTATGCCACTCTCACCCTTACAGCATTGCTTACCAAGATATAATGAAAATAGCTACAAAAATTAACAATAAGAGAAGAAACACAAATGTAATAGTAACAGTAAAAAATTGGGTATATAACAAATGTTTAAGTTTTCTCCTAACGTGTCACAAGAAGGGTGCCCTCATCTTTAAGAAGAGCTTATGTTGGCTCTCCTCTACAATATGCTTCAAAAGTAATCTTTCCTTGAGGCTTCCAGTTGACGTTGCAGCAAGATCGGACATGAGGAGCACGTCTCTGCGTTCCTGTGCTGAGTTGTTCCCATTGGTGGGCTTCAAAAGGAGCTAAAGCCGCCCTGTAGGGGCAGTGAAGCAAAGAGGGGTGCCCTGCAAGGTTGCGGAGAGTCGCAACTCTCCTGTCTGACCCAAGGTTCTTTTTCCCTCTCAGCCACGGCTAGGAGAAGAGGCAGCCGACAGATGGCTGCCATGAAGCTGGGACAACCGAGGAACAACTAAGACTGGTGCTGGAATGAAGTAGGTGAACAGTGACTGGAACTGGGGAGAGGATTCCTTTTTACTTAAAACCTAAACCCAAGGAACAATTTAGAACTATTTGCTAAGAATTGTTTCTTAAAGTGGTGATTAAGCATTCTGAGAAAAATACCAGACCAGAAGGGAAAGACCTAAAGAGAGAAAACAATAAATTTCTAAAAATACAGAAAATTGCACTTTTAAACTGGGAAGATGTGGTATTGGGAAAGCATTTTAAAATGCTGGAATTATTTACTTTAAAAACTTATCCTGCTTCTATAATTGAATTACAATTAAAATTATGATCAAAGTAAGTAAAATTAGACTGACTAGTGGTAATATTGAAATGTAAATTGAAAGTGCCACGTGCTGACAAAAGGAAAATATACAAGTCTGAGAATACTTATATGAAGGATTGTAAAAATAATTACTGGGTTATATCTAACTACCCTATGACTACTGGAGGCTCAAATATGAGAACAAGGAAGTTATTTAATTAAAGTGACCCCTGAATGTTATGCTAGAAGATTAAACCTGTAAAGGGGACATAAACTGGGTAGTCTCAGGGGGAGGGACTGGGGCAGGTCTTGAGAATGTTATCTGGGATGAGTTTGATCCTGTGACCCCTGAGGACGTGGACAGGATTCTGGGCAGACTGAACACGACCACTTGTTTATTGTACCCATGTCCTTCCTGGTTAGTGCTGGCTTCCCGGGAAGTGACACGAGGCTGGCTCCAGGGGATTATAAATGCTTTGTTGGGTGAGGGTGACTTTCCCGCCGCCTTGAAAGAGGCGGTGGTGAGGCCTCTCCTCAAGAAGCCTTCCCTGGACCCGGCAATGTTGGTAAACTATCGTCTGGTCTCCAACCTTCGCTTTGTGGCGAAGGTTGTTGAGAGTGTGGTTGTGCAACAGCTCCCCCAGCACCTGGATGAAACGGTGTATCGGGATCCGTTCCAGTTGGGCTTCAGGCCCAGGTACAGCACGGAAATGGCATTGGTCGCATTGGTAGATGATCTCTGGAGGGCTAGGGACAGGGGGTGCTCCTCTGTCCTGGTCCTGTTAGATCTCTCAGCAGCTTTTGATACCATCGACCATGGTATCATGCTGCACCGGTTGGAAGGGTTGGGGGTGGGGGGCACTGTTTTACAGTGGTTCTCCTCCTTTCTCTCTGACCAGTCGCAGTCTGTGTTGACAGGGGGGCAGAGGTCGACCCCAAGGCCCCTTGTATGTGGGGTGCCGCAAGGGTCGGTCCTCTCGCCCCTCCTGTTCAACATTTATGTGAAGCCGCTGGGCGAGATCATCCGTGGTTTTGGGGTAGAGTACCACCAGTACGCTGATGACACCCAGCTGTACATCTCCACCCCAGACCACCCCAACGATGCCCTTGAAGTGATGTCCCAGTGCCTGGAGGCCGTGCGGATCTGGATGGGGAGGAATAGGCTCAGGCTCAACCCATCCAAGACCGAGTGGCTGTGGTTTCCAACGTCCCGATATAATCAGTTGGTGCCATCACTGACTATTGGGGGTGAATCACTGGCCCCCACGGAGAGGGCACGCAACTTGGGCGTCCTCCTGGATTCATGGCTGTCTTTAGAAGAGCACTTGACGGCCGTGACCAGGAGGATTTTTCATCAGGTTCGCCTGATTTGCCAGTTGCGTCCCTTTCTGGATCGGGACTCCTTACGCACGGTGACTCATGCCCTTGTCACCTTCCACCTGGACTATTGTAATGCTCTCTACATGGGACTCCCCTTGAGGAGCACCCGGAGGCTCCAACTGGCGCAGAGTGCGGCTGCACGGGTGGTAATGGGAGCAACAGGGCGCTCCCATGTAACACCCCTCCTGTGCGAGCTGCACTGGCTCCCGGTGGTTTTCCGGGTGCGCTTCAAGGTTTTGGTTACCACCTTTAAAGCGCTCCATGGCTCAGGACCTGGATACTTACGGGACCGCCTACTACACCAATAGCCTCCCACCAGCCGGTACGCTCTCATAGAGAGGGGCTCCTCCGGGTGCCGTTGGCCAAACAATGTCAACTGGTGGCCCCCAGGGGGAGAGCCTTCTCTGTGGAGGCACCTACTATCTGGAACAAGCTCCCCCCGGAGATACGGAGGATCCCGGATCTGTGCACATTCCGCAGTGCTCTAAAAACCTTTTTATTTCATGAGGCGGGCCTGGCCTAACTTTCTCCCTCCTTTTAAACAATTTTAATATTTTAATATTTTTAATCCTCAAAGTTTAAATTTGTTTTAAATTGATTGGGGTTTTAATCTGTCTGGGCCAAACTATTTAATTCAATTTTATTTCTGCTTTTTAAATTTTATATGTATGTATTTTATTGTTGGTTGTTCACCGCCCTGAATCCTTCGGGAGTAGGGTGGTATACAAATCAAATAAAAGTAAAAGTAAAAGTAAAGTAAATAAAGAGGCTTTTGATAACTCATGGGACTATTTAAATGGAACTGATTGGTTTCTTATGGAATATATTTCTTGAAGGGCAATTTTAGATCTGAATAAATGGTTCTTGGACTACTGGACAAAACTGGGATTTCTTTAAAACAAAATAAGATGCTTCATAAGGAAGAAGAGTGGAACTTTGAAGGAGATAGCACTGATTTTACAGAACACAAAGGACATCATGGATAAAGGATTTAAGGAGACTATGGAAAAAATGGAAAATGCTATATGAAGGATGATGAGTAAAGATCTAGATGCTCAGAAAAAGGAGGAGCTAGTAGAAGGAATGGAGGAAAAGATAGAACCGAAGAACCAACAAACAAAAGAAGGAGACAAGGAGGAGATAATAATAAAAATAACAATGATTGAATTAAACCAGGAGGAAAATATTTTAAGAGAGTTGAAAAGAGAATTGGAGATACAGGAAGATACTTTTGAGTGAGAGATAGGGGTTTAGGCAGATACTTTGGAATCTAGGCAGTGGAAGAGGGTAGAGATGGGAGAAATTCTTAGATTGAATAGCCAAGAAGTAGATGCAGACAGAGAGAAAGCTCCAAGAGAGGAATTTGGGAGGCAAGTCAAAAAAAGCATAGCAACTAAGGTTTTGAAGCGGGCAAGAGACGTTGAATAGAAAGGAAAGGATTTCTTTCTTCTTCTTCTTTTTTTTTATGTCTTGGTTTGCTTTTCTTTTTCTCTTTCTTTCCCTTCTTTCTTAGAATGGTGACAGGATTAGAGGTTGGGTAGAAATAAGAGAAGGGGAAAACATTTGTATATACATAACTTTATATAATGGAATAAAAGTAACAATAAAATGGAAAAATTAGAGAGTGAATGATAGTATTATTAAGTACTTTTTAATAATATTGTGATTGGCATTGGAATAATATATTGAAACATTGAGCAATTAAATAATGAAAGAACATACTTTAATAAAAATATGTGTATTACTATTAGAATCATATAGATTTGATGATTGTAAAGAATATGATTAGAATAATTTTGTATGTCTAAATAATATTGGGATTGGTATTAGAATTGTGTATTGAAATATTGAATAATGAAATAATGAATGATTGAATCTTAAGAGAAATAGATGTAAAGAGTGAAATATGGGAGGTAAGTTAAAAATGAACAGGATTCAAAGCACCAAGGTGGGCGAGAAATGTGGGCTAGAAAGAAAACATCTTTTAATAAAAGGGTGACATGATTAAAAGTTAGAATAGAGACAGAAATAAGAGAAAGGGGGAATATTAATGTATACATTTTTACATATAAAATAAAAGCAATAATGAGGGAAGCTTAGAAATAAATGGCGGTATTATTATGTATGATCAAATAATATGGTGAGTGGCATCAGAGCAATATATTAAAATATGCTAAACTACAACAATATAAATGTGTATTATTATTAGAAATATATAAATTAGTTGAATGTAATAACTATGATTAATTTGACTAGTTTTATTTATATTAGAATGTATGACACCCAGGTGCCACACTGTTCATGCATTGGTATGTATATGTAAAATAAAATAAAAAACTTGGGGGAAAAAATAATCTTTCCTTATCTCATTTCCTTATCTTATTTCCTACACTATCTCTTAATACATGGGATTTCTTATGAGGGATCTATCAGTGTACAGGATCCTGCTGTACTTCCTATTAGCACTGCTAAAGGTGAGACATTGAACTGAGCCAAAGAAAAGCTCTACATTATGCAGGGCAGATGAGGTTCAGTAACTAACTTGAGGGCATAAAAGGGTTTCAGATTGGAACCCACCACTGAAAATTCTCTGTAGTACACAAATCCACTTGTTGCAGTATCAAAAACTCTTTGATACATTTCAGTTTTAGCACACTCAAAACTGGGGCAGCAGGGAATAGATAGAAAGGTATTAATAACACAGATCAGGTAATTTTTTTTCTTTCTGCCTTGATGAAAAGCCATCAAACAGAATTAATGAACTTGTGAGCTATTGGAAAACAGGAGTTTAAGCTAGTAAGAAGTTCAACAGATTCTGTGACTTTGTAAATTTTTAATGGACTATGGGATAGGTGAGCCTTCAGTCATGTTTGAAACTGCCAGGAATGTATTCAGTTCTCCCAATTGATAATGCTACATCTAGGACAATGCACACAGACATTAAAATATTATTACATGTGAGATGCTCAAGAAGGGGGACTCACTGAACTGAAATCTTCATCAGAAGGGACGCTAGCAGATAGAATCATTAAGCACATGCTAGAGTTTTAAAGTGTCTAAGAAATGATAGCAGTTATAAAACAGTAATTGACTCTGTCAAAAAGGACGTTAAGTTTTGGCTTCAGATGCACTGCACTCAGAATATGACAACCTACTGATGGGCAGTGGGCTAGAACAATCCATCCATAATGTGTATTTGTTACTTTGCCTGCATTTTGTTTATGATATTGTTAATCTCAGAGTCTCTTGCTTTCTGCCTTTGTTCCCTAAATATGCATTTACAAACACCTTCTTTGGGATTTTCCTTCTGATAGGATTTAGCTAGCTAGGTGTTAAGCTTTTCTTCTTCGCTTCTATGTTTTCTGTAAATAAATCTTTACATCAACATTACAAAAGCTGCTTCACTAATTCTTGTTCATGTTATATCCTGTTTTTTTAGGGATACAAATTTTCCCCAATGCTAAAATCAATTTTCACTCTCCATGTAGAGCAAATTTGGTTTATCGGTAAACTTGATAAAGGTCTCTCTTGTTAGATATATTATTACTGTGTTTTCCCAAAATTAAGAACCTGTCTTATATTTTTTGAACCCCGAAATAAGCACTTGGCCTTATTTTCAGGGAGGCCTTATTATTTTGGGGCATGTGGAGCAAGACGGCGCTCCTCTTGCCATGTTACCTGATTTCCAGTTCTGTCTCCCTAACCCTAACCAGAGGAAATGGCGGGGACCGGCTGCGCATGTGTTTAAATATTTTCAGGGAGGGCTTATTTTCAGGGGGCAGCTTATTTTAGCGCATGCACTCAAAAGTGTGATTGGGCTTATTATCACGGGATTTCTTATTTTCAAGGAAACAGGGTAGTAATATTGATTTATTATCAATGCTAAATCCAGCAGAATCTCAGAATCACACTTCCATAACCATATACTGTATATCAAGTATAAACAGAGGGATAGAATCAAGATCACATGAAGTGTTAATACCACTTCATAATGTCTTGGTAACATTATACACTTAGAATATTGCATTCGGTTTTGGTCGCCACGATATAAAAAAGATGTGGAGACTCTAGAAAGAGTGCAGAGATGCAACAAAGATGATTAGGGGAATGGAGGCTAAAACATATGAAGAACGGTTGCAGGAACTGGGTATGTCTAGTTTAATGAAAAGAAGGGGAGACATGTACTGGTATGGAGTACTGATGATTTTGAACTTTAGTGTTGGATAAGGCCCCTGAGAACACCATAGACAGCCAAAAACTAAATAAACAAATGACCCATTAAGCAAATCAACCCACAGGATAAATGACCAGACACAAATTATCTTACTTTGGACATATTACATAGAACCATCTCTCTGGAAAAGGCTCTAATGTTGGGAAAGCTGGAAGGAAAGGAAAGAAGAACATGACAACCAGTGCCAAACTGGTCTCAGTTACAGTGTTGATGAGTGGTCCATTGGAAGATTGAAAAAAGAGGTTAAAGGTAGATGGTCATGGAGAAAATCTATGTAGTCGCTAAGAATTTAAGAAACTTAATAATATAATGTAATGGGTAAAAGATCATCCAAAAAAGCAATTAAGACCATCTCTCTGCCAAATCTGAACAGTTCTAGATAATTCTCTTATTCAATGCACAAAGGCATAAATTTGAAGTATCAACAGGAATGAAAGCGTTTCTTCCAAAACAGTTTAATTTCTGCTATTTCTTTATCTACAATATGTGATTCTAGAATAGTTGACCTCTGGCATAAAGTACAAAGCAAGCCATGCAAAAGAACATCTTATTGCTTGCCATCCTCTTTTGTCTTTTTTTCCCTCTACCTATACCTGCATTGCAGACTTCTCCAGAGGGCTAGGTCTTTCTGTAATATAATCTCAAACTGGAGCAATTAGAATTAAGGTACAAACATAATTCAGCTTTGATTTAGGACAAAAATTTAAAACAATTCATAATCAATTATGTTGAGTGAAAATAAACAATATGCATAGACTGACCTTTGTTAAGCAGAAATACCTGAATAAAATAACATCAGTTAAATTGCCGGGTTACCATCTGGGAAAGGAACAATGAAGGAGATGATGAACAAAATTAATATAGTATAGTATAGTATAGTATAGTATAGTATAGTATAGTATAGTATAGTATAGTATAGTATAGTGCAGTATATTGTATTGTATTGTATTATATTATATTAGTATATTTCAGTTTTCCAATAATATATCCAAAATATGATAATTGGAGCCTGGCCATTTGTTCTGCAAATGCTACTGCATAGCATATTTCTTGACTCAGGTTCCTTTGTAGTCAATAGTCATCATAACTATCATAAAGGGGAGAAGACATCTACCAGAAGTTATCAATAGCTTTGTTGTCAATTCTGATAGCTGTACCTGGTGTCATTAGCTTCTTGTCTACTTTATCCATACCATGTATAATTTTGCATATCTCAGTCATATTCTCTCTTGTTTGTCCCCTTTCTGGAGACAAAAAACATCTCATTTTAATTGTCCACATTAAATTGTCCTCTAGATCCACTAAGCCCTTTTTAAAGAAATTGTGACCAGAACCTGCATACAATTCCAGATGCTGTTCAACCATTGATTTATTGTGATATTGGCATCTCTGAGTGCACACTGTGTCAACATTTTAATTGAACTATTTTACCATTATTCCAAGATCCAATATCTTTATCATCCACTCCTAACTCTGATCGCACTCACTCCATAGCATCCTTCAGTAAGAAATAGCCCCAGACTGAATCAAAACATAATAAATGAAAATAGTCATGTTCGTAATATACTGTTACTGCTTATATTCTACAATGTGGCTGAGGAG
The DNA here is from genome assembly GCF_029215685.1 of Pituophis catenifer annectens. Taxonomy (NCBI): domain Eukaryota; kingdom Metazoa; phylum Chordata; class Lepidosauria; order Squamata; family Colubridae; genus Pituophis; species Pituophis catenifer. Next base: position 90,698,680 of record NW_027256884.1, read on the forward strand.
ATTAGATAAAAATTCCCATAAAGAAAGCAAAATTTCTAAATAACAGTTGGCAATTCTAAGATGCTGGATGAGAAGTGAAAAATTCTTCTCAACCTCTGTACTGATATTTATTTATTTATTTTGGTAAGTAATTTTGTATTCACAGATGTAATTATGCAGCACCTAGGAATTGTCCATTTTAAAAATGTTGAGATATATTTTTTATAATTCTTGGCATACTTGCCTCCATGCAATAAAGCCCTTGTGGATAATGTTGCTTTTTGAAACAGAACAAGAGAACAAACAATTTATTTTCACCCACGGACTGCATTCTCAAAACAAGATGAAGTTTTAAAAATATATTATTGCATAAATATGATTCATTGTACACTAAATATTTGTTTTCCTTTTATTTCTCTTAAATAGTGTATAATTGGATTTTATTTTGTAGCTTTTTTTTCATATCCTGCAAGGTGTGTATTTTTTCTCATAAAAATGGCAAATTCTTCTAAGTCAAATATAAACTTTTTAGTGGAAATGTATGCAAAAATAGGCATAATTTCCATCTGGACATTTTTATGAGAATTCTTCTGTTTATTCTAAATAAAACCCGTCACAAATCTTCTAGGGGAGTTATTTCTGTCTTTTCTTATATAGGAGCAAATTAGATAATCCCCAAACCAAATTCATTCTAGCAGCCTAAGGATATTTCATACTGATTTCTCTCAATTAACATCCTAATGCACATGAACTCCTACAATAAGCACATATCTAAATTAATGTCTATGTCTTAACAGTATTTGAAATTAGGCTGAGTTTCTAAAACACTGGTGATAGGCCAAGTTTAGTAGGTTGAATAAAGGATTTCTAGAGTTATGTGGGTTATCGTAAACCAAAGACCTAAACAATTTTTTTTGTTCCCATCCAATGTTTAGGAGCATAATAGTATCTCTCTCAGCAAGTCACAAAACAAATAAAAATACTACTGTGCCATTATAAGAGCATAGCTCCTAATAGCTTTGAGCTTGTAACTGGAATATGCATAGATTGGTCTTTGACCTGCTTCTTTCTACCTGAATTTGGAGGAGGGGGAAACTTATAAACAATTATAAGTTTACAATTTTTGTAATATAACATCATTGATGATAAAGACATAGCTGACAATAATCTTAACTGAACTCAGTATATATTGATTATTTTAAATCTCTATTGTTTCAACCTCACTGATTTAATGCAGAGTGTATGTAAAAATTACAACTGTACTAAAGTGTAGTGTACTCAGCTCAAGATGCCAGTTATTTCATTCTTTCTCACTTCCCTTGTTCCTCAAACTCTCTCTCTATTTCATGCTTATTAAGCTTGTTCAATTCTTTGTATGGGGATTTGGACATCTTAGAATCCCCCATGCCAGATAAAAATTAAGAGCCTGATAGTACAGTGGACTAAAGCACTGTTATTAACATCTGCTGCTTGCAATTACTGCTGCTTCTATTAATTATGAAGCTCCAAAGAAGCTTGGGACTCACCATGTGAAAGATTGTGTCCCTCTTCTATGCATGGTTGCTTTCAGAAGAAATGAGAGAAAGAATAGCCTTGGTGGCGCAGTGGACTAAGTGCTGTTAAAGTAGCACTTAGTTGCCAGCTGCCTGCAATTACTGCAAGTCCAAATCTCACCAGGCTCAAGGTTGACTCAGCCTTCCATCCTTTCAAAGGTAGGTAAAATGAGGACCCAGATTATGGGGGCAATAAACTGACTTTGTATAAATATATGAAGTATATTTATACAAAGTATAAGTATGAAGGCTACTGCTTAACGCATTGTAAGCCTCTCTGAGTCTCCGGAGAAGGGCGGCATATAAATTGTGCAGAGTGTTTTTATTTTATTTATTTATTTATTTATTAGTTCGATTTATATGCCGCCCTTCTCCAGAGACTCAGGGCGGCTTACAATGCATTAAGCAATAGCCTTCATACTTTTGTATATATCTGCTTAGTAGGGCTTTCGGCCCCCCTAAGCGGTGTTCTTTTTTTATACAAAGTCAGCTTCCCAAGCTTCTTTGGAGCTTCATAATTAATAGAAGCAGCAATGTCAATCATACCAGTTGCTAGTACAATTGATACAATAAAGAAGCAAAAATTCAGAGTTGGAAAATTAAGCAAAAGTTATTTTAATTATGTAGTTGTAGTTTGCATTGCAAATGCATTTTTACTTGTAAATAAGTCCCATAGTGTTCAGGGATGCTTTTCCTAAGAAATTCCATATTGGATTGAAATCTGATTCATTTATTTGGGGGGGAAATTGAGAAAAAAATACAATTGGAGTAGAATATTGTATTTCTCACGTAAAATGAAAAGAGGCTTTTAGTGCAAGATCAGCCCGTGATTTTCTTGAAACAGTCATTTGGAAGGAATTGCATAATTTTCTAAAAAATCCTGCGCTCATTAACTAAACAACTTTTAGGATTGAACTGGTATTATACCAAGGTAATGTTTAGTTCATCTATTAAGAATTTTCTGATTCTTCTGTGTTAATTCTGCCGCAAAAGTTTGGATTTTGGAGGGCAATGCCAAAATGTCGCTCTTCTCATTTGGTAGCAAGAAGTAAAATAGAGTAGCAGTAATTTTTACTTTAATAGATAGTTGTTTCTATCACACCTGAGGATAGATGGCTACTGGGTGGAGGGCAAGCTGGTGTTCATACAGCTGCAATATATGTTCAGAATCAATTGTCTGACATGGTTACATTGTTGTCTAAATGACAGAGCCATTTTACATGGTGACTATGAGTGAGTAGGCTTCTTAGTAAGCAATTTATTGTGAATGAGTGAAAAGTAATTTCCTCAGTGCAGGGACTGAGTGGTTTTTCCAAATTAAAAGAAATTGCATATATAGGAGAAATCCCTGCACTGAAGTAGGGTCTATAAATGCCTGGTTTCAATTGAGATTCTGTATACAAAGTCATAGTTATAAATGTATTAAGAATAATTACTCAAGTTCAAAATATTTTACACTTGTGCTCAAATAAAATCTAAATAATTGTTCACATTCGTTACTCTGTTACTTACTTGGCCAAATAGGTCAATAGCATTCATTCGAAGATATTATACTTGGATTATATTAGCATTGCTCTTGTTGCATTGGTGATAGAGGTTCTGCACATGCAATTTATCATGCATTTTATTTGCTGAGTCCTGAAAAATTGTGTGAAGTCACACTCGATAGTATAAAACCCTTTGAAGATTTCACAAATAAATCAATTATTATCTCCAAAATATCTCATTTCTGACAATCTGCCTCTAATAACTTTATTAGTTTTATTATAGTTTAGGGCTCTAGAGATAAGAGAGTGTTACTTACCAGTTTCAGAATCCAATATGTTAAGAAAGAATATTGCACCTACCTGCAGTTGCTGTATTTACAACAGTATTGCTTCCTCTATTACTCCTATAGATTAATTCAGGAAGCATTATTTAACTATTGGAATAAGACCTGGGGGACATATTGTATTGAGAGAAGCATCTCAGGAAAACATACAAAGAACCAGTAATTAGACTGTGATTCTATATGCACTTGTTGAAGACTAAATTCTAATAAATCCAATAGGACATAGAAGGTACTCCTGTAAGCTGTTTATTATGTTTATTTGGAAAAAAATATTCCCTATTAAATCATACGGTATATGGATATATTTTAATTGGTATTTAGGTATCCTATTTTCATAAAAAATATATTAATAATATAATATTGCTTAGCGCATTGTAAGCCGCCCTGAGTCTCCGGAGAAGGGCAGCATATAAATCAAATTAAAAAAAAAAAATCCTGTTCAGAATATAAACTGGATTTTATTTAATGGTCTAGCAATGAGTAACATTTTCTAATAAATCAATTTTTACAACTAATGTTAACTGACAGTACTTCCAACATGGGTAATTTATTTTACAAAACAATTCTTTGATTCTTTCAATTGCCCAATTAGCCCTGGTGGATAGAGAAGAAGAGTGCGGAGGCAGAAGGAATAGTTTTTCTTATATTCTGATGCTGACCATAGATTCATAGGGCTGGAAGGGACTTCCGAAGTCTTCTAGTTCAATTCTGTGCTCAATGAAGGAAACTTATACTATCCCAGTCAAATGTTTTCCCAGTCTATTTTTGAAAACCTGCAATGATGGAGCAGCCAGAACTCCAAGAATCAAGCTATTCCATTGATTAATTGTTCTGTCAGAAAATCTCTCCTTACTTCTAGGTTGGATCTTTTTTTAACAAGCTTCCACTCATTACTTCTTGTCCTTTAGTGCCTTAAAGAATAAGTCAATCTCCTCTTCTTTGTGACAGCCCCTCAAGTACTAGAAGACAGTTATCATCTTCCCCCTAATCCTTCTCTTTGTTAGACTAGACATATCTGGCTTGCTCAACTGCTCATCATATAATTTAGCTTCCAGAACCTTTATCATCTTTGTTGCTCTTCTCTGCACATATTCTAGGCCCTCAACATCTTTTTTGTATCATGGTGATCCAAACTTGATGTCATCTTATTCATGATGAGTGGTACTATCACTTCTTCATTGCCTAGACACTATCCCTCTGGTGACTGGACTGCATCATTGGCTTTTTTGGCAACTGAAGCACATTGCTGGCTCATATTTAAGTAGTGGTCCACTAAGACACCTAGATCCCTCTCACAATTACTAGTATTGACCCAGGTACTATCTGTTCTATACCTATGAATTTGGTTTGTCCTGCCGAAGTTCAGCACCTTACCTTTCTCAGTACTGAACTGCATCTTATCAGATAGGACTCAATGCTGAAGTCTGTCAAGATCCTTCTGAATCTTGAGTCTATCTTTCAAAGTGTTAGGAATCCCTAAACTTGTGTCATCTGCAATCTTGATGAGTTCCTCCTGCATCCCCACATCTAGATCATTTATGAAGATGTTGAAGAGTACTTGGCCCACAACTGAACCTTGAGGTACCCCACTGCATGCTTCCCTCCATATAGATGCAATTCCATTAAGAACTACCTGGTGAGTGCAGTTTGTCCTCAATTTGGTTGGCCCATGAATCAAAATATAATAACTGCCTTCCCTAAGCAGCACAAATATGCCCCCATCCATAATTGAGACAGCCATAAGTGATTCTGTGCTAAATATTCTTCAGATTCCAATCAAATACAGCATTTGTTAGACTTTGCACACATTAACATGGAGGAGAATCAAGCAACTAGCAACAGAGGCAACTAAAGAAAGGATAGAAATTGGCAATTGGAGCAGCAAATTTCATACTGGTACAGTTTTCTTATTATTTAAGGATAATAGATAGCACTTCGATGCAGCATGGGGAAAACAGAATGCTTCCAGATGTTTCATTGTGCAATTATTCTGTCCTATTCATGGCATTTCACAGTGCTCCAGATAACCGTATATGCATCCTCTATGTAACTTCCATGCAGTTTCCCTGCCAATTCTTCCACATTGTTTATTTTCAGAAAAATTCCTATAAAGGAGAGAAAAAAATATCTGTAACGTAACGCCTTATGATTGCTAGTATTACATCTTCTACACAGCAAAGTTTTATTTTCCCAGAGTGGCTTGAATGTTATTAGTTCAGGAAGCAGGATAGCATGCATATACTGTATATTCTTAATACTATATACTTTGGAGTGAGTGACATTATGAAAAGTAGAAAAAGAAATAGTAAGCCAAAGAAAGCATGAACATGAAATTAGTAAAATAAATAGAGATAACTCTAGTTTGTACCAAAAGTTTTCACTTTACATTCCTTTTTATTAGGGATGTGCAAAATGTTCAACAGATAGCCCATTCGATGCATGCAGGAACATGGTTTGGCCTTTCTGTACAGAGACAAAAGCATCTGTGTCCCACTTTTTGCCTAGACACCTGCATTTTGGATCTGGGCAAGGATTTAAAACGTGTTTGTTCCAGATACAGGTATTTTGGGTGGATGACAGCAAGGAAAAGACAAAATCATCAGCAAGAAACAGCATTTGAAACAATGAAGAGAAGCAAAACGGATAATCAGGAAAAGAGGTAGATGGACTGGTTAAGTTTTACTATGCTTACATTCAAATACTATGATGTCAGCACAAAGAAATGAAGTCACTAGTATAACTGATTGATGGGCTGGTCTACGGGATCCGTAGAAAACAGGACCTACTAGGGATTTATTTCAACCTATATCCAGAAATCTTTAGTTTTATTTCAGCTGGATCATGACCTCTCAAGAACAAAACCAGCTAAACCCTCAAACCACAATATGTTATTTCATGCATGGTACCAACATGTTTTTCATAATATATGTATCAAGACCGCCCCTTTCCGTATCTAACTTCACTGCCTTTATTCCATTAAAATACTTACCGCTATTTGAGAAGTTGCTAAATGACTTATTTTTTTAGACGTTCTTTTTCCATTCAATCTTCCAACCTAGAAGTAAGGAGAAATTTTTGACAGTGGGAAGAATTAACCAATGGAATAGCTTGTCTCCTGGAATTGTGATATATGGTCTCCTATCTTGAGTAGTGAATTGTACTAGAAGTCCTCCAAGGTTCCTTCCCGCCCTATGATTCTATGTCCTACATTGTTTCACATATTTTGCTTTGTGAATCAATGCTCACTCATTCTCTCAAATAATTTGCAAATAGGATTACCTTTTTTAATCTTGCCATCAATTATTCTTGGAAACATCTGTCTTAAATAGCAAAAATTGTCACCTTCTTTGTTCTCCATTTACACAAAAATTTTCATCCGTCTGGGTTTTATATAAAGTGGAGGCAAAAATATCTTTGTCTGGTCAACAAGTGGTTCAATGTGCTATGTTTTTCTGTCATGGAATGAAATCCTTTCAGAGTGAACGTTTCTTTGCAATGTAAAGAAAACTGTGCTTGCATATGTTACAACAGTACTTGGTATATCCAAGCTGCATTCCAGCAAAGCATATTTCAGTTGTACTTGGTGTATTGGATATGCTTCAACAACTGCCATGTTTTTCTATGTTTCTTTCATGTGTGCAGCATAACCAACAGGTACTAAAAAACAGACAATTCTATAAAACAATATGCAATAGGTTATCTTTTGATTAGCAGCCAAAAATATATACAATACACCTTAAAGTTTACAGGAAACAAAAACTTTGTTCGGTGTTATGTGCCATTACATTGGTATTTACTCTTAACTACCACATAGATAGATTTGTCCACGATGATCTGCCCCTAACCTGGTCTTTCAAGTCTTCCAAGAATGCACCTAAAACTGCTGTAATGGAGTCCATCCAAAATGTTGTTGGTTGTTCTTTTGTCTTTCCTTTTATCTTTTCCTGCTTTAGAGTCTTCTTTATAGAACTAGGCCAGTATTGGCAATTGCCAATACTGGCAAACCTTTTCGGCACCGAGTGCACAGGGGAGAGCTGGAAACTGGAAGAGCAGCTCCTGGCATGAATGAGTTTCTGGTGTGCACATGTGCACTGGTCACCTGGTCTTCTGGTTTCTGGTGTGCATGCACATGCGAAGACTAGCTGGCTGGCACGCATGTATGCACTGGAAACCGGAAGTTCAGCTTCCTGGTGCACGCATGCACACCAGGGAGCTGCTCTTCTGGTTTCCGGCTCTCCCCTGTATGCAATAGGCGTCAGCTGACATGCCCGGGGAGATGGTTCTGTGTGCCACTTCCAACACGTATGCTATAGGTTCCCCAACACGGAACTAGGCCTTTCCATAACATGTCTAAAGTAGGATAATTTGAGCCTTGTCACTTGTGCCTTGAGTGAGAATTCTGGGTTGTTTTATTTGAGGATCCAATTGTTTTCTTGTCTCTTCATAATATTCTCAGGAGTCTTCTCCAACACTAAAGTTCAAAAACTCTTCCTATTCACTTTTCCAAAGTCCATCTTTCACTTCCATAGCTCTGATCATGTTATCATAGGAGAGAGAAAAAGGACCATGGAATGGTTGCCTTTAGAGATTGGATCTTTTTAAAAAAATAGAGAGGACTCTGGGAAGAACAAAAATAGGAGATAATTGCTAGCAATTAAAATGGATCTAGATCCCTTTGACTAATTTAGAACAATTTCTTAGAAAAGCTGGTTCATGAATCTAAAATGTAGACCATGTTAGATTGATGAATGTCTATTAATGGATCTGGAAAGCCATATGTGCAATTAAGAACTACCTGGAGAAATGTGCTGAATACCAGAGGAAGATGTGGTGGAGATGGATCCCTCCACTGCTTAAGGCTAGATCTATTATCTATTAATTCAGCTCTAATGGAGTGGTAGTGTGACCCTGTCTTAAGAAGGGGCCAAGCAATTCTGGACAACTTTCATCTAGTCTCCAACCTTTCCCTTTTAGGAAAGATTGTTATGAAAGTGGACAGCCAACAGCTCCAGTGTATCCTATAGGTAGGAAATGGATTACTTAGATCTATTCCACTCATGTTTCAGGATTGGTTACAATATTGAGATGCCATCGGTCACATTTGGAATAATGTTTAATGAAGCTAGTATGTGGGTGCACTTCCCTAATCAGATTGGTACAGAATTTTGATAAACTCTTGAACTTGAAACTCTCTTTTGAAAAGCAGATGCGGCTTTGAACATGTGGAGCTTTTGGGCAGGCTTGTCTTCGGCACCAACGGTGCCTATTGCTGAGGCAAGGGGCCTTGTTCATGGTGACCTGTATCTTAGTTCACCTCATGTTTGGATTACTATGCTCTACATGGCATAGAGTAATAAATGGCAGCTGTGGATAGGAGGGCTATTTCCCAGCTATATATTGGTGCCAGTTGCATCCATTCCTGGACCTGGAAGCTCCATACATGTCATTTACACCATGGCCAGTATGTTTCTGGGTTCAATTCAAGGTGCTGTAGTGAACTATAAAGCTCTTCATGACATGAAACCAATTTCTTATGGAGCAGTCTCTCCTCATTTTTTTTTACACATTATGCAGGATTCAGCAAGAGGGACATGATCTGGATCCTATTAGTTAGTCATCCTATGTAGGGTCAGGAAAGGAGTTTTTTCTGTTATGGTGCCCACCTTGGGGCAAGGCCAGAGATGGACTTGCCCCAACTCTAATGAATTTCTGTAAGGCCTTGAAGGCCTAGTTTTGTTCTGGCTGTATGACTCAGTTGATATCAGTTATATTAATTATGTTAGTTGGTCTTTTTTCTTGACTTCTATATGTGTTATTTATCAAAGCATATATTTGAGATAAATTTAATAAATAAAATCCTGAAGGTGTAGGTGGTCCAGAATGCAGCAACATGGGCAGTGTTTTGACACTGAATAACTGAATTTATCCACTGTGCTATTTGTTGTCCTTGTCTGTTTTCCTTTCACTTTTCCCAGTTCAGAACCTTCTCCAGAGAGCTACACTAGACTTCTCACAATGTATCCAATGTATGAAAATGTAAGCCTGGCTATTCAAGTGAGAACTTTGGGTTGATTTGTTCAATGATCTATTGGTTTTCTTGATTGTTTATGGTATTCTCAGTTTTTCCAACATCACATCTTGAAGGCACCAATATACTTAATGCGTTACTTCAAAAGTCCAACTTTTGCTTCAGGCCAATCTTTGTCTTCCTTTGAGACAAAGATTGGCCTCTTAGAAGTCATGATTATGTTGCATAGAAAAAAATAAAAATGTTTATGTGAAAGAAATATGACAGTTCAGAACAATGGATTAAATCTGTACCTTTTCTGGTTTTGCCATTTTAAATGTACTTGTTTATTTAGATGTACTTGTTTATATCATGTTATGTTGATATTGTTGGGTGCCCAAATCTTAGGAATGGATTGAATATAAATGTAACAAACAAATAAGCAAATAAAGCATATTGACTTAATACTAAAACAAATGATTGTCCAAATATTGTATTTGACCTTATGTATTTAAAACATGTTGACCATATCCCAAAATAAAGCTACTGAAGAATTACAAGAACCTATACAGTTCTCTAAATTTCTAGAGCACCTGCATTTAAATAGAATATTGAATATTCTAATTATTTCATCATGCCACCAAGTTGAGAGCAATTACTGTTACAAAATATCTGATATTTTCTGATATATTTAAACATTAATCTTCTGATTTGAAATAATTTAACCCCGTGGATTAATTCTGCATATAATTATATATGCAGGAGAATAAAAATATATTATGATTTTATTAGCACATATTACAGCATCCATATCAGTACTATAAATTTATATTTCACTTGAATGAGGCATATGTGAAAATATTTTCTCCAGGGATAAACAATAGCATTAGCATTAGCTACATACAGTATTCATATTTCAATGAAAGAATTTCAGTAATGAACCCATAAAAATACTAAATATATAATGTATATTTATAGGTAGGTATATAAATGATATGAATATCGGTCTTTCTAAGCACTAGCTCTTTTATTTAGTTCAGAAAAAGTTTTTACTGGTTTTCAATTTCTTTTGCATTTTATTATTAAGTGAATCATCTCGTCTGTGAGAAAGGCAGTTCCTCTCTGGAGTTCTGCCCTGATGCGTCTGTCTGATGAGCAACAGCATCCTTAATGAATGCTCAGGGCTCTGTTTCTAATTTTGGAATGGATTAAAATGAATTTGCTGCAATTTTCAGCCAGTGGAGAATATGTTTAATGTACATCCTTCTCCTGTTTATTTCTCATGCAAACAGTATCTTCTTAACAATGCCCACTGCAGCTAATTTGCAAGTATAGATCTCAAAAATATTGTCTCGTAAAGTTTTAATAGAGCCCCATGCAACTTAATTATCTGTTATTGGCAGTTTATCTCCTGGGATGATTAGTTGGAGAAAACTATTGAATTCTGAAATCACAAAAGCTCAGATGGAAGTTTGACGAGCTATTTAACAAGAGACTTCAATAGGAGGACATGGGGGATTCTCCAGACACTTATATTTTCTCTAAGGCAGTCTATTTTTCTGCATTGAATAATCTCATTTAAAGTTTTAGTAGAATATTGTGTAATTGGAACAGTTATATTTAAAATACACACTGATATGAACAGAAATGAATTCCTTCACTGATGAAGACAGGGATCAGATTCAGAAGAAATTCTCCAGTCCATCTAAGTAGGTCTCCTTTGTGACAATACTGAAATCCATTCTGAATGTTCTGCAACAGGGGTGGGTTCTACTTACCTTTACTACCGGTTCACAGTGGGGCCGCGTGCGTGCACGAGCTTTGCTTGCGCGTGTGCTTTTCTGCGTATGCGCAGAAGCATTTTGATGACGTTGGGATCCTGCCAGTTTTACTACCAGTTCCATAGAACCGGTGCGAACTGGGGGCAACCCACCACTGTTCTGCAAGAACTCCTTTCTTTTTAAGTTCCTGCTATCTACAGATGTTGAGTCTTATATTTCCATGAAGCAACTGAATCTACTCTTGTTGTCAGAACAAAAAGGATAGCCGAAAAACAATATGGAGTCTCACCAGGACAATTACGAACATTACAATACTGCAGTGAATTTTACTAAGATATGAATAATAATCACAGATTACTGGTGTCTCCAAGTAAATTAATTTCTTTCAATGTTATATATTTACAGTAAAAAATATCATGGGCTATTAAGAAGGTAGAAGAATAAGGGCACAACATGATGACCAGCAAGTACAGGTAGCCCTCGACTTACAACAATTCACTTAGTGATCATTCAAAGTTACAACGGCACTGAAAAAAGTGACTTATGACCATTTTTCACATTTATGACCGTTGCAACATCCTCATGGTCATGTGATTTCGATTCAGATGTTTGACAACTGGTTCACATTTATGACTGTTGCAGTGTCCTGAGGTCATGTGACCATCTTTTGCAACCTTCTGACAAGGAGATTCACTTAACAACTGTGTTACTAATTTAACAACTGCAGATTCACTTAACAAATCTGGCAAGTAAAGTTTTAAAATGGTGCAAAATTCACTTAACAAATGTCTCACCTAAATTTTGGGCTCAATTGTGGTGATAAGTCGAGGACTACCTGTATAAGACTCAAAATATCTTAAATTCCTTCAGAATTTTCAATTTATTCCAATCTACTTTCTAAAAACAATCCACTGAATTTAGTGAATACTTATTGTCATGTATGAGTATGTACAATAATGAAGTCTATTTTAAATACAAATCCCTTTCCATTCTCCTGTTTTCTTTTTCCACTTTATGTTACCAAGAAATATTTAAGAAATATTACTTAGAAATAAATGTGGTTAGCTCAGATCTGAACAAATACGAACATTTTAATCTTATAGTAGTGAAGCATTTATTTAAAGCACGTGAGACTAAATTCTGATAGAAAAAATAGTTTTAGCTAATATTTAGCACTTTCAATATATGTATATTGTACTAAAATTCTAGCAAAGCAAAAAGAGAAAGCCCAACAATTTCACCTAAGCCTTTTGTCCAATGATACCTAGTGTGAGCCTATTCTCACATAACCTGGTGCAGACTTTCAGTGTGGCAGTAAATTGCAAAAGCTTTTCCTTTCTAATGTTCACCTACTTTGCAAAATTAAAAGTTTCATGAATCTGAGAACGAAAAATATTAATGAGAAAATATGCCAGTTATGTCCCTTCCTCTATCAAGCAGCTCTTCTTTCAGTCACTCATGCCTTGGTAATCTTTCGGATGGACCACGGCAATGTGCTCTTCATGGGGCTACCCTTTAAGAATAACCAGAAGTTGCAAGTTCAATTCAAAGTGTTAGTTACCTTTTAAGCCCTAAGCGGCATGGGAACAGGTGGCCTGTGGAACAGTCTTGTCCCAATTACATCAACTCATTCCTCCCAATCAGGTAGAGAAAATATGTTGTGCACTCTGTATATCGGGGTGTCAAACTCACATCGTCACAGCGTTGTCACGTGACATATCGGGACTTTTCCCCCACTTCGCTAAACCAGGCATGGACGTGGCCAGTGCGTAAGGCATCTGGCCCATGGGCCGCGAGTTTAACATCCCTGCTGTAGATCAAAGAATTTGATTGGCAGGCTTATGAAGGAACCCTTTTCTTCGGTTGCCCTGCCCTATGGAATATCTTGTTCCCGGAGATGAGGCAGGCCCCATTCTACTAGCCTTCCTGAAGAGCATCAGATCAGACTCTGCCACTGATCTGTGAATTAAAGGGTGACATACAATCCTGAGGATTGGTTGGTGGCTTGAGGGTACTCTGTCTTTTTAAATTTATAACTATTTAATTATAAATTTTGTACTTCTGTTTTTACTTTACTTCTGTTTTTCACTTTTTTTCTATGTTTCTTTTATATGACTGTATCGGTGGTATTCAAATTTTTTTACTACCGGTTTTGTGGGCGTGGCATGACTTGGTGGGTGTGGCTTGGTGGACAAAGCAGGGGAAGGATACTGTAAAATCCCCATTTCCTCCCGATTCAGCTGGGACTCGGGAGGCAGAGAATAGATGGGGGCGGGGCCAGTCAGAGGTGGTATTTACCGGTTCTCGAACTACTCAAAATTTCCGCTACCGGTTCTCCAGAACTGGTCAGAACCTGCTGAATACCACCTCTGGACTGTATGGCTTTTATTTATAAACCATCCAGAGTCACTTAGGCAAGAAGGATCTATATAAATTTGATAAATAAATAAAAGGTGATACACTGTAGTGAATGTAATATCTGTAATATCCTGTTTGCACAGGATTCACATCTGACCCATTTCAAAACTCCTAAAAGTTTGGGACACTTCTATATTGTGTTTTTGCATTACTTCTGAAACAGCTTCCTACTTAGGTAATTGCATTCTTTTATCTTTATGGGAAAACAGTTCCCCCCCCCAAAACAGCTGTAGTGCATATGAAGTCACAGTAAAGACACTCTTCCCTTTTGAAATGCTGATTGTAACTGATGAATGTACATCTACTATAGGGATATCATTTGAAAATATTCCCAGAAAAATAAAAGAGGCATATCTTATGGTATTTCCTTTTCTTCTATTCCATTACATAACAAGAGTACATTTCTCATCAACTAATACAAGCTTTAGCTTGTTAAGAGACTTTCATCTGGCAATCAATTTGAGCAGAATAGCAGAGATTAAATATGTGCTACTTTTCCTCAAATCAAGGTTTTGGGTCATTGGGAGATCACTCGCTTTAAACAATGCTGCCAATTTCCCTCTCTATTTTATTTTATTATAATAACAATTATCATGTTTCAGAGATTTCCCTTGCATTGTTTAATGCAACATCCAACATAACTACAAATATATGTTTTTGTTTTGCAACACACTACCCATGAAAAAGGATTCCTGATTATTTTAGCATCCTTTTGTTCCCACTAACCCATACTTCCTCCAGTCTGTGTACAAACCGCATCGTCTTAACCGCACAAAGAAAACTTGGGCAACCTGAAGTGCTATATTTGCAGGACAGCTTACCCACGGTTAACAGAATCGTGATTTTTTTTTCCCAACCTCATTTTTCGAGTTCATCTAATACCCTGCAGATCAGCTAACCCTGCAGGGTAGTCTAAAGTAGACTGTGCAGCAAAACTTCTGTTTAATACATATTCGGCATGGATGTGACCCTGCAAATTTCTTAGGTTCCGGACAGCGATTAACAAACACTGAATTAGGTTTCCATACACATCCTCCAATACAAAGTACAAGTTCACTCCTGCCATTAACGATAAGTGGCCAAGGTCCTCTGGATCTCCCAGAGGTATCTTTTCCCACAGTTGGAGGTGTCTGTGTTTTTAGCGCATGAGATCCACCAGCAGCTTCGTCTCCGTGGAGGTTTGGAGCTCATCGCAGATTTCAGGAAACTCGGGTGTTAGGGAGACAATAAGTGGCGTCACCGGACCGGAGCCATTTTCTAACAGGCAGTTCCGATGCAACTATGCATTAACTCCTCCCTCGGTTGCTGCCTACATCGGACTTGAGCATTCAGAGCTTGAGTAAGGAATCACTGAGCCCAAAGGGCTGATCTCCCAGCAACGACTGCCTGGATATCAACAGGTTTTTGTGCTTGGAGAGAGTATCGGGTCTGTTTGAAATAAAACCACTACCAGTAATCTGTCAATCTCAGTAATCTACATCTTTATATATTAGAATGTGGGATTAAACATGGTTCTTCTTGTCAATACGCGATGATGCACAATACAATATTAATTTTCTGTTAATAAACTACAAAACCCATAAACCAACGCGGCGGCAGCGGCGGAGGGACACTACTTCTGAGCATGCGTATAAACTGCTATCGATGGAGGCGGGGCTAGTACAATCGGCTTTTCCTTTTTTTCAATGAATTGTTCCAGTGAAATTCGGGAGGATGTGAGGGCGCATGCGTTAAAGTTGTAGCTTGGTGTTCGGCGTGATGCGGCGTCTGCAATTGTCTCTTGGGATTTCGCATGTTTGTATTCTGTTTCTGTTTACTGTGTGCTGGGGAAGTAGCTCAGCAGGTGAGTGTTCTTAGGATAATTTTTCACTGATCGGAAGCAAAATGGGACCGAAACGTACCTCGATACAATTTTGTTTTGCAGTGTGCTAATCTATGGGATCAAGGAATTCTTTCTGTACCTTCTCATTCTTGACTTTCTGGAGTCATTCGTTGTTCAGAGGCCAATATCATATTGTATTACTTTATAAGTTTCCTTTTTTTTCTTGTTTTGCCAGAGATTTGAACATTCACCTGGAACTTGTTTCCTAATACGCTTTAACTATTTTCAATATTATACTGTTTTGCAAATTAGTGAAAAATAAATTTACCGAATTAAAATACTAAATTAAGATTTTTCTACGACCTGATAGCCTACAATTTATGAGAAATCTTTGGCATCACGACGAATTCTAGGAGTTTCACTCATCTGGAAGCATTACTTTTTTGTATATTAGAAAACAAGACTGAGAAATCTTAATCACAAAAAACCGATGTAATAGCATTTGCTTTTGTAATTTATTAGGACAGTGCAGCACTTTGATTCAGTTACCCCCCCAAAAAAGTGTTTTGACATAACATGTCTGTGTCCGTTTTGAGAAGCCACATCTTTTCCTGTGCTTGCTCTTTACCTCTGAAGCAACTTTTCCGAATCAGGTGGGGATTTTCTGCATATTAAATAATTAATGAAAAAGAAAAGTTTATCCAGGTAAAATTGCATCTGTAAACTTGTTTAAGCAATCATTTAAGAAGTATTGCTGGAGTATATTTTATCCCCTTTGGACATTAGAGATGGAACTGAAGCCATTTCTGCTCACTTGTTGCCTTTAATATATGGTAACTTGGTTCCAGCTCATGACTCTGGACTCTATAGTCCCATGTGTCATAAGACTGTAGAATAATGTAATGCAGCATTATAAAAATGTCATCACATACTTTTACTCACAAGATTAAATGCTTGTGAATTTAAAACCATATCATACTGTGGGCATAAATGTAGATGATACCAGAAAGGAATTTGTGGCTTGGCAGAGGGGTACTTGCAGGACCATCTCCAGCCGTTCTCCCATCGTCCTGTGCGCTCTCACAGAGTCGGCCTCCTCAAGGTGCCGTCGGCCAAACAATGTCGGCTGACGACCCCCAGGGGGAGGGCGTTCTCTGTGGGAGCCCCGACCCTCTGGAATGGATTGCCCACTGAGCTCAAGACAGCCCCCGACCTTCTTTCCTTCCGTCGCGAGCTGAAGACGTGGCTCTTCCGCCAATTAAACTGATCCGTTTGGGGGTACACTGGTATAATTTTAAATCGTTTTTAATTGGGTTACTGATTTTAATTTGGTATTGTATTGTGATTTGTATTGAAGTTGTCATTTTGTAAGCCGCCTTGAGTCCCTAGGGAGAAAGGCGGCATATAAATCGCAAGAAATAAATAAATAAATAAATAAATAAATAAATAAATAAATAAATAGTCAGTCACTGAGTAAATAAAGAACTTAAAAAATACATTGGCTTATCAGGGAGAGTTACCTGTACTCCTACATCTCATTTACTTGTGCGATACATTAACCTGCTTGATCAAAACTATACTGTGCAAATAAATTATCATTTATTCGGTTGAATTAAACCACAAATTAGAGGCAAATTTTATAACTTTAATCTGCCTCTAGTTTGCAGGTCCCTTTTTTCTTTCAAATCCAATTAATGTACCACTATTAATCTACGTATTGGCTAACTCATGTTTTTCAGAACTCAGAGCACTTTATATGAAAAAAAAATACATTATTCAAGGAAAAAAGAGCAAAAATAATGTTCACCGTGCTAAAGATTCAAAGTAAATTAAAAAGATAGAACGATACATTAATTCGAAGTAAAAATATTGCAAGACAAACATTTTAATATACTTACCTGATGTATTTAACAAGAAGTTCGTAATATATTTTTCCTGCAGTTATTTAATTGTATAATTTAGGGGAAAAGATTTCAATCATTTGGGGGAGGTTTGTATGTTTTCTTATTTTTGGAACAAGTATTAGAGGAAAAGATGAATAATTTAATCATAAAACTATAAATCCAATTTCATTCATATTGCAGGCACAGTATTCACAGAACATACTGTATATGGAAACCTTGCACTTCCTGCATCAAAAACACAGTGGAAATAATTAAATTTGTAAAACTATTTCTGTTTAAATTTTAGATGCACACTGGAAAAAATTCCTTGTTCAAATTGACGAGGCAGTGAAGAACTACAGCCCGTGTGTGAAAGATAATTGTGAGTGCCATCAAAGGTAAGAAAGCAAAGGTATCTGATGGTTCCATCCATGACTTGTGTTCTGATTACAGGTTTACTCATTAAGAACTTCATTGTTATTTGTCAAATCAGCTGAATCATCCAAGATTGCATGGAACTATCAGTACTGGCTGGGTTTGTATAAAATGTATATTTTAACACAGTTAAAATGGTCTGGATACTTTGTAATTCTGTAAATTACAGGAATACAGAGTTCTCATATATTGCTGTGTCATAATTGATTTTTGTTTAGCATCTTTTACAAATCTTGCTCAGAGTTAAATAAACTTTAGTTAAACCATATCTTCATGGAATATCAGTGCAGTTTGACTTCTACTTCTTCCATTTATAGCATGGTTTTATGCACCATGCTAACTGTAACATGAGTCACTTAGAATTTTGTGTGAATCCAGCAATTATGATGTAAACAGACAATTATGGTTTTGTCAACAAGTTAAACCATGGTTTAGTATTTAAGATTTAGTTTCCCTTTTCCCTGTGTAGTTGAGAGGAAGAGTTCAGAGGCATTTGCTTCCACCTTAGTTAAATCAGAATAATCAACAGGATAACAGAGTTGGAAGGGACCTTGGAGGTCTTCTAGTCCATCCCCTACTCAGACAGGAAACCCTACATCATTTCAGATAAATGGTTGTCCAATCTCTTCTTAAAAACTTCCAGTGTTGGAGCATTCACAACTTCTGGAGGCAAGTTGTTCCACTGATTAATTGTTCTGTCAGGAAATTTCTTCTTAGTTCTAGGTAGCTTCTCTCCTTGATTAGTTTCCACCCATTGCTTCTTGTCCTGCCTTCAGGTGCTTTGGAGAATAGGTTGACTCCCTCTTCTTTGTGGCAATCCTTTAGATATTGAAATATGGCTATCATGTCACCCCTAGTCCTTCTTTTCATTAAATTAGACATACCCAATTCCAGCAACTGTTTTAGTTTTAATGTTTTAGCCTCCAGTCCCCTTATCAACTTTGTTGCTATTTTCTGCAACATAATCATTCTTTCAAGAAACCATTTTCAAAAACCATATTTGCAGAAGCTTACCATAGTTGTGCTAGGGGACGTGGTGGCTCAGTGGCTAAGATGCTGAGCTTGTTCGAATGGTTGGTAGTTCAGCAGTTCGAATCCCTAGTGCTGCGTAACGGGTGAGCTCCCGTTACTTGTCCCAGCTTCTGCCTTCTAGCAGTTCGAAAGCACGTAAAAATGCAAATAGAAAAATAGGGACCACCTTTGGTGGGAAGGTAACAGTGTTCCATGCGCCTTTGCCATTGAGTCATGCCGGTCACATGAGCATGGAGAAGTTTTTGGACAGCGCTGGCTCTTTGGCTTTGAAATGGAGATGAGCACCGCCCCCTAGAGTCGGGAACGACTAGCACTTATGTGCGAGGGGAACCTTTACCTTTACTATAGTCATGCCACCCTGAGGTAATCATATCTCCCCTTGCTATGCTGAGGGTCAAGATCCTGACACTTTTTGGAGTTTATTAATATATGTGATTCTAAACAAGTAAAATATACTCTTGAAACAATAGACCCCAAGGGCTTCCCCAGGGCCCAGATATGTCTAGTATTTAAGATAAGATAATTGTTAGAGTTTGCAGCAATCCAACCAGCACACAAGTAAACAATTCAGCAGGATTCATTTATATAAGAAAATTCTTTATATACAATATCATACAGCAGAAGCCAGAACCAGAACTCAGAATCCAGAAGTACAGAATCAATAATCACAGAAGCTATATAATACAGAGGCTATAGAATGACATAAGCACTCATATATATACAGATCAGTGAACCTAAACCACGCCCAGGCTCCGAGCCATCTGGGTCACCAAACAGTCCCCATTGGCTGACCTGTTACCATATCTATTCCAATTCATGAACCCTTATATACTGACAATAATCATTTCTTTTCCAAGCTTTTAATTGTTAATTACTTATTTAACTTTTACTGTAATTGTATTTTTTTATATTTTGTATTTTATTGGTTAAAGTTACTTATTGGAATAAACAGAAAATTGATTGATATATTCAATAATAACAGAATAAAATAAATATTTTCTTTGTATTTATTGCAAATTTTTAATTTATTTTAAAACTCACTCAGATAAATTAAAATTGCACTTATAATAATCTCTTCTACCATCCTCACTTTGAATACCCTTTCCTTAAAAGTAATTATACCTTTATTAATTACACCTTGGTAAGTTATTTTAAGATTGGAGTACATAATTGCTTGAATTTTAAACCATTTTCTATAAACTATCCCAAAGAGGTTCTCTAAAAAGCATAAAAACATATTTAAAAACATCAACTGTACATATTATTTACAGCATTTTGCTATAAAAGAGAATTCAATACAATTTCATAATGGAAACATTTTTTAAAAAAATAGGTCAGTACAAAAACATTTTAGAATGAATAGAAAGAGAGCAAAATAGAACAGCAGTAAAATGAATAAATTTAAGTGGGCCTCAAGGGATCAATGGGTCCCAGCCACTGCTCATATAGAATGAAAAGCGTTTAGTTGTGCTAAGCCCAGATTTTATTAAACTAGCAATATTTCTCTGGTTCAGTTAATATTAAGCAAAATCAAAGAATCATTGAAAGTTTCTTTATACCATGTTTATCTTGGTTACTAAATCTACAATATAAGGGCTGAAGTAGAAGAAATTTTGGAGCCGACACCAGTCCTTAACCCAATTAAGATATTTTGGCATGATCTGAAATATGCAACTATAGAATGTCTTCCTCAAATATTAATGAGTTAAAGCAGTTCCATGAATAGGAATGGGCTTAAGTAATGCCAGGCTAACCTGTAAGAATAATGAACAGGTGCAAGAAGAAAATTGGTTGAAGTATTTGCTACTAAAGGAGGGGCCGCCGGTCATAAAAACTAAAGTTTAAGAAAAGAATTTTCCAGCAGAAACAGAATGGTGGTTTACCATGGAGACTGCTCTGTATGTTGTTTGTTTAACCTAAATCTCTTGATCTATACTAGCATTTAATTGAAGCTCATGTCATACATAAGTGCAGCTTGATTACTGATCATCCTAAAAAGATTCAATATTTTACAACTCATGAAAATATATGGCATGGCCGGCCTGCCTTTCTGCATTCTCATCCAGTTGGATTGTTCCCAACAGTGCTATCTATCCACGACAAAGTTAAAGAACTATATTCAGCAGACGAACATTATAGAAACAGCCACCAAGACAAAGGCTCTGGAGAATGGAAGTCGTTGGGGAGATGACTGGAGGTAGCTGGAAGTACCACTGAACCTTCTCTGCCTCATTTGCTACTTCACGTTGCCCATTAGTGGAGCTGATTCCAAATCTGCACTGAATCTTCGCCAAGCAAAACTGTATTCCTAACCTTCTTGTTAACTGTTATTAAACTAACCTCTAGTATGTTAATAATATTTAACAATCTCTTTCACTTTAGAGTTAGGGAACAAGACTTGGCTCCTTTTCGAGATGGAATCTCTGAGGAGTTGCTGTCGGAAGCAATCAGTCGAAAGCTTGGGACACACTATCAGATCATTGAGAAGAAGTTATACCGGGAACACGATTGCATGTTCCCTGCAAGGTAAGATATGAAATCTGTCAATCACAAACTCAAAAAGAGAATGAGAGAGACACAGGAAAATCCTCTTGCCCCATTAATTTATGGGTCATTGAGCAGAAAGTGTTTGAAAGGGCTGAACTCTAATGTAAAGGAACTAACCAATTTTGTATTGCCTTGCTTGAAACGTAGGAATTGGATTTGCTTTTGTGAGAAATCAATATTGACACTGCACTTTAGTTGTGTAAGGAGATGATACGGGTTAAAAGCTAAAAGAAATCAGGAATAAATACCTCTGAGGGAAAAGGATAATTGTAAAGTATTATTATTTACAGTTGCTGGATTGTCAGGCAGAGGCCTTTGGCTTTATTTTATGTGCTTTATGATGGGAGTAAAACAAAAAGCACTCTTTATACTGTCAGTTAATGGTATGGTTCTTCCTTGTTTGTTTTTTTCCTGCTCAGCCCAGATTCTGATCTCTGCAATGTTTCCATCCTATTCCTGTCACTGGAATGGTGTAATTTTTATCCAATCTCAATCTGGTTATTGAGCCCATTTTAACATTTTCTTTTAACCACTTTGGCTTCATCTTACTTTTGATGAACCATTTTGCCTCTTATGGAACATCCAACCATAGGATAGGAGGTCTGTACTTCTTTTGACATTTAACAAAACGTTGAAATTTTGACTCTTTGAAATATTATTTAGGACTGCAAGTTGAGTGTGTTATGTGTTTTAGATCAATGGTCCCTAACCTTTCCAGTTCTGTGGACAGCAGGGGGGGGGATGGTTTCACCCATGGCCACCGTTTGCATAAATGGAGCTTCACACGCTCACCCGTTTCCAACAAACCATGACCCAGTACCAGGCTGTGGCCTGGGGGATGGGGCCCCCATTGTTATATGGTGGTGATATGGTTAATGTTACCAAAAAAAACCCCTCTGAGAAGTAATCTTTAAAGAAGAAATATTTTTATAATAACATAGAGCCTCTCAATAAAGAATAAATAGAGCAACAATCAGCTATTTTTCTGGTAACAGTTTTAACCATTATTTTCTAATAAGGAGATTAGAATTTTAGAATTCTAGCACTTTTGAAAATACAAGAGATAACGATTTAGAACAACCAAAGGGGGGAAATGCCAAAAATTTATAGGCTATTATTGCAATTAAGAAATATATACTTCCTTTAGCTTTAAAGGAAGTGATGAGATAGTGATTTTAGTAAAGCTGTAAAGGAAAAGAAATGGGAGGCATAGAAATCAGGTAGATTCACTTTAGCTTTTATACAAGAGCTTTAGTGGGAAAATTTATATTACTAGTATTTGACACTGATTAGACTAGTATGTGCATTGTATGCATGGGAACAATTCCACATTCTGAAAATAATGTTTTTTAAAAAAGGTCTTTTTAATTATACACATTTTAAGAAAATGTGATAAATTTTTCTCCTTTTGAATTTTTTTCCTTTTGTTTACAAGCATTGTGGATGTATGCTATTGAGTAAATGTTTACTCAAATGTTAACAACTATTCAACGAAAATAAAACAAAAATGTAATCTAATTTGCTTAGATTCAAGTTAATTAAAATGACATAAAAGCAGCATGAATAAATTGGGCACCATTTGTTTACCTCTATCAACTCTTGGAGGTAGGCCAAATCAGGAGACAGCACCACCAGAAAGACTGGAACTCTACTTTGTTGACCTAGTGTCAGCCTCTCAAGGTAGATCAGACTAAGAAACCTATGCCTTATAGGTCAGTACTATCTTTATTGTAAAACTATAATAATACCATGTTTCCCCAAAACTAAGACCCTGTTTTATATTTTTTTGAACCCTGAAATAAGTGCTTGGCCTTATTGCCACGTGCTCAAAAGCCTGAATTGGGCTTATTATCAGGGGATGTCTTATTTTGGGGGAAAGAGGGTAGACTGATGTTAGTCTGTGATTTTCCCCTCCCCTGGCCCCCTTTATCCTTGTGTGAACTGGGGAGAGACTTGTCTGAGAAATTTACTCATGTTACATTCTTGCTCTGGACTGTGGCCTTCCTGGCTTATTCTGGGCTTGTTTTGATCCTCTGTCCAAACTTCTTTCAGCAAGAACATTTTAAATAGGAAAGGAAAAAAAAGAACTGTCCAAGTGAACTCCTTTGCTTGCTTTGATCATCTGTGAGGTTGACTTTGTATTTTTTTTTTTTAAAAAAAAAACGGGTTGAAATAATCCATGGCTTAGTATGATAGGTGAACATAGCCAGTGTATTCTAGTCATAGATACCCTTTTAGAGCCTTGGTAGTACAGTGGTCTAAAGCACCCTGTTATTAAGACCAGCTGCCTGCAATTACTGCAGGTTCGAATCTCGCCAGGCTCAAGGTTGACTCAGCCTTCCATCCTTTCTAAGGTAGGTAAATTGAGGACCCAGATTGTGGGGGGCAATAAGCTGACTTTGTATAAATATACAAAAGGATAAAGGCTATTGCTTAGCACATTGTAAGCCGCCCTGAGTCTCCGGAGAAGGGCGGCATAAAAATCAAATAAAAATAAATAAATAAAATAAAAATACATTTTGATATTTGATTGCCTACAGATGTAGTGGGGTTGAGCACTTCATCCTGGAAATTATTCAGAACCTTCCTGATATGGAGATGGTCATCAATGTGCGGGACTACCCTCAGGTAGCCAAATTTATGAAACCAAGAGTGCCTGTTTTATCTTTTAGCAAGGTGAGTGAACAGAGAGCTATTACCTATCAGTCACATTAGATAGGACAAATACCATATTTCATTGAATCTCTTGTATGAATGAAACATTTTGGTATAACTAACATGCTTTGCTCACCTTTTTCTCTTGAAAGACTACAGAATACTATGATATTATGTACCCTGCCTGGACATTTTGGGAAGGGGGACCAGCTGTTTGGCCAATATATCCTACAGGCCTTGGGCGTTGGGACCTAATGAGAGAAAACCTCCAAAGGTAGTCTGAGAAGATAATAGTTTTGTTGTATTTTTTTTTTAAAAAAATAAGAGAATCCAAATTTGCATTGTAATAGGGCCCTGTGTACCAGTTCCTCATTCTGAAGAGTTTTCATTGAGCAATAACTTACACTTTGTTAAATGAAAGCTGCAGGCATTTAGTTATAGACTGTATAATTCCAAAGAAATGCATGTTGGTTAAGTTCATCTAAAATGATACAATTGTGCTTCAGATTGACAAAAATCCATGCAGAAGGTAGCACATGGGGAGAAAAAAGCTAACTTTAGAAAGTCAGCAGGAAATTCACATGCAGAGATTTTAAAATGAAGATCTGTTTTGATTTGGTGGATAGCATTTCCTTGGTAGATGCTGTTGGGAATAATTCTGGGACCGAATGCAGCAACCTCCTCTTTCTCTTTTTGCCATCTTATTTAGTCTCCACCCAATGAGCTTCAAGTAAACAGAAACACAATATCAGAAGTACAACGGTGTTTAAACATTTGTGAGCCCTTTTTAATTTTCAATATTACTGCATAAATATAAACTAAAGTAGGATTTGTTCACCACAGAAGTCCTGAAACTAGATCAAGAGAATCAAGTAAATGAATAAAAACAAGCATACCATTTTTAATTACTATTAATGTCAGTATTTTAATATGGTGTATTTATCAAAATATTCTTAGCTCAGCAGAAAAATGGCCCTGGAAGAAGAAAATTTCCAAAGCCTATTTTCGAGGATCCAGGTGAGCATTTTTAGCTTTCAAGTACTTTGATAGTCCTAATCTTGTTAATAATTATTCTGTTGTACTGCACTACTCAGGGAAATTAAATTGGTCCAATTGAAATATATGTATTTAAAGGTAATGTTTTCCTTGAGTTGATATCAACTCCTGGGGAATATGTGGATTTATCTCTGTTATTTTCTTGGCACCAGTGCTTTTGCTACTGCTATGTTCAGGAATGCTTTTACTACATAAAACCATGCCAAGAGTATGTGGAAGCCAACTAATAGTAGGCTTCCACAGACCTCCATATGTGGAGAGACACATTAATAGTAATCAAATAAAAGGTTTTTGACATTCTGATCTCTCCAAGGAGAGTCCCAGAAAACCAGTGGATGCTAGTTATAATTTTCACTTGCTCACTATAGAATGATATGATTTATTGACCAACTTATTTGAAAAGTGCCAAATTGGAAAAAAGCCAATCTAACAGTTCTGTGTGATTTCTGTGGTAGGACAAGTGCAGAACGGGATCCCCTCATTCTTCTTTCTCGAGAGAATCCAGATCTTGTTGATGCAGAGTACACTAAGAACCAAGCTTGGAAATCTGAAAAAGTAAATACCGTTGAATACTATTCAAATGTTATTATTACTATTAGTATTAATGCTATTATTACTTTTTTCCTTTCTGTTGTAAGGAACAATAAAATAATCCATTATGAAGTCAGATGAAGTTTCAAATATTGACGATCATTAGTATTTCAAGTTTTTCTATTTCAAAGGAATGAATATATATATATATATATATATATATATATATATATATATATATATATATATATATGTTTTTCTTCTTGCCAGGTTTTCCCTACGTAGCCAAGGTTTTTTTGTAGCTCCAGCTCAGTAGAATCTCATCTACTCGGTTCTGGGCTTTTTTCTTTTCTAACACCTAGCAAGCTCTCACTGCTAGGTGGGAGACCTAAATAGATCCATTTCTAGCTCGTTAGCTGTCATCAGTAGGCCACACCCATCTCCTCCCTGTAAAGGCATAGTATCAATTTTCTTACTTTTTCGTAGGGTCTATGTGTGTTTTTCTTCTTGCCAGGTTTTCCCTACGTAGCCAAGGTTTTTTTGTAGCTCCAGCTCAGTAGAATCTCATCTACTCGGTTCTGGGCTTTTTTCTTTTCTAACACCTAGCAAGCTCTCACTGCTAGGTGGGAGACCTAAATAGATCCATTTCTAGCTCGTTAGCTGTCATCAGTAGGCCACACCCATCTCCTCCCTGTAAAGGCATAGTATCAATTTTCTTACTTCTTCGTAGGGTCTATGTGTGTTTTTCTTCTTGCCAGGTTTTCCCTACGTAGCCAAGGTTTTTTTGTAGCTCCAGCTCAGTAGAATCTCATCTACTCGGTTCTGGGCTTTTTTCTTTTCTAACACCTAGCAAGCTCTCACTGCTAGGTGGGAGACCTAAATAGATCCATTTCTAGCTCGTTAGCTGTCATCAGTAGGCCACACCCATCTCCTCCCTGTAAAGGCATAGTATCAATTTTCTTACTTCTTCGTAGGGTCTATGTGTGTTTTTCTTCTTGCCAGGTTTTCCCTACGTAGCCAAGGTTTTTTTGTAGCTCCAGCTCAGTAGAATCTCATCTACTCGGTTCTGGGCTTTTTTCTTTTCTAACACCTAGCAAGCTCTCACTGCTAGGTGGGAGACCTAAATAGATCCATTTCTAGCTCGTTAGCTGTCATCAGTAGGCCACACCCATCTCCTCCCTGTAAAGGCATAGTATCAATTTATATATATATAATTGAAAAAGTTTTTCAAATACAAATTTTCCCCCTCTTTTCCCCCCTCCTCTCTAACCCCCCCTCCCCCTCCCCTCCCCCTATGGCTTCTCCAAAATAAAACCCAAGTTAATAACAGATTATATAATACTTTACCATCCTTTTTACTCCACCCCCCCATATACTGACCCTTTCTTTCTAACAATATTATTATATCCCCCTTATACTATACATTTCAAAGCAAAATTCAACTGTAAAATATAATAAATCCTAATTTAGCAATTTCATCTATTCAGCTCATAAGCTATCCATTTCCTCCTCCCCCATGCATATATCTCTTAATTCAAATCTTTTATGTATATTAATATAGCATAACATCCTTTTTCCTAAACTAAACAATCAGTAAACTAACCTATCTCCACCCTTCTAACAATATTATTATATCCCCCTTATACTATACATTTCAAAATAATATTCAGCTGTAAAATTATATAATAAATCCTAATTTAGCAATTTCAGCTCATCCTCCCCCATACATATATCTCTTAATTCAAATCTTTTACATATATTGATATAACATAACATCCCTTTTCCTAAACTAAACAATCAATAAACTAATCTGTCTCCACCCACTTTCCTACAGGTCTACCATACATAATATTTTCACTATCTTTATTCTTCTGCCCACACCACTAAAAAAATATTTACATATATATATAAAATCCTCAAATAACTTTAAATTTGTAATCCATATGACATCTTCTGTAATGTCTCTCAACTGGATTGTTAATTCCATTACCCATGTTAGGGTAACATCACATCCTAATTCCAACAGTATGTTCGGTATCTTCAATTACCATCTGCCCCCATCAATAGTAAATGTTTTCATATATAAAAAACCACCCGAGTGACTTTATATTTATATTCCATATAGTGTCTTCTATAATGTCTTCCATCTGGATTATTAATTCCAACCACCGTGTTGGGGTAACAGCCAGATCTTCTGCATGCCCCAATCCCATAGTTCTCTTGCCTTATAGCTCAACATAAACGTAATCCATTTGTCAAAAAGTCCAGAATAGAAAGTTCCAGTCCACTCAATTTAAGGCCATCTTCCACATCCCAAAAGTACAGCACTGCAGAGATCTGTCACTCTCATCAAAATAGTATAAACCAATATTTTGCCTCAACTATGTTTTCATATATTCAATCGTCTCTTACATAACTGGCATTACACTGTTGTTTAGTCTAAAAGTTTTTATTTTTGTAAGACCTGCTTCTTCTTTTCTTAACTTTTTGTGGCTTAGATCTCCATCCTGGTTGCCTTTCTATGAGTTGTGTATCAAGTGATTGATTTCCATGCTGGTCTATACTTTGATAAGTCATCACAGTAGAATCCAGAGCTGCCTCTCTTGTATTTATAGATAGTCCAACTGTAACCTCTGAAGGAGAATCCAAAAGCGACTCATCCACAAAGGCCTCTGTAACTTGTTGTTTTTCCATTACCTCCACCTCCATCTGCTTAGCCTGGATTTCAATCTTTTGTTGATTTTGCTTTTCTTCATTCCTCTCGTGTGTTATACATGGAGATGTTGAACCCATTTTAAAAAGCTTGTAGTAAAATTCTTCCGCTTTTTCAACAGTATTTAGGTGATATCTTTCTCCTTGATATCTCAATATTATACCAACTGGAACATCCCACCTAAATGGGATGTTTTGTTTTTTTAGCTCAGTCACCAAAAATCCGAAATTCTTTCTGTCTTTTAACATCTTGGATGGCAGCTCTTTAAATATCCAAATCTTCCTTCCATGCATTTCAAGAGTGGAATTAAAAGACTTTTGCACGATATCATTTCTTATTTCTTTATCAGTAAAGTAAATCACCACATTTCTAGGCAACTGCCTTTGCTTTGCCACCCAGGAATTAACTCTGTAAGCCTTATCAATCTTGCAGGATACCTCTTCAGGACTAACCTTTAAAATCCCAGCCAGAACTTCAGCAGACACCTTTCTCAAATCTTGTCTTTTATCTTCCTGTATTCCCCTTATTCTGACCGCAAATTCCATGAATCTGAATTGCATCATTGTGGCTTCATTTTCAGTTCTTTGTTTTATATTATCTACATTGTAAGTCTTATAGTCAGCTTTTTTTAAAGGTTTTTAAGCTCTGCTTCTGGGCTTTTTTCTTGTATCATTGTTAAATCATTTTCAATTCTTTGTATTTTATTGTCCAAGTTATAAATCTTATGATCAACTTCCTTCATTTTAGAGTCTATTTCTAAATTGAACTCATTATCCATCTTCATAATTACATCTAAGAAACTTTTCATAAATACTGTTCATGTGATTTATAAATGGGGGAAAACCCCCCCCACAGCTTGATTATCTGGCTTTGTCAGTTTTAACGCCATCCTGCCTCACAAACAGATTTTTTTTTTGCCCTTTTTAAAGAAAAAGACTTCTCTCCAGACAATATCAATATCAAGTCTCTAAGAAGGAAGAGGCATAAAATAAGAATTTTTTCTCTTCACTCCTAGCCAGCGCTATTGTTTTAGATACTTTGTAACGTCTCAAACGGAAGGACTTTCACTTTCAGCTCTTCACAAGCCTCAGCCAGTCGCCATTTTAAACTTTCTTTTTTCCTCCTTTCATTCTCCTTTACTTTTAGAATCAGTCTTGGGGTTAGAAATACTTGCAGTTTAAGATCCCAGATCCGGATTTCCTCCTACTTGTTCAGATAATCTGTTAATTCCGTTAATTGGTCTGGTCCCATCGCCTGGCTCTGCAAAAAGGCAGAGTTCTCCTGAAGCCCGGAGCAGCGGCGAGCGGAAATAGGGAGCCTAATCCTGCTTCGTCCCCAAGAGTAAAACAAAAACTCTGGGGACTTCGCAGAGGGCTCTACCTGCCCTCGCCTGCTCTGTCTCTCATTTCCTTGAGGAAATGGAGTTTTTCGAGCCGCCTTTCAGCTTTAAAGGCGGCTCTTTACGGGCAACGGGGCTGGCGGTCTCAAAAGACCATCTGACGGCGACGGAAGCCAAGCCGGAAGCCGGAATGAATATATTTTTGACAGATTGAAAATTAGCTGTTATTTTACTGTACTCGATCCCTTTACTATCAAACTGGTGTAACTGCCACTGGACTTGTACCATTTATTTTAATATACAACTAATTTTATATTTAAATGTGAAAGCTCCTTTAAATACATCATGATGTTCTTGATACATGTATAGTAGGGTACATGTTTTTAATGATTTTTTTCGTTCTGCTGTCAGTTGTTTCTTTGTTTGTATTATACTTTTTTCCCAAACAAAGGGGGAATGTAAACTGTTCAGAGTCCTTTTTGATTAGGGTAGTATATAAGCTTCAGTAAATAAATAAGTAAATCAATAAATTGTATCACAATCTAATTATTCCAGCAGCCACTGTAAAGTTGATTAAGCTGAGCAATTATTGTGATTATAAGAGTCGTGGTGGCACAGTGGTTAGAATGCAGTACTGCAGGCAAACTCACCGCTCACTCCAGGAGTTTGATTCTGAGTGGCTCAAGATTGACTCAGCCTTCTAAGCTTCCAAGGTCAGCAAAATGAGGACCCAGATTGTTGGGAGCAAGATATTGATTCTATAAATCACTTAGAGACGGCTGTAAAGCGGTATATAAGTTGTATACTTGTGAAGCAGTTATATGAGTTTTATACTTATATATTGGTATATAAGATATAAGCTATTGCTATGGAACACAGGGCTTGATATGATGGTATATGGGAATGACCCTGAAAATATCTGAAACCCTAATGTTAGCAATACACCTACATCATGCTAACCCAAATACCATCCTGGATTTTATTAGTCCAGCATACACATGCCCAGTGTGTTTGAATTGCTTGTGGACTGATTTCAAATCCTACTTGCAAGAAGTAACCCTTAAAGGAAGTTTTGTAAAGAAGTTTTAAAATAAGACTTTATTGTGAATATGACAAGGGGTATGCATTGTTGTAAGAGTTTGCTATGAGCATAGTATATTCATACAGTCTAGGCCTGTGATGGCGAACCTATGGCATGCGTGCCACAGGTGGCACGCAGAGCCATATTGGTGGGCATGCGAGTGTTGCCCTAGCTCAGCTCCAGCACGCATGTGCACGCTGGCCAGCTGATTTTTGGGCCTTCTGGGCCCACCGGAAGTCAGCAAATGGGCTGTTTCTGGCCTCTGGAGGGCCTCCGGGGGGATGGGGAAGGCTGTTTTTGCCCTCCCCAGGCTCCTAGAAAGCCTCTGGAGCCTGGGGAGGGTGAAAAACGGGCCCACCGGGCCCATCGTGCCATCACATGACAAAAATGGGACCATGGGGGGATCACACGTGCTTGTGCGGGGGGAGGTGCATAGAATTATGGGTGTGGGCGACCACCCCACACTCCCCCACTTTTGGCACGCGATGGCAAAAGGGTTAGCCATCACTGGTCTAGGCATATGTTGGCGCTAAAGATATATCAAAAAGATTATTTCACATTTTTTTAATCTCTTGCTGATTGACCTTTAGTCTCTTTTTCCAACATCAGGATGCTTGATTTGGCACCACAGGGGGTAAATTAAATAACAATAATTACAGTATCTGTCTGATTTGTGCAAACAAGAACTTATTTTCCTAGTATGTTCTACTGTGCATGCTTATTTCATAGTCATGGAATTTAATGTCTAATTATAGTAGTGCCTATTACGTATACAAAATAATGTAACATAGGGCAGCAGTCTTTTAAGGTTCCAGTACTGTCAGGTGATCTCATTCAGTGACATGTTTCCATCTCCTAGCCCACAAAAATTATTTTAAATCTAGTAAGGTTTTGAGGGTCTTGCCTCACAATTTCCAGTCTATAAAATGTATTTTTACAGATACACATAGAGAAGCTAGGGGATGGTGAGGAAGAAATTAATACTATATTCTGAATATATTGGCACCTGCTATTTTTATCTAATCCTTCAAGCTGATTTGGAACTATTGTAATGTATACATTCCCCTATAAGCCCATCTATGTATAAGCCAACCCTCAATTTTTTAAACTAAAATGCCATGAAAAATGTGCTGCCCATCGATATATATTAATCCACATTTTATGGTATTTTTAATCAAAGTTTTTAATCAAAATCCATCAATCTGCTGATTCATGGTCATGGATGGGCTTATATATGAATATATTTAGCAAATATGGATACTTTAAAAAATTATTACTGCTTATATTTGTGGATAAGCCAATCTGCAGATAAGCCAAAGCCATTTTTGGAGATGCATTTTGGCACCTATAGTAAAATTCTTAGTTTATTCTCAAGTTTCTACTAATATGTTGGTATTGGATCTTGTCCAGGAGTGGGTTCTAC
The DNA here is from genome assembly GCF_029215685.1 of Pituophis catenifer annectens. Classification (NCBI taxonomy): domain Eukaryota; kingdom Metazoa; phylum Chordata; class Lepidosauria; order Squamata; family Colubridae; genus Pituophis; species Pituophis catenifer. The sequence continues at coordinate 90,730,766 of NW_027256884.1, forward strand.
TTAGCTTTACTACCAGTTCACAATGGGATTGCACATGCGCAGATCGCCGATGATGACATCTGGGGCAGTGGGCGGGATCTCCCACTGGTTTTACTACCGCTTCTTGCGAACCGGTCCAAACTGGGGGCAACCCACCACTGATCTCGTCATATAAAAGAAAGATGTCCAGTATTGGCATTAACATTTAGGTCAATATGAGATCTGCATAGTTTAAAAACCTTAAGGATTTATAATTATTTCTGTATTTTGAAACATTCTGTATTGAAAATAACAGTTCACAGCTGCAGTTATTTATATGGAAAGTGATGAGACGTCTTGGGGCATGTCTGACTAGCTGCTCAAGAGTCTACAAAAATGGATTAGCATATAAATTGAATAAATAAACAACTTATATTAAATATGGCAGTTCTAATCAGTGCAAGACAGGAAAATGGATTAAAGAAAACCACAGCTTGTTGCATATGTGAAATAAAAGTACTACACAGCATTTGTGTGTGTGAATGAATGTTTATTTAGAAGAAAAAAAATCAATGAACATTATAAGAAAGCTTGTGTATGGCTTCACTCTAAGAAAATTAATGAACTGAATATTTAGTTCATATCTAGTTAGTCCTTAGATTTTCTGGTTTACAGTAACAACTTTAATCATATATTCTATTGAAAAAAATTAGGAAAATGTGTATTACTGCATCTTTTGGTATAACATTTCCATTATAGTTTTTAGGAAGGTGATTAGAAACATATTCTTTTTTTTTTAAACTTTTTTTAAAGGATACCCTTGGGAGACCACCTGCAACAGAAGTTCCACTGGTAGACCATTGTAAATTCAAGTAAGTATTTGATTCAATCTTGGTAAATATCTGAATGCATGTCAGTTCAGTGAAAGCAATGGAATTGTCACAGAATTCATTGGTGCCTGTGTCACTAGCCTTAAACTCAGATGACCTAGCTTTTACATTGGCATTGAGAGCCAGGATTCCCATCCAATAACCCCTAGCTGCTAGTGCTATTTTAACTGTTTGCTTTAGCTTGAACTTCATGGTGAAAGCTGGACAATTAGTTGTGTTCTAATTTTTTTTATAAGTTAGGAACATATAAATGCTATTGGTACTATTTATTTATTTATTTATTTATTTATTATATTTCTATACCGCCTTTCTCCCTTAGGACTCAAGGCGGTGTACAGTCAAGAAAAATATAGACACACAAACATCATAAAATTGCTAATTAAAATTATTACTTAGTTTGGTCAATTAAATAAAACCCAGAATTAGATAACATTTAAAAAATCATTCACATGTTCGTATGTTTAGCCCCGCCTGTTGGAACATCAGGGTCTTGAGGGCACGGCGGAAAGCACGGAGATCAGGGATATTCCATATCTCCGGGGGCAATTCATTCCAAAAGGTTGGAGCCCCCACAGAGAAGGCCCTCCCCCTGGGAGTCGCCAGTCGACATAATTTGACTGATGGTACCCTGAATAGTCCCTCCCTGTGAGAACGAACTGGTCGGTGGGAGGCTATTGGTGGCAAAAGACGGTCTCGTAGGTACCCAGGTACTATGCAGACTTCATTTTTCTAAATATTCTACTTGGTATTTGAATTATAGTGCTATGAATTTCCGTCATCCACGATTTACAGCTGGGTTACTGTAATTCAAGGAATGCATTCCAGGAATCTCTTAAGACTCTGTATCTCCTGTGTGCCATTCAACATTAATAAGTAATTGATATGATTAAATTCCTTAGGTTATCTGTAGTTGCTGTGATACCCAGAACCAAAGGAGTTTGTCATCTCAGGCCCCTGGAGTTGTATAGCAATAATTTTCAGTTATGTTTAGATGATAAAATGATGCTACTGAGAAGCTGGTATTTTAAATGACTTGGCATCTCTTGAAAAGAGCAAAACATTGCTAAGAATAGAAATTGGAAATTCTTTCATTTGGAGACTGTTTCTTTTTTTTTGTACTGGCAGAAAGCAGTCTCTATTTCTTTTAGCCCCACTGTGGTTATTAAGATGTTGGTGAACATTTTAGCTGAAATATACATATATGCTTTATGGTGTGTTAATGTATTTATATGGACTCAATAGGAGCAAGGATTAAAAGCAGATAGAAGGGTGCAGAAGATGCAACAATTTAGACTCCTAAACTTTGGATTTACTGTTTCTAGTTTTAGCCTCTTTGTGGCAATATTTGAATGGAATATTTTTATCATATAGCATTAAGATTATACTATAAACTTTCACTTTGTAGAAGAGTAAAATAAATGTATCTTTCTGTACTGTAAATATAAATATGCTCATTATTGGAGAAGAGCCGTATTTAAGGCAGTTTTTTTTTTTAAACATAAGATACCTCTTCAATTTTCGAGGAGTTGCAGCCAGTTTTCGCTTCAAACACCTTTTCCTGTGTGGTTCTTTGGTCTTTCATGTTGGAGAAGACTGGCAAGAATTCTTCTATCCACAACTGAAACCCTGGGTTCACTATATCCCAGTTCAGTCCGATCTTTCTAATGTGAGGTGAGATATTAAAACTGCAGTGGCTTAATTATTTGTGTGTATTAATAGCTTTTATGTAAAATATGATAATACAAAACTAGGATTATGTATCATATTTGACAAAATCATCAATAATGAGGCAGAGATAACTGAATTAAAATATATGGGTTACCTTCAAAGGTAGATTCATACAGAATGCATTTCATGGCTTGGATTAAACTGGTTTTTATATGATTGAGACTAGATGAAATCTATTTTTATAGAATAGACATTTAGTTGTCATAAAAGGGATTTCCAGTTAAAGGTGGTCTCGATTAACAACCAACTTGTTCAGCAACCGTTTAAACTTACAACAACACTGAATAAGTGGTAGTTTCAAGTGGTCCTTGGAATTCTAGACATCGTGACATCTCCATGATTATGTGATTGTGATCTGGGCAGTCAGCATCCTGCTCAGAATGACAAGATTTCAGCAAGCCCCAGTCATAACTTCCATTGTTCCCTGCCAGCTTCCCACAAGCAAAGTCAGTGGGGATGCTGGCAGGAAGTCAAAAATTGTGAGGTCCTTGCTTAACAACCTCACCTTCACAGTTCTTGCTTAACAATAGCACCCAGGATGGCCAGAACCAGTCACTAAACTGCACAGTCACATGACATTGTACATTATGACCTTGTTGTATAGTGATGCCTATTATTGGCCTATTTTATTCCTATTTTTAATTTAATTTATTATAATATTTATGTATAATTTCAAGTTTCTATTTGTATGTTACCCAGAGTCATTTTCTGAGACATATGGGCAGTTTTTAAATATTGCCTGTATGTGTATGTATAAAATATATCAATCAATTTCGATCTCAATTGCCATCATAAACAATATCTTTTATATCTCCCAGGTAAATGAAAAAGTATTGGTGAATGTTTTGAGATCTTGATTTGGAGCATTAGCATTTTCAGCTTCAGGCACACCTAAATTATTAGAAGTAATCACTAAATATTATGAGACAGAAAAGCCCATAGTTAATCTGCATAAACCTTGTTATTGATAAATAATTTTGACTGGCATATTTTAAAAACTGATTGGAATAAAGAATTGACAATTTCCATGTTTAAATAATGAGAAACTGTTTTAATGTCCATATGAAATTTTGATAATTTTTGATATTGGGTTAATTTAAGAATGTGTAATAAAACTACGGCTTAATAAAAAAGCACTATTTCAGACTTATTTTGTTGCATAGGAAAGAAATGAGTACATAATATTTTTGGTGGCGATCAATTGGGAATACAGCTATTAAAATATGTTTTTACGTACCCTTAATTGATTGTGGCGGTGCAGTGGTTAGAATGCAGTACTCCAGGCTACTTCTACTGATTGCCAGCTGCCTGAAGTTTGGCAGTTCGAGTCTTTATCAGCTCAAGGTTGACTCAGCCTTCCATCCTTCCAAGGTTGGTAAAATGAGCGCCCAGATTGTTGGGGCAATATGCTGGTTCTGTAAATCACTTAGAGAGTAAAGCACTGTGAAGCAGTATATAAGTCTAAGTGTATTGCTATTGTACTCTGGGAAAATTATGCATTATACTATACAATAATTAAAAAAATAAGACAAGATCTAATACTTTTATACATATTTTTAAATTAAATACATACTGCTTGGAAATTATGGCTAGACTACAAAACTGGATTCTCTGCTGCCTTATTACTGCTAATACATTTATTTAGTTGCTTGATAGTTGGTTTTCATAACTGCCCAATTCTACATGACTCCAACTTTCAATTGGAATGATAAATTTATGGTTCCAATTGCTCAGTGGATTGAAGAGCTGATGTTACTTGTGACTTATCAATGAATTGTTTATAAACATAGATTATGTATGGATGATTGTAATGAAATACTATCTTTCACTGAAATTGTGTGTGTGTATGCTTGTGTGTTTACCCATATACATGTCTTACACATGTATAATACACATATTTATATAGTTTTGCTTCCTTTTTCTCCTTTATTTTATTTCTGTATTGTACAATTTATTTTTATTAATTTCTTTTTTACTAACTCAATTATTTGATTATTTAATTTATTTATTGCATTATTTTTATATTGTATTTTATTGTATTTTTATTGTTGTATCTTAATGCTTTTGCTGAAGGAAGGTTTAGAGTTCTATTGAATTAAAACTCCAACAAATGAACAAACACATAACTAGCAAGTTGAAAAAAAGCAAACCCAACCCAACCAATTAAACATAACAGAGTTCCCTTGCTGAGTTTGCTCATGTTTATTCTGCCTAAAGTCAATCTTAAGACACTAATATTTTCTGATTTTTATCCAAACGTGTTTCAGAGAGCTATTGGAATTTGTAAGAGAAAATGATGATGTTGCTCAAAGAATTTCTGAGAGGTAAGCTCTTATTACTGTTATGCTATAATTGTAAGAATTCCTTGGTATAAAATAGATTTGATCATGAAGTCCGTAAGACTTTCCCAAGATTATGTTTTGTGATTTGTTTAAAAATCGAAAAATATCTACAGGTAAAGGTTCCCCTCGCACATATGTGCTAGTCATTCCCGACTCTAGGGGGCGGTGTTCATCTCCGTTTCAAAGCCGAAGAGCCAGCGCTGTTGGAAGACATCTCCGTGGTCATGTGGCCAGTATGACTAAATGCCAAAGGCGCACGGAACGCTGTTACCTTCCCCCCAAAGGCGGTCCCTATTTTTCTACTTGCATTTTTACGTACTTTCGAACTGCTAGGTTGGCAGAAGCTGGGACAAGTAACGGGAGCTCACCCCATTACGGGGCACTAGGGATTTGAACCGCTGAACTGCCAATCTTTCGATCGACAAGCTCAGGATCTTAGCCACTGAGTCCTCCTTTAATATTAATTTGTTCTGTAATGGTTCAAATTTATGGTGATACTGAAGAAAGGGACTTATGACCAATCCCCAAAGTTATGGCCTTTGTAGCCCCCTTACGATCACATGATTAAAATTTAGGTGCTATGCAGTCTGCTTGCACTTATATGTGCAGGGGCGCTTCGTTCTCCACCAGCCTATCTTCCTCCATCTATCCTTTTGGCCCCTTATATTTCACAGTCATTGCCACCCTAGCTGACATCCACTGTTTTCTTGCTCCTGCTATTGATGAAGCATGCCCCTTCACAAAGCAGTTGCTGGCTGCACAAGACTTTCTTTCCCAGGTCCCGCATCATGCATTTCTTCCAGAGACCAGGGGAAAATGGCCTTCTGTAGCCAGCAGCTGCCTCATAAGGTATAGGGCAAGAACTCTCGTGTCAGCAGCAGGAGCAAGAAGATGGTGAAGGTCAGCTAGGTCAGCAGAGCGCAAGACAGTAGAGACCTCAGTGCATGTTGACAAGGACTGGATTGGCTGGAGCTTCATGGGGCAGTTTCAGCTTTGCGCTGCACTGATGGGAGAGGCTGGAGATGATTGCCACCTTGTAAGGCAAAGTGTAGGATGGCAAAAAGGGCAGAGGTGGTAGGGAATAGGCAGTTGGGGAAGTTGAAGGAGAGGCAGTCTCTTACTTTGGAAGAACTGAGGCTCAGGCCTAAGAGTGACCAAGCCCAGAATGACTTGGATTTGAGTGTGTCCTTGCCTAACAACCTGAGGAATTTTGTTAACAATGGCAATGGGGAGCTAAGCGATGTGTACATTTGATGTCGCCCTTTATGACCACATCACTTAGCGACAGAAATTCTGGTTCGAATTAACGTAACTCGAGGACTATCTGCAATACTGCTTCAGACAGGAAGGCGGTGCAGAGAGTGGTGGGGATGGCAGAAAAGATTATTGGCAGTTCACTCCCTTCTATCCAGGATATAGCATATAAGCGTTGCTTGAGCAGGGTCCGCAGGATTGTCTGGGACACTACACATCCTCTTCACGAGCTGTTTTCCTTCTTACCTTCTGGGAGGAGGCCTCGTGGTATTCGAAACAGAACATCCAGATTCAGCCACTGTTTTGTTCCACACAGTATCAGCCTTGTGAATGCTCAAGCTTCCTCCGCTATATATTCAAGATGGACAGTGATTAATATTTATATGTTAGGGTGTAGACATATACATACAGTATGTATGTATATAGCATATCTCTGGGTTATGTATGTGTACACTTTTGAGAGCAGGCAACAGAATTTCATTTTTAATATGTGCCAGAGTGCCCACAGAAAAAAATGACAATAAAAGTTATCTTATCTCTTATCTTATTTGCATTGCATCTACATTTAGAAATAATTGCTAGGATGTGTTTATGTATTGCAGGAGGAAGACCTTTAAATGATACTCAGTTTTAATACCGATAATTATACATCATTAATGTTTACTTCCACAATTGGAAGAGGTTTGTTGTTTTCTTTACAGCAGGTGGCACTTTCAATACTATATCAAGTCGAGTTTTATGTATAAGCCTGGCTTTGTTTAAATTTTAGGAATAAGTCATACAATTACAGATTCCTGGATAGGCATAATGACTGCTAAGCTGCTTTCTTTTTTATAGCCCAGATGTATATTTAAGCTTTTAAATTAAAAAAGCAATTGACTGTATTGACTTTCGAATTAGAATTCAAAATTGAGTTTTGAATTTGAAAAGCAATTGATTCCTTTGCTTTATTGTTTGGTCCCTAGGGGTCGCCAGTTCATCATGGACCACTTGCAAATGGAGGACATCTCTTGTTACTGGGAACAACTTCTAAAGGAGTATTCTAAAGCCTTGACTTATAAAGTAAAACGGAAGAGCAACTATAATGAGATACTGCCCAAACCTTTGAAAACTGAACTGTAAAAAAAATCAGGGCTTGTGGACATTTTGAAATCGGGAAAAGAGGATTGTTCCTCTAACCAGTGGAAGTTCTTTCTGCGTGTTGACAAACTAAAGAGAGAAGGATATTGTTGATACTTACTGCAGTGTATGACATGTTAATGGCAGACTGTGAATTCTATTTTATATTGTGGTCAGTAAAATTATGTTAAGAAGAGGGTGGAAATTTTGCTGAGTCCTAGCATTTTTAAAAATTTCTTGATAATTGTTACTCATTTCTACTTACTCACCACAGTGTCATATTGATCCTACTTTGTGGGTTATAATTGCTAAATGAATCATTAATCTATTAATGAAATCATCCTGAATTGTTGTGAAACACTGAATTCCATTTGACTAATGTACCAATACATTCCTGATACAGTTTAATTCATCGGGAAGCCCATCATTCTAAAATAAGCTACTGAACATTTCTGGAAAGCTTGTAATCAAATACAGGTAGCCCTCCCCTTATAAAAGTTTGTTTACTGACTGTTCAACAGGACTGAAAAAAGTGACATGACCATTTTTCACATTACAGTATCTCCATGGTCACATGATCAAAATTCAGATGCTTAGCAACTGATTAATCACAATTGCAGTGTCCCAGGGGTCACATGATCACCTTTTGAGACTTTCTGAGAAGCAAAGTCAATGGGGAAGTCAGATTCACTTAGCAACCATGTTACTAACTTAACAGTGTAGGGGTTCATTTAACAACTGTGGCAAGAAAGGTCATAAAATGGGTCAAAGCTCACTTAACAACTGTCTCGCATAACAACAGAAATTGTGGGTTTAATTGTGGTCGTAAGTCAAGGATTACCTGTAATTGTTATTATTTTGTCCAGCTCTGGAGGGCTGGCCTATTATTTAAACAAGTTGTAATAAGTCATAGGTTTCTCTTCATACATACTGTTTAATCAATTACTGCTTTAATTAAATAATAATTAGTGAGCAGTATATTAGCCAGTGGGATACTTTACTTGGAATCCCAGATGTAGAATACAGCATCTTTTGCAAAAATATTTTTATTTTTTTTCTGAGATGGGGACAGTGGCTTGGGCTGTACTAGTCGTCTTATTCTCTTTTCTTCGTATTAATGGTTGCAACATCACGAATGTCCAAAAGATTAATTCAAATTAAAGAATTAATCTATTTCACTATGGGTTTGTGTTTTCTGAGTGTTTTAGCTCTTTCACATTCATGTTTGGTAGATTTCATACATATGCCATCTTGGATCCCTTTAGTTAGATTTTATAACAAAACAGATCTGAGTTTAAAAGAACCAAAAGGGAGTCCCATTTAGATCCACACAATACAATAAACCTAAAATGTTTAGGTTTTAGGCCTAAACATTAAAGAACTTTTCATTGGGATTCAAATGCTATGACTTTCACGCTGAGTCGATGGTTTGCACACAGCCTAAACATCTTTTCCAGCTTTAATCTTCCACCTTTATGTAGAGGTTGCTTCAGGCTATTACTATGCTAATGGTTGAAAGTATATTAATCAAAAGAATTATTCCATTTTGAACTTGTATGAGTTCTGGGTATCTGTGTTACATTTTCTGCATTAATCAACCACTACTATATTTAGGAGAAATTTTATTAATTTAAAATAGGACAGGCAATCTTCTCAGAGTGGTGAGCTATCAGTTCCCTGGCAAGTGGAGTGCACAGGGTTGAAGGGGGGGGGGGGGGTCTTGGTGCTCTGTGATCTGGGTTGTTTCTCTGCAGATGTTTCATTACCAAACTAAGTAACATCCTTGCAACCATAAATGCAACACATTTTAAAGGATGCAGTACTGATGAAAAGCTGTTCACCTGTATTGGAATGGGATTAAGAGGCAAAACATGTTTTAAGCTTTTCCAATATAATGCTCACAAACTGGTTAACAACAGATTTTTGTCCACTGAGTCTTGATTAAGCAGAAAACCTTTTGAAGGATGTTCTGCATTCCCGTCTCAGAGATGAGATGTGGAGGGGGTGGAAAATGCAGCGTCAAACCAGTAACACAAATTTAACCAGTAGAACTCAAAAGTTGAAAAGTGGGACCAGATGTAATTACGGAAATCACAGATGCAAGGAGGGAGTTTCGGTGTTGGACAGAAAAAGTTTGAAAGGCTAAGAACAAAGACCTGGCTGATGAGAAAAGGAAGAATAAAGGGTATTTTTGTTTTATTTTTTTCCGATTAAAAAGAATAGAGATGGCACCGAGGATAAAAAATGACGTATTTCTAACCGCAGGCAGATAGAAAGGGGAGAGGGGAGGCAAGAGAGAGAGAGGAGGACGGAAGGACTTTCATCGTTGTTGTATTTTAAAGAGTCAGTGCGGGAACCATGCTATTTCTAAAGATAAAAAATAAAAATAAAAATACCGCCCGCTTTTCAGCGCCGGTTCTTTTTCTACGCTTCGTTTCTCCTACGGGGTACGAAGAGGGTGCACTACGTCCTCCATTGCGACAGAGCGGCGCTCTTTTCTTTTCGAGGTGTCAATGCTTAGAAGGGAAACTCGCCAAGACTTCCCGGGCAAGTGCCGGCAAATATGGAGCGGCCGGGAGAGAGGACGGAATGGCCGCTGACAGGGTTGGGTAAAGAAAACGCCGCTCCGGTCCCTGAGCTGTTCGGATCGCTGGAGGGCTCGGCACCTTCGCTGGAGTCCCCGGACTCGGGCTGGGAACGACTTCGAGAGCTCTTTCGGCGAAAGTGAGTGCATAGCCGAGAACAGCCTTAGCCTTAGAACTCCAGTGGGCGGCGGCAGGGAACGTGTATAATTCAAGAATGAAATGCCTTTTTTCGAAATCAGACCCCAGCCTCGCTCTGCAGTTATTATTCCAAAGGACATGGATAATTTCATTAAACAGTTTCTGAATACGTTTCCTGAAACATTTTTTTTGTTTGCAGTGAACAACAGGAATACCCAGAAGAATCTATCTATATCGTTAAAGCAACATTTACAGCGGGTATTGTTGGCTTTGTCTATGGCGGTGTACCTGGATATGTAAATGCCAAAAAACAGTACTTTGAGCAATGTGGAGGACAACTCTATCATAATCGGCTGGATGCTGTGGTATGGACACATATATTTGACAAAAATAGAACGGACATTTAACTGTAATCCTTTAAATAGTTTTCTTTCTTTTTTTGTTACTTGGTGCCTTGTATATGAGAAACAAAAATGAGAAATCAAGCACTACAGAGGGACATTTTATGCAATATATTTTCACTGACATTTTTGAGTGAAAATTTGCAAATCACATATTAAAAGAATACATTATTTAATATATATATATATAATATATACATACATACATATATGTGTGTGTGTCTTTGGTTATTCGGGTTTTCTCCCGTGTAAAATTGGAAGTGTCTTGGCGACGTTTTGACGAAGTCTCATTCGTCATCTTCAGGCTGGTGTTTTAAGCTTCGTCCTTCTAGAGCACGAAGCCGAAAACAACAGTCTGAAGATGACAAATGAGACTTCGTCAAAACGTCGCCAAGACACTTCCAATTTTACGCGGGAGAAAACCCGAATAACCAAAGACCTACATACAAACACCCGCGAAAACCTCAGAAAACATATATATAGATATAGATATAGATGATATAGATATAGATATAGATATATAGATATAGATAGATAGATAGATAGATAATATTCATTAATATATACATTATTTGCACCTTAGTTTATTTATGGTGTTAAATTCAGTTTACAATTAACAGTAAAACTTTTTAGTGATCAGGTTTATGTAATATTATGTAACTTCCAGTAATGGAAGTTTGGACGGTATACATTACTTTTACAAAACAGACAAAACAGAAAGTTGTGTATGGAATTTATAGAGTTTTTGTGTGGTTTCTACCATGTTTCTCTGAAAATAAGACCGAGTCTTATTTTCTTTTAGGCTTGAAAATGAGCACTTGGGCTTATTATTGAGGCGGTCTTACTTTTTTTGAGGTGCAGCAGGCCAGACTCAGTGAGCTGGACACACCATCGCCTCCATTCTGAACCTTCAATGTTTGGACTGGAGGCTTTTTGGCGAAAATGGGGAGGGGGATTTTCCTGCCTGTCATCCATTCTTTGACCTCAGCACAGACTGAGGGTAGGATGGCAGGCAGGAAAATCCTCCTCCCCATTTTCCTCCCGTTTGCCAAAAAGCCTTCTGTGAACCTCCCAAAAAGAGGGAAAAAGCAAAGCAGCTGTCCGCAGAGCTGCTGTCTTAGGAGAAGCGGCCCAACAAGCAGAAGTGCTATGCCCAAAAAGAGAAGGGCAAAAGTGGTATTTGCGCTGCCCAAGGAGCCAGCGGGCTGTAGCTGCAGCTGGACAATTCTCCCTCCCCGCGCCGCTACTCATGCTGGCCACGGCCATTCCCCGGGCTTATTTTCGGGGTAGGGGTAATATTAGGCCCACCTCTAAAAAATTAGGGTTGGGCTTATTATTGGGGTGGTTGTGTTTTTGGAGAAACACGGTACTTTGAGTTCACATTACTAATGGATATAGAATGCCTTAACATCATATACTTTTGCTTACTTTCTCCAAAGCAATCTATGCAACGTATAGCAAACAGGGGATTCATTCGATATGGTTGGCGGTGGAGCTGGAGAGTTGCTGCTTTTGTGGCAATATTCAAGTAAGTGTATTTTTTGTTATCTATGGGAGAAGAACAGGAGGCTGTGTTCATGATACATGATCTTACAATTCAACAATAGCCTATAATTCTAGGATAATATTGTAATTTATGAATATTAGATGCAAAATGGTTACTGTGTCTCTTCTACTGTTTCTGCATTTCTAATTCTCTTTTAGTTTCTCAGTAACGTATTTCTATTCTCAAATATACTATAGAGAAAAATAAAATTAAAATAGACTAAAAACTAAGTAAAAGTCAGGGCTTGGTTATGTCTTCTGCTTCCAAAAAGAATTATCTTATAGTTTTCTTCCAAGAAAAAATAAAAGAAGATTGCCAAAATCAAGAGAAATTTGTAAAAGTGTTACTTTTGTGAGAATATAGAGACCACTTGGAGATCTGACTGGCATTGTTATAGATCCTTTGTACAAATCAGTTTTCTGATTCCACAGTCCTAGAATGTTAGCTTTCTAAAAAGAGTGGTTACATTTCAAATTGGCCCTAAGTCATTTGCTTCCTAGAAGATAGCCCGATTTCTTCCCAGTGCAAATACTTATTTGCAAGTGGCCTCATTATTTAGGTTCTGTTCCAGCTCAGCAATTAATGGTGTCAGGACCTTAGATAACAAGTATCATATACACACAAATAGAATGAAGGGGGCAGATGTGCAAACTGGCGAAGAGTCTTCAAGATTGAATTCAGGAGGAACTGACAATTTTGGAAATAGGATTTGTTAATATTTAACTTTTTTTTCTACCTAATATTTCTTTGAAACATGATCATGTTAAGTCCAATGTTTCTTCTTGAAAATAGAAATGCAATGCATTATTAAACAATAAAACCATCATTATTAAATTTTAATATTCTTATCTCATTTTGCTAAATTACTCCATATCCACAAAGTAGAATTTCACATTCATTATCGCAAATAAGATCTACATTATATATGAACTTCCCTCTGGGTAGATATTCATGAAGATGAAAAATACAGTTACTATGTCTTGTGAATTATGCTTCAAGCCATAAATATGTTCAGTGAGAAATAGATTTTTTTATTGATATGTGAACTCTTAGGTAAAACATTACACAGTATATAATTATATATTTCATACCATACCATTTAAGAAAATATGTATTTTATTTGCAAATTACAAAAATACCTAGCCAGAAAAATAACAAGCCAATGTTTTGACTTTTCAGAATTTTTTCCTAACCTTCTTCTTCTTTCTTGCATATTATTTCTCTCCTTGCAGCACAGTGAATACTGGCTTGTCTGTATATCGTGATAAAAGTACCCTTGGTCACTATACCATTGCTGGAGGTAAGAGAAAATTAACATCAGAGTTATTTTTTGATCTGTGTTATATTTTGAGTTATTCAGATACTCAAAAATATATATCCCATAGATCTTGATCTAAATGTTCTGTGAGTATAAACTGGCTATTTGGAAACTGCAGCAACCCTTTGATATAGAAAGGCTCTGCCGAAGTTCTACTGAAGTTTCCTAAAAAAATCTGGTAACTAATAAGATAAATCAAATATTTTATTGTGGCCTTCTCCATAATCTGCTTTTATTTCAGCTTGAGTTGTGCAAGCATCCCGTAATAATTTATATGCTGAAATGAATGGTGTTTTCTTACTTTTTTACTTACTGCTTTGTAAATTGAAGTAACATTGCTTCCAGATATTACTGACAACACCTTTAAATTTTTGAAATTACTCACTACAACTTTCAGTTTCAATGTTCAAGGATACTGGATGCTGAAAAACCATAAATCCTTCATATTGTTGTATGTACCACACAGTCACATACACAGTATAGCAGAAGATATCATGAGATATTACAGCTTTCCTTGGTTGTTGTTCTTTTTTTTTTTCAGGTTTCTGAAAAAGAAAATCTAACACTTATAGTTACCTTCTCTAATGCCCAATTATAGTAATGAACTGAGTTGAAATTTAGGTTTGTTTATTATTTCCGCTATGTACCTATTGAGTCCAGAATTTTCCTAACACAGAATGAAGCATCAAATTGATCCTGGAATCTGCTGCTTCATATATACATCTGGAGGGAAGTGCTATTTTCTTTTTCACCGAAATGAGGTCTGCTAGCCGTTTCCACCTGAATATGCTGTTGGGGACAACTTTTTACAGTTAGTAGTTGTAATATGGGAAGTAATATTAGCAGAAAAAAACGTAGAAACAGTATAATCATTTTTACTACATAAACGTTTGTACAGTTTTTTAAAAGAAGCTTGGTAGAAAAGCCATGTTCTAAGTTTTTTAAGTAATGGCTGCACTATTGAATAATATATTGAGATAGGACATCCATATGTATACACCAACATTCTAATATTTCTTCCATACATATCCAACTATAGACAGACAGACAGACAGACAGACAGACAGACAGACACACACACACACACACACACACAAGGAGAGGGAGAGATAAAGAGAAACTTTTAAAGATATACATACAGCCCTATAGATGTGTATGGGTGCATACTATCTGTGCCTTTAGTGTTTGTTGCAGAAGATGTTGCCCTGATTAGTAAAAAGTAGATATTTGGCATTGAATGTATGATGTGTACAGCCTTGGAGTTACATTTCACTAGACTAGATGAGGATAAGCAGGAAGTAGAAATGACTTAATAGGCACCTTAGAGTACTGAGATTGAACTTGCTTTGTCTGATTGTATTCTATTTCTAGCTTGTACCGGCAGTTTATTCAGAATGAACTTGGGCTTGAGAGGTCTGATTGGAGGCAGTGTTATTGGAGGAGTCTTGGGGTAGGTGGCTCAAAAAGTGCACACGCGTTAAACCATAGCAGTTATCTGTATTGCTACCTTTCAGTTCATGTATTTTGAATGACATTTAAACTTTCATGTAACAATTTGCTGAATTTTGCAAAACAAAAAAAATTCTTTCTCATAAATATGCTGGCATACTTGTTTGTCTTTTTTGCTTCTGTAGAGTTTTTTTTTAACTTACACAGTCTCGTTAAATAATCTTTTTTCTACCAGTGTTAAAATGGATAGCAGTGTAAACTGTATTTTAAATAACATCAAGCATTTTTAAACTAGAGGATTCATTGGTCATTCATTCTGAGACAGCCTTTTAGCTTAGAAAGTTCATTATTTAATGGGGTAGTTTCAATATTTTAAATGGAGATTTAGGAAAAATATTGTATATGAAGATGATTTGATTTTTATAATGGATTATACAATTTGGCTTAATTTCCCACAATCCTTTTAAAAGGAAAAGGTTTAGGAAAGAGGCAGAGATTTAATCCTAGCAGTTATTGTCTGATCCTTTCATTACCATAATTCCTGCTTGTAGCTTGCCCCACATAGCTACATTTATTTCCTCTGGTGTTTTTTGGCAGTGGCTCTCTGGGAACATTACTAATGGGACTGCAAAAAGTTGCTGGAGAAACTTTTATTGAGAGAAAGAAAAGGAAGAAAAGTGAGCTACATGCATTAAAGATCGGAAAATGGTAAGAAACCAGAGTTATTCCTTTATATAAGAAAAAGCTGGGTCTCAGTCTGCATAACTCACAGGTCCTTGCTACTTCTACAATAATGTGACTTGATATTTGTATGCAGTCAAGTATGCAAATGTGATACTATGTGTAGCATGACTTTGTTAAAGAATTTATATATTTTGACTCCGGCTCCATTTGTTCAGTTGATAAAAATATTTTACAAAGTAAATTATGCCAAACCATTTGTTTGTCTTTGATAGAATAAGCATAAGTACCTAACTAACAACTTATATAAGGTAGTTACTCTTTGAAGTGAGATAAGTATTCTTGATGATTAACTTTAAGTAATACAGCAGGCAGTGGAAATAAACTTGACAAGGTTGATTTTAAACTTGACAAGGTTGCAAAAAAAATGGTCTTATCAGTTCAGGTAGTCATGGTTTAACATTCCTAATTGGGAATGTTAATTCCTAATTGGGTCCAGAATTTCCATCATTAAACAAAGTGGTTGTTAAGCAAAATATCATATAACTGTACCACTTAGCGATGGTACTTCCGGTAGTCTCAGTTGTGTGCTTAGACGAGAACTGCACTGCTGAGGACCTCTTGCTTCTCCTGCTTTGCCACTCTTATCTTCACTTCAACTGTCCTCCCCCATTTCCCCCACCTCTATCTTTTTGACTGCTCTGTACTCCACTGCCTCTGCCACCCCAAGCTGATCTTCTTTGACTTCTTCCTTCTGCTGCTGAGTTGTGCCCAGAAGGCAGCTGCTGGCCTTTCACAATGTTCTGACTTAGGCTTCCTGAGCCAGTAAAACACATGAGTAGTCCCAAAAAGCTGTTTTATTTTAACAGCTATTAATTCTGTTCATTCACAAATGAGTCCCAAATAGTTGTAAAGAGTTCTTCGGGATAAGGCTGATAATCACCCACCTTTATCTCCCTTGACACGCTGCCAAAGACCTAATTGGCAAAGCCACATGGAGTCCAGAATCAAACAGAGCTTCAGACTTTAAACTGAATAGAATTATCAACGTTGCTTCCTGCAAAGGCCCAGGTGCCTTTGCTCCTCTTTTAAGTCTTATGGGAGGCGCCAATAATCTCCAAGCCCTACTCCCGAGTTATCCCTTTTGTTTTAACTGTTCTTGCCTTCTGGCAGCTCTGCGCATGCGCACACTGGGAACAGGCTCCCCCTGTTCCTCTGCCTCCCTGAGGTCTGACTCTGGAGGCTCTGGAGGCAGCACATACCTCCCAGATGGCCCTTTCTCTGCCTCCGACACAGAGCCCTCGTCTGAGCCTTCCCCAGACTCCAGGACTGGCCCATGTTCCGCCCCAGCCTCCTCACTGTCCGACTCTGCTGCCAGCTCCACAGACTGCTGGCGGACCACAACACACAAGGCTTTCCTGAGGCCTCCCTGACATCATTCAAGAGACCATATGAGGCCTCCATAGTGTCTTGCAAAACTGAACAAAATTCCTGGGAGACCTCACAGAGGGTCGGCAGCTGGGAATGCCTCTTCTGAAATATGTAGTACTACTAGTATCTACAATTTAAAGAGAGGGTCGTCTGGGAGCAAAATCTACTCTTCATATTGAGTTATATGTGGAAAGATTGGCTTTTTTGGAGACAGCTTTTAAATTCTTTTCTAATATTAGACATTATAAAAATATATGTACAATTATGTTTGTTATTATCCACGAATATTGAAGCCTTTTTCTTGGTTTAGGGAAGCCAGTCTTGAGATCCCTGAAGATATTTCAGAAGGAACAGATAATATCCTACAGGAAAAAGGTGGCAGATAATCTCGGAAATTCAAGTTTAAAAATGGACCAGGAGCCCTTTGTTGGACGGAGAGTAGTTTAAATACCTCTTGGACACATAATTAAATATGTGCAGGTGACAACAGAACAACTTTTTGTGGTGAAAACAGTAACTTTAATTTCTTTAAAAAAACATAAAGGTGTATAAAAATAATTCCTGGGAATATTCATATAAAACACAAATTCTTAGAAGTACTATTACTGCTCCCTTAACTATAAACAAAATCAGTAAATATATTTGAAAAACTGTGGCTTTTGTTCAGTTTAGAGCCCATAGTGTAAAAGAAGTTTGAAACACTTATGTCTCAATATGTACCTTATATCAAATCCTTATAGTAAGCCAGTACCTCACATTCCCAACACTTCTTTCTAGACAGAGTTGTCTCAAACTCCTTTATTGCTTAGTGCCACTCCCCTGCAGCCAGTGATAATGAGCTGAGTTTATTCTATTCCTGCAATTATTACTTAGGAAATAATTATCTCATTTGAATGAATGTTAGGAAAAGAAAATATTTCTATGTTCGAGCAATCTCATCCAGCTCTGTTTTGACTTTCCCATTTTAGCAAACAACCATGAGATGAAGATGAATAAAAAAACATTTCTCTCAAATATGTAAACTGGTACTGGCATCTAATTAGTGCATCAACTGATTTTTTTTGGTCATAAATATGGCAAGGAAGGAAACTACATACCACAGTGAGTGATTATGTGAATTAGTTCATGAAGAATTATGATTGTTAAGTTTGTTATTCTTCGAGCCTATTTCAGCTGACCCAGTCATATTTTATTTGCAAGATAATGATTTCAAACATGTTTTCAGAAATAATGCATAAAACATTTAAAACTGTTCTATTATATGGGTTGCAGTATAAAAGTCAGCCATTTTATACATTACACCGAGGAACAGAACTAAATCACTTTATATTTCCTATATAATTTATAAGGTGTGTGAAGATTTTTGTCTCAACACAGGTTTTAGTCAAGTGCCATTTCATATCCCGTATTTAAGAAGCTTAATGTGAAAATGGGAGAAAAGGTGCTAGAAAATATTTGGGGCAGCATAAAAATGCATTCTTAGAAGAAGGTTGCAGGAAAATCTAGGTAATTCAGATGAAATGACTGATGGAAAAGGTTGTATTGTATTACATCATTGAAAGAAGAAATGTTATCTACATTAAAATTCATCTGCAAAGCACTTGTTAATAAAGGGAAGAACATTTCTTCTTCCAGTGCTGTAATATAATACAACCTTTTCCATCAGTCATTTCATCTGAATTATCTAGATTTTCCTGGAACCCTCTTCTAAGAATGCATTTTTATGCATTTACTTTTTTGAATAACTTTTTTGAAATCAGGAAAATTGTGGATTTCAAAAACGGTAGCAATAAATAGTCATGAGCATGTTGTCTCTGTTTCGTAATATATGGATGACCCCCATTCAGTAAAGAAAATATCTATAAGCGTGTATACATATATTAATCACATAATATATATACATTATACATTATATATAATGTGAGTCAATCACACGCACACACACTATAGTGTGATTGACACATTAAACATATGTAATATGTGTACACACGCTTATAAATAGATACTTTTCTATAAATATTTAATTGTCTCATTTTCATAGTGAAGTAAACTTGATGAAAGTCTTGGCATTAGTCCAGCAGTCCCCAAACTTTCTGGCTCAGTTAATCGGGGGAGGGGGGGTTTCGTGCGCACACTGCTTGCACAAATGCAGCTTTGTGCACTCACCCACCGCTTGGAAAGCCCAGTTCTCAAGGTGCTGGGCCACGGACCGGGGATTGGGGACCCCTGAATTATTTTGTACTTTACAGATTTATAATTGTATAAAATGGGAGAAATATTTTCACTATAATTGAGGGTTTGAAACAATTGCTTCTCAGAAAGTTCCAAAATGACTTATGAACTGCCTAAAATTTAATGAAGAGGCATTGATAAGAATTTTTTATCAGAATCACTGTCTCCTGGTTGAATTCTCAAAATTGTTGATTGAATGAAACTATTCATAAAGGGAAATATAAAAGCTTAATGGAAAGAAAATTATGGAATACAGTTGACTGTTCAAAAGCAAAACCTTTGAGAAAGTATCTACAGTGAGATGTGAAATCAAGAACCATTTTCAAATGAAACTGGAATGTGGTATTTGTTACAACTCACCTGAATTAAAGTGTAATAATTAGTGTGTCTTGAATAATTTATGTTCACATTTTTACTTTTTAGCATATCCTGCTCTCAACTTAATATTCTTTCCCTTCCTGCTTATTTAAATGATTTTTATGACCACTCATCTCACAACGACTGGGTAGCATACAGGGATTAAAAAAAGCAACTACTACTGATAACCTATGACACCTAAGATAAATAAAGAAAATAATAAGGTGTAAAGAAAATAATCTTACACTTAAAACCAAAAAAACTAAAGAACTTATAATTGACTTCAGGAGGAAGAGAGATATACATTTACCATTTTACATAAATGGTGAGGAGGTGGAGAGGGTTGGTAGTTTTAAATTTCTGGGCATTTATATCTCGAAGGACCTCTCATGGACTATGAATGTTAACATGCTTGTGAAGAAGGCACAGAAGAGGCTGTACTTCCTGAGAAATGCTCAGGAAGATAAATCTATTCAGCATCTATTTCTGTCCTACTATCGCAGCACCATTGAGAGTGTCCTGACATACGGCACTCTTGCATGGTATGGGAGCATCTCTCTAGCAGAAAAAAAAGCTCTACAGAGAATCATTAAAACTGCCCAGAATATCATCGGGCTCCAGCTACCAGCCCTGGATGACATCTTCGAATCTCGCTGTTTAAGGAAGTTGCATAACATTCTCAGAGACTCTTCCCATCCTGCTTACAATCTTTTTGGACTGTTGCCTTCTGGCAGAAGATACAGAACAATTAAAACTCGGACCACATGTTTTTTGAATAGTTTTTATCCCAGAGCTGTAATTGCACTGAACAATGAACTAAAGGGCCACCATCAGTGAGCTGTTGGACAGTATTACTTGGTCTGTTGTGTGGATGTTTGGGTGGTTTAGGGGTGGGGAATTGTGGTAGGTGAGAGTGTGTTTGAGGATTATTATGTGTGTTGGACCTGGTCTTTGGGTGTTAAGTGAATTTCGTTGTATGGGTATACTGTGTATACATGTACAATGACAATAAAATAATAATAATAATAATAATAATAATAATAATAATAATAATAATAATAATAATTAATAATAATAATACATTTCACTCCCAACGAATTCAAGCCAATTTATCCAGCCTACAATAGTCCTTACATCAATGCTGCAAAAATTCCTATAACTATTCCTTACCCAGAAGATAACAAGTTACCATATTAGGACATTAGTTGGCATTCTGCAAAAAAAAAAAAAAAGTTAAGGGCAAAGAAATAACAGTTCACTCCCTTTATTAGGTATTAATAAAGGTTGTTACTTGTGTTCATTTGAGTTTATTCTTCATTTTTCTCCAGTGTTATTCTGGAGTTCTTCTGAAAACCAGGTGGCTCTTTGCGATCCATGTCTATAGATAACCCAATCCCTACCATTTAAGACAGTTTAGTATTTTCTAATTTTGTTGCATATCAAGGTATGATACCAGACACTATTTTAGTTCATTAAAATCCTGTCGCATAAGCCTGAGGCACACATTTAAAGCAGCAGTAAATTGATTATTCAGATGACCAATAAGATGTGGCTACAGCAATACCTAGTAATACAGCTTTAAAAGAACTTTTAGAAGGTTTTATTTATTTTTTAAAAAAATGGACACAATTATAAAAAAACTTTAAAAAATACAGAATGTACACTGACATATACATGCAGTAAATAAGAGTACATAAGCATTTCATTGCAATTATACATGTAATCTCTGCTAGTAGATGATGTATTACTAATGTCATTTCTGCAGCCCATTACATAGTTGGGGCCATATATTTATTTGTGTAATGTTGGAAAAATAGTCAAAATTGTCAGCATGGCAATGTCTAGTTTCTTTGTCTAATGTCAATTTCGATAAAGACTACAGTTGAAAAGAACTTGTCTCAAAATTGAATATGTTAATTACTGTTTCTAAAATGACTTGTTATAAGATACTGTATAAACATTTAAATAAAACAATCTTCACCATGATGAAATTTCAAAGAAATTCAATAGATCTGAAATATTTTTTGTTGCATAAAATGTAATCTAAGGTGTGTAGATATTTTTAGAATTGATGTCAACAATACTTTCCATTATATAGACTAATAGGAATATCAATTTATCCTGTTGCTCTGTTTAACCTATTGAGCTACTATCTTACATTGGAATCAGCTACTTTGTCAGATGCAAAGAATCAGACCATTCATAAGATTGCATCATAGAAGATTTATTCAAGCCTTTATACAAGAATCTAGTCAATTAATGGTCAGCACTAAATTGGTGCTAGATAAGGGTCAACGGAATTCAACGGGAACTGGACTTGGATTACTTGTGGCAATGCAAGAACGTTAAACTGATGATGCATTTAACTGTATTCCCAGTCTTCTATCCATATTGAATTGGTTAATCACTAACGGAATATAATATTTGTTCTTTAAAATGGAAATACTATTCAATGTTTTCATTATTAATTGATCAAAAGTATAAACCCTGCCTTCTATAAAAATTTGCATGTTGTTTATTAATTCTAGATTATTTTATAGCACCAAGTTACGTTACATAATTTCTTACATTGTTCAGCTTTCCAAGATAAATAAGCAGGGTTATTCATGTTCAAGTTCCATTTAAGGGAAGTTTTCAAAATGAAAAGCTACATTTACCTACGTAGTAGGCATACTATAATTCCTAGGAATTACAAAGTTTCAGAAAAATATTAATAGCCTGCATACTTCTATTAAATGCATGGAATTACTAGGACACATGAGAACATCTCGCTATTACTCTAAAATTCTACCTTGCAAGGATCAGTTCACAAAGACTTTTGGACTAATTGTAGATTTTTTCAGGGCACTACTTTACAGTACAGGATTTTTTATTTAAAAAAAAAAAGTTTTCCAAATTGCGCTGTACTCTGGTGATTATATGAGTACAAACCAGTGGTGAAATCCAAATTTTTTTACTACCGGTTCTGTGGGCCTGGTGTGGGTTGGTGGGTGTGGCAGGGGAAGGATACTGCAAAATCCCCATTCCCTCCCATTCCTGGAGGAAGGATACTGCAAAATCTCCATTCCCACTGCACTCAGGGGCCAGCCAGAGGTGGTATTTGCCGGTTTTCTGAACTGCTCAAAATTTCTGCTACTGGTTCTCCAGAACCTGCTGGATTTCACCCCTGGTACAAACATAACATTTTAATCATTTTTTTGTTGGGCTTATATACTTCTCCAATTGTTATTAATACCATGCATCCCTACCATGTTTTATAAATAAGACAAAAAACAGTTCATACAAAAAGGAGTCACAAAATCAGGTTATTTTTAGAAAAAAAACCCAATACCCTAGCATTAATGACAGACAAAACCGCAGCGCAACAGACATCTCAGTTTTCCTCACAGCAGTTTGAATGTGATTTGCACTGCTTTGTTTTTTTCCCCAGTTTTCCAATCTTGTTTTCAAACTTGAAAACAGTGTCTTCTTCTAACAGGACTACCATATAATTTTGTCTACAACTTGTCATTCAAGACTTTCTCAGATGCAGTCCTGATTAGCTTTCAAGTCCACACAAAGTTATCACCCATCTTCATGTATGTAAAGGGAAATCTTCAAATAAGTTTGTGGTTTATAGTCACCATTAAATTCTGTTAGGAGAATTCTTCATCCCAGTTCAGTATCAGAATCTCTTAACCAAAATAAGTCTGGAAGCTGCAACTCAAAATCAGGGTGGAGATCTGAGAATACAAAAAATGTAAAATACATGAATGGAGTTTGTTGCAAATTCAGAGGGGGAAAAACCTTGAATATCTAATAAAATAACATGAGAAGTTACGTGGTTTCACGTTTAATGTGACTTCATAGGTATGGAATGTTCCCATTAACCTTCAAAGTCTGGAATAATGCAAGGGATACAATACTGTGGAAAACTTTAATAAATCTCTGTCCTCTCCTAAATTATCATTAACCAATTCAAAACTGGGAAGAGAGAAACAGAGATTTATAAGTGGATCAAAACTCATTTCTTTATTTGTTTTTACTTGGCTCCATTTTTAGTGGAAATGAAACATTATTTAGGGTATATTGGGTATAGGGTGTATTGGGGAATTCAGATTGTTTTTCTTTTTAAGTTAGTTTTAAAATATTGCTGAATGTTGAAAAAGCCAGTAACAAAAATGTCTAATCCTTTCACCCTACATGTGTTTTTATGTTAAAAAATTATTCTTAAAACTGTTCCTATCCTACATGGGTAAAAGCTATATGTTGTGTGTGCGTGTGCGTGGGTGTAGATTATCTATCTATCTATCTATCTATCTATCTATCTATCTATCTATCTATCTATCTATACATACATACATACATACATACATACATACATACATATACACACACACCATACTTTTTGGAGTATTAGATGCACTTTGCCCCCCACCTTAAAGTGGATGAAAATTGTGGTGCGTTTTATATACCAAATGTTGCCAAAGCCCTGCCCATCCGCTGGCCCCTGCCCTTCAGCCATTTTTGGCCTCCACGGATCACGTTTTTGGCCTCCACAAACCCTGTTTTAGACCTGTTCCAGGCTGTGGGGATCGCCACAGCACATCTTCATCTATCGTCGCCTCTGTGCACACCCCGTTTTTTGCGTCTGCGTGTTGCATTTTTGGCCACCGATCCCCGCTGCCTGGAATCGGGCGAAAATGCGACACATGGAGGCCAAAAACGGGATGCATGGGGCCCAAAAATGCAACATGTGGAGTCGGTGATCGGCGGCAATATGCTGTGGCAATCCCCGCAGCCTGGAATGGGTCTAAAATGGAGTGTGCGAAGGCCAAAAGCTTGATGCGCGGAGGCCAAAACCACGACGTGCAGAGGCGGCGATGGGCTCGGGCCATCCACTCAGCCTGGAACAGCTGATTGGCGGTATTCCGGGAGGCCGATACCGGAATACCGGAAAACAGATAATCAGCTGTTTGTGCTAAATCAGGCTGTGATAACGTACTGAAGGTGGCCAGGCTGTTTGCTGCAAGGACGCTAGCCAAATGAATACTGATGGATGCTGGTAGGTAGAGGCAGATTTTTTTTTCTTGTTTTCCTCCCAAAAAACTAATGTGCTTCTTATACTCCGGAGCGTCTTATACTACGAAAAATATGCATACATACAGTATATTATAGAAGTGAGTACACCCCCTCACATTTTGTAAATATTTAAGTATATCTTTTCATGTGACAACTGAAGAAATGTAAGTATACAGCTTGTATAATAGTGTAAATATGCTGTCCTCTCAAAATAACGCAACATACAGCCATTAATGTCTAAACTGCTGGCAACAAAAGTGAGTATGCCCCTATGTGATAATATCCAAATGGGGCCCAAGTAGCCATTTTCCCTCCCTGGTGTCATGTGACACATTAGTGTTACTAGGTCTCAGGTGTGAAGGGGGAGAAGGTGTGATAAATTTGGTGTTATCGCTCTCACTCTCTCATACTGGTCACTGGACATTCAACATGGCACCTCATGGCAATGAACTCTGAGGATCTGAAAAAATGAATTGTTGCTCTACATAAAGATGGCCTAGGGCCCTAGACTATAAGAAGATTGCCAAGACCCTGAAACTGAGCTGCAGCACAATGGCCAAAACCATACAGTGGTTTAACAGGACAGGTTCCAATCAGAACAAGCCTCATCATGGTCGACCAAAAAAGTTGAGTGCCTGTGCATATCTCATGTCATATCCAGAGATTGGCTTTGGGAAATAGACATATGAGTGCTGCCAGCATTGTTGCAGAGGTTGAAGGGGGGGGGGGGTCAGCCTGTCAGTGCTCAGACCATATGCCACACACTGCATCACATTGGTCTGCAGGCTGTTGTCCCAGAAGGAAGCCTCTTCTAAAGATGACGCACAAGAAAGCCCACAAATGGTTTGTTGCAGACAAGCAGATCTAAGACATGGATTCCTGGGTCTGATGAGACCAAGATAAACTTATTTGGTTCAGATGGTGTCAAGTGTGTGTGGCGTATGTGTGCACAAAGTCTTTAACATCCACCAGCTCCGTGATGCCGTCATGGAGGAGTGGAAGAGGACTCCAGTGACAACCTGTGAAGCTTTGGTGAACTCTATTCCCAGGAGGGTTAAGGCAGTGCTGGAAAATAATGGTGGCCACACAAACTATTGACACTTTGGGCCCCATTTAGACATTATCACTTAGGGGTGTACTCATTGCCAGCAGTTTAGACATTAATGGCTGTGTGCATGGCCGGATTTTCCTATAGGCTAACTAGGCTTCAGCCTAGGGCCTCAAGATCAAGAGGGGCCTACACAGTGGTGGGATTCTGGGGGTTCTAGGGGGTTCGGCCGAGCCCTTTGTTAAATTGCTGGCTCGCCCGCCCCTCGCCTCCCACCCGCACGGCGCCAGCCTACCGTAGCCAGGGGTGGGCAATTGTGGCTCTTTTACAACCTGTGGACTTCAACTTCCAGAATTCCTGAGACAGCTTGGCTGTCTGAGGAATTCTGGGAGTTGAAGGCCACAGGTTGTAAAAGAGCCACAATTGCCCACCCCTTCCCTAGCCTGAGTTCTGCTGCCTGGGATCCACGTGGGCTGCCACGTGATTCCCCACCGGATCCGGACGCAAGAGAGCAGGATGGAGAAAGCCGCTTCCATGCCTTCACTCACCCTCACTCTCTGCCGTTCGCTTACCCCGCCCACTCCCCATCTATTGCTGCCTCCGATGGCTAGAGGAAAAAAAAACTTCAAATTCTTGCCGCGGGGCTTCAAAGGGCCGCCCTAGAGCCAGTGCTGCAGCCAAACCCTTTGTTAAATTGCTGGCTTGCCCCGCTCCTCCGCACCACTATTTATTGCCAATAAATAGTGGTGGGCGAGGGGTGGGGGGAGCCAGCAATTTAACAAAGGGTTCGGTGTTTTTTTTGTAATTTTATTGGCCCCCGGAGCTTCAGCATAGGCTAATTAGCCCTTGATTAGATCGGCTCCCGACCCCCAGATGATTTGCTCTCAGCTGTTTTGCTCACGGATCTGCTCCTTGCTTGCAAAGAGTGCTGATTTTTTCCCCCCTAGCTATACTGAAAAACGAAAGAGAAAGTAAAGCAGGCTGTTGGCTTTGCACGTTGGAAAATTAGGCAGGCAGATTTCTTTTTCCTCACCAAAAAAGGTAGGTGCAAACAACAGGAAATTTAGGGAAAAAGAGGAGATTTTAAAACACAAAAGAAAAAAAGCTCTATTTAACTAGGGAATTGTAATAATTGAGATACTATTAATTGTATATTGTGTTGAAAGCAGAAATGGTTAAGTTGTGGTTTGGAGGAATATATGGGGGAAATTATTTGGTTTATTATTATTGGTAAATATAATTAATTGATTTGTAAGAAATTGGATTGCATGGAAATAATTGGAATATTCATGTTCATATTGATAAATATACAAAAAAGATAGTTATATAACTAATTGATTTATATTAAAATGTTGAATTCATATTAAACAACTGTAATATTACATAATTAACCAATGTGAGGATGGATATAAAAATAGATGACAATGGGAAGGGGTATAATATAGAGTAGAAGGGAAAAATTGAATTTGATTAAGATTAGAGATGAGAATGAGGGTAATATTGGTTTTTTTAAAAAATAGATGAGGAATAAATATGGCAAAAAGGAAATATAGAAATTGTAAATTTAATTGAAATGACTAAACACTGTTTAAATT
This sequence comes from Pituophis catenifer annectens, assembly GCF_029215685.1. NCBI lineage: Eukaryota > Metazoa > Chordata > Lepidosauria > Squamata > Colubridae > Pituophis > Pituophis catenifer. The sequence continues at coordinate 90,757,899 of NW_027256884.1, forward strand.
TGTGAACCGGCCAAATACTCTGTTCAAAGAAAATACATTGTATGTTTGTATGTGTGTTTCTAATTATTGTTATTTATTCATATTTGTTCTCTTTTATTCTTTAAAGTTTAACAATTCATTCTTTATCTTAATATCTTTATATTTGTTTGGGGTTGGCTTTCTTCCCTTTCATCTTTTTTATTGTACAGCAATCTTTCTCCTCAAACCTACCACCTCTCTTTTCTTTCCTTCTTACTTTCTCTTCCTCCCCCTCTTCTTCTCCTCCCTACTTCCTCTTCCTTTCTCCTTCTCCTCCTCTCTTCCTCCCTCTCTCTCCTACTCTAATTTCCCTTCCCTTCCTTCATCCCTCTCTATTGCTGTATCCTTTTATGCATATGGACTACTCAGAGGGCTGAAAAAGTTATTTCTGACTGGTCCTCGCACTTTTGATCAGTCCTCGAACTTACGACTGTCCTCACATTTTACATTTTTGCCCTATCTTGTCACCATGGTGAAGAGAAGCAGTTGTGAAATGAGTGACATGGTTGTTAAGAAAGCTGCACGGGCATAAATGTGAGGATGGTCATAAGTGTGAGGACCGGTCAAAAGTGCGAGGCCCAGTCAGAAATGACTTTTTTCAGCCCTCTGGGTAGTCCTTTTGTGCATATGGACTACTCAGAGGGCTGAAAAAGTTATTTTTGACTGGTCCTCGCACTTTTGACCAGTCCTCGAACTTACGACTGTCCTCACATTTTACGTTTTGCCCTATCTTGTCACCGTGGTGAAGAAAAGCAGTTGTGAAATGAGTGACATGGTTGTTAAGAAAGCTGCACGGGCATAAATGTGAGGATGGTCATAAGTGTGAGGACCGGTCAAAAGTGCGAGGGCCAGTCAGAAATGACTTTTTTCAGCCCTCTGAAAAAAGTCTATGCACATAGCCACGCCCACCCGGTCACATGACGAGCTACCCACGCCTACACAGTCACGTGACCAGCTAGCCACGCCCACCCAGTCACATGATTGCCAAGCCACACCTCCAACTAAGCCACGCCCGCAGAACCTGTTGTTAAAAAATTGAATCCCACCACTGGTGAAAGGGCCTCATAAGTGGAATAGCCTAGGGCCTCTTTCAATCTAAATCCGGCCCTGGCTGTGCGTTGCATTATTTTGAGGGGACAGCACATTTACACTGTTATACAAGCTGTATACTCACTACTTTACATTGTAGCCAAGTGCTATTTCTTCAGTGTTGTCACATGAAAAGATATACTTAAATATTTACAAAATGTGAGGGGGTGTACTCACTTCTGTGACATACTATGTGTGTGTGTCTATGGGGGAGGGAGGGAAGGAAAGAAGGAAAGGTATAAATGAATAAATAAAATAAAAATATAACTGAAGAGTTGAAAAGAGCAAAATTCTAAGGTTCTAAGATTTACACTTCTGTGGTCAGTAGCACACTCAGGAACCTGATGTCCAAACTATGGATAAAATGTAAGCAGGATTCTCAGTAAGATTCAAATATTTCTTTCACTTAGCCAAATCTCATAAAATTATCCAGAAAAGTTTTGATTCAGTGTATTCAGGTATTCAGTACCTGAAAATATTAACTTAACAGAATATGAAATTTTAGTAGTTATTTTGTATTCCATTGAATAATTGGTAACCAAAGGCTGACTTGCTTGTTACAGTTTAGGAGGAGGCATATAATGTATTTTTTTTTAGTCTAAGGCTGTTACTTTAAAATTTTTATGCTGAAAGTTTTAAATAACTTTAATTGCTGTATGAAATTCTAAATTGCACTGTAGATAGTAGGTAGGTGTACAAGATTTGAATGAATGGCATGTAAAATATCTAATAAAATGCCATTGGACTCCCATATCACGCCAACATTTAATATACAAAAGAAAACATTGTTTCTATCTGCAAAGAATACAAAATTGGCTAGGAGAACTAAATAATTTTTTTAAAAATGATCTTAATAGAAATAAGTTAATTTAGATAAATGTGCTGAAAATGATTTAATGATATTTAATAACAAATCCAATATTCATTTCAGAAATAAAAAGCATGCAGGTTTTGTGAAAAATATATGATAGCAGTTAATGTCCAAAAGATGATGCCCAAAATATGTTCTCTACCACTATAATACAATATAATATACAATATGGAAACATGGATTTAAATTATACAGTGCAGTTATCAATTTGTTTAATATCCTGCCTCTAGTGTTTTCCACAACAACCATACACACACACACACACACACACACACACACACAAACACACACACACATATATATGTATATATATATATATATATATATATATATATATATATATATATATATATATATATATATATATATATATATATATATATATTCCTACATGTCAACTATTATACTATATTGGCTTGTATGGTGTGGGAGTTGAATAGTAAAATAAAGTTGTAAAAACAGTTTGACAATAGTTAGCAAGAGTGATGGTGGGCCTCTTTCTACCAAATGTGTTTATGGAGACCGGGAGCATCTTCTGTGAAGAGCTTAAAGGTGCAAGCGGAAATTGAAATGGGCTATTTCCAACTCTGATTCTATTTTCATTTGTTTAAGAGGACAATGCAGAGCACCAAGCTTACCTCCCCAGCCCTGAAGACGTCTGCCCACTAGATTGCTCCTCAAGTATCATTTCATCTGTTGCCAGTGACTGATGTGTGGTGGAGGACCTTGGATGCTTGTGAACTAGTGCAACAACAACAACAAAATTAAATCACAGATTTTTTTCTTATTTCAGTAAAACACAAAGAAATAAATCTGCCATTTGGATAAAAAGCTAAGTCTTAATCTGATCAAATAAGTAGTTCTACCTAGGAATGAAATCCAATTTTTTTTACTACCGGTTCTGTGGGCGTGTCTTGGTGGGCATGGCATGGCTTGGTGGGCGTGGCAGAGGAAGGATACTGCAAAATCCCCATTCCCTCCCCTGGGGGAAGGATATTGCAAAACCTCCATTCCCACCCCACTCTGGGGTCTGGGGTCAGTCAGAGGTGGCATTTGCATGAACTACTCAAAATTTATGCTACCGTTTCTCCAAACTGCTCAAAATTTCCACTACCGGTTCTCCAGAATCTGTCAGAACCTGCTGGATTTCACCCCTGAGTTCTACCAGTTTCAACATTATCTTACATTCTTTAGTAGACAGTTTCCCTTTTCCAAAATGAGAGGCTGTCTCAGTCTAGATGTATGTGTGTTATCAAATCACTTTAAGAAAGCAATTTTAGACACAATATGATGTGGGTATAATACATGTGCACTCTCTACAGACCTTACTCCTCGCACTATTACTGTTTTACCACTCTAGGTCTAAGGAAAGAATTTAATTAATACCAACCAGACTCAAGCTACAGAGTTGATGGGAGAGTATCTGGAAGGCAAAGCTTTGATCTTGTTATGCTCTGTTCCTTCCAATTCCAAATAATTTTTGGGTTATCTAACTGGATTTTCCATAGTGCTTTTCCTCTTCAATATATTTCCTTCTGCAGAATGTGCCCTTAAAAACCCCGTGTGTTTTCTTTTGGCTTCACCCAGGATCCCATAAAACTTAATTAGTGAAAATTGATCACCCCATTTTAGATTTACTGGTCAATTCTACTCTGGATGAAAACCAATAATATATGGTCTATCTTCAACAGCTCCCAGAGCTATTTAATCCATTTTAACTATAACACTTTAAGCTGCCTGCCAAGAATCTTCTCTGATCCTAATGTTTCATTCTGATAGTTGTAAGACTTCTTAATTTCATGCCACCCTCCTTTCGGCCTTTCTGTTCTTAACACTATGTCCTAAGAGAATCTAACCTACCTTCTATTCCCAGGTCCTTATCAATAAAATTAAGCATAAAAGTAAAGGAAGATATTTTGATTAGGTTATTTTTTAATTCTCCCACCATCCACTACAGAGTCCACACAGGGATGCTGATCTGTGACAGATTGGCACCAAAGCATGGCTGTCTGCTAGTTTATCACAGAGCACGTTTTCTTTTTTTTTAATCAAGTTTTTTATTTTATATTACATATACATATAAATGCGTGAACAGTATGACATCTGGGTGCCATACATTTCAGTACAGATAAAGTAATATTATTAATCATAGTTATCACATTCATCCAGCTTATACAGTATATATCTAGTAGTAATACAAATTTATATCAAATTATAATCTTTCATTATTTCATAGTATTTAAACATACATAATACTACCACCGTTCAGTTTCTAAACCTCCCTTATCACTGCACTTATCTTATTTTATAAAAATGTATATACTAATATTCTCCCTTTCTCTTATTTCTGTCTTTATTCTTTTATTCATTTCATCATTAAATTAAAAAATGTTCCCTTTGTATTGCAATACTATCCTTCAATATTTCATTGTTCAATATTTAAATATACAATTCTAATACCAATCACAATAGCCTTGGTAGTACAGTGGTCTAAAGCACCCTGTTATTAAGACCAGCTGCCTGCAATTACTGCAGGTTCGAATCTCGCCAGGCTCAAGGTTGACTCAGCCTTCCATCCTTTCTAAGGTAGGTAAATTGAGGACCCAGTTGTGGGGACAATAAGCTGACTTTGTATAAATATACAAAAGGATGAAGGCTATTGCTTAGCACATTTTAAGCCGCCCTGAGTCTCCGGAGAAGGGCGGCATATAAATCAAATTTAAAAAAAAAATTATTTAAACATGCAAATTAATTCAATTCATATTCTTTACATTCATCCAATCTACATGATTCCACCATTAATACACCTGTTTATATTAAAATATGTTCTTTCATCATTTTATTACTCATTATTTCACTTTATTCCATTGCAAATCATATTATTTAAACATACTCAATAATACCATTATTCAATCTCTAATTTCCCAATTTTTAATACTTAGTTCTTATTCATATTTCCCATATTTCCCTCCCCTCTTCAAATCTCTTTATATTAAAATACTGTCCTTCATTGTTTCATTGTTCAATGTTTCAATATACTATTCTAATGCCAATATTATTTAAACATACAAAATAATTCTATTGATATTCTTTGCTTTCATCCAATCTATATAATTCTGATATACACATTTATATTAAAATGTTCTTTTCGTTATTTAATTGCTCAACGTTTACCAATCACAATATTATTTAAGCTTACTAGTAATATCATCATTTAATCTCTAATTTTCCCATTTTATTATTACTTTTGTTTCATCATGTAAAGATATATATACAAGTAATCCTTCAACCTCTTATTGAACACATAGAACATCTCTGTTCTAATTTCTCCTCCTGCCACCATTATAAAAAAAAGAAAGAATTTTTTTCTTTCTTCTTTTTCCTACCCACCTTCTATCCATCATTTCTTGTCCGCATCAATACTTCAATTCTTATTCTTTTTTTGACTTGCTTCCCATATTCTTTTCTTAAATCTTTATCTCTGTCTGTATCTGTGTCTACATCCTGCCTAGTCAATCTAGGTGTTTCTCCCATCCCTACCCTCTTCCACTGTCTAGCTTTAAATTTATTAGCCCAGACCCCTGCCTCCCTTCCCCAAGTATCTTCCTGCTCCTCCCATTCTCTTTTCAGATCTCTTAGAATGTTTTCCGCTTGGTTTGATTCGTCAAACATTATTAATTTTATTGATGACTCCTCGTTATCTTCTTTTCATTGATTCCTCAATTCTGTTTTTCCCCTCTATTCCTTCTCGTAGCTCCTTCCTTTCCTGGGCATCTTGGTCACTGTATAATATTTTCCAATTTTTGATCTATGCTGTCCATTAATTCCATAATTGCCTTATGTTCTTTCTGTATCATATCCTTTATGCCTTGAAACATCCATTCCATCTCATTCAAAGTTCCGCTCATTACCTCCTTATGTTGCACCTTATCTTGTTTTAATAAATTCCACTTTTGGCCAATAGCCCAAGAACCATTTGTTCAAATCTGAAGATACTCTTCAAAGTATACGCTAATCACAGTTCTTTATGTTCCATAAGTAGTCAGTCAGTTCCATTTACATAGTCTAGGGAGTTATCCAAGCCTTTTTAAGTCACCTTTATAGATTTTATTTATTTATTTATTTATTTATTTTTCATATTTGTATACCGCCCTACTCCCGAAGGACTCGGCGGTGAACAGCCATAATAAATACAAATACATATAGAATTTAAAAACTATTAAGAAACAGATTAAGTAATTTAGGCTCAAAGATTAAAAACATCCAAATTTATCTAAAGAGGTTTAAAACCCAATTTAAAAGCCAGTTTAAAAGCCAATTAAAAAGGGAGAGTTAGGCCAGACCAGCTTGTTGGAATAGAAATGTTTTCAGGGCACGGCGGAATATGCGTAAGTCTTGGATGTTTCGTAACTCCGGGGGAAGCCCGTTCCAGATGGTAGGTGCCCCCACAGAAAAGGCTCTCCCCCTGGGGGCCGTCAGTCGACATTGTTTGGCCGACGGCACCCTGAGGAGTCCCTCTCTATGGGAGCGAACTGGTCGGTGAGAGGCTATTGGTGGCAGGAGGCGGTCTCGTAAGTACCCTGGTCCTGAGCCATGGAGCGCTCTAAAGATAGTAACCAAAACCTTGAAGCGCACCCAGAAGACCACTGGGAGCCAGTGCAGCTCGCGCAGGAGGGGGGTTACATGAGAGCGCCACATTGCTCCCATCACCACCCGCGCGGCCGCATTCTGGACCAGTTGGAGCCTTCGGGTGCTTCTCAAGGGGAGCCCCATGTAGAGAGCATTACTATAATCCAGGCGTGAGGTGACAAGGGCGTGAGTGACCGTGCGTAACGAGTCCCGATCCAGAAAGGGATGCAACTGGCGAATCAGGCGAACCTGATAAAAAGTCCTCCTGGCTACGGCCGTCATATGCTCTTCAAAAGACAGCCGTGAGTCCAGGAGGATGCCCAAATTGCGAACCCCATCTGTGGGGGCCAACGACTCGCCCCCAATAGTAAGAGATGGCACCAACTGACTTAATAATATGATTTAATATGATTTAATCATATAACTTAACATTTAGAGGTCACTTTAATTAAGTGTCTTCCTTGTTCTCACATTTAAATCTCCATTGGTCATAGGGTAGACGTATATAGTCCAGTAAATATTTTCACAGTCCTTTAAATGGGTATTCCCAGGTTTCTATATTTTCCTTTCACCAGCAGGTGGCACTCTCAGGTTAATTTTCAATATTTTTGCTAAAAATCTGGTTTTAATTATTTTAAATTGTAATTCAATTATAGAAGCAGTGTTAATATTTTAAATCCATAATTCCAGCATTTTAAATTGTCTTCCCAGTGTCATGTTTTTTCCAATTTGAGAGTCCAATTTCTTACTTTTTTGAAGAATTTTTTTCTCTCTCTTTAATCCTTTCCTTCTGGCCTGGTAGTTTTCTCAAAGTGTTTGATTTCCACTTTAACAGAAAGTTAAACTTTTGGGTTTAACTTTCAGGTAAATGGGGAGAACTCGGCATGGAGATGCGGAGACTCGCTTTCCATGTCCGATCTCGCTGTGATGCCAACCAGAAGTCACAGAGCACATTTTCTTGAATAGTCTTTCTGAATGGACAGGATATACTTATATAGGACTATTTAAAAATGAATAAAAATATTGTTCATTCAATGTAAACTGAGTGGAAGAAGTTATTTTTATTACATATACCTAACCCATATTATCTTGATGAATTAACCACACCTAAGCTACTCTTCATTTTTTTCTTTTAAAAAAATCTGCTAGCATAGCAATTTATCTGGGTCAGTGAGGCAAATTTGCAAAAAGAAGGCAATTAATCCAGATAAGAGGGTTAAATTCAGCCTTAAATAAACTCAATTGTTCCTAGAGTTAGATGACTCCATCACGTTAGCTGTATCCTGAGAATACTTAAATCAAGTCAGCAGCCCATGCTTGTACACCTAGTTCTCTGAGGAAAAGAGAACAAAGTGCCAGAAATGGGAAAAAATTGCATTATAGAATTCATTGCCAAAGCCCGGCAGTCCAAAACATATGTCCCAATACTTATGCCTTCAACAGTCAAGATATCAATTGCTCCCTGCCTGATAATAGGAAGTTGGCTAGTGAAATTTATAACCATTAACTCCAAAGCCAATTGACTTTTGATCTTAGAGTAATTGTCTACTGTCAGACCTTTACTAAGAAGATCCAATTAGGTTAGTGGCTTGCTGGGTTATTGTACATATTGTAAGAAGGACCTGTCTCTAGTTTGTAAAACATATGTGGTGGACTTTGACTAGCTTTGTGCCCATTCCTCTCCTTATATGGTAAACTAGTTAGTATGTAATAATAAAAAGTTTAGACAGGTTATCTTCTTCTAGATACAGCAAAAATGATTCCAATACATCTTCAGGATTAAACTTTTGTCAATAAAAGTTTTTATCTGGTGAGCAGCGATAAAATAGGCACTGTGGGCCTCTCCAGGCAGCTTTTAAAGTGGTGTAATGCTGCAAGTGAATAATTCTACAATTTTATTTGTCACTATGTTCCATGGAATTATTTCTGAATAATCATTGAAAGGATAGTGTTGTAAATTTTAGGGGAAAAACACAGCACTTGCAAATTCATTGTCAATTTATCTTAAAAATGCCGAATTCATAGAAGATTCTCATCTATATAGATCCAAACCATCTATAGTAAGTCATCATAAGTAATAATAATAATAATTTGTTTTTATATGTGGACTTTTGTTAACATGTTTTTTCTAAGATATATGCATTATTTATATTTGACAACCAATTCTTGTTTATACACATTAAAATGATGAAAACAAGAAAACTGTTTTGTTGCATCTGCTTCCATATTTTGCAAAATGCCTTTGCATAACACTAGGAAATGCAAAGAATACCTGCCTACATTATATATTCTAAAGCAGACCTCCAGGAGAATTTCCCTCTTTAACCACTACCCCAACAGAGATTCTAAACCAACATTCTCTGAAATCCACAGCTACATGAAAACAAAAGTATTTCACTCTTAAAGACCAAGTTTTATTTTCAAAATTGCAAATTAGTAGTTGAGGGGATTTTTAAACACTTGTTTACTTTTTGATACATAGGAAGAGAGGTTCCTAGAGGCAGAGACTTCCACAAACATTTCAGTCATTTTCTGCAAAAATAACAGGGGCTGTGGCACCATAAATACACACATATATAATTATTATGTCCTGAATTTTGATGAATTGCAATTCAAGCTCTGTCAGATATAATGGGCATCAGAGCAAAAACTATATTATAATAATATTCTGTTGTTTTTGAGCTTTTAGTACCCTGTGATGAGAAACAGTATTTAAAAATAAACATATATTTTTTCCAGATCCTGTAACCTTATTTTCACAAAACCTGTGTGAATAATCGATAGTTCAATTAATTCACCATGTAACCTTGCAAAAACAGATCATACTATAACGATAGAAATTCAAGCACTAAGTGCTGCATAAAATGCAGGCATCAACTATAGCTCTACAACTAGTGATAATGCTATTATCCCAACAAAAGGATTAATCCTCCTATTCAGTTTCTGATGTGAAACCTGCTTTCTAGACAATATTCTACTGAAAACTGGCCAGTAACTATATGGAATGGACTAAAAGTTTGAAATCAGAAATATAAATTGGATATATTTATAAAATTAATCCATACAAACTGGACTAACAAATAAAATATCTGAAATTAATTTCAGGTATTAATTTCTCAGGTATTAATTAATCAAAGGATTAATTTCTGAGACAGATTAATGTTGCTAAATTTGAGTGAAGATTAATGGCAAAGACTAATTTAGTAACAAATCTGATGAATAAAATGCTCTATTTCTTTGAGGATATAATATAAACAATTCTTACTATTCTATGTGTGTTAAAGCAGGAATGTGTGAAGTAGTCTGACACTAACCTCTACTCTTCAACTTTGATTGAAGACATCTGAAATTTAGCTGTACTTTTGTGTGTGCATTCTTAGTAGACTAGATCAGATGGAGATTTATATTGGCAATGTAATCAATACATTCAGGTAAAGATGAATACAAGTATGAATTAATAGTCTTCATACTTTCTGATTATTAGAACATAGTTGTCAGTGTGTTTCACATTTTCTTTCCATATCACAAGAATTAGAAATATGATACTTGTGGCATCAGAGGCTCTTTTGTTCATCAAATGACAGTTACATTCATTAAAAAGGAAAGGCCCAAATCTTGCAAAAACACCAAATGTCATGAGATCATTATAAACTCTTGTGATATATGGTAAGTTTTTATTATTCTCACTTGGGATCTCATAATATTCCTGGGTAAGATTGCTGAAAGCTGATGAGCTTTCAAAAAATGGGGAAGGGACAATTATACAGGATTGCATATTGTCAGACTCTATTGTGGCCCTATGATTATTCTATCATTTCATATTCAACATAAATTATACTAGGATACTAAATAGGAACAATCAACATCAATCATGAGATATAACAACAAAATTATAGTCATAAGAATATAAGGAAATAGGTAATATTATAGATGAGAGGATAACAATGCTTCAGCTAGTGATACAGGTATCAGTACTTACCATAGCATTGGAGTATTACTAGCATTACCACAGTTAGAAAGAAAATCAGGATCACTATTGAAGAAATGATGATCCCAAAAGGTGGCAATGGTGGCAATGGTGGCAATGGTGGCAATTCAGTTCTGGATTCAGAACAGTTCTTTGTCATATCTGAAATAAAAGTTAAATGTAATATTGAGAAATACAGGATCACAGTGAAGAAATCATTAGTTCTATGATATAGTGAAAACAACTGCATAAAGGCCTAGAAATTTATGGAGTATATAAATAAATGGTGTAAACTAGTGTTAGCTATAGATGGAGTTGCATCAGTAGGTTGCCCCCATGCAACTATAGGATGCTAAATATTTCTCAGCTACAAGAACACATAACATTATCCTCTATTTGCCTCCCCTCACAATGGAGGCATTTTTTTCCTCTTAATATTTTTTTTTCCTAATTAATGCTGACACAGTGGTGCCATCTTGCCCTCCTGCTATATTTTCCTTTATCTGTTCACTGTGGCTGGAACCCCTCCTTGCAATCACTGGTCACTGGTCACTATCTTTCATAGCATTTCGGCTGGACTGCAGCCTTCACCTTTCTGAAAAAAGCTTGATTCCCCACCTACCCCTGTGGCTGGTGAAACAGAAAGCTGTATAATAGTGAAAGGTTGCCCCTCCTCCTTCTCTTCCTTTTCACTGATGAAACCAGTGTTGAGATTAGAGCAAGTATGTCCTATGTATTGTATGCCAAGCAAAATGGTAACATACTCCAAGCAGAAGCTCAGGAAGAATATTGCCTATATTCATACATCAAAGGAGTACAGTATTCAAATTTACTTCAAGCTACATTCAATACTGTCTTCACCTAGTTTAATTGACAGTTATGGCTACTAACGTTTGCCGGTATGTCTACTGTCTCTCAAAGATTGAGAGTGCAGAAGTGACTCTTCAACTGATCAAATAGGAAATAATAATTGGCAGTAATGAATGGTTAGAAAGAAGAATGGCAATATACAATTGAGCCAGGCTTACCTTTATCTACAATAAATCAATTTAAATCAATGCACGGTTAGTCATTTACTTTCTATTAATTTGTGTGACTAAACCTGAGTAACACTGGATCCCATTCATTTATTTTTCTAACCACAGGAGCAATTTTCATAAAAAATAAGTTTTTTAATTTAATTATTATTAATTCAAATAGCATTTTGTCATTCACTCAATTATTACGTTCTACAATCAAATAAGATTGCCTTTACATAAAATGGAGGGAACTTACTCAAGCTATAGTTGGTTGACACTTGGAAATCTAAATAATGAACTGAGCACTGGATCAATATATTTTCTGTCATGTTTAACTGCAAAATGCCAGTAATATTATAATGACCAAGTATTTCATTGCTTGTGACAGTCCAATTCACTGGATTTCCATTGATAGATCCATACATCTTTGGCTCTGAAGAACCTCCATGAGACAAACACATCAGTGTCAAATTTGTTGGGTCACAACGTTCACTGGAAAAATCGTTCAGGATCTTAGGCGTACTAAATGGAACTGGAAGACACAAAAAAGATAGTAAGATATTACAGAATATGACTCATATGGAAACATTGTTTGATATTATTGGAATTTGTTCAAGCAGACCTGAAGGCTTTCTCCCTAAATTTCCTGTCATTGATTATCCTGAATTTAAGAAAATTCTCTTAAACATTTCAGGCAACTCTGCCAAGTTCCTCTTCTGTGCAAATGTTTTCCCAAAATAGGACAGCATCCTCATTATTAATCTTTATTGAACAGCAGTGAAAACTTATTTATTTAATTAGGTACTTAGTGTTTAATATAAAATATGTACTGAGAATGTATGTGTGTACTACTAAGGATGGTATTAATATTAGTGATGTTTCAATTACCCAGCTAGCTTTGTGCCTCTGATGGCACTAGAACTAATGGCCTACCTGGTCTCTAATACACATTTTATAATTTAGTATATACTGCAATAAATTATAAATTACTTGGAATACTGTGTCCAGTTCTGGTCACCACAATACAAGAAAGATGCTGAGACCCTAGAAAGTATTCACAGAACAGCAACAAAGATGATAAGGGTCTGGAGGCTAAATCATATCATGAACAGTTATGATTCTATACTCTATGTATCATGCATTGTGATGTCATAATGCCCATTTCATCATTTCATTGTCAAGATGATTAGGAACAGATGGCTATGGCTGGGAGTCCAACTGCTTTTACAGAAGGAGAAAAAAATCAATATATGGCAGCTCAATCAAAAGACTATCATTCTGTCAAAAATATTTAAAATGTAGAAATTAACATGTATCTAAAATTTTCTGAGTGGTGACAAGGATTCTCATAAATTATTCCTATTACTGTATGACAAATCTATCAGGGATCGCATTCCAGAGTTAGTTCAGGGGTTTAGCTAAATATTGCCTTAAAGTGCTATCCACTAATCTCTGAGTCAGGTTTACTAGAGGTATACCAAAAGATATTCCAGAGTAACATTTGTTGCCCCGATTGTTGCACCCTACTCTGTAACAGTAACAAGATCAGTGACTGATGCTGTCCTTAATATTTTTGATGTGGATAGATTAAAATAAGTATTGCTAAACCCTCCTGGCTTCATTTCCCTTCCCAATAAACATTATCTCCTTTCATCCACACAACTGTATAGAACTTCTGAGAAAAATATTAAAATCACTCATGGCAAATGACCAAAAGCTTCAGTTTAGGGCTGGTTGATTGGAGACAGAAAAATGGCAATTCAAGAAAATACACCTACTTTCCTGAAAGATATACAGTACTGTATATTCTTTTTAAGAAGAAACACAATTCATAATCTAATTTTACTTTTACTTTCTAGTTTATTCTACTTTTATAACTAATTTATAAAAGTAAATCTAGTTCTTTTAAGGGGAAACTAAATAAATGTCCTAGAGAAAAAAGAAATAATGGTAGAATAAAAGGCATTAAAAGAAATTTATTTCATTATTTATTGCAAATAATTTAGGTAAATTCACTGAGTTTTAGTAAAATTGTATACAAATGATAAACATGAAAATGATGGAACTTGCTGAGCTGGCTAAATTAACTTCTTGGATCAGAGAAGAATTTATTGCTGACTGGAAACCCCTAATGGATTTTTTCCCCCATAAATTATTTTATGATTTGTGCTTTTGATAATTAGATAGGATAGATGATAGAAAGAAGATAGCTATGTTGTAACCTCAAACTACTAATAACTGCTGTAAAGAAGACAGAAAGTTTCTTTGTTCTTTTTAAATTTCTTTTCTATTATTCTTACACTTTCTCTCTCTCTCTCTTGTATTAAGCTTTCTCTTTAATTCTTTTTCTTTCTGTTTCCTAGTTTTCTTCTATTAGTTTGTATTAATTTTTATCTTCCTTTTAAAAACTCTTTAATAAAATTATACAAACATACACGGAGGGGGGGGAGATAGAGAGAGATTAAAGAAGTTGTGTCAGTAGTTTACACTTACCTATCACAGATAAATGGGTAGGTGCTTCTTTTATGTCACTTTGTAATATGGCAATACATCTATATTTTCCACTATCATTTACTGTCACTGAGGCGATTGAAAGTGTAAGATTCTGCTCATCTAACTTTGTTCTGTTCCTGTAAGATTTGTTCTTATCCAATTCAACTTCTTTACCGTTCTTGTATGAAATCACAACCAGGTCTTGTTTACCATGGATAGGCTTTTGCCAATAGATGTAGTAAGATTCTAGAGGTGTGCCTCTAGGGATTTTGTAACCGCAAGGAAGCCTGGCTTCATCTCCTTCTTGGACTACAACTTTTAATTCTTGATTGAGAGTACCTAAGGAGGAAAAATATACACAAATGCACAATCAAAACTATGACCTACATCTATTCTTCAAGTTTTTCCTTACAAATATACTTTGAAATAATGTGGGAGAAAAGAGGGACGAATGAATTAACGCATATATTGAGATATCATCATGTAGTAGAAACAAGTGAATAAAACTGTAAGGCCACTCTGTAATGACTGCCTATATTTATTTATTTATTAATTTGCCAACCACCTTGGCAAATAAACATAAGGCATTAGAAGCATTAAAACCATAGAAGTTAAATTATTCTAAAATGATAAAAATGGAATTACAATCAAAGATAAAATAATGGTTAAAAGCTGGGGAGGGAGAGAGCAGCATGCACAGGGAGTGCAGTGAAATTGCCGTCCTCCATTGGGGCCCCAAGCCATCTGGAAGAACCAGGTTTTTAGGCCCTTATGGAAGGTCAGGTGGGTAAGATATCCTAAAGAGCAGTTGTACCTTGTTTTTCCTCCTTAATACAATGTGGTGTGAAGGAAAGCTTTCAGTAAGTACAAAGTGTCTCCAATGTCAACTTGCAAAGCTTTCAAGTTGCCATGAGCAGGAGGGAGGGAGAACTGATGGAGCTGATTGATTTCCCTAACTGAAACTACATTCCACAGCAATCAGTAGGAGAGTGTTGGGTTTCACAGCCAGTCAAAGTGGTTAACTGGAGAATGTGATTTATGACACGGCTAGAGAGGAGGTGTAGGTACAGTAGTCCTCAACTTACAACTACAACTGAGCCCAAATTTTTTTTTGCTAAGCGAAACATTTGTTGAGTTTTGCCTCAACCTTCCTTGACATAGTTCTTAAGAGAATCAACACAGTTTTTAAATTAGCAACAAGGTTGTAAAGGGAATCCAGATTCGTCATTGACTTTGGATCTCAGAAGGTTGCAAACAATGATTATTACTGTAAAAAAAATAATTCCACATTTGCAGAGCTTATAATTTAGCTGCTTTTCTTAGATAAGGCAATCTGTATGGGTCCATTAATAATGTGAGTTAGCCTTGTCTTGATGGAATGCAGAAATGATATCTCCATGTGCTGAATTACAGTCTCCTACGGAAAGAATCTATGATGGACATTAGTAGGCAGACAAAGTACTCATGTTGGTTAAATGGAAGGATAGAGCATATGTATCTATATGAATGCATGGTCTGATGAGAGTCATATTAAATATATGTGGGATCCTTGCTGCTCTCTGAGCTTGGTTGTTTTCTTGCAAACTTTTCATTATCAAACTAGATAACAACATTAATAATAATAATAATAATAATAATAATAATAATAATAATAATAATAATAATAATAATAATTTTATTTCTATACCGCCCTTCTCCCGAAGGACTCAGGGCGGTGTACAGCCAATTTAAAAACACAGGACACAACAATGATTAAAAATTAAAATAATTAAATAGATTTGGCTGATTTAAAACCCCAAAAATTTAAAATACCCCAATTTAAAATTATTATATTGATAGCCCTGCCTGGCAGAACAACAGGGTCTTCAGTGCGCAGCGAAACGCCCGGAGGTCGGAGATCTTACGTATTTCCGGGGGCAGTTCATTCCACAGGGCTGGGGCTCCCACAGAGAAGGCCCTCCCCCTGGGTGTCGCCAGCCGACATAACTTGGCTGATGGCACCCTGAGGAGACCCTCTCTGTGGGAACGGACTGGTCGGTGGGAGGCTATTGGTGGCAGAAGACGGTCTCAAAGGTACCCGGGTCCTATGCCATGGAGCGCTTTAAAGGTGGTAACCAACACCTTGAATCGCACCCGGAAGACCACTGGGAGCCAGTGCAGCTCACGCAGGAGGGGTGTCACGCAGGCACAACGAGTTGCGCCCATAACAACCCGCGCGGCCGCATTCTGGACCAGTTGGAGCCTCCGAGTGCTCTTCAAGGGGAGCCCCATGTAGAGAGCATTACAATAGTCCAGCCGGGAGGTGACAAGGGCATGAGTGACCGTGCACAAGGCGTCCCGGTCCAGAAAGGGCTGCAACTGGCGGATCAGGCGAACCTGATAAAAGGCCCCCCTGGCCAGGGCCGTCATATGCTCTTCTAAAGACAGCCGTGCATCCAGGAGGACACCCAGATTGTGAGCCCTCTCTGTGGGGGGCAAACATTCACCCCCAATAGTCAGCGATGGCACCTGCTGACTATATCGGGACGCCGGCAGCCACAGCCACTCGGTCTTGGACGGGTTGAGTCTGAGCCTGTTCCTCCCCATCCAGACCTGCATGGCCTCCAGGCAGCGAGACATCACATCAAGGGCATCGTTGGGGTGGTCTGGGGTGGAGATATACAGCTGAGTATCATCAGCATACAAATGACACTTCACCCCAAAATCACGGATGATCTCACCCAGCGGCTTCACATAAATGTTGAACAGAAGAGGCGAGAGGACCGACCCTTGTGGCACTCCCCATGCGAGACGCCTCGAGGTTGACCTCTGCCCCCCTGCCAACACGAACTGCGAGCGGTCGGAGAGGAAGGAGGAGAACCACCGCAGAACAGTGCCCCCTATTTCTAACCCTCTCAACCACTGCAGCATGATACCATGGTCGATGGTATCAAAAGCCGCTGAGAGATCTAATAGGACTAGGACAGAGGAGCAACCCCTGTCCCGAGCCCTCCAGAGATCATCCACCAACGCTACCAATGCCGTTTCTGTGCTGTGCCCCTGCCTAAAGCCCGACTGGTACGGGTCTAGATAGATAGCTTCATCCAGGTGCCCGGGCAGTTGTCGTGCCACCACACTCTCAACAACCTTCGCCACAAAACGAAGGTTGGAGACCGGATGGTCGTTAGCTAATTCAGCCGGGTCCAGGGAAGGCTTCTTGAGGAGGGGCCTCACCACTGCCTCTTTCAAGGTGGCGGGAAAGGCACCCTCACTCAGAGAAGCAGTTATAATCCCCTGGAGCCAGCCTCGTGTAACCTCCCGGGAGGCCAGTACCAACCAGGAGGGACACGGGTCCAATAAACATGTGGCGGCACTAATCCTACCCAGAACCCTGTCCACATCCTCGGGAGCCACAGGATCAAACTCCTCCCAGGTAATATTCTCAAGACCTACCCTCGTCTCCTCCCCCGGACTCACCCAGTCGGAGTCCAAGCCTTCCCGAATCCGAGCGAACATTCAACTTCCCATAAGAGAAGCTCAATAAGAACACTATTTAAATGAAAACAAACACACTACAGCAACCATCAACACCAGAAAAGGAGACAGGTCATCTACACAGCATCTAACAAAATGTATATTCGCTCAGCTTTATCAAAAAGTGCCTGGCCACACTCAACCCAATATAAACAACCAACACAAGTTGTGAAAATGATAACACTGTTATACAACAAAAATATCTCAAAAACCACCAAGAGCCACATGGCATCACCATGGCACACAAATCAACTAAAGCCCACCAAAACATCCTAGGTAAAATAAAAGACCCAGCAGCGCCACAAGAAAAAACAGGAGTCATCTACAATAGCAGTTCCCATCCTTTCCACCTTGATGGCCTGTCCCAATGCAGATGGGGGCATATGAGTGGCAGGTGCACACGTGAGTGCACAACTCCATTGGTGTGAGCGGTGGAAGCTCACCCTCTATTCATGTGAATTGACTTCCATGCACAAGTAAAGGGTGCTTGTGCTTGTGCTCATGCTCGAGTGGAGCTTTATGTGTGAGGGCCCTCCACTCATGTGTGGGTCCTCCATTCTTATGAGTGGAACTTTCCAGGCAAGCACAAGCGCCCTCCACTCAAGAACCCTACATTTGTGCAAGTGGAACTTCATGTGCAAGTGCAAGGTCCCACTGCTCGCATGAGTGGAACTTCGCTTGTGCAGCCTGGTTCAAACAGGCCATGGCCCATGGTCCCTAATCTACAACATACAGTGCCACTACATAAGAAAAAACAGCAGAAAACTAACAAACAGCATCCATGAATATCAACTAACAGTCAGAAGACATGATGAAAACTCCTTAATTTCACAACACATGGACAGAGACAACCATAGTTTCAACTGGGAAACTGTGAGCATCCTAGGCCAAGCCAAATCCAAATGCTAGAGGATTCTTGTAAGCCTGGCACTCAGACAAATCCATTAACAGGCATATAGAGATAAACAACATCTACTATTCAAAAGATACAATAAAAAAAGCCAAAATGGAAACAAAAAGGCCAAAACATCACATTACCAGCAGTCAACACCATAATTAACACTGGACCAACAATCATGAAGTAAAGAATGCCCAAACCAAGGAACCACACCAACTCAAACAAATAAGCTAATCAAGGAACCACCAAGACCATTCTCACCAGTGTCAGGGAAAGCTACTAAGTTATAAAATGAAAACAAATCACACTCCCTATCTAGCACAGATGATGTTACCTAGTCTGAATGAAATGTCTGCAAGGAAAAAAAATAAGTTCAGAGAGCAACAAAGACTTCACAGTTCAATTCTGAACTACAAATATTCTTTTCAAATTAAACATATTTTGTGAATTGGTAAAGGAAGCTCTGAATGTGTTACTACAATTATAGAGTAGCACCACTCTCAGCAGTTACAGGCATTCAGAGGAGAAATAAAAAATAAAACGAACAATGTTTTGTTTTTTTACATTGCTTACTTCTGCCTCTTGCTTTTTTTCTATCTGCCAAAGAACAACTCACACTCCCAAGGGATACTAAAATTCAAGAAAAAAAAAATAAGGATCCTATTCCCTTGCTTTTTCCTACATCTTCTCTTTTTCCATGTAAGATTTATCACTTACTGAGAGGCCACTAAAGCTTCTTTTGACTTATATGGATTTTGGTTTGCATTCCAAAGGTCAAACTATGTTGTGCAGCTTACAACTTGTTTCCAAGTCCCGAGATCATTTCGCTACAATATAAGGACATCTGAGAAGGTTTAAGCCCATCCAATGTCCTTTTTATAATTTATCTGTCCTCTTTAAGTGTTTCACAAAACATCATTTCTCTCAATATAACTATGAGTGTTAATTTTATTTTCCGTAGAATTCTATGGGGGCGGTGTGGTCAGCTGTAAATGGTAACCACACCACTATAGGAAATCAGCAGATTTATCACTTTCTGAAAGGCCACTAAAGCTTCTTTTGACTTATATGGACTTTGGTTTGCATTCCAAAACTCAAACTACAGTTGTCTCAAAAGGGCTTTTCCAAAAGGCAACTGGACTATGTTTTTTTCCTTGAGGAAGAAGACATTTCGCTTCTCATCCAAGAAGCTTCGTCAAAGGTATAGGTGGGTATAGTTGTGTCAGAGAGCCTTCTCTCTCCACTTTCAGAAAAAGAGAACAAAAACTTTCTCAGCAAAACATACATAAGCTTTCACAGAGATACTGGAATTATTATTATTATTTTTTGCTAACGTCACTCCTATCTTTGTAGACCATGAAAGTGTAACTTGAATATGCTTAAAGCACAGAAGAAGTTTTTCAAAGCACCAGAAGGAAAGACGAGAATAATTGATGGAAACGAATCAAGGAGAGAAGCAACCTGGAATTAAGGAGAAACTTCCTAACAGTGAGAACAATCAACTAATGGAACAGCTTGCCTTCAGAAATTGTGGGTGCTTCACCACTGGAGGCTTTTAAGAAGAGACTGGACAGCCAGTTGTCTGAAATAGTATAGAATTTCCTGCTTGAACCTTGAGCTTGTTTGGAGGTTCTAGCAGGGGAGCGCAAAGGAGGAGAAAGAAACAGAAGAGAAGAAAAGCAAAGAAGTAAGGAAGAAACAAAGACCACAGAGAGTTACATGGGCGAATAAGAACTAAAACAACACAAGGCTACAAGAATGGATGACTGGAAACTTATATTGATCAATGTAAACGGCTTGAATGATTATAAAAAGAGAAAAATATTCTTTACCAAATTAGTCAAACAAAATGTGGACATAGTATGCCTTCAAGAGGTGCATATAAAAAAAGAAAACGAAAAATATTTGGAGTACAAAAAACTCGGAAATCTATATACCTCCCTAGCAGGGAAAAAAAAGAAAGGGGTGGTACTGTATATCAAGAAGGAAATAAAAGCAGAATTGAAATATGCAGACTCAAAGGGTCGAATACTAGTGGTGGAAATTAAGAGAGGTAATTCCTCAATATTAGTAACAGCTATCTATGCCCCGAATAAAAACTTGAGAGAGTTCTACAACAAAGTACGAGAAATAATAAGTAAAATGGATAACAACAACATATGTATAATCAGAGAGTTTAATGGAATGGTAGACCCGAAGAAAGACCATAAAAGATCCAAAGGCCAAAAGAAAAAAAGGAAAAACCTACCAAAAGCTTTTTTTGATCTAGTAGACGAATTGAATTTGGCAGATATTTGGCGAACTTTACATCCATATAAAAGGCAATATACTTTCTACTCAAACCCCAAAAAATCATGGTCTAGAATCGACATGATGTGGGTAAGTAGAAATATAGGAATGAACATCATGTCAGCTGAGATTGCACCTAATATATGGGCGGATCACAATCCATTAGAGATCAAATGGAAGAGTGGGTATAAGAGAAGGAATATAAGATGGAGACTAAACACACAATTCTTGCGGGATAAACAAAATATAGAGAAAGTAAAGGGAGAGTTAAAAGTTTTCTTTGAAGAAAACGAAAAGGAACCAACTGACCGAGGAGTAATGTGGGATACAATGAAGATGTTCCTAAGAGGACTGGCAATTGCATATGGAGCACATAAAAACAAAGAAAAAAGAGAGACCCAGAGGACACTGTTGGAAGAACTGGGGAAAGCAGAGATAGAAGTGGAGGAACAGGCTCAAGCACAACCCTTCCAAGACTGAGTGGCTGTGGCTCCCGGCATCCCGATATAGTCAGTTGACTCCATCACTGACTATTGGGGGCGAGTCTTTGGCCCCCACAGAAAGGGCTTGCAATCTGGGAGTCCTCCTGGATATGCAGCTGTCCTTGGAGGAACATCTGACGGCTGTAACCAGGGGGACCTTTTGTCAGGTTCGCCTGATTCGCCAGTTGCGGACCTTTCTTGATCGGGATTCCCTGTGCACAGTCACTCACGCCCTCGTCACCTCTCGCCTTGACTACTGCAACGCTCTTTACATGGGGCTCCCCTTGAAGAGCACCCGGAGGCTCCAACTGGTCCAGAACGCAGCAGCGCGGGTAGTGATGGGAGCAGCATGGCGCTCCCATGTAACACCGCTCCTGCGCGAACTGCACTGGCTCCCGGTAGTCTTCCGGGTGTGCTTCAAGGTGTTGGTCATCACCTTTAAAGCGCTCCATGGCATAGGGCCTAGCTATCTTCGAGACCGCCTGCTGCTACCGACAACCTCCCATCGACCTGTACACTCCCACAGAGAGGGCCTCCTCAGGGTGCCATCAGCCAAACAATGTAGGCTAGTGACCCCCAGGGGGAGGGCCTTCTCTGTGGGGGCACCTACCCTCTGGAATCAGTTGCCCCCAGAGATAAGGAGAATCCAAGACCTCAGTGCCTTCCGCCGTTCCCTTAAAACCCACTTTTTCCAGCAAGCCGGGCTGGCTTAAGAAGAAATTTTTAAATGTTTTAATTGGTTTGTGATTTTTAAGTTTTGGGCCAAATTTATATATATTTTAATTGTTTTTAATATTTGTATTTCATGTTCTTAATTCTGGCTGTACACCGCCCTGAGTCCTCAGGGAGAAGGGCGGTATATAAATTGGAAATAAAATAAAATAAAAAAAAAGTGCAGCAAAACCCGGACAATGAGACAGCAAAAGATAATTGGATGACTATACGTCATAAAATAAATATAATCGATCAGGAAAAATTGGCGTATGATATTAAGCGAACTAAACAATATTATTTTGAAAACGCCAATAAGCCGGGTAGATGGCTGTCCTATAGACTTAAAAAAGAAAAAAAGAAAGGGATTATTTACCAACTAGAAGATTCAGAGGGTCATATCATAAATAAGGAAGAAGAGAAATTAGAGATGGTCCGCGAATACTATGCCACCCTATACAAGGAAGAAGATATCCCCAAGGAAAAAGTAGAACAATACTTATTGGAAGAAGAATTCTCACTGATCGGGGAGGTGGAGAAAGAGATGCTAAATAAAGAAATTACAATGACGGAGTTAAAGACCGTGATAACCAAACTTAAAAAGAATAAATCACCGGGCCCAGACGGATTCCCAGGGGAATTATATCAAAATTTAGAATTAGAGGATATCCTCCTACCAAAACTGTTAAAAATCTATAATGAGGCCTTGATAAAATCCAAAATACCAGAATCATGGAGGGAGGCGTATATTACACTCCTACAAAAAGAAGGAACGGATGTAAAATTGATAAAGAACTATAGACCAATCTCCCTTCTTAATACTGATTATAAAATCTATATGAGTATTATAGCGGAAAGGTTAAAGGTAATTTTGAATAAGGTAATACATAGTGATCAAAATGGATTCCTTCCAGGGAGACAGATAAGAAATAACACAAGGACAGTCCTAGACGTGCTAGAATACTATGAGGAACATCCGGATAAAGAAATGGCACTGGTCTTTTTAGATGCCCAGAAGGCATTTGATAACCTGAACTGGGAGTTTATAAAACAACAAATTAATAAAATGGGATTCTGACAAAATTTTGTGAACACAATAACTACGATTTATGAGAAACAAAGGGCTAATATCTTAGTCAACGGAGAATTAACAAAAACCTTCCAAATCAGAAAGGGGGTGAGACAGGGATGCCCCTTATCACCACTCTTGTTCATCTTAGCCTTAGAAGTATTACTAAAAAGGATCAGAGAAAATAAGCAAATTAAGGGACTGAAAATTAGAAAGGAAACATATAAAACCCAAGCATTCGCGGACGATGTGGCACTAATTATGGAGAAACCTTTGGAAACAAGCACCCAAATTTTGGAAGAACTCGGTAAGTATGGAGAGGTGGCAGGGTTCAAACTAAATAAATCTAAAACTAAAATGCTGACCAAAAACATGACCAAAGACCAGAAGAAAGTATTGAAGGTGTCAATGGGGATACAAGTTGTTAAGAAGGTAAAATATCTGGGAGTATGGATTTCAACAAACTGCTCGGCCCTTAAAGAGGACAATTATGTACCTCTGGTCAAAAATATTAAACAAGATTTATAAAAGTGGGAGAAGCTCCAGATATCCTTTTTAGGAAGAATTGCAGCAATTAAAATGAGCATGCTACCCAAGTTGCTGTATTTATTTCAAACTGCTCCAGTCAAATTAGATAGGAAATTTTTTCGGGAATTTAATTCTACCATTAGGAAATTTATTTGGGGAGGAAAGAAACTGAGGATTGCAATCAGGAATCTACAAGACAAAAAAGACAGGGGTGGTTTTGGACTTCCAATCTGGGAAATTTATCACAAAGCAGGAAACTTAGTATGGTTAAAAGAGTGGGCAACTCTGGGAAATAAAACAATCCTGACATTGGAAGGGCATGACCTCCAGAAGAGTTGGCATGCTTATCTTTGGGAAACAGGGAAAAGAACAAGAACTTATTTCCACAAACATAAAATAAGGGACACGCTAATGTTAACATGGGGAGAAATAAGACAAAAACAATACACTAAAATCCCCAGATGGTGATCCACGATGGAGGCGATAATATACCCCAATGTTTTGGAACTGGGCAAAACTGTAAAATATAAAGAGATACTAGATGGGGTAGGAAACCTCAAAACAATGGAAGAATTGAAAGAACAGGGTACCCACATAGAATGGTGGACATATGCACAAATTAAATCGAGATATAAAAAAGATAAAGAAGAATATGGCATAGAGACAGGCATCAATGGTCTTGATAAGGTATGGATGGGTACGGATAATAAACTATTGGCTAAATTGTATAACTATCTAGTAGAATACGACTTGATAGAGGAGGTGGTTAAGGACCCAATGACAGCATGGGCCAAAAATATTGAACAAACCATAAATTTGAATGAGTGGGACCAAATTTGGAATAACAATCTCAAAATGACCAGAGCAACAACTTACAAGGAAAATCAATATAAGATGGTTTATAGGTGGCACTTAGCACCAGCCAGGATTGCCAAAATTTACCCAAACACGAGTCCAAACTGTTGGAAGTGTGGCCACCAGCAAGGTACCTATTATCATTGTTGGTGGACCTGTCCACAAGCCAAAGAATTCTGGAGGATGATATGTAAATGGGTGTCGGAAATAATAAGAGTTACCATTGAATTAGAACCAAAAATATTTCTCCTGGGAATGAAGACAGAATTTGCAAGAAAGAAGAAGTATCTTATTACACATATAATAACAGCAGCAAGAATCTCCTACGCTAAACATTGGAAAGAGAAAAAGTTGCCATCCAAAGAGCACGTAATCAGGAAAATAATGGAATGTGCCGAAATGAACAAACTGACGTTAGAAATTAATGATAGAGAGGAAACTGACTACTATAGTGTGTGGGATATGTGGTATGAGTGGTTAGAGAAAAGAAAATCGAAGTGAAGATTGAGAAACCTAAAGTTTAATTTGATGATTAACTAAATGAGTATATTGAAAGGAGTCGTACTACCGGCAGTAGGAAATAAAATGGAGTAAGGATGCAAGTTTATGTAAATAAAATGTAATAATATGTATCAAGGATAACATAAGTAAGAAATCCTACAGGCAGTACCTTTTAAATTAAGATAACGAGGCTATACCATGTAAATAATAAGCAAATATTATGTATGTGTATATGTATGTGTATATTAACACCATGAAACCGGGAAGGTGGAATTGTACTATAATTCTTTAACAATAAAAACTTTAAAAAAAAAAAAAGAATTTCCTGCTTGAGCAGGGGATTGGACTAAAAGACCTCCAAAGTCCCTTCCAGCTCTATTCTGATTAATTAATATAAGTGTATGGACAGGGAAAATGATGTTGCCCACAGTTATGGAACAAGTCCAATTACTTCTTGCTAAAGATGAAATACTTCAGCAGCATAGAAATTAATTGTAATCTAGATTAATTCTAGATCTTCTAAAACAGCAGTTCTCAACCTGGGGGTCGCGACCCCTTTGGGGGTCGAACGGCAATTTCACAGGGGTCGCCAAAGCCCTCTCTCGCCCCCCCCATGCCTTCACTCACTCACCCTCACTCTCTGCTCTGTTGGATCGCTGGCCGTTCGCTTACCCCGCCCACTCCCAATCTATTGCTGCCTCCGGAGTCCCAGCTGATGGCTAGAGGAAAACAAACGGTTTAAATTCTTGCCGCGGGGCTTCAAAGGGCCGCCCTATAGCCAGTGGTGCAGCCGAACCGTTTGTTAAATTGCTGGCTTGCCCCACCCCTCCGCACCACTATTTATTGCCAATAAATAGTGGTGGGCGAGGGGCGGGCGAGCCAGCAATTTAACAAATGGTTCAGTGTTTTTTTGTAATTTTATTGGCCCCCGGAGCTTCAGCATAGGCTAATTAGCCCTTGCTTAGATCGGCTCCCGACCCCCAGCTGATTTGCTCTCAGCTGTTTTGCTCAGGGCTCTGCTGCTTGCTTGCAAAGAGTGCAGATTTTTTTCCCCCTAGCTATGCTGAAAAGCGAAACTGGAAGTAAAGAGGCTGTTGGCTTTGCTGTTGCTGCAAGTTGGAAAATTAGGCAGGCAGATTTCTTTTCTTTTTCCTCACCAAAAAAGGTAGGTGCAAACAATGGGAAATTTAGGGAAAAAGAGGAGAGTTCAAGATTTTAAAACACAAAAGAAAAAAAGCTCTATTTAACTAGGGAATTGTAATAATTGAGATACTATTAATTGTATATTGTGTTGAAAGCAGAAATGGTTAAGTAGTGGTTTGGAGAAATATATGGGGGAAATTATTTGTTTTATTATTATTGGTAAATATAATTAATTGATTTGTAAGAAATTGGATTGCATGGAAATAATTGGAATATTCATGTTCATATTGATTAATATACAAAAAAGCTAGTTATATAACTAATTGATTTATATTAAAATGTTGAATTTATATTAAACAACTGTAATATTACATAATTTACCAATGTGAGGATGGATATAAAAATAGATGACAATGGGAAGGGGTATAATATAGAATAGAAGGGAAAAATTGAATTTGATTAAGATTAGAGATGAGGATGAAGGGTAATATTGGTTTTTTACAAAAATAGATGAGGAATAAATAAGGCAAAAAGGAAATATAGAAATTGTAAATTTAATTGAAATGACTAAACACTGTTTAAATTTGTGAACCGGCCAAATAGTCTGTTCAAAGTGTTGGAAGAAATCTCCTTCTGGGTTCTGCTCCAAGTGGGGAAAAAGACACTGGAAACATGGAGACTGCTTGGAAAGATGGTTTAATGGTGAGCAGGATCACATGGCTTGAGTTCCTGAACAGAAAAGGGCAGATACAGTAAATCCTCGGGTTTTTATGCTCTCTCTGGCTCTGCATTTCTTGGGGCCACGAAAGAGTATCCTGATTGGTTGTCAAACTCCCAGGGTGTGGGGGTCTTAGCTAGCCTTGCTGGCTGATGGTCACATGTGCTTCCCAGGTCACATGTGGTGAGTTTCTGTTGCTAGATGGGTAGAGGGCTAATCCTATCTTTATTGGATCTTGGGCAATTCCTACTATGGCTCTGCCTGAAGGAGGTAAATCTTTGTTATGTAGAATAGACTGGCCCAGGCCTTAATGGCCCATTGACAAAGGGTGGGGGCAGGAAGATGGGAGCTGCTTCAAAACATGCTTATCCCAGGGAAATATAATATTCTGCCTTTTTCATATTTCCTAAAATATTTCACTCTTCCAGGAAAGGGGTGGGTGCTAACTTCCTACAAAAGAAAATACATTGTATGTTTGTATGTGTGTTTCTAATTATTGCTATTTATTCATATTTGTTCTCTTTTATTCTTTAAAGTTTAACAATTCATTCTTTATCTTAATACCTTTATATTTGTTTGGGGTTGGCTTTCTTCCCTTTCATCTTTTTTATTGTACAGCAATCTTTCTCCTCAAACCTACCACCTCTCTCTTTCCTTTCCTTCTTACTTTCTCTTCCTCCCCCTCTTCTTCTCCTCCCTACTTCATCTTCCTTTCTCCTTCTCCTCCTCTCTTCCTCCCTCTCTTACCCTCACTCCTACTCTAATTTCCCTTCCCTTCCTTCATCCCTCTCTATTGCTGTATCCTTTTATGCATATGGACTACTCAGAGGGCTGAAAAAGTTATTTCTGACTGGTCCTCGCACTTTTGACCAGTCCTCGAACTTACGACTGTCCTCACATTTTACATTTTTGCCCTATCTTGTCACCATGGTGAAGAGAAGCAGTTGTGAAATGAGTGACATGGTTGTTAAGAAAACTGCACGGGCATAAATGTGAGGATGGTCATAAGTATGAAGACTAGTCAAAAGTGCGAGGACCTGTCAGAAATGACTTTTTTCAGCCCTCTGAGTAGTCCCTATACACATAGCCATGGCCACCCGGTCACATGACCAGCTAGCCTCGCCCACCCGGTCACATGACCTCCAAGTCACGCCCACAAAATAAGCCACGCCCACAGAACCGGTAGTAAAAAAATTTAGAACCCATCCCTGGTTGGGGGTCACCACAACATGAGGAACTGTATTAAAGGGTCGCGGCATTAGGAAGGTTGAGAACCACTGATCTAAAAGCTCAATAAACATAGAAGGCTAATAAAATCAATTGAGAAATACAAAAATAATGGAAATTGAATGGCATCATTATTACACTCGACTTTAACTCAAAGACTTAGGAATATAAGTGAACTATTGGCCCTGATAATTATAAACTGAATAAAACTGGCTATGTACAATACTTTAGCTACTTTCAATGAAAAGGAACAATATTGGTCTTCCTATTGATTTGTGTGGATCAAATTATACAAGAAGAATAGCATACAAGAAACAATATGATGTATGGTGGATAAAGATTTGAATCTGGGTGTCCTTGATCTATATCCATCATTATAATCACTATGTTCTCAATATATCATCTCTTTTACTTATTCAATGCAAATAAACAACATTAAAGGTTTTTATGTTTTGTGAGTGCATGTTATATTACCATCAAAAGAAAGGAAATGAAAGTGTGTTTGGCTGCTGTACGGTTTTGCTGTCATCCCAAGGGAGAGCATGATATGTCATTACTCATCATAGTCAGCTTTAATTTTCAGTAGGGGATTCCCTGAAAAGTGAACTGATATTTAAAAGCATACCACAAAAGAAAGAAGAAGTGCAGCCTACACTAGAAAGTAGTTTGGCATAGCAATGACTCCAGAATTGACATTTCTAGTGAAGGCAAGCATCCAAAACTTCTGTGGCAGGATTATAATTCAATACTAAAATATCTACAGTACTAAGTAGGGGGATTACATTGTTGTAAACACCAAAAATTCATATTTTTCATATAGCCTGGTTCTGTAGAAGAACTGGCATTTGTAAGTAAGTAAAAAATATGCTAAAAAAAAGTAAAAAAAAAAAAGTTCTGAAGACCAGCTGTGCCACGTGATCATCAGAACTTTTTTTTTTACTTTTTAAAGCATTTTTTCACTACCGGTTTAGGCGAACCGTCCCGAACTGGTAACATTTCACATAACACCCAAAACACAGAACAGATGATATCCATCATACCTTCCTGGGGACCGTTCCAAATGCTAACATTTAAATTGCACTCATTATACATCTCTGAAAGAGGGTTGAAATGTGGGAAGAAGCATTGCTTTAGATGTCACAATTCTAGGCCTTGAAAGCTTATCTAGGTTAAATGCAACATCTTGAATCTGATCCAGAAAAAAATGGGAGCCAGTGAACATTATAAAAACCAGTTCAGTGTAGTGGTTACTAGGAACTCCGAGACCAGTCTTGTTTTAGGCACAAAGCCAGTCATTCTCTCTCAGCCCTAGGAAGCAAACAATGACAAACTACTTCCAAAATCTTGCCAAGAAAACTGTTTTGTCCAGGCAATTACTAGGAATCAAGATTGACTTGGAAGCAGAGACACCCCAACATTATAAAGAACTGGCATGATGTGCTTTAATACTCTTGTCCTAGCATTTATTCCTGATTTATTACATTGGTATGAAACCCTGTATCATAAAGTACCTATCTTAAAATAATACATTTTAAGACAATAAAATAAAATTAATGTAGGTATCCTATAAGCTAACCTAAGCTGCCCTATACTTTGTTTTAAAAATAAAATCCAATTTTAAAAAGCAAGTAAAATATGAAGTTGCTTGTCTTCTTATAACTTTTTCCCTTCACATTGGGTGTCTGGAAGGTAAACAATGCAATATTTTTTTTTTAAAGTAAGCCTGATAGGGGAGAGTAATTTCAATATGATTAAGTTGATGTGTGTTTCAGGTCAGTTGGTAGAGAACATACAAATGATAAATGATCTAGAAAATCAAGATCTGCTTGGAAGGAATGTATGAATTCTGAAAATGAAAGTCTAACAGCAAATTTAGAGATAGTCAATGCAGGATATATTATTATATTTGGAATTATTAAATTTTTTGATAAAACTGTTCATCAAGGGCTTCTGAATTAAATTAATAGACAAGTAACAACAAAACTTCACTTTTATGGACTGATAACTGGATAGAAGAAGGCATACTGTACATCAGGGGTGTCAAACTCAAGGCCCTCAGGCTGGATCCAGCCCGCAAGGTGCTTAAATCTGGCTCGTGGGGCCAGCCTGGAAATATCAAAGTATCGCCCTGTGGTGCCGTCTGAAAACTGGATGTGCGGAGGCCCCGCAAGGCTCCCATGTGGCCTATTTTTGGCCTCCCCAGCAGGGGTGGGTTCTATTTACCTTTACTATCGGTTCGCAACGGGATCACTTTGGTCGTGCACGCACCTTGCGCAGATTGCTTCTGATGATGTCAGCATCAGTGGGCGGAGCATCCTGCTGATTTTACTACCAGTTCTATAGAATCGGTTCGAACCTGGAGCAACCCACCACTGTTCCCCAGTCTCCATCAGCACTCTGCCATTTTCAGCCAGCAGAGTGCTGCAGGAGGCTGGGAGACCAAAAATGGCCCACGTAGGAATCGAGTGGAGCCTCCGCGTGGCCCGGTTTCGGCTGGCAGAGTGCTGCAGAAGGGCTGGATTGGACTAGATTACAATTAAGTGGCCTCAGGTAAGTGTCTGATCTGGATAGAAAACAAGCAACATCCTATATTAATACTACAGTTTAATGCCAGATTTTACATACTGTAGGTCCATTTAATCTACAATCTATAATTGACAGCCATTTCTATTTACTATCCTGGAAATTTACGCTGTTAGATCTTGTATTATCATGTTATTTATGCTATTGTATTTTTATTATTAGTTTAATAATAAAAATACAATATATAAATAGCTCTTCTGCCTGGAAAAGCAATTTACTATTAAACAATGGGGTATAAATTTAGAAATAAAAAGTTTAGTGAAGTATGAAGAATAAGTAATAAATGTTTGCCAGTAATATCTGGTAGAAGAAATAGGAAAATAGGTTATAGTAAAGAACTGTGGAAAGAAAGAAGAAAAAGGGAAAAAATGCATCTTGATCCTGTGTCAAACGGGCACCATGGCCATGCCCACCCCAGCCACGCCTACCAAGGCCACGCCTCCCCTGCCACACACACACTGGCGCTCTAAGGTCAAACACAAGCCTGCTGTGGCCCTCAATGAAATCGAGTTTGAGACCCCTGCTATACTTTAATGGAAAGTTTGCACAATAGAAGAAATTGAACTGTGAGATCTACTTAAAGATGGTATTTTTCTAATCATAACTTTAGGTAGGAATAATCTTTGATGTAGTAAAGTTTGCAGTAATGCCATGAGGATTGCAAAAAATGCCAAAAGGGTCTTTCCAAATAAGCATTAGCGTGAGAAAATATAAAGTGATATATATGTTATTAGACTCAAACTTTAGTGTCATATTTACTACCACTATTAGCACAAATCATGCTTTCCCTAATTCAGATGCAGTTGGAAAACAAAGTTTCATTAAAACTCAAAGCTTTTAGGCTTCTCCTCTCACAATTGTAAAATAGCCTTATACCTGCTAAATATTAAACAATAGCTTAATATTATCTCTGACCCAGGTTTACCTTTCTTCTTCTGCTTCATATTTAGTCATTGGAAAATTAATGACTTCCTGTAGTTGATATTTGGACAAGAAGAAAATGCTGCTCATTTGCGATGGTTAGCATTTCCACAGAAGAATCAGTTCCACAATTTAGCATTACTTCTTGATCAAAGCTTGCTCATAGAAAGATACCACCTTTCCTGGGAAAAAAAATCTGGCCCTTGTTTCATATGTTTAGACGATATCTTGCTTAGGTTGATTGATACAAGTAGTTTTTCCTAACATGAGCATCAGGAGTGGGTTCTATTTATCTTT
Source organism: Pituophis catenifer annectens (assembly GCF_029215685.1). Taxonomy (NCBI): domain Eukaryota; kingdom Metazoa; phylum Chordata; class Lepidosauria; order Squamata; family Colubridae; genus Pituophis; species Pituophis catenifer. Next base: position 90,789,720 of record NW_027256884.1, read on the forward strand.
ACTACCAGTTCGCAACTGGATTGCGTTCACTCATTCGCTTCACTTGTGCACACACCTTGCTTCTGCGCATGCACAGATAACCAATGACAACATCTGGAACGGTGGGCGGGGCCTCCTGCTGGTTTTACTATCGGTTCTTGCGAACCAGTCCAAACCGGGGGCAACCCACCACTGATGAGCATGATCTATTTAGTGTTTTTTCAAGGACAGGAACACAAGATGTTGTCTCTACTGCCTCCACATCACTATCGAGCCAATCTGCTTCAACTTTCTCTGCCATATATCAAAAACCAACTTAAGCTAATGATCCAGTTACTGATCTCTGATTTCTACTGTGCTTTTTTTCCCTCTCTTGCAGGGTTTATTTCCAGCTACCTTATATACCATAAGGCTGTGATGGCGAACCTATGACACGCGTGCCAGAGGTGGCACACAGAGCCCTCTCTGTGGGCACGCATGCCGTTGCCAGCTGATCTTCGAATTTCCGGTGCTCTGGCATGTGCGAAGACCAGCTGGCCGGCGTGCATGCGTGCGCCGGAAACCAGAAGATCAGGTGGCCAGCGTGCGCATGTGCACTGGTCAGCTGGTCTTTGAGTTTCTGGGGCTCTGGCATGTGCACCTGCATTCCAATTTGGGCACTTGGTGCTGAAAAGGTTCGCCATCACTGCCGTAAGGTATGGGGATCAATCAGTAGAAAGCCACTAGACAATGGTAACATAGTCTGTGTAGGGGCTATGAAAGGACAGAGGTGCTTTAATACTGGTTTTGTGGCATTTGAAAAGGCTGACTCATTTTTCATGAAACTCTGCTGTCTTTAAAATATCAATTGATCCCAGTGGACCCAAAATCCAAAGTGCTGATGATTTTTTAAGTTCCTAGAGCTTGATCCCAAGTACATAAGAGACCTGCAGCTTGTTTCTTGAGATTTGCTGGAAGGCCATTCTCTGTATTCCATCTCTCTCTAAAATGCAGTTGCTGAGTTTATAGGAATTGTTTTGTTTTTTAACATTGTGAAGGTTATTTATTCAGATAGCCTTTTAACCTGGATTAATTATTGTAGAACGTTGCTTTGTTCTTCATGTTAGGTGTGACAGACTCCGCAGACCATTGTATTTAATTATAGACAATATGATTATACTTATTTTGTTTATTTTTAGGATTTTAAATAATGTGATTCAATGTTGCTTTTGGGTTATTGCCAAAAAGTCCTTACATATTATAATTGTATTATTATTTAAGAGGTTTTGCTACCACAAGACATATATTGAGTGCTGACCTTGATAGCGGAATATGGTTCACACATAATGTATCTTCTATATCACTTGTGGTGGGGCCAGCTATGGGAAAGGGCTTTTGCTTTCAGGACTCTCTTCTGAGTTAATTAAAACAATGTTTAATAATTATGTAAAATAAAATATTGTACTGGATGGACAGCTGATACAGCCTAGAACTATCTTACTTATGTTTTCTGATATCCAGCTCTACTAGACTACAAATTTCATTTCTTGTACTAGTTGGCAATAATAGTATTCACAGTGAATGCATCTGGAGGATTCAAAGCTAGAGAATGAGTATCTCAAAGAATTCAATTTTTTAGGGGATCTTCTAGACCACGACTGTCAAAACCATGTCATCATGGCAGCGTCATGTGATGTATCGGGACTTCCCCCCCTTTGCTAAACTGGGCCTGGGCATGGCCAGTGCATGACACATCTGACCCACTGGCCTTGAGTTTGACACCCCTGATGTATGGTATGCCTTTGTTCTATCCAGTTATCAGTCCATAAAAGTGATGTTTTGTTATTTCTTGTCTGCTAATTTAATTCAGAAGCCCTTGAACAGTTTTACCAAAATTTTTAATAATTCCAAATATAATAATATCTCCTGCACCGACTATCTGTAAATTTGCTATTTTGACTTTCATTTTCAGAATTCATACATTCCTTCCAAGCAGATCTTGATTTTCTGTATCATTTTATCATTTGTATGTTCTCTACCAACCCACCTGAAACACACATCAACTTACAGTAATGATACTGAAATTACTCTCCCCTATCAGGCTTACTTTAAAAAAAAAATATTGCATTGTTTACCTTCCAGACACCCAATGTGAAGGGAAAAAGTTATAAGAAGACAAGCAACTTCATATTTTACTTGCTTTTTAAAATTGGATTTTATTTTTAAAACAAGTATAGGGCAGCTTAGGTTAGCTTATAGGATACCTACATTAATTTTATTTTATTGTCTTAAAATGTATTATTTTAAGATAGGTACTTTATGATACAGGGTTTCATACCAATGTAATAAATCAGGAATAAATGTTAGGACAAGAGTATTAAAGCACATCATGCCAGTTCTTTATAATGTTGAGGTGTCTCTGCTTCCAAGTCAATCTTGATTCCTAGTAATTGCCTGGACAAAACAGTTTTCTTGGCAAGATTTTGGAAGTAGTTTGTCATTGTTTGCTTCCTAGGGCTGAGAGAGAGTGACTGGCTTTGTGCCTAAAACAAGACTGGTCTCGGAGTTCCTAGTAACCACTACATTGAACTGGTTTTTATAATGTTCACTGGCTCCCATTTTTTTCTGGATCAGATTCAAGATGTTGCATTTAACCTAGATAAGCTTTCAAGGCCTAGAATTGTGACATCTAAAGCAATGCTTCTTCCCACATTTCAACCCTCTTTCAGAGATGTATAATGAGTGCAATTTAAATGTTAGCATTTGAACAGTCCCCAGGAAGGTATGATGGATATCATCTGTTCTGTGTTTTGGGTGTTATGTAAATATTCCCACTAGGCTTTTTAGTAATGATGATGTTGGGGTTCTTTAACCTTCTATCCTGTTTATTACTGCTTATTCCGTATTTTATTCTATATAATTTATGTGACTTTTGAATGTACTTTCAGTTGTTGAAAATTATAATTGCAACTGCTGTATAAATTACTTGATTTAAAAGAAAAAGTATATAAAGTAAAAGTATATAAATATTTTAAATAAAATAATAAATATATATGTCATCAAACTATTTGCCTAATTAGCTGGTGGGTTTCTTGCTTTTGATCTTGCTTTAATCAAATCAAGTATTTGTCTTTTATATTTTCTTTTTTTTTTTAACTATCTGGTTTTTCCCATTTTCTGTTCTTTCTGAATCATTACATTTGTAAGTTCTTTCACTTTTCATTGGTGATCATCTAACTTTTAAATAACACTTTGCTGAATTAGTTCCTATGCTATCACCCGCTTAGGCCTTTATGTAACTTTCTGACTCTGTTGTAGAATTTCCAAAGAGTTTTTCTTATTGATCAATCCTACCAAAAAATTCAAAACAACTCCATATGTCTTAGATGAGACATTTCAGAGTATTGTTAATTAATTCCCTGATGTCTCTGAGCAATGAATTTAAATATGTTGACATGCTGGACTTTCTGTGAGAATTTTTCCACAACTTGATTTTGATAACTATGGATTTTTCCTCCCCAAGTGAATTAGTTTTGGAATATTTTAATAACTGAGTAATGAATGAATATAAAACACTTTCAAAAATGCTATAGAAAGTAAAGTTAAACATTATTTTCAAGAGCCCCTTGATAACTTTAGTCTGAGATGACAGAAATGGGGAATTTTGTAAAAAAACTGGGGGAAGCCCATAAGGAGATAAGTGGCATGGGAGAATCCCTATGTTGGAAGGGAAACAACAAGAGCTACTGCAATGTTTTTGTTCCCATGTTCTTTGCTGACCGTATCATTAAACAGTTTTTGGTGACTGCTTCAGTTAGTGGGGATGATGGCAGTTGATTGTTCAACTCATCTTTCCACTGAGACTCCTCCTGATTCATTTTATGAACTAATTAAAAAAAAGTGGTCCATAAATAAAATATTGGATGGCAGGTAGAACCATTTTTGTTTTTTTGTTTTCCATGGTAAGAATTGTCTAGTCAGTCTTCTCTCAATTTCTTGGATATAAAGACATATTCTCATATTGGCCTATCTCACATGAACCATAGTACAGTAACTGTGTGACATGTCTTTGCTCAATCAAGGCAACTTAGAGCCATCTTCAATTGTTCCAATTTTAAAGGAATGTCACCCCTCTTTTCCTGAAACCAGTTTTACTGTGGACATGATCTAAAATAATGTGATCAGGGATTGAGATCTGCCAAGTTCTTGTTGTTCAATTTAGGCTGCTACACACATGCCTCCCCTTCCCTTGGCACTGTTTTCCAAGGTCATTCTATTTTGGTCAGAAGTAGCATCTGGTTCTTTCAATTCTCTCACTCCCCTTCTCTCTCCTCTCTCTCCCTCATTTCCTCCTTCTCCCTCCCTGCCCCTTCCCCTCGTCTTAGAGCCCATTTCCATTCTGGAAGCATGGAGCAACCTGAGCAGCACTGGTAGCAATAGAAGGAGGAGCTGTCTAATACAGCAGGACAAAGAGAGCGTGTCTGAGCAAGTTAGTGTCCTTTTTCTGTTGCTTCAATGTACTTCATGTTTGTAAGCTGTTTATATTAAATGTAGATATTAAGATATATCATTTACATATATTAATAGCATGGAAAGCTGTCAAACTTAGGAGAATCTGGGAAAATGGGTTTTTCCAAGTTGTTCCATGGATACACAATCTTGGTGAATAAAGAGTTGGCATGTCTCTTCTGCTTTCTTCCTGAGAATATTGCATGTAATGAGACATCACATTGTTTTAACTTGCCAGCACATTTTAGTTGTGTTTCTGGTTCTTTAAAATATGAGTTTAGTATTTTTTCAGAAGAATTGTAAAGACTTATTTAAAAATAAACTTAAAAAAGCTTTTATGCATTATATTACTTTGTTTTTAATACAGTTTTAATAATACTAATTATTACTGATAATATAGATTTAACAAAACTGATTCTGTGCATAATTTAATTACTACTTCATACTGATCAATTTTTATTTCTTTGATTAATCTTTTTTCTCTTTTTTCATTTTCTTTTTACTTCCCCATAATGGTCCATAAAGGTACTCTGAGTTACATACTCACAATTATGTGACAATATTAAATTACAATTGGTAATATTTATAAAATATTGGAAGAGGCCTTTTGAATACTTCAGAATTATGCAGGCTTAAATTACAGAATTATTTTCATATTGAAAACAAAAACAAATCTGTCCAATTTTCTTGCTTCCTCAACTAGACAAAATTAAGGTAAAGAGAACATTGTTTAATTACATTGGTATTTTAGAAATAATATTATTGAAAATAATTTAGATTGCAACTACAAAGTACAGTAGTTACAAACCATTAATCTTTATAACCTTTAATCTCAATAAGAAGTTACTGGAGGAAGTTCTTAAAGTTCATCCCAAGAAAAAACAATGACAACCTATAACCATTTTGAAACTCTGAAGAGGTGTAAATAATACTAATTTCTTAAGACTACTCAAAGAATTGGGATTTGCACAATTCTATAAGGTCCATATGCATAGGTTTGCTACTCCTTCATCTTTGAGTTAATAAGAGGAAAGATCCATATTTTCTAAATAATCTCTTCAGATTCCATCTTTTTGTAATTTCTCTATTCTTATAAATTTGTTCATTTCAGTGTATATTATAAGAACTGTAAAATCTGTTTGATTCTTTCTCCCTATAATGCATAGATAATTTCCTATCATGTTCTATCTCAGTCATCTATATTTTTAGATTGCAAAGATCAAGTACTTTTAAATTTCCTTCTGGGAAATGTCTGAAGCTCTTGATCTTTTTAGCTATAGAACTTTTCTAGCTCCATGGTTTCCTTTTAAGGGCTGAATAGCCACAACATTGTACTGTGGTAGGATGCTCAATACCATCATGAGATAAGTAAAACAGGTAATTACTGACATTTTGTCAGTTGTTTAAATGAATCCAAAAGAAATGGTGGGAATTCCAAATTCTACTGTATCCATCCATATAAAGGCTTTACAAGCAGTTTTATTTTTAATCTGTTTCTTGTTCATTCTGCCACAAAATCTGATGCTTCCACATGGCTGTTAACAAGTGATTTGAGGAGGATGGCTTTAAAGTGGGTACCCAAGTAGGTTGGACTGGGATTTGCAAGAATTTTTGTGTGTTTTCTTGATTTTTTAATGGATAATTATGGCTCCCATTTCAATTTTTCTCTGCTTCCTCTTCTCATTGTGGTGGAGCACTCTATCTTCAGATTTCAGCATTCATAGTGAAAGGGCCAAGCATCTTCCCTTGGCACTGTTTTCCAAGGTCATTCTATTTTGGTCGGAAGTACCAAAAATAGAGTCACAGACCCCTGTTTCATGCTATCAAAGCCTCCAATATATTAATGAGGTAAAACTTCTTTCAAGAAGTTTTACCTTCAGGTAGTGTTTGAAGGCATACACTACCTGAAAGGTAGTGTATGCCTTCAAACACTTTTTGCATGGTTGAAAAAGGCAATCACAATAAAAAATGTACTGTTCTTTTCAAATGGGAGAAAAACAGACAATCCTGATCCTGTCAATACATGGTGCAATCTTACACCCTGTTCATTTCAACTCCCATGCATGCGTGCATGCATGCATGTATTCATTCATTCAATTTCATTTATGTGCTGCCCATCTCGTATCCAATGACTCTGGGCATCTTACAACATAACAATAAAAATCTCAATGATGGAATTAGTGGAGGTGATGCTTTCAGACATTATTTATCAGTTGTAACCTTCTGCATGTTCTCATTGTTTTTTCCATCTTTTTTCTTTAGGGAAAAAAAATCATTATAGAGGAAAGGGTAGGAGAAGGAGAAGCTCATCCTGGGTCAGAGTCAAGAGAGGAATGCAATTATTATATTCCAATAGGCAGACCAAGTCCAGCCGCTCTTGAATTCCATTAAATCTTATCCAGTATCAGTTTAGTGCTGACTAGATTCCTGTGAATAGGTATGAGCAATAAATCTGTTTAACTGGAACTTAAAACATGCCCTCATTCTTTGCCCGACAGAACGATGATCATTCGAGAAAATCTTTTTTACCAAATAATTTTATGTTGGATAATAATATATATATATTCATAGCTACATTTAATATAGCAAACCAACCAATAAACAACAAGCAACTCATAATTATAGTGGGTCTTTTTCAAACCTCTTGTACTATAACTGATTTTTTTGAGGCATTGAGTTTCTCACATAAATGAAATATTGTTTACGAAACTGGGCAAGTCCCCAAATCCCATCCCTATACTCTAAGTGGAAGCTGAAATAGATTGCCTTACCTGGTGCCTTTTGTCAGTTTATCACTAGTCCTGTTCATTAGGCAGTTCACAGCAAAGGTGAAATTCAGATAGGGACTTTCTGATTCTGGAAGTGATTCCTGTGTCTATTTCTTAGATGTTCATTGCTAAGTGGTAATGAATTACTGCTGTGAAATAAAGCTGAGGCTATTTCTAAAAGTATATTGCATTTCTAATTGGTAACAAGGAAGTTAGATCAAGAGATGCTCTTCTGTGTTTACAGATGTACATTGACTTACCTGAATTACTACGCAGAAGCTCAAAAAGACAAAGCCAGAAAAATCCCTTTAAGCTGAACAAGTTTGGCTTGGTTTTCGGCGTATGCATCATTTCTTCAGTTTACCTGAAGAGGACCAACAAAAGTGCAAGAAGTTACAAAAAGCAAAATAGAAGTCCCACAAGATGAAAATGCTTTAATTCATTTCCTTCCTAATCTTATTATTTTGGGAAACCTGGATTTGTAGCCTGCATTTCCTATAAATCTCAAATTTGGTCATGGTGGTTGGAAAATTTAGAAGATACAATTAATTACAGTAATACATGCAGAGAGCATCAGAATGCACAAGGCTAATTTGGATAAGATTATAGACAAATATACCGATTGTTGCAGCCTAATGATCTAGCACCCCCATAATTATTTTTTCACCTCTGTAGGAATGCACTGTACTATACTATGCGTTTAGTAAATGGTAGTTAATTAAAAAAAACATTGGTGAAACATGGACTTCAAAGATATACAATTACTGTTTGAAAGACATTATATAATTGACATAGAAATAACAAACCAGTGTTAAATCAAATTTCAAGAATCAGATCTAGATTTATCTACAGTAATCCACAAATTCATCACTATATTGTGGATTAAAAGATGAAAAAGACATGTACAAACATACAAAAGTTTTGGGGTATGTGTTTGTATGCTCAGAAAATGCACAGTCATCTCTCTCTCTCTCTCTCTCTCTCTCTCTCTCTCTCTCTCTCTCTCTCTCTCACACACACACACACACACACACACACACACAATTTGTCCTAAAACAAGTACTTTGGAGCTTGGTCTGAAAACAGACTGAAAATTAATAGAATGATACCTGTAATATGAAGAACTTGAGCAAATATACAGTACTGAGGAGAAAACCAGGTAACAATAAATTTAGAGGCAATGGAAAAATTAGAATAGACTATAGAAATTAAGATTTAAATAGGAACTGAGGTAAAATTAAATTGTGTTAGTGCTGTATATAATTTGAATTCAAGATTCTATAAATACCCATAAAGAAACAGGTAAGAACTATTTTAATTTCCATATCTGCTAGGGGAAGTTATTAAGATGTAAGAAGGAAGACATAAGTAATATTGGGATGGTAAAGATTCTAAAATGAAAATTTTATATGGAAAATATGAAAGAAATAAGATTAAGATTGAAGTGGCAGATCAGGTGTTACCAAATATACAATAAAAGGACGTATCAGGAAGTAAAAGAAAACTAAATATTTGTTCTTTCCAGTGGAAATTAATTATTACAGTGGATTGATTATAATATTTAGGAACAAACAAGCAGTTATGGTTGGATCTCAAAAATGAGTTCCACGCCCCTCTCTTATCTGATCTCTGCAGATCAGGCAGTCACCAGGTGAGTAGAGGGTAACTGGTGGCCTAGATAACAGCAATCATTTCAGCACTAAGAATCTTTGTTAACATAGGAATATGGGTAAACTGCTAATGGTCACTGCAGCATCCTATCTTTCTTATTTTTAAACAAAGGTTTTTCCACATTGCTGAAATGAAGTGCTATCCCACCCATCCTTGAATTAGCAGAAATCTACTTGACTCATTTGCTCATTTCTCATTCTGAAACACCTCTATTTTCAGTACAGTTGAACTAATGTTCTTTCAGGATAATCCATTACAAAATGTAAAAAAATTGACCAAGCTTGAGGCTGTCCTTAGATGGTATCAGAGTACTGTAAACAATTTAAGTCTGTTTCACTCATAGGTGCTAGACAAGTAAAAGTCAACATCATAGTGACAGTGCAGAGTATTTTGCCAGTGCATATTTGTGCTAGGGTTCAATTCATTCATTCATTCATTCATTCATTCATTCATTCATTCATTCATTCATTCAATTAATTTCAGGTTCACTTGACTCCCAAATGATTCTGGTAGGCTTCAAGTGGTTCATAATTAAGTGTTGTTTGCATGAATCTACACATACTTATGGATGTTTATTAAATTGGTTGTTTTTCTTCTTCCAACTATATAATCTATAACAAATGGTTCTTATTCCCAAGCAAAAAATTATTCTCAAGTTATTTGAATGCTCTGCAACTAAAGTAACTATGTATTTAGAAGGAAGACCATTAAATCCAGCGCTAGTAGTGGTTGGAGGAAAAAATTGCTAGGTACATTTCCTTTCATAATTTAAAATATTCCTAATAATCCTAGGAATTGAAAGGGGAAAGGAAAATTCTAAATTTTGATGAAATAATAGATTAAATGGACCTTAAATAAATAATCAGTTTTGAATTATCTATTTGGAGTACAGCAAAAGATAGCAAGAATAAGGAAGCAAGAAAATCCTTTATAGTCAACTTACAGTAAGCAGAATCTGTGATTAGTCGCTTGCACTACAAATCAACACTCTTCTTTCAGCTGTCTGATTTACAAAGTCCCAAGTCACCAATTCTTTAAACAATGATCACAGTAAAAGGTTAAAAAAAACCTACATGTACCACCCACACAACTTCTCTTTTTCGATGTCTGAAATATTGCAGCTTTCATCAACACTTTCCATTTCATGAGAGACAGGCTGATAAATCTAGCAACTGTACTAATCAGCAATACGATCCTTAAGGAAGTGTTTTTGAGTTATAAATACGAATTAGTAAATGTAGGCTTGACGTATTAGTAGCTGTGTTGTACTTTTACATTGCAAATATCTCATGCTATATAGACCACTTCCTAAATTGTTCTGTTTTACATTTATTTTTCGGTATTATGTCATTAAGTCATGTGAACGTGAACTTCCTTGTTAATTTTCCAGAAAGCAATTCCATGCATTTTAAATTCCATGCATTTTATGAACTCCTTTAAGAGGTAAAACTGCTGGGTATTTATCTAGTGAGGACAATGTATAGTACTGTATGTAAATGCTGCTTTATGTAGAATGAAAAGAAAATTATGTAGTCAAAGAAAATCAGTGATAATATTTATATATGATAATATTAATTTCAGTTTTAATTATATAATGGGGAAGGGAAATCCACTTTTTAGATCAGATGTCTCCAACCTATTTTTTCCAAAAATGCAGTTACAAACCTCTGAGGACTGGCCATGCTGATTGGATATTTTAAGAGTTACAATTTAAGACTATCTGGAAATTGTTAGATTGGTACAATGATTCCTACTACATTCTGGAATCCTTCCCAAGTATTGTATTAATAGGGCTGCAAAATCTAAAATTATTAGCACCATTGAAGCTGCCCCTTAAGTATATTTGGAAGAAAACAAGAATGTAATAAATGAAAACATTTATTTATTGAAAATATATATCACTACCTATCTACTCTGGGTGATAAGCAATCTATTTGCTTATACACACACATATAATTTTTAATATTGATAATGTGTATCTCACAATCCTGACTAAAAATGATTCAGTACAAAAAAAGAAAAAGCGAGACACTATATCAATTTCACAAAACTGAAGCAGATATATTGGGCACTCCTAACAGCCTAGCACTACTATCTGGAGAAAAAGCCAGATTTTAATTACCTTCCAGAAAGCTAAAAGGTTCAGAGCCTTCAGATCTCAAAATGCATAATCAAGACAAGCTGCAAAAGTCACTCTCCCAGTATTGTTTTTAAATATTTGCTATGTATTAGATATTACTGTGGAATTAAGTTTTTCTTTTAAAAAAGGAATTCTAGTAATGCATAAGCTTTTATGGCAGAGAGTATCTTCTTGTTTGATGTGAAGAAGTAGCATTATAATGTGATTTGAGGACTGTTTGTGTTTTGATCTACTTCAGTAACAGAAAAATTATCTGTCCATGGAGATTCTCAGTCACCAGATCTTAGTTGTCTCAAAGGTGCTTTTTTAAAAGGCAACTGGACTGTTTTTTTCCTGATTTTTTTTTTTTTTTACTGAATTTGGAACACCATCAGAATTTATGAAGCTTCTTGGATCAGAAGAGAAATGTTTTCGTTTTCTTCTTCCTGAAGGAAAAAAAACCCAGTCCAGCTGCCTTTTGAAAAAGCATATTTGAGACAGAAAAGTTATCTGTTTAAATAATAAGACAAATTTTGCCTTAGCGGGTTTTCTTCTGTAAACTGTAAAAGGTTTTTCTGAGCTTTTCTGTTTTCCAAAACTGAGGGACTGGTGAGTCTTTCATTTAAACTTTTTTCAATTCCTCTATCTAAACTCATATATTGTCTGGATTTTTTAAAAACATTGACGGGCAGTAGGACATGTATTTATATTAACTACAGACAAAGTGGGGATTTTTAGAAACCAGATTTACCATGAGTTCTGAGAATACTGAATAAAATGGATCAGAATATTTTCAGTATTTTACAAGAGACAAGACAAACAACTATTCAATATTCCTGCGTGATAGGGATGAGTCAGTAAATTATTGAAGGTGTATAAGACTGTGATTTCAAAGCATTAACCTTAAAGCCCATTAGAAGTTCTTTAAAATCTGATCAATTATTTTCAGAGTAAATTTATTTTCCATGAAACTAACACATATTTTAGCCTGAAAGGGGAAGCATGTACAGAAAAAGAGGAAGATTCTCAGCATCAGGCACATTTAAGAACATTATTAACAGTAATAATGATAAACTCAAAGAACTTTAGAGGAAAACCAAGCGTGCAAAAATAAAATAAAACCAACACAATTCCAACAACCAGAAATAAACAGATGCAGGAAAACAAAGCAACAGTAATATTGCTGAAAATAAAATAAATAATCTGAAAAATAAATGCAAACAATTAGTTGATGTTTCCAACACATTTATCCATGAGAGAGTAATATATCGGGATAACTCCAAGCTTTACAGAAAGATAAAAATATTTTAAAGAAAAACCTAAGTGGTTGAGACACACACAAAATTATTCAGCAGACTATTAAGAATATTTTGCCTCCTCTTTTGCAGAATTAAAAAGATTTTTTACAAAAAAGGAGCAAATTCTGTAAATTGACTACTGAAGACACTTGAATTAGAAGTGCAGAACTGAAGAATATTAAGTATTAGAATATTATATCCTGAAAGGAACTATAGTTATTGCACTAGAGTGGGAAATAACTTACTCTAACTTACTGTATCATTGTGTAGATGTGTAGATGTTGTCGGGGGAGGGGTTGTTTCCTGCTCCCTGTGCTTTCCCATAATAATTCCACACAGAGCTATTAATTTGAGATGAATGGTGATATAAATTGAATAAATAAATAAATACATAAATAAAACTCCATGCTTTTCTTTGTTGTTACCAAAATTTACACAGGAAGGATCTCCTTTGAAACCACATTTGCTTTTTCAAGTGCATCCCTTGAGCAGGGAAAGGTTTACCTTAGATTTGGATTAGACTGAATCTGATAAACTTGAAGATATTCTAACCACTGGAGATCTTTGGAGCAAAGTGCAGAGTGTGAGATTAGCTTTGCTTTCCCATGCAGCACAACAGTTAAGGGGCTCTCCTAATACCAGAGGAAATCATCAGGTGCTTTGAGCAGTCATGATCTCTCGGCCTAATTTGCATCACAGGGAAGTTCTCTTAACAGGAGGTTGTTCTATATACTATTTCTAAAAGAAAGCAGGGAGATAAAGTTTACAAGCAAGCAACTAAATATAGAAAGAAATAGGGAAGATTAGCATGCACCTTCAAATATTTGCCTCCATAGAATGATTATAGGTCATCAGGTTGTTTTTAACACCTAGTGACCACATAGATTTTTTTCCAAGAGCTTGCTGCAATTAAGCCCCTGAGCCTTGCAGTTTGGTATCACTGCCCATAATCAGATGGCATAGAAGCGTGTCTTGTTCCTTGCTACTGGCAAAAAAAGCCAAAACAAGCCAGCTATCCTGTCCATTTGACTTGTGGCCTGTCATTAATTGCAAATTACCAGTCAGGACTAGCTGGTTTTCTGTTTGCTTTCAAATACATTTTTGTATATATGTGTGAATACACACACACACACACACACACACACACACACACACACACACACGTAAATGTTTCCCCTGCCCAGTTATGTCTGATTCTAGGGGGTGGTGTGCATCTCTGTTTTTGGCCGAGGGAGCCAACATTACCCAAAGACATTTCTGTAGTCTTGTGGCCACCAGCATGACTATAGGCCAAGATGCACAGAACACTGTGACTTTCCCTCTGAAGTGGTACCTATTTATATAGTCACATCTGCATGCTTTTGAACTGTTAGGTTGGCAGGAGCTGGGCAAGTAACGGAAACTCACTCTGTTTAATGACGTTCAGGTCTTGACTTTCCAACTGGCAAGCCCAGTGTCTTAACTGCTGAGCTATTGCACATGCACATGAACATGCATATATACACACACAAACATAAAGATTACAAAAATATACTGTATGAACATTCATTTGGAATAGCTGAAAATGGTAAAAACACCTGTAGTTTACCAGAATTTCATGCTATGTATTAAGCAAAACAAGAACACTGCAATGGCAGCTGGGAAAAGAAAACGTTATTTAAATATTATTCTCTACAAGGATTTATAAACTTTTCAGGTTATGGAACTTGTTAAAAACTGTTCTGGAATCTTTAATCAAGAGGGAAATCACTAATGATAAAAAAATAGCAATAAGTTTTGCCTGCTGTGGTTTATTTCGGAAAATATATGTATTAGTATATTAAAGTTATCACAGTTTCACAAAGCAAATGCCTCAATTATTGTCCAAGATACTTATTTTAAGTAAATTGTTTATTGTAACTGCAAAATTAACATTTCCAGTAAAGAAAAATTAAAACTTGACTCTCACAATTACTTCAGTAGCTAATGTTTTAATCAAACATATCAATGTTCAGTGACTCGGGTGTAATTGCTTATGGATGCTCTGGACATGTTCAAACAATATTATTTCTTCTTCATTATTGTCATATTTAGTTTATCTTGGATTCACATCAATTTCTCACAGAACCTTAAAGGTTCTGAAAGACCCAGTTTGAAAAACTCTTATTTTACAGAATGTAACAGTGAAAATATTTTTTTACAAGCTTAAAGTTATCCCACCAATGAAAAGCTATGCAGATCAGTCACAGCTTTCAGTCATTTTTATATATCATACTTAGATTCTATTTACTTTTTACATATTATTTTTTTATCGCATCTATTTCTTTTGTAAGCAATTCAGGATAGCTGTTCCTGAACAACAAAGCTGTTTTTCCAACAACAACAACCCTGTATTGGTCTAAGAGAGAGTGATTAGTTAAAAGTCACTCAGTGACTGGGATACAATACTATTAGATCTGGGGAGGGTGGTGTTAAGTTTATTCCCATTGAGAACCGGAGAAATCAAAGCCTTTCCTGCTTCCCCAGAAAGCTCTGCAGGTAAATAGTGATCTTGATCAGACAGGGCTGAGGATGAAAGTAAAGCCTCCCTACCAACATCTCTGCAGGGAAGATTGCTTTTGCCATCAATGGCAGAAGAAAACAGCTTTTGATCTAGACAGGTGGTAGGAAGAGATTAGAATTGACCATTACTGATGTGAGGGTGTTTGTTGTGTATAGGTGAGGCAGAGAAAGTGGAAAAGGTCAAAATATTCTGCGACCATTAATTTAGTTCTTCACTCTAGACAGGTTACTCACCCAACCCATGTTGATGGGAAGGTAGATTCCCAATGGCAATAAGGACACAAATAACAAGCCACACTTAGTCCAGACAGCAATGTTTTCTAGAACAGTTAATTTCAAGAAAAATAATAATCTTTCTACCACATATGAAGGCATATGAAAGGGATAGTAAAATTAATTACAATTACATTATGTGGAAAATTTCTGCTCACAACTGCTCACAACTTGTCTATTCATGATCTGGGAAGTCCACAAGCAACTGGGATAGGTGATTAAAGGAAAATTCCATCACAGGTTATCTTTGTGTGTGAGTGTGTGTGCGTGTAAGAGAGAGAGACACAGAGAGAGAGAGACAGAGAGAAAGAGAAAGAGGGAGAGAGAGGAAGGGAGGGAGAGACAGAAAAATGAATATCTGCAGATTAGGGATTGGTATTATAGCACTGAAATTTTCCAAGTTTGGTTTCTGGATGCTGATCCTTCATTATCCTTAATTTAGATCAACTCAACAGTGCAGGAACTCTGGAGAAATGAAGTTCACTAGTAGGCAGGACTTTGCAAAAATTTGGATGAAATTATATTGTGGGCCAGTTTTGTTTTGCAAATGATTTATATCTTGTTGGTGATAGTTTATTTTTTTGCCTAATAAGGAGATGGTTCTGTATTGGTTGTTTTCTATATGACCAGTATTGTTGATATCTATTTGCTGGTATTGGTGTTGTTCTTCCCCTGGGTTTACTGAATTTTAGTTTGATGTTGGTTATTATATAATAAATATTATTTTTCTATTTAAATCATTAACATGGTGATCAGCAGCTAACACCTTTTTAAATATAAAATGAATATTAACAATGGGTAAAAAAACCTCCGTCTCGGACAAAATCTAGACAAAATAATTGACAAAGACTTGTCAATGAGTCAATATCAGATATGAACACTCAGACCCGCAGAGTTCCAGCTAACTACTTGTTCTGCCTTCAGTACAGGAATCTCCCCAGTCTGGCAGTGTTCCCTTGTGAACAATTAGATAAACCTCCAAGGAATTTAGGGAGGGTCAGTCCTACCTCTTTTGCAGTTGCACAGTGACTCAAGGCTGACTCTATGTTGATCTCTTCTCTGCTGGGTTCAGTGCTTCCCAACAGTCAACTAACATTCCAAACTGCTGATCCTAGGTTGATTCATTCATTTAGAAAATCTGTATCTTATACTGTATATATGACAATTCTAGGCAGCTCACAATGAAATTCATTAAAAATCAGAATAACTATAACCAATTGAACTCCATAGTCCTTATATCTCATCCACAGCATCATTCTACATTTGCTAGGGTCATTTCTATCTTGCCAAATGCTTGATGGTGTTCACACCCTCTTCATACCCTTCTAGAAGGCTAATAGGGTGGGGCCTCCAAATATCAGGGAGACACTGTTCCATAGGGTCAGGACAGTCATAGAAAATGTGGGTCTCTTAGGTCTCATCAGATGGCAATATTTAAGGGAAGGAACATGGACCATACCCACCCTGACAGGATGGATAGTTACCCTCAAGGAGAAGCAGTCCTGTACTGTAGATAATCTGGCCCTATGCCATTTAAAACTTTAATGGTGATAACCAGCACCTTGAATTGCACCTGGAAAGCAACTGGAAGCCAAAGAGCAGCAATGTAACATGGGAAAGAAGTGCTGCCCTATAGAAAATTGAGGATGACAATTCACTGCACCCTGGGGCGGACGAACAAGGAAGCAAAGCCACTGCATTCCAGAGTTGAGTCTAAGCTAATTCCTCTCCACCCAGACTTTCACAGACTTCAGGTACTGGATAAACACCTGAATGCCATCATCTGCCTGGCATGCCTGCCTGAGATGTATAATTGAATATCGTCAACATACTGATGGTACTGCAACCCATGCTGTTGAATGACCTATTTCAGAGGCCTTATTTGCAGATGTTTAATAGGAAAGGGGAGAGGCCACAGCCAGCCCACATAGAAGAAGCTTATCACCACCAACTCTATTACTAACCACAATTAGAATATTGTGTACTATTCTGACCGATGTACTTCTCAAGCATCTTGCAGAGCTAAGGGGGAAAGTGCAAAAAAGAGTAACCAAAAAGTCTGTGAGGAAAGTTTGCAAAATGTAGTGTTTTTAGCTTAAGGAAAGAAAAGTAACTGAAGTGATTATGATGTTAAGTGTACAAACTGATACACACTGCAGGAAAATGGGCTAGAATGTGTTCTGTTCCTCCTCTTGAAGCTCTGAGGTTGAATAGTAGAAAATTTAAACACCTAGAAGAGATATTAGATCATATGGTACCTGGTTAATTTACTACCACAGGGTGTAGTAATTAGCAAGTTGGACAAAGGATCAAACACATTTATAGAGAATAAGGCTATTGTGAGTTATTAATCACAATGGCTATACAGTATATTAGCATTAGGGATAGTGAATATCTCCATATGTGGTCAACAATCTTGTACTCCCATCATGCTTATGGGTTTCCCAGACCTGAGAACAGAATTATAGAATAGATGGGTTTAACATAATCCAAACCAATGCTCTTATGATCTTTTTTGGCCGGTTTGAGCCTTGTCCTAAGGTTCATAACTGCTTCAAGGGCTTGAATGACATAATGAGGCATGAAAGATTAAATTTCATTCACAAATTATTAAACATCATACCAAAGATGAACTTCAGGTGATGTATTTTGCATATAGTGGAGTTTGACTCATAAAGAATATTTAAATCTCTGTCTCTGACATTTAGCAGTGGTCTACTAGGGCTTGAACATTTCTCTCTCTCTCTTTGGTAGTTTTTGAGAATATCTAACCTTTATCTGTTCCTCATATGCTACGTAGCAATATTTCTCAGTTCTCAAAAATATAGAATATAGAACGAATGTCCAAAAATAAAGAAGTTGCTGGTTCATAGTTTATACTGCTGACCTTTTTTTCTCTTACCATAGAATATTTCAAGAGGAAACAACAAAAGAGGGGTATGTTATTCAATAGGCTGCCCCTCTGCTCCTGGATAAGGGGCTTGTGACAATAATAAGAAAGGGAGAAATTACAGTATTTTAACTCATGTCACTACTCAATATTGTTTTTTCCCCATAAGTTGCAAGGAAAATAATTGTATGACAATGCACATGCATTGAGAGAAAAACTTACTGTTGCAATATTTTCAGGATCAGACTCAATAAAATTAGTGAGAGTTAAAGGTTTAAATATACTTCCTTTTATTTACAATAGGCATTCTATATTCACTGAATATTCACAGATAGAAGCCAGGAAAAGGGTGTAGGTGGCTCCTTATATATACAATGGGTGGAGCTATAAATGGGAGTGGTGAATTATGAATACATTAAGAAGTGAAGAATAAGTTAACCCCTGATACCCCATTCATATACTATTTACACATTAGAGAATAAGGCATTTACATCTAACAAATCCCCCTCTAAATGCCGATTCGTTATACAACACCAATTACATTCTGATTCAGGACAATACAAGACATACAATTTAGATGTTAAATATTTGTGTTGCTTAGAAGGTAAAGGCTTTGTCAATATGTCAGCTAATTGTTCTGAAGTATCACAATGCACTGCTTTAATAAATCCATCCTGAGATAATTGCCTCACATGTTTAAATTTTATATCTATATGCCTGGACCTTTGTCCAATGGCATCAGATCTAGATATTTCAATGGCCGCTTTATTGTCTTCATGCATAACAAAAGGCAAAGCAGGTTTTTTCCAAACATCTGAAATTAAATCATTAAACCATACAAGGTTATTTGCAGCTTTGGATAAACAAACATATTCCGCTTCTGTCGTTGAAGTGGCTACTAGTTCTTGTTTACCAGTATACCAGTAAACTGGACAGTCATTTAAGAGAAAAATATAACCAGATGTACTTTTTCTGCATGATGTGTCTCCAGCCCAGTCCGCATCTGCATAACATGCAAGCTTTGGTTCTTTATTATCACTAGGTTCTAATACTAAGCAAAAATCTAGTGTACTTTTCAGATATCTTAAAATTCTTTTAACAGCTTCCCAGTGATACATTGTTGGTTTGCTGACGTGTCTGGATAATAAATTGAGTGGTAAGGCGATATCTGGTCTAGTCCAATTAGATATATAAAGAAGTGAACCTATGATTGATCTATAAAACGTGTTATCCTTGAATTCAGGGGAAGATTCATCAGTATTTCTAAGAAAATCAGTTTGCATAGGAGTATCACAGGGTTTGGCATTGTTTAAATTGCATTTATTTAAAAGTTCTATAATCTTATCTCTCTGAGTAAGTTTGAATCCCCTTCTAGTCTTATTAATTTGAACACCAAGATATTTGTTCACTTTACCTAGAGATTTCAACGAGAAATGTTCATTTAACTTATTTACAAAAGTTTCTCTTCTCTCTTTGTGTTTTCCTATATATAAAATGTCATCTACATAAATCAACACAAATTCAATGTGATCATCACCCTTTTTGACAAAGAAACAGTTATCAGCAGTGGTAGCGTTGAAATCCATGGTCTTAAGTACTTTTACTAAACAATCATACCATCTTTTACCAGATTGTTTTAATCCGTATAAACTCTTGTTCAACAGCCAAATTTCATTTTTGTTGGTGTATTGACTGTGAGGTGCTCTTACGTATATTTCCTTATCTAGTTTTGCGTGTAGATACGCAGTCTGTATGTCATATTGAAATACATCAAGATTGAGTGCTGATGCTACCACTAGAGCTGTTTTGACACTCTCTGTTCTTACAGTGGGGGAATACGTGTCAGTATAGTCCTCCGGATATTTCTGTGCATAACCTTGTGCAACTAATCTAGCTTTATATAGAGTATTGCCTCCTTCTAAGTTCTTAATTTTATATATCCACCTGGTACCAATAATTGTTTTATCTTTAGGTGCAATTGCAGGTGTAAATACATTTAATCCTTGTAAACTTTCCATCTCTTTTTTCATAGCTAATTTCCATTTTTCTTTTTCTTCACGAGGGAGTTTTAACACTTCCTCATAAGTATTAGGTGTTATTGGCTCACCATCCATATGCATTATGTAATCTCTGTATTTATTTGGCATTTGATTTCTGTTGTTTCTAATGACTCTTTCAGGTTTGCTATTGTTATCATGCAAATATCTTGCTTCTTTTTTTGTTAGTGTGTCTGTCTTTATTTTGTGTTGGCTATTTGTCCAAGTTTTGGTTTTGCTTTTATATTTGTTGATATCCTGTTTTTCTATGGTCCCTTTCTCATGAGATTTTGTATCTTTACATTTATTTGGAAATATTTCATTAAGATGTAATTTAGACCAGTTGGCCTGTTCATGGAACACAGCTGTTCTGGAAACTATAAATTTGTTATTATTATCAATGAATCTGTACCCTTTGGTGCCAGTTTCATATCCCATAAATCTGAGTCTTCTGGATACGTTTTCTCCCTTTCTTCTCAACTGCTTAGGTATGTGTACGTCTGCAGTGACTCCAAATATGTGCATGTGTGCTAATTTTGGTTTCCTATTATACATTACTTCATATGGTGTCTTATTTACAATACTGGACCAGGTTCTATTTTGTGTGTAATTTGAATAATGTAAGGCTTCTGACCAAAATTGTTTGCTTAAGCCAGCATCCTCCAATGTGCATCTAATCATGGTTTGTAATGTGGAATTCTTTCTCTCTGCAATCCCGTTCTGAAACGCAGAAAATGGACTAGACGTGTAATGTAGCATTCCTCTATCCTTTAACCATTGGGAGAATTCTTTAGACATGAATTCACATCCCCTATCTGTCATAATTTGTTTTATTCTGATATTGTGTTGTGTTTCTATGCGTTTGTAAAATTCCTTAAATTTTTGAAAGGTTTCATCTTTGTGTTTTAATGTATAAACAAACCCATAACGGCTATAATCGTCTACTATTGTCAGGAAGTAACGTTTTCTATAGGTGATTGATGGAGTTAATGGGCCAACTAAGTCCATGTGTACTAAGTCAAAAATTTTATTAGTTGATCTAGTAGATTTTCTTGGCCTGGGACTAGTTTTTAGTTTTGTAGATTTACATACTGAGCATTCCAAATAGTTTTCACAATTTTTTATTTTGACACCTTCTGCGTGTTCAGTCATTTTTTGTACTACAGGAAAACTGGCATGTCCTAACTTCCTATGTAAGATGTGAGCACACTCATCATGAATTGGTTTACCTATTTTTGGTTTTTTTTCATTGTGTGCATCTGCGTGATCATGAGATATTTTACATTCATCATTGTCACTGTTGCTAATATTTTCATCATCTGCTTCAATACAATCTTCCATATTTGAATCAATGTTATGCAACCATTTTTCCTTTGTTATCAGATAAGGTAGGCCTCCTTTAATCATCACAGTGCCTATATTTATTTTATTCTTCTCCAAAGTCGCTTTTCCCTTTGAGAAAACTATATTAATGTCAGAATCTCTACTTAGTTTTATGGCACTTAGTATGTTATGAGGTATTTCAGGTATTAACAATACCCCCTCTATTTTTCCTAGACCAGGCAAGGTTACATTTCCTCTGCCTAATACTTGAACCTTTTCTTGGTTAGCTACCTTTATTACAAATTTATCTTCTGTAAATGAAGACAATATATTTTTGTTATTAGTGGTGTGATTAGTTGCTCCAGAATCAATAAGCCAATTATTGTTCTCATTTTGCTGTATTTTAGTGTTGTCTTGTTTATTTAATCCATTCAGTGAACCAGATTTTCTATCCTTTGAATTATCTCTGCCCCCTCTATTCTCTTTGTAATTTGGTGGGCTTCTATATCTATGTCTATCTATGGAAGACTGTCTATAATTGTATTTGTTCCTATATTCTGACTTATGTCTTTCCTTTGAAATTTTGGGACAATCTCTTCTATTGTGTTCCCTGGATCCACAATTGTGACATTTGAATGTTTCATTATATTTTTCTTGGAAAGCTACTTTCCTATAAGGTTTGTGTTCTGTGTGATTGCTAGAACGATTTCTTCTTGAATTGTCTTCTGCTATCAATTTATTGGATAGACTTTCTATGGATAAATATCCTAGATTGATAGTGTCTAAATGTGACATAAAACTGTCCCATGATGAATCAAGTGAGTTGATAATAACACTTTTCATTGTTTGGTCTGAAATCACCTCCCCTCTCAAATGCAGCTCAGCTCTTATTTTGTTTAAAGATATTAAATGCTCACTTATGGAAACCCCTGGTTTCACTCTAGATGAAAAAAAATCCTTAGACATTCTTGTGGTGGTAGCCACACTATCGCTGTGAAACAAATTAAACATGCATTGAATAATTTCTGAAACAGTCAGATTAGGTTTGATGCTATGATACATTGCAGGAGACACACTAGATATTATTAAGAAAAATGCTCTATGGTGTAAACAATCTATTTTTAAAGTCCAAGGTCTTTTTGGGGGACTAGTGATAAAAAATAGTAAATTTTCCTTCATAAAGACAACCTGGAGCTGTTGATACCATTCTTGCAAATTAATGCCATCAACCCTTAGTTTTGGGAAGTCACTGGGTAAATTTCCGACATTATTTTGTCCATTACTTACGACCTGAGGTAGTCCGTGGTCTCGCAAGTGTAGAAAATTGCAAAACGGCATGGGGATGCTCGCAACGAGTCTGCGTGGTTCTCTCGCCAGTTCATGTCTTCCCGGACCGTCTGCGTAGTTTCGCGCATGCGCGTTGTCCATTTCTTCTTTGGAGTCGTCGTGGAAGGTTCTCTCCATTGCGGCTGGCTCGCTCTGCTCTGCTTCAGACGAGTCGGTCTCTGGTTCGACCTTGGGAGTTCTGACGACGGCGGCTGCTCTTCTTTTTCTTTTGGGGGCGTTGGCACTTGCTTCGGTCTGTGGTGTAGGGCGGAATCGACAAGGCTCTCTGGGTTCGGGCGTCGTCGCTTTCGAAGTCAGGATGGGAGCGGGCAGGTCTTGAGGTATCGGCTTGCTCGCTCGCTTCTTCGGTGGCTCTTTGGTAATTTTTAGTTTTGGCCCAAATGCAGCAAAAAGTGTTTTCATTGCTGATTTTATTTGGGATTTTGTTGAGTCATCTTCACTTTCTGATTCTGATTCTTCTGAGGAGTTCGAATCTTCTTTTTCATTTTCGTTGTCTGATAACGTTTTTCGCACCAGAAATTTTGAATTGAGCATTTTGATTGGCTCTGCTTCGCTCACCTTGGAGGCCTGTTGAAACCAAGATGGCTGCCATTCAAAATTTCGCGCGGGATCACTGTTTTTCTTCTTCGTAATGACTTTCTCTGCAGTCATATCACTCACTGTTTTTGGGTCTTTAGACTTCTCATTAGTGATGTTTTTCTCTCTCGCTGCTCCGCTGTTCTTCAGCATTTCTTGGAGGTTCGCGATGAGGCTTTCATCATTCTTCTGGCTTTTTAATAGTTTTAATATCTCTGACCTGAGTTCGTTATTCTCTATTTCGATTTCCTCCTGGTCATCATTTTCGTCTATTATTTCTTCGTCTTCAGTGGTATATTCTTCGGATTCTCTCGAAATTGCGTTTGTGGATTCGTTGATTATTTCTTGTTCTGTTTCCATTTCTTTGCTGTAGGCCCTGGTGTTGGGCCTATCTTTCTTAGACATTTTTTAAGTTTTTTATTGAGTCAATTAACCATCCTCTGCTACCAGCTTGTTGCAATATTTTCAGGATCAGACTCAATAAAATTAGTGAGAGTTAAAGGTTTAAATATACTTCCTTTTATTTACAATAGGCATTCTATATTCACTGAATATTCACAGATAGAAGCCAGGAAAAGGGTGTAGGTGGCTCCTTATATATACAATGGGTGGAGCTATAAATGGGAGTGGTGAATTATGAATACATTAAGAAGTGAAGAATAAGTTAACCCCTGATACCCCATTCATATACTATTTACACATTAGAGAATAAGGCATTTACATCTAACACTTACATTGTCAGCAAGTTATTGAAAGAGCAGTTTAAATCTAGAACAGCAGCCACAGGACTGAGTCTATTGAAAAGAATTTCAAAACTTGTTCCTGTAAGTCCTTTGGGCCTCTATCCCAAGCTATACCTCCTATTTGAGATTAGTGGCTAGGTAATTCCTGCTACCAACATTAATCTTACTGAGAATAGCTCATCTGACATCCTTCCAATTAATTCCTGCATGTGAGAGGTTATTGTACCCATATTCCTCCTCCTGCTCTCCTTTCTGTAAAAAAAAAAAAAAAACAGAACAGAACAACAAAGTTGGAAGGGACCTTAGAGGTCTTCTAGTCCAACATGCTCAGGCAGGAAACCCTATACCAGTTCAGATCCATGGTTGTCCAATCTCTTCTTAAAAACTCCCAGTGTTGGAGAATTCACAACTTCTGGAGGCAAGTTGTTCCACTGATTAATTGTTCTGTCAGGAAATTCCTTAATTCTTAATTCCTAACTATCAGGAATCCACCTTAATTCTATGTTGCTTCTCTTCTTGATTAGTTTCCAACCATTGATTCTTGTCCTGCCTTCAGATGCTTTGGATAATAGCTTGAGTCCCTCTTTGTGGCAGCCCCTGAGATATTGGAACACTGCTATCATGTCACCCTAGTCCTTCTTTTCATTAAACTAGACATACCCAATTCCAGGATATATGTCCCCTAATCATCTTTGTTGCTCTTCTCTGCACACTTTTTAGAGTCTCCACATCTTTTTTACACTGTAGGGACCAAAACTGGATGCAGTAGTCCAATAATGCCTTATCAAGGCATTATTAAGTGGTACTAACACCTCACGTGATCTTGATTCCATCCTGTTAATGCAGTCTAAATCTGTGATAGCTTTTTTGGCAGCTGCAGCACACTGTAGGCTTATATTTAAGTGATTGCCCTCTAGGACTCCAAGATCCCTCTCCCAGTTACTACTATTGAGCCAGGTATCACCTATACTACCGTGTTTTCCGCAAAATAAGACCTGATCTATAGGTTTTTTGGCTCCAAAATAAGCACTAGGAGAAACACGATTTCAGGGTGATCAGCCTGGCTGGGTGGCCCATGCCCTACAGTGTGCAGACAAAAGGCAGCAAGTGCATGGGGGCTGATGGTGTCCTGCAGCAGCCACTGCCTGCGTATTGCAGGCAAGTTGATTACCTGTCCAAGCAGCAGAGGCGCAGGGTGGAGGCATGCAATCTGGACATACCGTGCAGGCCAGGGGAAAGCAGAGAGTTGGTGGGCCGGAGTGGGCAGCCAGCTGTGGGAAGCTTGTCTTTATGTCTCTTGGCTTGCCTGTGGCCTGCGCAGAGCATCAGGTTCGTCTGCCTTCTCTCCCCTGCACCTCTGCCTCCATCTGCTGCTGGTGTTGCCGCACAAAGATGAGCCTCCTGTGGCCGGCAACCCGCTCTCACCCACCGACTCTCGGCTTTCCCATGGCATGTCTGGATTGCCTGCCTCCCCCCGCCTCTGTCACTACCTGCTGCTTGGACAGGTAATTAACTCACCTGTACTGCATAGGCTACGGCTGCTGCCAGACACCATTGGTCCCCATGCCCTCATTGCCTCCAGTGCTGGACACCCTCCCCCCCAACCCCAGGCTGCTGATGATCTTCACTAGGGTTTATTTTTGGGGTAGGCCTTATAATCAGGCTAGGGCTTATTTTCATGGTAGGTCTTATTTTGGGGGGAAATGTGGTATACCTGTGCATTTAGTTTGTCTTGCCTAAAGTTTCATAAATACTCCTATTTGCTAATTGTAATCACACATTCCCAACTGCCTCTCCTTTTTCTGAAGGGTACTGATTCAGTTGATCAACCACAGATATAAACCTTTCCTCCAAAGATCATGGGATCAGCAAGCAAGCACTTCATTCAACAGAGGACGTTAAAGCAAACATGTTTTTTGACTCACAAACCAAACAACTTTCTTAAAGCAGCCGATCATGATTATTCACTCATTCCAACTATGTATAATTATTCCATTACAAATCTCGATGAAAATTTATTCTCATATAACTCTAGTCTCAGGATATTGCTCCACAGATATGATAAAATGAACTATGAACCTCATAAACCCATAACAATAGCAACATTTGTTTTAAGGTTGCATATTTTTTTTCTGAAACAAACACAGCTGTTCTTCTGGAAAGGTTTAAAACTTTAAATTGTACAAAATGTGATTAATGTACATTTTTGAAAATATATTCTTCACATGTGAATGTATAGATTGAAGCGTGTTCTTTATTGGCTAGACTCATTGTTAAGGAGAATAGTGGAAAGTCTTGTGGGACTGGTCCAGTCATGGTATATAAATATATACATGTTCATTACATCCACTACAATCAATAGATTAAAAAAGTAGCTCTGGTCATATTTGGACCTCTTCTCAAGAAAGATGAATGATCTAATCCTGAAAATATCCATTCCATAATGAAAGGAATCTCATTTAATCAAACCATATTCTGCTGAAAATTTAGTCTAAAGATTTTTTTCCTTTGGTTAAAGAAAACTGATATTAATATACCAGTTTCTTTCTTTGTATGGTTCCTCCCTTTTAAGACAAAAAAATATGACACATAATAAACATATAAAGAGGCTGGGTTTAGGCATAAGCTAAACAAAGTACAACTACAACCTTAACCTATTGAACCCCGAGGTGGCCAGAGCAGAACCTTCAGAAGAATCTTCCAAGTTTCCAAGGAATTTGTTAGAAAAAGAGATTAGGGTTAGGATATCCTTACCAAGTATAATGTTTCCTACCCAAACTAGAAGCAACTTCCAGAACTGCTAGATTCTTCAAAGTGTTTTGGACTATCTTCCAGAGTCACAGGGTACTTTGAAATCTTGCTGGAGAAAGGCTAGAGAAATTCCCTTTGATATATCAGATAAGCCTGAAGTAACCCAGGGCGTGTTTAGTTTCTTTCAAAGCTAAACCTTTGGGGATTCCCTATTAAGCAGAATGGAGGGAAAAGAGAAACTGCAAGTTTCCTCTGAGAAATGTTTCTTTTTTCTCATCCCCACCCTCATGCCACTATGAAAGGAAAAAAAAAAAAAAGAGAGAGAGACAGAGAGGAGTAACACTCTTTCATACATACACTTAGATTTAAAGTGTACAGGTTATGAGAGCTAGTTCAGCAGAAATTCTGGAGAATGACATTTAGCCTAGGTGTTGAACATTTCCAGTTATTTCTGTCAGCTATAACCTTTGCTGATCCAGTCAGGTTTCATAGTGGTCACTCATGTCTTGATCACATCCTGTGTTTGCAAAATCCTCTAAACGGGACAACCTTTAAAATCTCTATAAATTGCAGATGAGTTTCAATACAGCACTAACCTATGCAAAGAACCATGTCTGTACTGAAAGTTCAGCACTGGTTACTAGTTGTTACTAGTTGTTACTAGTTGTTTAGCAGGCCAAATTTAAACTATGGTAATATTTGTCCTAAAACCCATAATGGTTTAGGGCCTGATAATCTGAAATATTTTATCATCAGTAAACTATTCAAATCTGTGGCAAAAGCTTGTCCCACTCTTGTGACATAAGAGCTATGAGGGGTTTGTATATCTGGCACTTGAGGGTGATCAGTATGCAGTTTATTTGCCAAAGGGACCAGGCCTTTAAAGTGAAGTTGCCTTCTTTGTGGTTTAATTTAATTTTATTTTCCATTTTTATTTTGTGTGTGCATCTATACTGTAAACTAATTAGAGCATTCTCTATGAAGAGGTGTGTGCAACATACAGTTGTTTTTAGTTTAAAAATGAAATTTTAATCTAAATGTTTACATTTGATTTAAAAGTATTTGTTACATCATTATATTGTTAGATAAAAATAAAACTAAATTTTTAGCTTAAAAGTTGCTCTGTTAACACTTCCCTTTATGGAAACCTAGGGATTTCATAGAGAAGGGCCCAGGAGGAGGGTCTTTTCTGCTGTTGCTCCAGCCCCCTGGAACATCTTGTGTCTCCCTCCCCATGTAAGGTTGGCACCAAACACTTCCTATCTTTTCATAAGGGGCTAAAGACAAGGCTTTGGCAGTCAGCTTGGGACACCAATAGGGAAACAGCGCAATATAGTTGATTGAGTAATAACAGAACCCATCTCCCCCCCCTCTGTCCTCTTCCCCTCTCCATGTGTCTTTGGTTTTAATGTTCGTTTTAAATCTTTTATGTTTTAGCTTAGATGTAACTGTAAGCCGCCTAGAGTTACCCTATGGTAAGATGCACAGCCAATAAATTTTATTGGGTGTTGGTGGAAACCTACCGTTTACCTCAGCTAAGCAGACTTTTCTGATCACCAAACACAGAAACAAACATGTGGCCCATCCTCCTTTCTATCTAGGACTAAGTAGATTCCTCTGAATAGGGTGGCCAATAAAAGTTTGTAAGTGTGTGCGTCAGTGGTGGGTTTCAAAATTTTTTACTACCAGTTCTGTGGGCGTGTCTTGGTAGGCGTGGCATGTCTTGGTGGGCATGTCTTGGTGGAGGTGGCAGGGGAAGGATACTGTAAAATCTCCATTCCCACCCCGCTCGGGGAAGATTACTGCAAAATCCCCATTTCCTCCCTATCAGCTGGGAATTGGGAGGCAGAGAATAGATGGGGGTAGGGCCAGTCATAATTTTTACTATCGGTTCTCTGAAGTACTCAAAATTTCTGCTACCGGTTCTCCAGAACTAGTCAGAACCTGCTGAAACCCACCTCTGGGGGTGTGCGTGCGTGTGTGCGCGCACGGGTGGCTGGGTGAATGTGTCTCCCACACCTCAGAGGGATCTGGTGATCAGAGAAGTCAGCTTAGCTGAGGAAAACGGAAATTTTCCACCAACGCCCCATCCGTTTGGCTATTTCTCAATCTTACATATATAGTGCTTATAGGACTGCAACTTTAACTTGGGTTT
Organism: Pituophis catenifer annectens; assembly: GCF_029215685.1. Lineage (NCBI taxonomy): Eukaryota > Metazoa > Chordata > Lepidosauria > Squamata > Colubridae > Pituophis > Pituophis catenifer. The sequence continues at coordinate 90,818,678 of NW_027256884.1, forward strand.
CGCTTTCTGCCACCCAGACGACATCCAAACAAAACTTCCCGTGAAGCAAAGCGACGATCCTTTGAGCAGGAGAAACTTCTTTTTCGGCGCTCTCCCTCAAACTCGGTTCTCCAAGAGTTCTGCAGCTTTGCTTTAGCGCCACTTTAGATTAGCCGCCGTCGCCGCCGCGGCTTCTCAGGTCCGTTTTCTTTTCGGGTTTCAGGCGCGAATCCGCGATCGCAGAGCGTCGTTGTAAGTATGGCTGAGTCAACTATTTAAAATAACCCAAGGTAGGGCCCGGTCGTAGCCAAGATTACCGGACGGGTCCTGTTCCCTCCACTACTTTTCCCGAATGGCTGTGTTTTTCCGGTTAGGATAATAGCATTTATAGCCTTGTGCATTCAGAAGTGAGCGCCTCCAACCCCCCCCCCCCTTTCCCACGGAGCTGCTCCTGAGTGATAGAATAAACAGGGCACTGCCCGAACTCTTGAAGCGTCTTCCTTAATGGAGCCTAGTCCTTCATAAATAAGGGGGGGGGGGTATCGCAGCAATTCGGATCATGTGGGGTTTTTATTAAATAAAAGAATCACGTGTATTCGGAAATATACCACCCTCCTCCTCCTCCTCCGGAGTTTTTAAGGGTTTGTTGCTGCTAGCGATTGTGGCAGAAGGCAACACCCACGGCAAAGGCCGAGAGAAAGCGGAAGAGAACGGCATATAAAACCAAATCCCTGACGCCCCACTTACCCCTTCAGGAGCTTTTTCGCGAAGGAGGGGGAGATGGGGCTGTCTAAGTGACCCAGTGGCTAAAACACTGAGCTTTGTCGATCAGAAGGTCGGCAGTTCGGCGGTTCGAACCCCTAGGACAGGTCTCCTGCGTGAGCAGGGGGTTGGACTAGTTGACCTCCAAGATCCCTTCCGACTCAGTTACTGTTAACAAGGGGAGGCCAAGCTAGGACTCGGCCCAGACAGGGCGCTTTGGACGGCGGTTGCTGCCGACTCCGTAGGACGGAATTGGGGTTTAGGTATCCGGGGCCGTTGCTAGCAAAGAACCCGGAGTGGCGAACGGGGGAAACAAAACGATTTGATTTTCTTTCTTTCTTTCTTTTTTTTTTTTAATTCGGCTTAACGAAAGCCACAATGTACTGTAGGGACTTTCGACGAGACTGGGAGAATTGTGCACCTGTGGTCTCCGAAGCGATTGCTTAATCCTGTAGAGCCGGGGTACTGTCCCTTGCCTTGTGGCTTAAATTACTGGCAGGCTAAATGCGATGAGCCTCGAGGTGTCTTATCACAGAAACACTTTACAATTGAATCGATCTCCCCTCCTCTCCCCCCCACCCCCCCGGGGTAACAACGCCTTTTCATAAACTTCACAGCTTCGCTTATTGAGAGTTCCGTTTTTTTCCGGAGCGTTAGTTCCTTTAGTAGCTTCCGCTGCACGTCTTGCTTAACTTGGTTACTGAGTTAACCTATCTCCATAGCGTGCACGGGACGTAAAGTCATAAAAGGGCTGGGATGACCTTGCCTCTGCTGCAAGCCTGTGTTTTTTTTTTGTTTTTGTTTTTTTTAAAAAAGAGAGAACCACCAGAATATTCTGCAGGGTGTTTAATATATATACCAATCTTCCTTCCTCCAATGAACAGGACAATCCTAGCATATCTTGCAATACTGTGTATTACACAGAATTGTTTTGACAGTGCGGTATTGTTTTGCAACTTGAATTTCATCATGGGTTTGATTTAGAAGCACTGACAAGAGTAGATTTGAGATACATACTGAGAACATACAATATTTGATATATGTTCTCAACACACCACATACACAATATTCAAAAATCACCCATGTATATAGCAAAATTGATTAGGGTACTATTGACTTTTATGCCTTTGGATTTTTTTTTTTTTTAATTTGCTTGGAGGCGGGTTGCTAAATGTGTGCAACACAAACAAAAGTAGGGAAAACTGATTGTTAAATGGACCAACTCATTTTTCATGGGGTTAAAATGAACCAGGAACTTATTTTAGTATTTAGTCAGTGTTAGAACTTTTCATTCATTGGCTAAACTGTTGGAAAAGAAGGAGCAGGTTTTTTTCCACCGTGAAAGTGGCAGAAAGGAGATGATTTACCTCTGTGTCAGGCTCTAGAAAGAATTGAAATAAATTCTTTGTTTTAAATGGTCTTATTTAAAAGCTACTTTTTGTTTTTTACTTTTGTTTCATACATGAGAAAATATCTATTAAACTGTATACAATTTCCCCCCCATTGGTTGTGGATAACACCTGCCCTCAGTAACTGAGAATGAGCATTATTTAGGCTTTGCATCTCCTGACAGCAAAATGTTTATATTATTCATTAAAGCAGCCTATACTTTTTGAGGTTTCTGCATGAATTGACTTGTTAAAGCCGCCATTTTTCTTTCAGTTTTTTTTTATTTATTTTTTATTTTATTTTTGAATTTGTATACCGCCCTTCTCCCTGAGGACTCAGGGCGGTGAACAGCCAGATAAAAACATCAGATACAAATATTAAAACACATTTAAAAATATATATAGATTTGGCCCCATTAATTAAAACGATAAGCAAAACAGAACAATTAAAAAAACCCTTAAAAAGAAATTAAGCCAGCCCGGCTTGTTGAAAAAAGAAAGTTTTAAGGGCACGGCGGAAGGCACTGAGGTCATGGATTCTCCTTATCTCAGGGGGCAACTGATTCCAGAGGGTAGGTGCCCCCACAGAGAAGGCCCTCCCCCTGGGGGTCACCAGCCTGCATTGTTTGGCTGATGGCACCCCGAGGAGGCCCTCTCTGTGGGAGCGCATGGGTCGGTGGGAGGTCGTCGGCAGTAGGCGGTCTCGAAGATAGCTAGGCCCTATGCCATGGAGCGCTTTAAAGGTGATAACCAACACCTTGAAGTGCACCCGGAAGACCACCGGGAGCCAGTGCAGTTCACGCAGGAGCGGTGTTACATGGGAGCGCCACGCTGCTCCCGTCACTACCCGCGCTGCTGCGTTCTGGACCAGTTGGAGCCTCCGGGTGCTCCTCAAGGGGAGCCCCATGTAGAGAGCATTGCAGTAATCAAGGCAAGAGGTTACGAGGGCATGAGTGACTGTGCACAAGGAATCCCGATCAAGAAAGGGCCGCAACTGGCGGATCAGGCGAACCTGATAAAAGGTCCCCCTGGTTACAGCCGTCAGATGTTCCTCCAAGGACAGCTGCGTATCCAGGAGGACTCCCAGATTGCGAGCCCTCTCTGTGGGGGCCAAAGACTCGCCCCCAATAGTCAGTGATGGAGTCAACTGATTATATCGGGATGCCGGGAACCACAGCCACTCAGTCTTGGAAGGGTTGAGCTTGAGCCTGTTCCTCCCCATCCAGATCCGTACAGCCTCCAGGCACTGGGACATCACTTCAAGGGCATCGTTGGGGTGGCCTGGGGTGGAGATGTACAGCTGAGTATCATCAGCGTACTGATGGTATCTCACCCCAAAGCCACGGATGATCTCGCCCAGCGGCTTCACATAAATGTTGAACAGGAGGGGCGAGAGGACCGACCCCTGAGGCACTCCACATATAAGAGGCCTCGAGGTCGACCTCTGCCCCCCTGCCAACACAAACTGCGACCGGTCGGAGAGAAAGGAGGAGAACCACCGTAACACGGTGCCCCCCATCCCCAACTCTTCCAACCGGTGCAGCATGATACCATGGTCGATGGTATCAAAAGCCGCTGAGAGGTCTAACAGGACCAGAACAGAGGAGCAACCCCTGTCCCGAGCCCTCCAGAGATCATCAACCAACGCGACCAATGCCGTTTCCGTGCTGTGCCCAGGCCTGAAACCAGACTGGAACGGATCCAGATAGGATGTTTCCTCCAGGAATTGCGGGAACTGTCGCGCGACCACACTCTCAACAACCTTCGCCAGGAAGCGAAGGTTGGAGACAGGACGGTAGTTGGCCAATATTGCTGGATCCAGGGACGGCTTCTTGAGGAGAGGCCTCACCACCGCCTCCTTCAAGGCCGCAGGGAAGTAACCCTCACTCAACGAAGCGTTGATAACACCCTGGAGCCAGCCTCGTGTAACCTCCCGGGAGGCCAGTACCAACCAGGAGGGACACGGGTCCAGTAAACATGTGGCCGCACTAAGTCTCCCCAAGATCCTGTCCACATCATCGGGAGTCACAGCATCAAACTCCTCCCAGATAACATTCTCAAGACTATTCCTCGTCACCCTGCCCTGATCTACCCAGTCAGAGTCCAAGTCCCCCCGGATCTGAGCGATTTTGTCATGCAGGTATTGTCCGAAATCCTCCGCCCTGCCTTCCAAGGGATCCTCCCGCGCTCCCAGATGGAGCAGGGAGCGGGTTACCCTGAACAGGGCGGGCCGGACGATTCCCTGATGACGCAATAGAGGCGGAAAAGTAATTAAACTTTGCCGTCTTTATCGCCACTAGGTAGGTCTTAATATGCGACCTTACCAGTGTTCGGTCAGATTCAGCGCGACTGGCCCTCCAACCGCTCTCTAGGTGTCTTTTCCAGCGTTTCATCTCCCTCAGTTCCTCGGTGAACCAAGGAGCCGCGAGGGATCGACACCGGGTCAGAGGCCGCAAAGGCACGACTCGATCCAAGGCCCCACCAGCCGCCCGGTCCCAGGCAGCTACTAGGTCCTCGGCTGAGTCGTGTGCCAGATCATCAGGAATTGGCCCAAGCTCCGTCTGGAACCTATCAGGATCCATCAGGCGCCTGGGGCGGACCCATCTAATTGGGTCCGCCTCCCTGCGGCGGGGTGTAGCGGTACGAAGGTCCAGACGAAGGAGTGAGTGATCTGACCATGACAAGGGTTCCATATCTATATCCCCTATAACAAGATCACTCAACCACTGGCCAGAGACAAAAATCAAGTCTAGAGTGTGTCCCCCCCTGTGAGTGGGGCCATGAACTAACTGGGTCAGGTCCATGGCCGTCATGGAAGCCATGAACTCCCGAGCCATCCCAGACGTTTCACCAACGGATGGCAAGTTGAAATCACCCATGACCATAAGCCTGGGTGTATCAACTGCCACCGCGGCTATCACGTCGAGTAGCTCAGGCAGGGCTGCTGCCACGCAGCAGGGAGCCAGGTACGCAAGCAGCAAGCCCATCTGAACCCCATGACCCCATCTCACGAAGAGGGACTCACATCCGACAATCTGAGGCACAGTGGTCTCCCTCGAACCAAGACCTTCTTTAACAATAACCGCCACTGGGTTATTTGAATTTTTCTTTCAAATTCATGCAGAAATCTAAACAAAGCATCTGTATGCTGCTTTAGTGAACAGCATACAGGAGCTTTGATTATATCTTTTGCTTAAGTTCTTAAGCACTTTTTCTAAATCATTTTTAAATGTTCAAGTAATTATGTAAAAAAAAGATACTGTATACAATAAAACAGCTGAAATGTATGCAATTGAGATGTCTAGGTAAATCATAGTATGCTTTTTAACTTGTTTTTATTTCAGATTTTAATCTTATTGTTGCAACACATCATGTGTTCTGGCCTGTTGGAGAACTATGTGGCTGCCATGGTGTTGAGTGCAGCTGGAGATGCCCTGGGCTTTTGTAATGCAAAATGGGAATTCCAAACAAGCGGCGAGAAAATTCACAACGAAGTAGCCAAAATGGGTGGCGTGGACCAACTTAGCATAAAAGGTTGGAAGGTCAGCGATGACACCATTATGCACTTGGCTACAGCTGAAGCCTTGGCTGCTGCTGGAAAAAACCCAGACTTATCCCACTTGTACAAACTCCTTGCAACAAACTACAGGGATTGTATGAGTGACATGGCTGGACGATCTCCAGGTACATTTTTAAAATGTTTCCATGGGAATGAGTAGATTAGGATTTATCAAATGTCACGCTTTACCAGGTATATTCTGCTTCACTGTTGGAAAAGCTCCATTTACAACTCTGTTTATTGGCCTTTTTTATGATTCCTGCTTTAATGTAAACCTACTTTTTCTGACCTGCAGAGCCATTTCTGGCTACAATTGCTGAAAATTATTGGATGCTTTAGTAGCCACAGTTCATATTCAATTTATTTTTTTCAAGTCAGATCTTATTAGAGGGATAACACCATGTGGTTCCAGATGGTTTGGAATAAACACCCCCACTCTCTCAGGGCATTGGGTATGTTGATTGGGAATGATGGGGCTTAATTACCAATCTAGGGAGTAGCAGCATGTAGAAGGTTAGCAGAGATATAAGAATGAAATGAACTCAAAATTGTAAAATTGTAGGCTAAGGCAAGATCTATCCAAATATTTACCCAATTACTCAATTTTCCCTCCTAGCATAGTTAGCTATTTCTCTTCCCTGAATTATAGCTCCTTCTCTTAATCAGGACAAACATTTAAATCTCTTCAGTCTATCCATAGAACGTACCAAAATTTGATTCAAGTATATTGTGGCATTTTCCTTTCCCATCAAATATATTGAAGATCCTGGAAAACTTTGACTAGTCCAGAATGCAGTGGTTTTTATAGTAATGGGAGTCTCTAGGTCAGTGATGGTTAACCTTTTTGGTGTCGAGTGCCCAAAGTGTGCGCAGACGCATGCAAATGCACACACACGTGCCAGAACTCCCAAAATGCAATTCAAGTGCCCCCCCTGTGCATGCCCCCCTGTGCATGCGCCTCCCCCGTGCATGCACCCACTCCCCCCTGCGTCCCATTTTGGACCTGGAAGCATCCTGCACCAACCTGGAAGCCAAAATGGGGCATGGGGGAGGCTGCGTGAGGCTCCCCTGCCCCATTTTGGGTCTGGAAAGCTTCCTGTGCCAACCTGCACCCCCATGCATGCACCCTACTTCCTGCACATGCACGTGTGCGTCCCCCCATGTACCTCGTGCATGCGCAGCAGATACCCGGATATCAGCTGACCAGCAGGAGGCATGCATGCATTGTGATAGATCTGGGCTGGGCCAAAAGCTGGTGTGCCTGCAGAGTGGGCTCTGCGTGCCACCTATGGCACGTGTGCCATAGGTTCGCCATCACGGCTCTAGGTTTTCTCACGCAAAGCCTCTATTGTGAGAGTTGCGCTGTTTATCAGTTCTGTTCCAGGTGCAATTCCAGGTGTGGTAACTCCCAAACCTGAAAGCCCAACATGGTTGAAAAGCCCAACATGGTTTAGAATAACTAATGGACCATCTTTTTCCAGTGTAATTGGAAAGGGGGAAGTTTCTGTGTTCATTTGACTGTTATCGAAACAGATTTTCTATGCTGTGATTCCTCCTTCTTTGGAACAGCCTTCTTCCCAACATCAGATTGTTTCTCACTGATTTTTCAGAAAGCAACTAAAAACTAACTATTGGGAATAGATTTGTGATGAGGGGATTACTATATTACTGGTTAAATTCCCATTTGTTTAAGGATAAAGTAATATATTCTGCTGAGTGACAAATCATGGTTCGTGTGCCATTATTTATTTAATTTCTGTAGCCATCTATCTCAGCCAAGTGATTGGGTGAAGAATACAAAATATATATAGCTGAGAAAATTTTTAATAATTGCCAGTAAAGCCAAGAAAAGGCATCCTTAATCCTGGCACATAGCCAGGTTTTTAAAGCCTTATGAAAGGCTAACGGGGGCAGGATCATTTTAATTTCTGAAGGAAGGATGTTCCAAGGAACAGGGACCATGGCTGAGAAGGTACATCATCTGGTTCCTGTCAGTTGACATTTCTTGGCTGGTGGAATATGCACCATGCCCAACCTGCTGGACCAGACTGGACTGGTAGAAACTTTTGGGAAAAGATGGTCCCTTAGGTAATCCAATCCCAAGCCATATAGGGCTTTAAAGATGACAGGACCATGAATTGTACTCTGAAACACACTGGCAACTAATGCAGCTCACACAGTAGTGGCATTATATGTGACACGCTATTTATTACCTATGCAGCCGCATTCTCTTACCAATTGAAACTTACAAATGATCTTCAAGGACAGGCCAATGTAGAGCGCACTGCAGTAGTTCACACACAAAGAACTATACCCAAACCCAAGAATCCAGAGTTTGGCTTCATGCAATGTGTGAACCTAACACTTGCCTTTCGAGTTTTATTGAACAGGTATATTTAAATTTATATTTATCAATTTATTTAAATGTATAGATCCTTTTGATCCAAACAAGTCTTTAATCAGCTTATAAAAGAGAGTACAAAAATCCTCTAAAAAAAGCAAGGGTTGTACCACAAGAAAATAAAATCAGAAAAAAATAGAAAGTTCAAAGAAAATAAAACAAATAAAATGCAATTAATCTGATGTGTTTCTATGTCGTTTAAATGTCGTTTAAATGTTTCTGTTCTGTTCTTGTGTCTCATTAACATTCAGAACCCAGTGACTACTTGTGGAGGGATTCTGGGAACACCTAAAATCTATTAGTCTCAGGTTATGCACCACAGATATAGTGCTCAGATATGGTGTACTGTACTCTGAAAAATATAACTGAGGATGGGTTGTGTGTAAAGTGTGTATGCCATGCCATCATTCCCCTGAAAACTTCCAAATTAAGCTGAATGACAGTTTTAAATGACTTTTAGAAAAGTCCATGTCCATGGTTTGAGTTTCTTGCAGCTCCTTGTAGAGTAGCTTGCGGGCTTTCGGTTCTTGAGAAATTTATACATCTGTAAACTACCTTATTGTTTACAAGCCTGAAACTCTGCAAATCATAGGGATTTTCCCCTTCTGGACAAGGCATAGGGAAATTCCTCCTATTGCCCTGACCTTCAGAAAAGCTTGCAAAGTAACCTTGCTTTGTAAATTCTTGGTAGCTAGGTAGAAACTTTTCTTCAGAATCAGATTACATTAGTGAAGATAATTTATCTAAAGAAGTATTTTGTCAAACTAAAATTGTTTTTTTTTTTTTTTAACCATAGAAGACTACATGTCATCAAATTAACTCACTCTCTCCTTTACAAAAATACATCGTCTGTACCTTTCGGATCTTAAAGGGTTATAGAACTAGCAGTGGTCACCCAGAGTTAGTGAGTCTGATTCTCTGTTTAATAACGAACAACTATATTAAAATTCCTCCAGATAATGCCTGCCCAGACTTTGTTTAAATATACTCAGTTATGTGAAGCCTATTGCCACTCTGAGTAATTAGTTCCACTGTTAAACAGTTCTCTAATTCTTATGTGTTTCTGTAACTTGCATCATTCTCTGTTCTGTTCTGTACAATGATAGGGAACAAGTCTTGGTTTAGTTCTGTGCGAACCACACTGTCTTATGATTTTGAAAACCGGAAGATGTCTACTCTAGATCATTAAGCTCCAACCATTCAAGTACTACATTCTGCTTCCACCATTGCTAACCAAAGCCTGTCAGAAGTCCAATAACAATCTCCCATGCAAATTTTTGTTTGTTATTGTTATTGGGAGATTGACTGCCTCAATCTGTTCCCAAAAGATACTTTGAACTTCTCTCATGTTCATTAAAAATACAGAAAGAAAGAAGTTGTCAAATAATCCTTTCCTCCATTTTTCTCTCTCTGTCTCTGCCTCTCTCTCTCTCTCTCACATACACACAATTAGAATGTGCAACGATTCTCTGAATTTTCATGTAAGCTATACAGAGCATTGCAGATGTTGGGGAAAAAATGAATTCTTGTCTTCTAGGTGTAATGTATGCATACTATGGTATAAATTTAAAGGGTTTCCCACCCACATCTTTTGATTTATATACTGTATATTCTTTATACTGTACGTACTCAAAATTAGATCTCACAACTTTCAGTGGGACCTAATTCCATATAAGTGTACATCTAATTACATCCTCAGATGGTTTATTATGTTAATTATACTTTTTGTAATTATTACATTATTTGCTTCTTCAACCTACTTGCTTTACCAATGTTGTTAAGGCTGTTCAGATTTATGAACAGCATTAACAATTTTCAGTTTCACAGTGGTAAAACAGGCTTTTATACAAGAGTGGGTTTGCATTGAAATGGATTGCTAGTTTTTACTTTTTGCAGACAGTTTTCTATGATAGTTCAGTAGTATCACTATCGTTAACTGCTACTTTTATATTCTGTGTTCTTAAAATGTATTAGAAATGCAGCCCTCATCTTCAGGCAACATTGGCTAGGTTGATTAAGGATAATGGGTCTTATAAGAAAACATTTAGAGGGTTATTTTACAAAGAGGGTTATTTTACATTGTGCAAGAAGACAGGCACAGCAAAAGTTTATTCAGGGAAGATTTTTCTGATAATGGTATTAAGTCATTTGGAGTTATGTTTTGGAAAAGTTTGGTCTAAACTCTATTTCTAGAGTTTAATTTTATTGTTTTTGCTGCCTGCTTAATGAATGTTCTGATACAATGTTCCATCTTTCACAGGTGATACTTGCATGCATTATGCTATGAATTTGGATCCAGATGACCCAGATAGCTGGATACCTAGTTTCTGTGAAAGGGGAGGAGGGTGTGGAGCTGCCATGAGATCAATGTGCATTGGACTAAGATTTTGTCATCCAGAAGACCTGGAAACATTAATTGCAGTCAGTATTGAGAGTGGACGAATGACTCACCACCATCCGACTGGTTATCTTGGATCCCTTGCTTCTGCTCTTTTTACTTCTTATGCTGTGAATCACAAACCAATAAAGGAATGGGGAAAAGGGCTAATGGAGGTGATGCCTAAAGCAAAGGCCTATATCCAGAGGTCTGGCTTCTTTGTAGAGAAAAATTTGGAGCATTGGTAAGCATCGGTATTTGTGATGTTAATAGTTGAAAGTCTTAAGCATATCTGATATTTTTGTGACTGTATAGTGCTGAGCAAGCATTGAATATATTCTATCCAGACAACCCACATACATAATTTCGAACAAAAGGTTAATCTATGAGTAGTCTTCCTATTTGAGCTCGCAACTGGAGAACACAAGAGAGTTCCAGAATGGAGGGGAGAAGGTAACAGAATAAGATTTGAAAGGGACCTTGGAGGTCTTTGTTTAACCCCTTGGTCAAGCAGGAAACCCTATATCATTTCAGACAAATGCTTGTCCAATTTCTTTTTAAAAACCTCCAGTGTTGAAGTACCCTCAACTTCTGAAGGCAAGCCATTCCACTGATTGTTCTAAAATAGTCCCTGCGGATTTAGAATAATCCCCTAATCATTGCCAATTATAGGGGACAGTGCTCATCTCCGTTTCAAAGCCATTGAGTCAGCTCTGTCCGAAGATGGTCATGTGGCCAGCATGATATCACACAGTGCTCTTACCTTCCCACATTTGGAGTGAAACAAATTTTGGCCTCCTGGGCACCTGCATCCCTGACCCTGGCATCAGGGAAGGTAACAGCACTCCATGGTACCTATTTATCTACACACATTTGCATGCTTTCGAATTGCTAGTTTGGCAGGAGCTGGGGTGAGACCGGGAGCTCACCTTGTCGCATGGCGCTCAGTTCTTGAATCTGGGCTGCCAGCTTTCCAGTTGACAAGCCCAGCATCTTAATTGCTGGACTACCATGCCATGTACTGTCAAGAAATTTCTCCTTCGTTCTAGGTTCTCTCCTTGATTAGTTTCCATTCATTGCTTCTTCTTCTGTCTTCAGGTGCTTTGGAGAATAGGTTGATCCCCTCTTCTTTGTGGCAGACCCTTAGAGATTGTAAGACTGCTATCATGTCACCCTTAGTCCTGTTCATTAAACTAGACATACCTAATTCCTGCAATCATTCTTTGTTTTAGCTTCCAGTCCCCTAATCATCTTGTTCTTCTCTGCACTTTCTAGAGGCTCAACATCTTTTTTATATTGTGGAGACCAAAACTGTATGCAATATGTATTGTATAGGTAATAGGTAATGGGCAAAGCTACTTTCAATGCTGCATATCTTTCTAGACACTATTTGATAATTTATGCCTCAATCCTTCTAATTATATTGGGTCCATTTTTATATTTTATATATCTAAGGCAACATCTTCTAACTGGAATTTTCTTGTTACATTGGACTTCAGTTTTCCTCCATAATCTTCCAGCTATCAAGTGGGGAGGGTGGAGTGGTTAGAGTTTTAATACAAATTCATTAATTTACATAAATCTAGTTTATCAATAGAAACTTTGCATTTCTATTTCAGGAACTACTTTGAAAACCAGTGGAAGAGATACCTGGAAATCAGAGGCATCTCAGATGGGATCTCTCCTCCTTCCTTCCCTAAAGTATTTGGTGTGAAAGAGAGAGATGAATTCTACACTTCCTTGAGTTTCTCTGGGTGGGGAGGTAGTAGTGGCCATGATGCGCCCATGATTGCCTATGATGCCATCCTGGGTTCAGAGAACTGGACTGAGTTAGCTCTGCGGAGTTTCTTTCATGGTGGGGACAGTGACTCTACTGCGGTGATTGCTGCATGTTGGTGGGGGGCAATATATGGCTTCAAAGGGGTTAGTGAAAAAAACTATAAAAAAATTGAATACAAAGACAGACTGGAAAAAGTGGCTAAAAAACTCTATAATCTCAGCTTGACTACCTAAAAGTCCTACTGCTAGAGGTGAGGCAATTGTTAAAATTCAGCAAAACAAAATATTTACCTGTGAATTTGTAAAGGAATGTGAATAGTGAATACATCTAGATTTGATTTTAAATTATTCAGTAAATACTACTGAAAGATCTAACATCATCTGTCCTTAAAAAAACCTGAAGAAATTATTTGAATATAATGTAACGTTTAGCTGGAAAGGGAGAGGGTACCTCTCATTTTATTTGTAAAATTAGTTGGGACCTCTAATCTTTTGCGTTTTGTTTGTATTTAGGAATGTAGCAGAAGAATCTGAAACAAAACTTTGATACATGCATTGGGCTTTCTAGGAAGTGTGCAGGGATAAACATTGTCCCTGCTCCAATTTTATTTTTTGAATTGTAGTTTTAGATGATCAGAGCGAAACATTAGTCCTCTAGCTGCAACTGAGCTGTTGTCATCCATCATTTCAAATTGCTGCCATAAATATAAGCAATTCAAGTCCTGCCTTAGCCATGAAAGCCAGCTGAGTGACTATGGGCCAGTCACTCTCTCAGCCCAACTCACCTCCCAGGGTTGTTGTGGGGGAAATAAGAGGGTGGTGTGTTGGATACACTGACTGTCTTACTTGTATATAATGTATGTATGTAAAAAATAAAGGTGTGATATATATACATACATACATACTCTATGGACTTTTGACTGACATCTTTGCAAGCAGTAAACTACACCTTGGCCTCAGGAATTATAACATTTAAGTTTTGCTTAGCATTTTGCAAACTTCATTCAACCAAACAGAGTTTTGAAATAGTCCGAGTTCGATTGAAGACGTGTGGCTTATATATTATATGTATCCTGCCTTTATTATTTTTACAAATAACTTACACCAGTGAACACTCAATGTTCACCGAGAGACAATGACTGGCTCAATGACCATCCAGCTGGCTTTCACGGTAAAAGTGGAATTTGAACACGTGTCTCATTGTTTCTAGCCTGGTGCTTTAACCACTAGAACCAACTGGCTTTCAGACTAAAGAAAAGTCTTGTGTGTTTAAGGACAATCTCTTAAGGAAGAACAAATGATAAACAACATGCATAACTCCAATAATTGGATACTTTGCATAACTCCAATAATATACTGCAACATTAGCTTAGATTCCCTTTCCTTCCTCGGCATTGTTGAATCTTTAAGGAAAAGCTGATCTTCTCTTTGCCATTACAGCTAAGTTCCAGCAAAATTATACCTTCATAATCTTAGCTTTCAGAACGAAAGGGAAACAAACAAGTGAAATCCGCTCTGTACAAATGAGTCACTGTAGGCATTTGTTCAATGCTTATGTTGTATGCCCATGCCAGTGATGCCAAGCCATGGTAAGAGCGAGAATATTTTGGCTTGCTGCAGTTGAACATCCAAACTTGACATAAACAGCACATTAGGATTGTATCAATAAAATGTTAACAGTTCAAAACCATTAACACAGGACAATAAATCACCATTTTAACACAGTTTACTACAGCTTGCATGTGTGTTGTATAAAACATTTAGTGCAACATGGTACAAAGTTTCTCTTTAATAATAATAAAAAACACATTTTCTCACATCATGCAAAGGTAGCTTGTTTCTTTTTCTCTGGGTAGAGAAAGAGTGGTCCAAAAAGCTTTGTGAAAGCTTTTTGCAGGCGGTGTCCATGTTTTAAAAAGAAAGCCCATTCTGAACTGGTAATCAGTTTGGCAGCACAATGGACAAGTCATTTGCAAGTGATCCTTGGTGCTGCTTGTGGGACAATTCTTCCACTATTTAAGAGGCTTTATGACATCCATATACTTTCCCAAGAGTCCACAGTCCACAGATTGGAGAGCTAGCCACTGGATGTCGCTGTGGGATAACTTTCCATAAGCAGGCGTGCAGACGAGGATTGCTGGTAGGGAAGCATTAATGCTACTAGGTCAGTTGAAAACATTTTCAATGCAAAGATAAGAAACAATGATGTTTAGGGCACGGATTGTCCCACTGCCCCCTTTCCTTTTTAAGACCTTAACTCAATTACAGCTCCTGCCCTCCAGCAGTATATGTACAAGACGTTTTACATCAACAGAACCGTAGAGAGAAGCTAGGAACTTTCGAGAGAGTGTGTGTGTGTGCAGGTGTCTCATTTTCTTTTTAAATCCCCTCTCTTCTGAATAGACAGAATAGGCAGGCAGACTAAAACTATATGTGTTTTCAAATTGCACATTATATAAGATTAAGGTTTTGCAGAGGCAGATTTGGTTCTGGGAACTTTCTAGGTGCTTTATTAGAATTTTACAAGGGTGGGAGACTTTTCAAAACCTCTGAGCTTAGATCAATCCCTTCCCCCTTAAGAGCACCTGCCTCAACCTAAGGTCCTTTAGATGTGTTTTATTACAAATCTGTTATTTCTAGCCAGCATAACCAAAGGCCCTGCTGGCTGGGAATTATGCAAAGTGTAGTCTCCATCTATCTCAGAGACACCAGGTTGAGAAAGACCACTTGAATATTAGTATAACAGGCATGTCTTTCTCTTGACATAAGGAAAACCTTTGCCTTGGTGTTTTAACACCAACTCATCAAGTTTGTTATTCCCACAAATTGCTTTAATAAGGACAAATTAGCAAAACTATTAGTTTTCACTCTTCAGGAAGGAAAAACCTGCTGTATTGCTATCTTCTTACCACTGATCAACCACCTTCATGTCAAGACAGCATAACATGCTGGCATATATCGCTGACACTATGAATCACAGATTCACCTGTTTTATGAAAATTAGCAACTAGCTGTGCCAGGAAGACTTTTAGGAAGACAGTAAACACACTTTTTGTTTTTAAGTTTTTAAAATTTCCCTGTCTCTGCAACTAGAATCAGGGCACAAGAGATCTGGTCCATCATGTATAACAAGCATTTTCCTGGACAGCACATGGAAAGAGCTCTTGACTTGAAGTAGGAATTCCACCTGAACTGAACCAAGGTTCTCTTAATGCTGTGCCTTTCATAGAAAGAACAACAGTTCTTAGCCCAGCATATTTTCACTTACTGTGGCTTATGCAAGGCTGGTGGAATGAAGATGAAGGTTAGTATACCTGAAGAAATAAAGCTGAAATAACAAAGCAGCATATACATATATGGGAGGGAAGGAAGAACATTCCTACCCCTTCTTGCCTGATGTAAGCTTCTTTGTGTAGACAGTGTAGCTGGACACAACATTTGTAAGGAACAGAAGTTGGTCAGTATGTCAGTCCTTTCTCTGCTCTGTTTCAACATTCCACAGTTATTACAGTGCCAGGCCACACAAGGAGGCAGTTACTTCTGCACTGCTTCCTCAACTTTGGTCAAGATTAGGATCTATTTTTTTTCTGCTGCAATCTCTAAGGGTGATAGTGGAGCATATTTAAACCAGGACCTTTTTGGTCATTAGAATTAGACAGGCAATTGTACCTGGGGAAGTCAAGGTAATTTCTTTTTGAAGCTAAAAACAAAGCCCCTCCCCCATATGCATTTTCAGTCCTGAAGTAATAGGAAACATCCAGACGGAGATGGCAGAAACAATGCTGCTTAATATGTAGTATGGAGTGATCCTAGGTTCATTTCTCAAAAGCAATATGCAATTTCTCTGGTCCACTCCAAGGACATGTAGCTGCTGAAACAAGCCCATTTGATAAAATAAGCTTACTCAAAATAAAGTGCCCCACTTTGGCACAACCAGAGCCTAACTTAATCAATACATTCTGGAGTCTGTCCTCTGCATAATACAAGAATACATATTTGAGCAACAGAATTACAGCCCAGAAGACAAATGATGACACTGGATGAAAAGGAAAACAGTATGAAAATTCATTATATACAGCGAACAAATGGACATTCTATCCCCCTTAGCAATTGGCTGGTTCTTCACAGGCATTCTGGGGTGTTCAGGTTCCTCTAGCCCCAAAGGTGACAGGACAGTGTAGCAGAGGTAAGCTGGTATCCAAAAGTTCAGATGGTGAATAAAAATACAACAAAATAGACCTCCTTTGGGTTTCAGATGCAGCTTTACCTCTTTTAGGGCTCTGCCATTTAATCTATAGTTCCTGGATGAATGCTGAGAACAGGAGGCTCCAGACAAGTGGGGGAATAGTTTAGGTGTGGCTCTTTGATCCATAACAAAGGGACCCCGTTCTTTCCTTCCGAATTCTTGCTGGAATTTCGGCTTTTGAATCGCACCAGCAGAATGGTGATGATGAGAATGCCAAAAATGGGAAAGGGATAAAAAAATACGAAGTAGAACAGGGAGTCATTGTTGCAAATAACAGACTGCAGAGAGGAACCTAAAAAAGAGTGAAAGGGCAGTAATAAACTTTCAGATCAATAAATTTCTTTTTTCTATATATACCAAACATCTGTCTGTGAGTCTGTGCCTGTGTGTGCCTGCATCTCTGTTAAGTCAATCTTGATTTCTGGTAATTATATGGACAAACTCCAGTTCAGTTTTAAAATCCACACAATTTTCTTGGCAACATCTTCAGAAGAAAGCTATTGTTGTCTTCCTAGTATGAGAGACAACGATTGGCCCAAAGTCATCAACTGTCTTCTGGGCCAAAGACAAAACGAGAACAGGAATCTTCCTGCACCTAGTCCAGAGCCTCCACCACTAGACCAAACCTCCCCTTGTAAACAACTATTAAGAAGCAATATACCAAATTAGGCTAAAATCAATCCTGTGTGAATAGAACTTTTTTAACCAAAATGTTTTTTTTACTACAATATTCAAATTTAGCAACTGTATACTCAATAAAAATGAGTATAAATTGCCATATGTACAGGTCATGGATTGACAATCAAAGGGAAATTAATTTGTAGAACTTTGCTTCCTTTTGATCTCCGAGCTATAATCTTTCAAAAGAACGGTACTATTTTTAAAAAAGTACCATACCTGTAATTTTAAGAAAAAAATATATCAGAGACCGTGGAGAATAAAGATAGCATAGTGAACTAGATCCTGAGACATCCAGATTCAACTACACCCCTTCTAATGGAAACCCACTAGCTGATTTTAAATCAGTCATTTTCTTACCCGATTGATTTAATGAAGGGAGCTCTCCAAGGAAGCTGCCCTGAGCTCCTTAGTAAGGCAGTTAGTACATATGTGCAGTTATTTTCTCATATCAAACAAATTAAAAGTTTGAGGGCAAAACAAAAGTTTGGTCTTAATTAATGTTTTTGGCATCCGTACATAGTCCTGGATCTTAGGTTGCGTAGCTCTGCATTACAACGGGGAACTTCTAAGTTAGGAGATCCTCAATTTGCATGACATTTTGACACAGAAAAGTAGCTATTCCAGTTAATATGCAACAGGTTGCTAGAAGCCTGTCGTGCCAGAGATCGTTCTGCAGTGCTCCTGCAGTGCTAATTTTCTTCAATTTGTTTCAGAAAAAAATCTAAAACGCATTTAGATTACCCAGAGTGACATAGTTTTGAATAATTTGTAGTTTGCTTCTACATTACACCCAGCATAACTTGTAATTTACCCACCCATATTTTTAGATATATCTTTTAGTTATTTTTCTTACCTGCTTATTCTGCACGGCATACATTATTTGCAATCAACATTGAAAAAATGGGCAGTTGTTATTGGGCTGGAAATAACTGATATACAATCATCGTTTTCATCAACTAATATTCTGAAAACACTTTATTTAATATAGATCTTTCAAAATATTCTCTAGCTATATTCTCATTGAATTTTTACAAGCTCCATTCCTGTCCATTAAATGCCTTAATCATCTTACCTGTATCTTGCACATAAACAGTAATAAGACCAGAATCTTCTTCTGTAAGTTTGTACCAGACTCCCTTGGGATCAGGTAGCCACTCTTCCACGTGGCATGAGTAATTGCCAGCATCAGAAGAAGCTGCCTGCAACACAGTCAGTCGATAGAACATGGCTGAAAGTCTTTGAAAACGTAGTCTCCCTTCCCAAGGGCTGTTCTCTCGGCTGAAGACGAAATCCTGGCCTACTCTTAACAAGGCCTCTTTATCTTCTTCGTTCTTGTGACCAGTTTGTCCACTTCTGTCTTTATTCTTCATGATGAACCATGTCACAGCAAAACGGGAATCCTGGCTGGTAGGTGACAAAATGTTGCAATCCAAATGGAAATGGTCCTGTTCTGGCACTGTGAGGTTGGCTATTGTTGCATCCACTTGTAGTGAGGCATCTGAAGATATTGAAGATATACAAAGGCCAATTAGTTTCTCTAATTGTACAGAGCATGAGCCAATGCTGAAAAGCAAAATTTGGAATTTCTTGATTGAACGGCCCTCCCTTCAGAATACAGTTTCCTGAAATGAGACACAGAATTTAGGTTTGCCTGCAAAGGCTTGTTCCTCTTCTTGGCATAGAAACCAGATCAAAAAATGTATGGTAAAGTTGCAAGGGTGTACTGCCAACTCTCAGATAATCAAGAAAGAGATTGCTAAGAAAACAAGTGCTGGAGAATAGAATATGCCCATGGGGCAAATATGACAAAAAATAACATATTCAGGCTTTTTAAAATATCCAGACTGGAATAAGATTACTCAAAAACTGGAATGGAAGGGATTCATGCCTCCAATTACCACACCAAACAAGAAGAGAACCTCCTGCGCACGAAATCCAACCGCACCTTCTATAATTTTGTAAACAACAAACTTAAAGACTCAAGATCCATCCCACCCCTAAAAGGTCCTAAAGATAAAGAATGCAATGATGAAGCAGTTAAAGCAAACCTCTTCAACAGATTCTTCATCTCAGTCTTTGTAAACAGCAATGGCTCATGCCCAACATTCCCTAGTCATACCACAAGTAACTACAACAATCTAACACAAATAGATTTCGCAGAAGCTAACGTTGAAAAGGCACTACACAGATTAAAACCATATCTATCTATCTGACCTGATGGACTATGTGCATACTTCTTAGAAAAGCTTTCCACTGCTATAGCATAATCTTTGAAAAATCCTTCATGACCACCTCCCTACCCAACCTATGGTCACTAGCCATGGTCATCCCTATAGGAGCGCCCTATCAAATCCTGCACCTGTTAATAGCGAGTCCCCCAAGGCAGCATTCTAGGACCAACACTCTTCATACTATACATAAATGACCTTTGCGATCATATTATAAGCAACTGCGTTCTCTTCGCCGATGATGTAAAAATATTTAACACCACCGACAATGCTGCTACCCTTCAAAAAGACCTTGAATTTGTGTCAGAATGGTCGAACAATTGGCAATTCCAAATCTCAACCAACAAATGCTCTGTCTTACACATTGGCAAAAAGAACAAGAACACAAAATACAAGCTGAGTGGACACGGCCTTGTAGATGACCTTCACTCTGTCAAGGACCTTGGACTACTCATATCTAATGATCTAAGTGCCAAAACCCACTGTAACAACATCGCCAAAAAGGCATTAAGAATTGTAAACCTAATCTTATGTAGCTTCTTCTCCGGTAATATCACTCTACTAATCAGAGCATAGAAAACATTTGCTAGACCAATTCTGGAATACAGCTCATCTGTCTGGAACCCACACTGCATATCGGACATTAATACAATTGAATGTGTCCCAAAATATTTCACAAGAAGAGTCCTCTACTCCTCTGCTCGCAACAAAATACCTTATGCCACCAGACTGAAATTCTGGGCTTAGAAAACTTAGAACTACGCCACCTTTGGTCTGACCTAAGCGTAGCTCATAAAATTATCTGCTACAATGTCCTACCTGTCAATGACTACTTCAGCTTCAACCACAACCACAACAATATACGAGCACATAATAGATACAAACTTAAAGTGAACCACTCCAAACTCAATTGCAGAAAATATGACTTCAGCAACAGAGTGGTCAATGCCTGGAATGCACTAGCCTGGTTTCATCCCCAAACCCCCAAATTTTAATCTAAGACTGTCTACTGTTGACCTCACCCCATTCCTAAGAGGTCTGTAAGGGGTGTGCATAAGAGCAGCAGCGTGCCTACCATCCCTGTCTAATGTTTCCTCTATTTGTATCTATTTTATGTATTCAATTCAGGCTTATACTTATATATATTACCTAATACGTTCTTGACAAATAAATAAATAATAATAAAATAATTTTTGGCACAACTTGTTCAAAGGGTTTGGCTTAATTGATATTTCTAACATTTCTGATAACATTTAATGAGGCAAAGAATTCCACAATACTTTCATAAATTTTCTTTTTCACCCTCATCTAATTATATAAAAGGAAGCCATAAAGAGAAACAATTATGTGACATCAAAGAAAATTTTAGAGCTAGAATTATCAGCAATGGTGATAATGTACAACAAGAGAATGAAAATGATTTCTGGTATTATTGATTTCAAAAGAAAAAGTACAAAATTGAGAATGCAGTTTGGAATTTCAAGCTGATACTTATCCATTCTCAGGATGCTTATTACAGAACAAGCATGTTAGTTATTGAAATATTGGGAAGAAGGGAACACTTAAAGAACTAAATTAACAGGACTAAGTTCAAGAAGGCAATCTAGATTACGGGTGTCAAACTCGATTGCGTCATGTGACATATTGTGATGTATCGTGACCAGTGGTGAATTGCTACTGGTTTGCCCCAGATTGGGCAAACCGGTAGTGGCGGCGGGAGGCTCTGCCCATCCACCCAGATGCTTTTGCGCATGCGCAGAAGTGTTACACGCATGCTCATGAGCAAACCAGTAGCGACAGGCTTTGAAACCCACCCCTGATCATGACTTTTTTGCCCTTGCAGAGATGGGGTGGGTGTGGTCTGCACATGATGCATCCGGCCCGTGGGTCACCAGTTTGACAGGTTTCCACAAGTTCACTAGCAGAATAGCAGATTCTCGATTCTGCTAGCGAGTTTAAAAACTTGTGGAAAAATTTTAAATCCTAAAATAACGCCTCCCCCTCCCCCTGGCCCCCTTTTAGTTCAGGAGAAGTCATAAGGTTTCTGTCTTAGATTATTCTCCTTCATATCTCTGGCTGCTGCTAACAGGCCATTTGAAAACATTTTGCCCAAAAAGAAAATCCAGAAGCTTAACTCTAATGTGTGCAGCATCACAATGATTTAGCCTGGAGGCATTTTTCCTCTAAAGACCAATATATTTTTCTTCTTCATCCTGAACAGTTGGGGAAAAAAATTATTTAGCAAGAATGTCAAATATTTTCACATTCTCTCAAGAGCTGGCTAGTTTTTCAGAATGCAGATACTCATCAACAAGAACTGTAGCCCTTTTCTTATTCAGTCTGCTGATATTTAGAAACTATATTATAAACATTTCATAGGCATAAAACTTGAGGCATCCCTTTCATTTTTAATATAAATCACAAGCATTGAAATATAAAGTATTAATTTAGGGCATAAAAGTTATCCATTTATTATGTTATAATTTTCTTTTGTGTTTTCATTTTATTTAATATAAAATGATTCCATCATAGAAAACAGTGCCAGTAGTTCAGTTAAACTTTCCACTTGAAAGCAATCATTTAATTTTGGGGGCTGCATTGTCTCCTTGCTTTATATGCAAGACTAAGATTTTTAATAATTTGTCAGCTTCAAATCCATACACAAGGGAAGAACAATTTCATTTGCATTTTTAAATGGAAAAGACTTTACCCGAAGTGCATTTAAATATAGTAATACTGGATTATATTATTTTTCAAACTATGTTTCATACTCTTTTAGTAAATCTGAAGGGTTAGGATTAAGATAGGGCAGCTATTCAGATACAAGGCAGGAAACATCTACCATAGATGTTCTTGCTGTAACGGTCAGCAATTCCTTAAAGTTCATGACAGCTGTCCAAGTTAAGGCAACATTAAATTGGTAGTGACACATTGTCTTTCCTGTTTCATACCTTTAAGTATGAGGATAGAAAATTTGGGCAAAAAAATTTAAAATTTTGAAAATCGTCTTCTTTTCTTAAAGTTTCATTTTCTTTCCCTAGATATGGAGATTGAAGATGAATCCAAGCATGATGGAATCTCTTTTCATCCAACAATGTTATCTTCAGTGTTATCATTCTGTAGGGTGGCACTATTCTTTAGAGCAGTGTTCCCACCAACCTTTCCATCTTGACAGTCTGGGGGGGTGGGGAGGGGATGGTTTCATGTGAAGCCTTCGCCCCTTCTAAAGAAGACAAACACATAAAAGTATAATAGTTTTTTGGAGTTTTTCTTCACATTATGTTGGGAAGCACTTAGCCTGACAGGCAGGAGAAAACAAGTAAGGACCTAGTCTAGATTCACTACTTAACCATAAAAGGACAGAACAAAACCTCCCCGAATTCCGTGGAGCTTTATCTAATTGTTCCCAAGGGAAAGCTGCTGGACTGGAAAGATTCCTCTATTATAGGTAGAACACAATAAGGAAGTTAATTTGAACTCTGCAGGTCCGTGGGCTTGGTTGTTTGTACCTGACACATTATTAACATTAGCTAAAATCAGTGACTGCTAGCTTAGTATTATAGCGAAGGGACATAAGTCAACTGGTCAATCTATGTGCTGACTAAAATCCATGTAAGTTAATTCAGCGCAACCAGATAGTTCACAGAGTAATTTGCAGTGAGCAGAAATTAAGCTGCTTTCTCCAACTGTGAAGCAACCCTCCAAGTAAACAAATACTTTACCTGGCTTCTTCACCAAAACTGTTGTCAGTCCAGACATATCTTCTGCCCTTTTGTACCAGGTATTCATAGGATTCAGCAGCCACTCTTCCACTCGACAATCATAGGTCCCACTGTCCTGCAGTGTCATGTTCTGGATAGTAAGAAGATATAGACCTGGCAAAGGACTTTCCAGGTGCAGCCTGCTCTTTAAACCATTTAGAGTAGCTAACTCTCCATATAAAAGAGTGGCCTGCCTTGTCAGCTTTACAACTGCTTCTTTCTCTGGCTCACCAGATTTCCACATATACCATTCCACTGATAACTGGGAAGCTTGACTGCTCCGGTTAGTGACTAGACACTCTAGTGTTACCCATTCATTTTCTAAAATGGTTAGGTTCTTTTGGCTCTTGTTGACTTCCAAGAGATTATCTAGGAAAATACAAGAAAATAATTATTAACTGAAAAAGACCAGCCCAAACATTAGTTACAATTCTACATATTCAACTTTGCTTTGATATTCTTTATGTATTTATCTATAACTAACAGGTAATATAGAAAGTCTACATACCCCTGTTAAAATGCAGGTAATATGGATTCTTATGCAATAGCACATGGGAATGCTGTAGCTACAACATCCACTAATAAAACTGAGGGATTGCAAATGTACCAGTCAGAATATTTGGAGTAGCAGGCAGAGATTAAGAACTTTCCTTATAGTTGCCTTATTAGGACATAACTTCCTCCTTAGAATTTATAAATTTATAATTTCTGTTTAAAGGTAAAGGTTTCCCTTGCACATATGTGCTAGTCATTCCCAACTCTAGGATCTCTATTTCAAAGCCGAAGAGCCAGCGCTGTCCAAAGACGTCTCTGTGATCATGTGGCTGGCATGACTAAACACCAAAGGCACACGGAACGCTGTTACCTTCCCACCAAAGGTAGTCCCTATTTTTCTACTTGCATTTTTTACATGCTTTCGAACTGCTAGGTTGGCAGAAGCTGGGACAAGTAATGGGAGCTCACCCCATTATGCGGCACTAGGGATTTGAACCGCTGAACTGCCGCCCTTTCGATCGACAAGCTCAGCGTCTTAGCCACTGAGTCACCGCATCCCTAAAATTTCTGTTTAGTATTGTGCTATTCCATGATCTTAATTATATAATTGCTAGTTGTATTTTTTTATTTATTAGAGTTTATTTGTCAAATTGAGTACTTTCATTGGATACAGCAAGCAAAAAAGAGATTAAAACATAAATAAAAATTTAAATTGATTAAGTGTGATTTGCTTTACAGTGCTAACTGGCTATCAATATGATTTTTGGATAACATGATCACAATTTTTTCTACATGTTGCGCTGAGTAGCATTGAGGTTCAAAGGATGTTTGGAGCTGTAAGACTGAAAAATTTAAGATATTATGGCTTGCTCCATGCATAAAATATTCCTCTAAATAAAGCATCTTCAGCAACTGGTAGTGATAAAATCTATATAAAGCCATTGCATATAACACAAGCTCAGACACTATAATGCCTAGAACTAGTAGTCTTCATCTAATGTTCTATAAACTCCCATATGACAGTTTTTGTTTTTAAATTGAATCAGGTTTTTTTTTCATGGATTGGATATTTTCCTGCTTCCATTTCTCCTCATAAATTAATCCTCTGCTTATGACTATAAAGCTATCTAACACCTGGTATTCTCAAGTTGTGTTTTGACTGCAGCTCCCAGAATTCTCCAGCAATCAAATTTTGTTTTTATGAGAGACAGATATTTTAAGTGATAATAGGTTGTGCCCTACATACTGTGATGTAGGAAATAGATTAAAAATATAGAAGGTTTTCTAAATACTTCTAATTCTAAAATCAGCAACCTAAGTTGTTATATTCAAGGACTTTTCTGAAAGCTTTTATCGAGTAGTTTTATTAAATAACAGGTTGCCATGGAATCAGGGAGAGATAAATAAATTGATTGGCATTCCACAAATTGAGAGATAAGAGAAGTAATGTTTATTACAAGACAAAACTTGGCAGGACTGGTCAACTATGCATTGGTCCAGAAAGCTGCTTCGCATTTGAAGTTTTAATGCTGTTAAGGACAACAAATTCCAGCCAGTAGAAAATAAGAATATCCCTTTAAATTGTTAGAAGTTGCCACAAATCAGTATTGGAGTTGGTGGCATATAAACAAACAAACAAACAAACAAAATGACCAGGAAAGGAAAAGAGAAACCAAGCACTATTTACATGCAAAGATTCCAGAGCTCCTCCATTCCCATCTATTTAAAGATAGTCTGCTTAGCCCTTGAGAAATATTACCTGGTAACTTGACAGTGACTTCAGTCCGGCCAGAAACCTCCTCTGCCAATTTATACCAGGCATGGTTAGGATTGAGCAGCCACTCTTCCACATGGCAATAGTAGCTACCGCTGTCACTGACCTGTGCCCTCTGCACTGTCAGACTGAAGAGACCCCCAGAGAGTGACCTCTCAAACTGCAATCTTCCCTTTAGCCCTTCTTCTTCCGCGTAAGTGCCATACTCAAATACAGAACTGTGAGTGGTCTTCAGAATGAGCTTCCCATCCGTGTCTGAGGGTCTATGAACATACCATAGGACTGCAAAATGAGAATCTGGGCTGGTTTGAGACTTGACAGAGCAATTCAGAGGGATAGGCTTATTGGCCACAAGAACTATACTCCGCTTTGATTTGCTGACTTGTAGCTTTGTTACTTGGAGGTGGGGTAATGGAGAAGAAAGAGAGAGAAAATGCATGGATCAATTAAATATAGTGGAGACTTTACTATTGTGTTAAGAATATGATACAAACTGTTATTATACGCAAAATAATGTAATGCACTTTGCAGCTATTTATCAATGCTATACTCAGCTGTAGATATACAATGTAAGCAATCTTATGTTTAACCATAGTTAATATTTATATAAACCTTTTCCCTATCTTTAAATGTTTGTTACCTAAATCATCAATTAATAATCTCTAGTTAACACTATATAAATAACACTATACACAGATAATAAAATGTATTACTTAGTTCTTACAATACAATATTTTTTTTAAAAAATGTATCAGTTAAATAAAGAAAAACTTCCCAAACGTTTTAGGACAATATATATGCAGGGCATAAAATAGATTGCAAGATCAAGAAGATACAATTTTGTATTTCATTTTCCATTATTTGTATGCCATTTTAAGAAAAAAAGTTAATTTCTTATTTTACCCATACTCTTTTCTTTAACTTGCTTTTCCTTTTACCACCAAAATGTAAACAAATAGAATTTGGAGCTAGCACTTCAGAATAATCAATCATGTAAACAGATTTTCTTTAACACAATTTATAGTAAGGTGTGAGTATCAGTTATAATAAAGAAAATTAGAGATTCCAATAGAATTCTAATTCTCAAGCCATTATCTAGAATACAATAATCAGTTTTATAAACTATTAAATAACCTGTGACTTGTTGGTCATCCTTTCAGATATATTTCCTCACTTAAACAGAGAATACACAAGTCCAAATTCCTTGCCATCATCCCTCTGTCAGCCATGGCCACATGATCCCCATTGACTTTTTCCCTGCAAGCTTCCCAAACTTCCCCATTGACTTGTGGGAAGGTATCAAGGAACATTGCAAATGAGGATCACATGACTATAAAAGCATCGTGGTGGTGCAAAATAGCAACACCACAGTGCTGTTGAAATGGCAACAATTTCCAAAAATTTCATTCCCACTGACATAATAACGGGTCTTGATATTATGTAAGTTATCCCATTTGAGATACCTTGGCTGAAAAGGTTTTGACCTATGATGTACCATTTTATCCTGTTAAAGGTTACAGTCAGGAGAGTTTTAGTAGTACACAGATTCCCCAACAATTTGGCTCTTTAAAAGATCCCAAGATGTTTTAAAGTTGTAACACAATGTTACACTTGTAACACAGCAGGCTGGAAATACTTTAACTACTCTCTGACTTGTGACAATTAGTAAAGTATTTTCTACACATAATGTAAAAATAAAAAGTCCCCTGGAATACTAATTCAGGAACTTCCCCAATGTCTACATTGAAGGCAAAAATGTTGATAAGACATAGCGTGCATGCCCACACCCACACCCACATTCTAGACCAGGGCTTTCAAATTCCTGGCCCGCGGGCCGGATGCATCACGGGCTGGCCACGCCCCCAGCCGGTTTAGCAAAGGGGAAAAAATCCCAATACATCATGTGACAATGTGACTTTGACACTCCTGCTCTGGACTGACCTAAGGGTATTTCTGTTAATTTTCAAAACAATTATACATACGCATCTTTGCATTAAAAACCCCCACTCTATAATCCTTGCTTGCTCATCTGCTATAAAGATAGCAATAGAGAAGAAGGGGAGGGAGGAGAATGAGGAGAGGAAGAGGTAGTTCTCATGATACAGTAATAGGAGTTTGTCTTTCTAATATAGGTTTATGCATCTCTGCAACACATTAGGAAGTTCCCCTAGAGCCTATATTGCTACTGGCTTTAATCAGTATGCTAATAAAGACTAGAAAGCTGTGCTATGCAATGATGTGACATATAGAGGAGTGAAGACCTCCTCACTTCTCTCTAGAGAATTTACTTTTCAGGGAGGCTTAGGCTCATGCCAAGCAGATACTTTCTAACTTACTAGTTTAAGAAAATAACGTAGCTACCAAGTTCAAAAGAAAAAGGGTTATTCTTCCTGGCCCTGCCAGTCCTCCAAGTCTCAGAATGAAAAAGCAACCAATTCACAAAAAAAGAGAAAAAAACCTACCCTACTTCTCCCATTGCTGTTTCTACTCCCCTAGCTAACAGTTTATTTTTAATTGGTACTGGATTATTTCCTGGCACTGTTGCTAAGGAGCATCAGTTGCTATAACCTCGGTTGCTATAGTAACTATATGTTAAGTGTGGAGCTGTAACACTGCTATTAAAGCAGTACACATACAATCCCAAGCATTATGTCTCTTTACATATGTGTAGACCTAACATATCAGTTCCTATATCTGTGGGAATATGCTGCAATTGCATATAGCAAATACAGGAGCAATACAAATCCCCTCCCCATTCCCTTTATTATTTTTTTTCTTAAATTCATAGGAAGATAGAAAAACTAGAGTCCCTTTGATATCAACCCATCAACTGAAAAAAGAGAAGCCACAGTTCCCCAGTTGGCATCATGTTGTGATAGTTTTGCACCACCCTGTGGCCCATTATTGAAAAATTAAATGTTTTTGCTTTTGAATGACAATTATCATTATGTTGTCCAGAAAACTATGGAAATAATTTTGAAGGTAATAATTTTAATCAGGCTTGGGTCCAGTAGTTGGTGAAATTTCACATAACTCAGCTTCAAATTTTCATTGGGAAAACCTTGTCAGCTGATTACCAAAGTCCTGCAACCGGCTCTAATTTGAGGGCTGTACACTAATGGGTCTGCTTTCCATTTCCAATTGCTCTAATGCTGCTTAGTGTCCCTGCTTCTTTCTTTTACAGATGTTAATGGTAAAATGCACTATCTCATATGAAAGGCATCGGATCTCAATACAGTACACTAGGTTTACATTTTTAATGTTTCTTTGAAGGGAGCAGGCAATTTTTTTAGCCCAAGATAATACATTTTTGTCTTTTGAGTATTGCATTTCTGTACTGAAATACTCACACAGAGCACCAAAATATCAGCCTGATTTTTCATAGCAATGTAAGGTGTGAAAATGGAACATTAAGCTTGTGCAAGACTTAGGTACCCTTTCATATTTTAAAATCTCTCAGTCTTGCGACAAAGAAACAAACATGTCCATTGTAGGGGGTACAACAGGGTGCTGGCAAGCTAATATGACCTCAAGGCTACAGATTATTTACTTTTGCAGTAAAAAATGTTCATTCTTTCATGATCTGAAGAGAAATCTTCAGATTTCACTTTGCACTTATCATGGTATTAGCACATCACAGCATTATGGATGATCTTCTTGGAAGAGAATATATATTCTGCCAGGCAGGTACAATTTACCATTTGTGCTTGCCTGGAAAAAGTGAAAGCAACTATATCAGGATATTAAATGAGAGAAATCAAAGATAAATGGCATATCTATCATTGGCCACAACTGGACTTAGAAACAATTCATATTCAATGAAAAGTACTACAGTAGTATAAAGTTTACACAAAAAGGTATAGAAATTCTATTATGGGTGGTCAAAGAAATGTGTATTCCTTTAAGTAGATACTTAATGCATTTGAATCCATATAAAAAGTTATAGCTGTTTTACAATTTTCAGTAGCTCAGTTACCCTCTTGCTAGAAAGTATTATTTGCAATCTCTCTACCACCAGATCAATAGAGGAGATAGATAAATGTTGGCTCTACTTATGCTGTCAGTGACAATAAGAAACAAAGTCCTCTATACAGCAATAGTTCAATAACCAATGGCAAAAAACAAATATCTCAAGAAAATAATGAGTGTTCAATTATTTAATGAATATTCAGTCACTTGGAAAAAGTAAGCAAAGAATTTAAAAAGAAGCAGAGGACATGTATTGGCATCTGAGTTATCAAATCAAATTATGATTCTTTGTGGCCTTTATATATTTTAACTTAAATATTATTATATGAAACTGCACACTCTTGAATTCATAGCTAGGAAAATATCAATCACTATTTCGCTTGTTACCAAGATAAGGAATTTCCCTCTTTGTCCAAAAGAAAATGAATACAATGAACAAATCCATTGATCCAACTGCAATCTCAACACACACACGCCTCTCAACTGATTTGGGTATTGAAGGTTACAAACAGACAGAAGAAGTTTTAAAACATCATTTTTGCAGCTGAGGAAGACAAGTGAGAGAATCTAAAACATTTCATGTTTCATGGGCCACCCTGATTAGACAACTCTCTATGATCAAAATAAATATGCAAATGTAAAATGTGCCCTCAGTTTCCTTCCCGATAATACTAATTGATTCTTTTAAAATTCTTGAATTTGGAGGATAGAAGTCTTAAACCTGACACAGGTTATTAAATATTTTTCTGTTATTTTTTAATGCATATTCTCTCATGAATCAGTTTGGTCTAGTGGAGGGGTGTCAAATTTGATTTCATTGAGGGCTGCATCAGGGTTTTGTTTCACCTTGGGGGGGACAGGATGGGCATGGCCAGGATGGGCGTGGCCAACTTGACATCACTCGTGTTTGGGGATGCCTGTGGCCTGAGCCCTGTGCCAGCGAAAACTTGCTCCTAAGCTCTGTTTTTGGCTGGGATGGCCTCCTGCAACCCTCTGCCAGGGAAAATGGAGCTGGGGGGGGCCCACACAAGACCCTCCTGAGTGCTGTTTTCCCTGGCAGAGGCACTGTGGGCCAATTCTTTGCTGTTTCCAGGGCGGCCTTGTGGGCCAGATCTAAGCACCCCGTGGGCCGGATTCGGGCCATGGGCCTTGAGTTTGACATCCCTGGTCTAGTGGTTAAGGCACTAGGCTAGAAACTAGGAGACTGAGTTCAAATCCAACCTTAGCCATGAAAGCCAGCTGAGTGACTTTGGGCCAGTCATTTTTTCTCATTCCACTCCACCCCACTGGGATGTTGTTTTGGGGGAAATAGGAGGAAGCAGTATTAGGTATGTTTGCTACCTTGAATTATTTGTAAAAATAATAAAGGCGGGTATAAATAAATATATAAATATAAATAAGATAAAAAGAAAAAAAATCCATACCTGTCCCCTAATTAACCTAATAACTAATCTAGCTAAACCACTCGCAAAATGTTCCATATTGTAGTGAAAGACTTGTTCAAGAACTCAAAGAGAAGTGGGAGAGATGATGAGAAAAATGCTGATACATAGACACAGCAGCACTAAAACGTGATACAGAATGCCATGGGAAACCAGTATGTAATAAAGAGTCAAAGTCTATTTTGTCCTACTTTGAAGGTACTCTTCCCTGGAGGCTAACAATCTTCAAAGACAGCTTTCTCTTACAGAGAACTTATGAAATATCACAAAGTTTCCCAGTACTTGCCCTAGTTTTATAGTCTCTGACAGAATTTGGTGTTTTTGATGTAGGAAAATGAAGGACAACGGGTAGGTAACAACAAAAAGTTGAGAAGAGCTGTTATGAAGAATTCTCATTTGTATGTTCATGACACATATTTATAGTTTAAATGAATTTCAGAAATAGTCAGATTACTTTCCTCCATAATCTCAAAATTATGGCTGAAAACATGACATCATGTTTACTTTCACTCAGTTTTTCTTAGGAAGTATTACACAAAATAAACTTTGAATCTGGACAATTCATATTTGTCCCAAGCACAGTGAAGAAAGTTTGTAGTGACAATGCTTTCCCATTTATGTCATTAACATACAAATGAGAATTCTTTATTTGTAAGAGCTTTTCTCAATTTTTTGTTGTTGTATACTCAGTTGCTCTCCATTCTCCTGCATCAAAAACATCAAATTCTGCATGGGAAAGTTGGACTGAGGTGTGTTGATGCCTGGAGAGGTTTTGGCAAGTCCCTGCAGTTTTCTTGACAAGGGTTTTTGGTTTTTTTGGGGAAGTAGCTTGTCACTGCTCTTTTCTAAAGTTGAGAGAGTGAGTGGACACCCAGTTGGCTTTCACAGCTAAGGTGGGACTTAGAACTTAGGATCTGCTGGTTTCTAGTCTGGTTCTTTAATTACTACACTAAATTGGCTCCTGATGTATGTGTATGTTAAGATTATTTTCATTGTTCTTCCGGTTGACGTCGCAGCGAGACAGTCGGGGAAATAGCGGGCTCTGATGAGTCCCGTGAAAACCCCGGCTGCCGAACCGCCACCGATGGGTCTGAAGACTGAACCTGTCCTGCAGGGATGGGGAAAGAAGAGGGGTGCCTCAGAAGACCGAGAGGAACAGGCAAGTTCCTTGGAGGTCAGAGGGAACCCTCTATGAGTCGGCGGCAGCAGCCATGGCGGCTGCCACGAAGCTGGGCAACCGGGTAAGAAAAGTGCTGGAGGAAAGCGAAATAAAATGGAGCCTTTTGAAGCCGGGTGAGTGACAACAGCCCAGGCTTGTAACAACGTTTGGAGCTATATTAGTAACTAGAAGACCCCTAGCCTAAAACAGTGGCTAAGCAACAAAGAGGCTTTGGAAATTTTTTAAACTTTAACTTTAAAGAACAAAGACCCGAGAAACAACTAATTTTGGAACAGAACTAAGAGACTTAATTTATAGAGATATGGTAAAAGGACTAAACGCTTTAAAAATTTGAATTGGACTAAGGAAAAAAAGATTTGATACTTTTTTAACTAAAAGAAAATAAAGTGGATGGTTATACAATAAGAAATAAAATGGAGTCTTGCATGACTAATGGGAAATGTGGATTATAGAGAGACACCATCTGAGGTAAAGAGGAACTTTTTAACCTCCCTTTGTTATGAGAACTTTGAGTTCTACCAAAAAAAATAAATAAATAAAAAAATTACTGAACTGTGGAGGAGGATTTTTCTTTCCTGACTGCAAGCAGCTGGACTTTGGTGAAGAAAAGGAATCTACAATGGAACTCCTATAGTTAAACAAATAATAATTTGAATCTTGGTGCAGGAATAGAAGAAGGATTAAGTGCAGTCTTAAAAGAAAGAGATTTGATACATTATATCCGGAATAAAAATATGAAAAGAGATTTAATTGGACTTATGGAGAATAAAATTAAAAACTTGGAAAATGGAAGAAAATTTATGTTTGCAGACGAGGAAATGAAGATAATGTGATTAAAAATAAAATAAAGATGATTGTAATAAATTAAAGGGAGGCTTTTATAGAAATTAAGAATGTTAAATGAAACTAATTAATACATGTAAAGATATGTTTAATGCAAGAACTATGTTTTAATGGTAAAATGTTAAGGTAAAGAATAAGGGTGAATATGATTAATTGAAAATGCTAAAAGGAATTTAAAAATATACTTAAAAATATGTTTTAAGCAAGAACCATGTCTCAAGGTTAAAATTTTATGAATGCTATGAAAAAGGATAAAGAAAAATATGATTAAATGAAAAGCAATGCATAGATGGAGGGAAACAACAAAGAAAGGTTTAATAGAGATTGTTAAACCAACTATGAACATGCTGTATTTAACAGCCAAAAAGCTATAATATGCTGTATTGAACAGCCAAACAAATGGTCATGCTGGGTATCAGCCAAAATAAAACTTAATATGCCGTGTAACGGCCAAAAAACAAAAATAGAGATGCTGTGTTCAACAGCCAAACAAACCTGAAGATGCCGGGTAATGGCCAAAAAACAAAATTAATATGCTGTGTTTAACAGCCAAACAAAGGGCATGCTGGGTAATGGCTAAAAAATAAAAATACGCTATATTCAACAGCCAAAACAAAGGGTTATGCTGTAATTAACAGTCAAGAAATAGAAATGATTGGTTTAACATCAAAGATAATAAAAAGAGGTGGGATAATTAAAATGAGGTGTATGTTGAGAGTGATAGTTAAGATAAAATGCATGAGTTAGGTTTAATAATAATTAATTAATGAATGTTTAATCTGTTTAATATAACTGTATGATTTATATTATTAAAATATCCATCTAAGCAAATGAGAAAAATGAATTGATAACTGGTTAGGATTTAAGATTTAAGTAACGGGTTTTTGGGAATAATGGCATAGTTATATAGATAGATTTGCGGGAAATATTTGTTTAAAATACTGAGTTGTGTTAATTGAAAATAAGATTTGTTAATGATTTGTTTTAATTTGTGATGGGAGCAAAAGCTTCATTTTGAAAATATGTGTTTTATGATTTTTTTTTGTTTTAAAAAATAAATAAATAAAAATTTATCAAAAAAAAAGAGAGATTATTTTCATTGTTACATATGTTTGTAAGAATCCTGCTACCTGGGCTACAGGGGTGAAATGCTACCGGTTCGGGCTGGTTCGCCTGAACTGGTAGTAAAAAATGCTACTGGTTCACCAAACCGGTAGTAAAAATGTAAAAAAAAAAAAAAAAAAAAAAAAGTTCCGACGATCAGCTAAACGACGCGAGATTTTATATATACTTTTTAAGCATTCTTTTTACTACCGGTACTCCGGAACTGGTAGTTGAAAATGCTTTAGAAAGGAAAAAAAAGTTCTGATAATTGCGTGTTGCTCAGCTGATTGTCGGAACTTTTTTTTTTTTTTTTTAGTTTTTAGGCATTTTTTTTTTACTACCGGCTCTGGCGAGTAGGTAGTAAAAAAATGCTTTTAAAAGGTAAAAAAAGAGGGTCTGATGATCGCATGGCACAACTGTGATTGTCAGACCCTTTTTTTTTTACCTTCTAAAAGCATTTTTTTTACTACCTATTCGCCCGAGCTAGTAGTAAAAAAAGGTTTTAAAAAGTTTTTTAAAAGATTTCTACGATTGCACGCCACAGCTAATCACCCTCCCTCCACGTTGCTCTACTTACCTTCCCAAGCTTCCTTTTGGTGTGTACTGCGCATGCGTGCACGCAGTGCACATTTGGCACACGGCACACATGTGTGGCCAGCAAACCAGATTTCACCACTGCTGGTATTACTTCTTATATTCATCCATGCTTTAATACAATATATTCATCGTGTCTCCATTGTGTTTTGATATTTATAATAATTAGCAAGGACTTTGTAAACTTCCTTCCGAACATGCATAACTTTCATAATGTCAAGCTTTAGGGAAATATATTATGTCTCATAAAAGTTATTGTCAACGAAGGAGGAAATATCTAAGCCAGCATCCAAATCAAAGTGGAATGTTAAGAGTTTCCCTGACAAAGGTTCTGTTTTAGGCCCAGTATTCTTCAATATCTTCATAAATGACTTAGAATGAGAACTCATCAAATTTGCAAGCTCAGGATCCAAAAAAATCTTGACAGACTTGAACAATGGGCCCTATTGAACAAAATGAAATGTAATGTGGAGAAAAGCAAAGTTGTACACCTGAGCAGAAAAAACCCAAAGTTAGAAGTACAGATTAGGCTAAACCAGGGGTGGAATGCTCCCGGTTCGCATTTCTTTTAAAATGCTTTTAAAAGAAAACAAAAGCCTCTGACGATCAGGCAACTCAGCTGGGATCGTCAGCCTTTTAAAAGCATTTTTTTAACAACCTCTTTGGCTGAAGAAGTTGTAGAAAAAATGCTTTTAAAAGAAAAAAAAAGTTGGCCACGCCCACCCATTCACATTATTCCCCCCAAGCCATGCCCACAGAACCGGTAGAAACAAAAGGGGCGTTGGTCCTACCTGATACACACCTTCTCGTTGGGTGGAGACAGCAGCCAGTGTGGGTAATCCTCATCCAATCAGCCTGAAGGACTGAGTCTATCCACAGGATTAAATCCCACCCTTGTTGCTGGGTAGACCAGCTTTTGACAAAAACTAAGGACAGACTCGGTGTGTGGTCAAGACATGATAGAATTAGAGACAGAAACACGAGACCAGACTGGCACAGGGGGCGGTCTGGCTGCTGTCTCCACCCAACAAGAAGGTACGTATCAGGTAGGACCAACGCCTTCTCCATTGTGGGTGGAGACAGCAGCCAGTGTGGGACATACCCAAGTTTACTGTCCCGAGACCTTGGTGGGACCAGGCTGGTCCGGAACAACCTCCCTATAAACAACCCTCTGCAACACCTGCTGACCAAATGCTGCCTCCGCAGAGGCAAAAGAGTCAATTTTATAGTGACGAATAAAGGGAGTCAGTGAGGTCCACGTGGCCGCTCGACAAATCTCCAGCAGTGGAGCCTGAGTTGCCCAGGCTGCCGACGTAGCTGCGCTGTGCATGGAGTGGGCAGTCACATGAGAAGGTCGTGGCAGAGAACGGAAGTCGTAGGCCAAGCAATAGTCTGTTGGATCCAGCGGTCGATAGTAGAAGACGACACCTTAAGGCCCAAGGAGACAGGAAGGAAAGAGACGAACAAAGCCTCTGATCATCGGAATGTAGCTGTGCGCTTAATGTAGATGCAAAGAGCATGTCGGACATCCAAGGTGTGCCAACAACGTTCGCGAGGATGAGAGGGTCGTGGGCAGAAATTCGGGAGGATAAGCTCTTGAGAGCGATGAAACACGGAGTTGATTTTCGGCACGAAAGTAGGGTCCAGGCGGAGGACGACATGATCAGCGTGGAAGACGCAAAGATCCGCCCTGGTGGATAGGACAGCCACCTCCGAGATGCAACAAGCCAAAGAGATAGCCAACAAGAAGGCGACTTTACATGACAACAACCGCAAAGACGCTGTTCGCAGGGGTTCGTAGGGAGGCCCCATGAGGGACTCTAGAACCAACAGTAGGTCCCAGGTAGGATAGCGGTATAAGACAGGAGGAGACAAGTTAGTAGCACCGCGGAGGAAGCGCCGGATTAGAGGATGTTGAGCTAATGACGAGAGGGATCCGCAGGTAAGTACCGAAGAGATGGCCGCAACCTGGCGTCGTAGTGTGTTAAGCGAGAGGCCATCAGCAAATCCTTGCTGCAGGAACACCAGGACGTCCACGATCGAAGGCTGTAAGACAGGCACGCTATTCCTGTCACACCAAGAACAGAAGGCCCGCCAGGTGGCAGAATAGATTCTGTTAGTTGAAGGGCGATGGGAGGCCTGGATTGTTTGTATAATATCGCCCGGAATGTTAGCCATGCTCAAAGAGAGCTGCTCAACCGCCAAGCGGTCAGATTGAGCCACGTAAGGTCTGGGTGGCTCAATGCCTCCTGTGTCAGAGTGTCCGCTGTGATTGGGATGCGCCAGGAGGGAGCGACAGAAAGGGAAACCAAGTCCGCAAACCATGCCCTGCGTGGCCAGTGAGGAGCCAGGAGTATTACCTCCGCCCGTTCGTCCAAGAGCTTGCGGATCACTCTGGGGAGTAGGGATGCCGGTGGGAATGCGTATAGAAGGCCTTGTGGCCAAGGAGCTCGGAGGGCGTCGACAGCTTCCGCCTGAGGTTCTGGGAACCGGGTGATGAAGCGAGGCAACTGTGCGTTTGCTCGAGTCGCAAAGAGGTCCACAACCGGAGTCCCGAACTGAAGGGCCAGGCTCTTGAAGATTCGAGGATGGAGCCGCCACTCCGCATTGTCCACCTGTTGTCGGCTCAGCCAGTCCGCCTGAATGTTGTCAACGCCCGATATGTGTTCCGCCCGAAGGGATCCGAGGTGACGTTCTGCCCAGAGGCCGACTTTCAAGGCCACTGACAATAGAGACTTTGACCGGGTGCTCCCCAGTTTGTTCAGATGCGCCTTGGCCATTACATTGTCCATTAACACAAGGACATGGGCACCGGATAGTAGTTGACGGAACACTCTGAGAGCCAGGAAAATGGCTTGTAACTCTAGCCAGTTGATCGGACAACAAGCATCCACCTCGTTCCACACGCCTTGGGCGAATTGACCCTGACAATGCGCCCGACAGCCGCGGAGGCTGGCATCCGTTGTCACCACCACCCTCTGGGGCTCGAGGAAGAGGGAACCCGCCGAAACTGCCGGGGACCGCCACCATTGAAGGGATCTGCGAACTGCGGGTGGAAGCAGGATCTGACTGGATGATGTGCCTCTGCCCGCCTTCTGTAAAGGTTAAAGAACCACTGGAGCTCCCGGGTGTGGAGTTGCGCCCAAGGAACAATGGCAATGGCAGAAATCATCTTTCCCAAGAGTTGGTAAAGAACATACGGGGAGGCCTTCCGAGATCCCTCGACTTTAACTACCAAATCCCTCAAGTTATTCTGACGCTCTTGAGAGAGAAAAACTTTACCCTGCAGCGAATCAATTAGGGCCCCCAAATGAACCAGGGAAGTAGAAGGGACCAGATGACTTTTTTCCAGGTTAATGGAAAAACCATGGGCAGCTAATGTTCTCAG
The DNA here is from genome assembly GCF_029215685.1 of Pituophis catenifer annectens. Classification (NCBI taxonomy): domain Eukaryota; kingdom Metazoa; phylum Chordata; class Lepidosauria; order Squamata; family Colubridae; genus Pituophis; species Pituophis catenifer. The sequence goes on from NW_027256884.1 coordinate 90,856,628, forward strand.
AGTAAACTGAATATCCAGGGTAGCTTGGTGAGTGGAAGACGACAAAATTAAAATATCATCTAGATAACAAAGGAGCCTGATCGATGAAAGCCTGAGATAAGCGGCCAATGCCGCCAACACCTTAGTAAAGGTGCGAGGGGAGGACGAAAGCCCGAAGGGCAAAGCCCGATATTGATAATGCACCCCCCCATAACAAAACCGCAAATAACGTCTGTGGGACGGGAGAATAGGGATGTGCAAATAGGCCTCAGTAAGATCAATAGAAGAAAGGAGATCGCCCCTCCTAACGCCGTCAAGAATGTATTTAAGCGTCTGCATCTTAAATTTCCGGTACACTACGTACCGATTTAACCGTTTTAGATCCAGAATGGGTCTCCACCCCCCCGAGGACTTAGGCACCAGAAAAACTCGAGAATAGAATCCTGTCCCAATTTGATCAGAAGGGACCGGTTGGATAGCCCTGATCGAAAGGAGATGCTGAACCGCAGTGTCCATGAGCACCCTCCTTTCGGAGTTACGAGAAAGCAGACAGCAGACAAAGGTGCTCGGAGGAGGGAAAGAAATTCAATGGCCGACCCCAATCGTAAAGTGGCCAGGACCCATTTATCCAAAATGGACTTCTCCCAAGTGGCAGCGAAGAGGGCCAATCTGCCGCCAATGGGAGGATCAGAGATGCGACTAGTGACGACGTCGGTAGGAACGACCTCCTCCCCCACGAAAGGGCCGTTTGGACATAAAGGGTTTTCCCCGGGACATCCTATCTTGGGAACCCCGGGGCCTGCCAAAATTGTTGAATGGCCGTGGCGGAGGGAAAAAGGAGGAGGAGGAAGAAGGACCCCCACCATCAGTAGCCCAAGATTGAGGCCATGCCGTGTAAGGTACATAACGAGATTCCCCCCTGCGGAAAACAGCCGCCAAGACTTTCTTTTTGTCCCGAGTCTCAGTCAAGAAAGGTTCCAAGGCATCCCCAAACAACCGGGGCCCCCCAAATGGAATAGCAGCCAACCGCCACTTGTGCCTGGCATCTGCCTGCCAGTGGCGGAGCCAGACCAAGCAACGTGCAGCCACCGAAGACGCCAACGACTTAGCTGCAAAGCAGGCGGCGCTCAGGGTTGAATCCGCTGAAAATTGGACCACTGCAATAATCTTATTGAGGTCCTGCTTGATCCGCGCATCGTCCGGGGAAAGCTTCTCTTGTAGTTGGCGGAGCCACAGCAAGGTGGTGCGATTGAAAAAAGAAGCCGTAGAGGAGGCTTGGATAGCCCATGCCGCCCCAGATGAGCCCTCTAGAGGACCAGGTCAGAACGACGCTCCTCAGGTCGCAATCCCTCATCAGGGTCTCCAGGGACATTAGTATTAGGTAAAAGGGCAGCCACAGGGACATCCACAGATGGCAGTTGGAGCAGCGAGTCCAGGTCAGAGGCGACATTAAAGTTCTTTCTGTCATTAGACAAGGGCAGGGGAGCCGAGCCGGGTGAAGCCCACTGCCGTTTGACCATCTCCAAAAATAGAGGAGGAGTAGGAATAGCCGTGACTTGTTTAGCCGGCTCCGCAAACATCGGGTCCAATGCCCCGGGAGGGACAGGAACAGAGGGCTGGACCACTGGAGACGATAGTTGGGCCATGTTAATGGCCTTAAAGAGCAAGAATTTAAACAAGGCCTGCGGGAACAAGCCAGACACGACTGGTTGGTCCGGAGGAAGGTCATCGTCATCAGACAAGCCGGAACCCTCAACATCATCAACATCAGACAAGACAGACACCTGAGTGGCTTGAGAGGCAGAAGGAGAAGAAGGCTGTCCGGTGACAATCTGCTCTGCAGTGTGATGTCGCTCAGGAGAGGCAGACCTCACCGAACTGGCTCTGCTGGGAGGATGGGACCTAGCAGCCAATGATTTCTGCACCACAGCTTCGATGAGCTTTTGCAAAAGGTCAGAGGATAACTGGTCAGGCAAGGCAGGAGGTGCAGAAATAGCAGCAGGTACAGCGATGGTTGCCTCCTGCGTCACCGCTGGAGTTGGAATGATGGCCGGAGTAGAGGATTCAGCGCACCACAGGTCAGAAGTGGAAATTGCAACCGGACAATCCCGAAGCGATAGCTGGTCAGGAGTCGCCGGACGAATATCCTGGGTAGCCCCCACATCTGCCACCGCCATTGGTGTCACACCCGTAGATGAAATCCGCTCAGCACATGCCTTATCACAGAGTTTAGTAAGCACTTTATCTCGGCGCTTTTCCACTTTAGAGGGAATACCACCATGTTTCTTATGCCCTTTATGATGTGAATGCAGCCTTTGGGGCGGAGATCGAGCCTCAATAGGAGTCTGGGCAGGTACAGGAGGGGCAACAGATGAGCCATCTGATTGGCTAGCAGAAGAAGCTACGGCCTTGCCACAGTGCTTTGATTTAGCGGCTGCTTTGGGCATGATGAAACAATCAAGAGCAGTCAATCAAGAGGGCAATCAAGGAGCAATGGGGGAGGGCAGAAACTCCACAGGGGCCCTCCGTATACAATAGTGCAGTCCAGCCAATGAGGGGGAGCGTGGAAACTCCACAAAATGGCCGCCGTGTTAGTCAGTATACAAAACAAATGGCAGCCGTCAGTAAAATTATGAGATAAAGTAAGGCCCAAGTGAATCAGCCTACCCAGCTAAAGAACGGGAGAGCTGAAGTCTCCACAAGTCTTTCACAGCGATTTGGAGGCAATTGAGGGTGGTTAGAGAAGAGCAAAGGCGCTATCAGTGAAAGTGGTCCCAGCTGACAGTCGGTAGAACGGAAGGCACTCCGCGTGGCCGCGCGATCATGCAGGCTAAGGAAGGCAGCAGTCAGGTTACTAGGCAGGAATCCGGACGCCAGAAGGTGTGGAGAAGAGCGATTCCAAATCTGCAGCAGAAAACAGGGCCAAACAGTCAGAAAGCGAAGCCACGCTGCACCCTCGATGAAACAAAATGGCCACAGCCGCTCAAACGGTGCGAAAACGGCCAAAATTGAGTGACCAGGGAGCTGGGATCGTTTGAGCAAGACAAAGTTCCAAAAGGTCCCCAACGACCTCCCCTCCAAGCTAGGAAGCGCCAAAGAATAACAGTCCAGGGGAATTTCCCCCGCCTTCCCAGGAGGCACCATTAGGCAAGGAGAACAGGGCCCCAGCAACAGGGAACACTCACAGCACAGTCCAAAATCACCAGAATCTGAAGGAAAATCCAGAAATCGTAGTCAAAAAACAGTCCAGAGTAAAATCACACCAAAAAGTTCAAACAGCAATCAGAAATTCAGATAAAGGAGAGACAGCTAGAGACCACACACCAGTCCTAACTGAAGGACTGAGTCAAAACTGGTCTACCCGGCAACAAGGGCGGGATTTAATCCTGTGGATAGACTCAGTCCTTCAGGCTGATTGGATGAGGATTACCCACACTGGCTGCTGTCTCCACCCACAATGGAGAATTTACATTTCACCACTGGGCTAAACCTAGCTCAAAAACAGTAACTGTGAGAAGCCTTCATCCTCCGAAAGCAGGAACAGTTTTAAAAACTTATACAAAGAATCTTGACAGCGTTGGAATTTTTCATCACTATATCACATAGCGAGGCATCCTCACATTGAAATTCATTTTCTTATAGCAGTTATCTGTTTATAATTGACATTAAGAAGTCTGTCTGAAAGACCATTGGCAAATGAAGGTACAGTTTGGGAATCATTAAATTGAAAAAGGAGCAATTCCTTTTGGGAATTGGGAATTCCTTCCATCAGTGGAAAATAACAGCAAAGGAGGAACGGTTCACAATGAAGTCAATTTACTCTCTTGGAGAAAACAATAATCGAACAAAAATAATAGAATTAGAGACACAGGATATATGAATAAATCCCTACGCTATGCAATAGTCTGGCTGCTGCATGTACTACCCTCTTGTATAGCAGAAAAAAATAATTCCAACTGAAACTACATTAACCATGCCAGAAATTGCATTAGAAAGCTGATGATACAATGAGAACATGAGCAAGAGATACAGTGTTAGGTTGTGAAACTATTATTAGTGCAGTTATTAACTTGTCATTTCACTCTAGTGTTCGGGTACCAATGAATTATTGCCTGAAAGCAGGCCAACATGATTGAATTACTACACAGGAAACCTTTTAGATAAATATGAGCATTAACTCTTTCTGTAAGAGCCTTCAAGATCTCTCAAGAACTATGTACTGCATTTAAATGTTCATATCAGAAATTAGCTCATTTTCCAAAGAAATTGGTAGTCAGCATCATGTATATTTCTTTCCTACATTAGGTTAAAAAGAGGATTTCTTTTTACAAAGAATCATCCCCAAAATTACACTGTGCTCCCTGAACACACTGTTCAACACTATTGCCTTTTAAAATAAAGCTGCAAAACCCTTCACATTTTATCAAGCTTTAAGTAGAGATTATTATAGAAGAGAACATATGTTGCTCATAGCTGAGTTGTGGATCCCTTGCAGCTTTCTGATTTTGGTTGTTTCCTTGAAAAAGGTTTTTTACTTGACTGGGTTACATTATCAGTATAAAAGGGATAACTTTATGACACACTAAATGGGTTAACATTGCCATACATCAAAAACACCCCCAAAACAATTAACAGCATCACTGTAGTACACAAACAAACAGCCTTTAAAGCATTTTAAGTAAACAAAAAACAGTAGTCCAAAAAGAAAAAAATAGAAGCCATCCACAACATACAGAATAAGGACTGTAACAGTCACTATATAGGTCAGACAGGTAGAAAACTAGCAGAGTGCATCCATGAACACAACTATCAGTCAAAAGACACAAGAAAACTCCTTAATCTCACTGCATATGGACAGATTCAATCTTAGCTTCAACTGAGCATCCTGGACCAAGGTAAATCCAAAAGCACTGTGGAATTCACATTCAGAAAAATCAACCATCAATAGATAAGTACAGATAAGCCACATTTACACACAATTCTAAGAAGGAAACAAAAATATCAAAACACATACTTTCCAATAGCCAACAGCCAGTTAAGCAAATAATCAAGCAGAAAACAATATTGTACTCAAGGAACTTTCAAGGAGAAAACCACACCAACACTGGCAGAGTAAGCTAGTGGATGTAAACAGAGAGCAAACCCTTTATTCACTTGTACTATGATGTTACCTAGTTAGGTAATGAAACATCTGTTAGAAAACAACCAAGCGCAGAGAGCACCAAGGACTGGAGATTTTTATTTCCACGATTAGTGTTGTACACGCAGCATGATATATATGAATAAATGGATATATTTCTCTGTGGAACCATAACAAATCTGATTAAACCCCAACAAAAGTATATGATATCAATAGGCTATAATTTATATCCTTTTAAAGGTAAGAAATACTGTTGCCAGATGGCAGAGAACCTCCCGATATTTAGATATCACCAATTCTATTCTAGTCTAGTCACATTACCAAGATATATAAAAATTGATTCTGACCAGTCATATATGAGCCAAAGCAATCTATACAAAAATAATCATGTCACTTAAAGCAGACATGAGAAAATAACATATTTTATGATATATCAGATGAATTAGCTGCCCTTATTTCTATACAACACCAATGTTTTCAAATAACTGTCACATTACAATAATTTATAACCATTTAGCATTTGGGATCTACTCTAAACAAGCAGATAGTTGCTGATGAGTACATTATAGGTCCCTGATGGCGAACCTATGGCACGCATGCCACAGGCGGCACACAGAGCCATGTCACCTGGCACGCCAGCTCAACTCCGGTGCGCATGTGTCGGAGTCTCTGGAGGCTGGGGACAGCAAAAAACGTCACTTTCTGTCCAACCAGAAGTTGGGAAACGGGCCATTTCGGGCCTCCGAGGGGGTGGGGAAGGCTGTTTTTACCCTGCCCAGATGCAGAGAGAGAATCTGGAGCCAGGTGAGAAAGAAAAACGGGCCTACCGGGCCATCATGTGCTAGGAGTGGGGGGGAGGGGGGATCGTATGCGTGGGGCGGGGTGCATAGAATTATGGGTGTGGGCACACATGTACGCCAACCTCCGCCGCCCTCCCCGTTTCCTGGCACGTGATGGCAAAAAGGTTAGCCATCACTGTTACTGTTATAGGTCATTGGGGCTTCTGCAGTTCTGTGAAAAACTGCGATGCCCTCTGGAATATCTGCCCTGCTGCAGTGAGGCTGGCTTCATCCTTGTTGATTTTACGGAAGTCCCTGAAAACCTGATTATGCCCTTAGGCTTGCTCCCACATCCTCAAAGCCACCAAGCCACGCCCACAGAACCGGCAGTAACAAATTTTACATTTCACCACTGATTCAGTTAGAATCTTTACCTAGAGTACTTGCAAACCAAATACTACCTATAATTGGTGATCACTGTTTCCCATCATTATTTAGGAATTTGAATCATTGTTTTTCATGACAAGCCAATTCATTAAGATTTGAGATTTTTCTTGTCATAAACTATTCATTTCAAGTCCCCTTCCATGGGATTTATACTTGGACTTTGATGCTGCCATTCCAAAATGGTGAATTTGTTCTTCTTTAGCTATTGTCTAATATTTTTGCATGCAATACAACATTGCACTTCACTTAACAGTTTGATAGCCTAATATTCTTCTGTAAAATTCTTTGCCACAAAGTAAACTTTGTTACCTTCAATGATAGTAAGTTGTCCAAATTCTGAGATTGCAAAGCATTCCCAAACCCCATTTCTGTCACCTCCCTGCTAGATACCACAATGAGTTTTATATTGAGGAATGCACTATTTTGTTTTACTGAGGCATCAAAAAAACCCATGTAGCCTGAAAACTTGTATTTTTGACTCATTTGTCCATAGAACATTCCTCCAGATGTTCATAGAACATTCTGTCCACAGCACATATTTCTAAGAAATGAAGCCAAGAAAGCAGAACTTAAGTGAGAAGCAAGATGTCAGCAATGGGGACAGATTTTAGAAGACAGTGCAATATAGATACTGAGAAGATACTTAGAAGAACCTTAGATGATTCTAAACCAACACAAAGTGCATGGAAAATAAACAGAATAGAGAGATTTTCCCTCAAGAAGACAAATATGAAAGAAACTTGGTGTGATTATATTCCTGACTGGCATATAGAGCTGGAAGATTACAATTTATTGAAAAGGAACTGTGATGGCCCTATTGGAAACTAGTTTGGAAGAGAAAGAAGAGTTGCAACCGGAGCCATCACACGGGTTGTTAAGCATGAGTGTTCAGAGAGCTCAGGGGCTGAGGAAGATGCAGTACCAGGTCCGTCTGGCATGGGGGAGGGAACAGTCGACCGGTCAGTTACCTACATTAGCAGAAACAGGGGAGGACTAACTATCAGTTGCTGCCAGATGGCCTACACTAGTAGAAGCAGGAGAGGATCACTTAATGTTAATGAGCGGCAAAAGACTGCCTCTGATGAAGAATAGCTGCTACCCCCATTTGATCCACTGGTGCAAAGAGCAGAGCATAGAGAAACACAGAGGAGGTTGGCAAGGCTACTTGTGAAGAAGCAGATTTACACCTCCTAATGAAAAACACTGGGTTTGGTTGATTCAATCAGGTATGGGGGAAAGTTTATTTATCAGAAACAACTGTTTGCTCTTGCAACATTGTTCTGACCTGAAACAGTAAAAAGCACAGGATTAGTCCCAAAAACCCTCTTTTTATTTCAACAGCTCTGAATTATATTCATTCACAGCCTGTAATGAGTCACAAATAATTTGTAAAGAGTCTGATAGAAGTCTGCAACAGTCCTTTGGGATAAGGCTGATAAGAATCCACCTTTATCTCCCTTGACTTGCTGCCAAAGACCTAATTGGCAATTAGCTTTGCAAGGCCACACGAAGCACAGGGTCAAAACGGAGCTTCAGAATTTAAACCGACCAGAACGAACAAAGTTGCTTCCTGCAAAGGCTCATGTGCCTTTGATCCTCCTTTAGGACTTATGGGAGGGGCCAATCATTTCCAAGCCCTACTCCCGAGTCACCCCTTTTGTCTTAACTGTTCTTGCCTTCTGGCAGCTCGGCGCATATGCGCTCTGGGAACAGGCTCCCCCTGTTCCTCTGCCTTGCTAATGTCTGACTCTGGAAGCTCCGGAGGCAGCACATAACTCCGAGATGGCCCTGCCCCCCTCTCTGCCTCCGATGCAGAGCCCTCGTCCGAGCCTTCCCCAGACTCCAGGACTTGCCCATGTTCCTCCCTAACCTCCTCACTGTCCGATTCTGCTGCCAGCTCCACAGGCCGCCGGCAGACCACAATAAATATATTCTCTTTGACTTTGTGGAACTTTGGTGTTCTGTCCCCCTTCCCCACACAGGCAAACACGCAACCAGGCATGCCTGCCACGATTTTATTAAGCAATCAGACTAGAAACCCTTGCAGATAAGAGTTTTGGCAGTAAACTGCGAAATGCCTGCCAAGTCAGTTTTCACTCACAGTAGCAAGAGAGAGTTTATCCTCAGTCCAGTTCCACAAAGCAAGAGTTAGCCAAGGTCCAATCCAAAATATGCACAAGCCAGATTTCAGGTAACGCCATGTGACTCTCAGGTTTTTAACTTTGATCATCACAAAGCCTGAAGAACAATCACACCCACTTTTATTCCTTGTGGGGTGTGGCTCAGTGACTCAGCTCAATTTCTGGCCCTCCCACACCTCTTTCGTTTCTGCGCATGCTTCTCCCTCCGACACTGCCTGAGATCAAGCCAGTATTCATCATCCTTGCTCCCTATCTGTTGTTGTTCCGATATGCTTTCCTCCTGGCATATCCCAGGCTGTTCCTCTTGGCCTTTGGATGGAACCTGAGGCATTGCCAGAGAGGAGGGTCCTGGAGAGGGGGGCCTTATCAGTTCCTCCCCACCACCTTCTGAGTCCTCTTCCTCTGTTAGGACAGGCTCGGGAGTCGGGGTCACAACATCTGGACCTTGCTTTGTAGACATTGGACCTTCCTTTGGCTTTGTGAACTCCAGACTTTGTTCTTGTCCTGTGGATTTTGGACCGTACCCTGTGAATTTTGGACTTTGCTCTTGTCTTATAGATTTCAGACTGGCTCTTGCCTTGTGGATTTTGGACTTTATTATTGTATGGTGGACTTTGGACTTTGTTCTGTAGATTCTGGAATCTGCTCTTGCTTTGTAGAATTGCGGACCATGCTCTTGTGAATCTCGGAATCTTGTCCTTGGGACTGTGTTCTTGCCATTTTGGGGAGCCTGTCCTCTGGGAAATTGGGACTGAACTTTACCAGCGTAACTGTGGAACAGTATGGGGATTGTCAGGTTGCTTTGGGGAACTGCTTGATTCATGTATCGTTGTGTAATAAACATACTAGTCTAGCATCTGCTCCTACTTGCATGACTCGGGTCAGAACAGCAACAGACCCAACAGAAAGGATGAGGGCGTTTAATGTAAGTAAAGAAATGGATAGTAATTCCAGAATTGGAACATGAACATTTTGAAACTATTTGTGGAAAAAAGGAGATAGAAACAAACATGCCATCTCCATGGAATTTTATTATATACCACCTGGGCAGACAGAAGGCACACTTGACCATTCTTTCAAATAGTCATGGAAAATTTTAATTACACAGACATCTGTTAGAAATCTGTTGGATGCTTATCCTATGGTTGAGTAGGTAATATATAGAAAACTATGTTCTGTAATTTTAACTGCTACAAGATGACTAATTGGCTGTGCTAAGCAGAAATAAAAGAAGGCAGGAAGTTCATTCACTTCTGCTCCTGCTATTAGAAGGTTGAACTGCTGAAAGGAACTGTCTCTGTGTTACTGAAGAGAACTGGAATTGTAAGCAAACTATGTTTTTGTGTTGAACCGTGATTATTTGAAGAAGTGTTATCTTTGTTTTGAGAAGCCAAGTTTGTGGTTTTTTTTTTTTACTACAAGTAAAGACTGTTTATTTTTCTTTAAACGTTCAGTCTGTGAGTATCTGTGTGTTTTGCTAAGCAACGCATCTATTCGCTGTCTGGTCCGTTGCACCACTTTGCAGAGGGCAGTTTTACCCTCAACAAAATCCAACTGTACTAGAGTGAAAAGTCAATGAATCTTGTTCTCTATTGTTGATTTCATTTGTACAAAGGTGAAAGAAGACAATACTGGGGTTAAAACGTGGCTAACACTTAGATAAAAGAGTAAAATTAAAAATGGTCTAGAAAGATTTGAGCTTCATGGTAAAACAAATAAGATTGAATTTAACACAGAGAAACGTCAAGTTCTGCATCTTGTTAGGAAAAATATAAGGCACAAGTGTATAAGGAGATGTAGCTTGCAACTGTACAGTATATGTGAAAACAATCTAGGATTCTGTGATAAGCATGAGCCAGCAAGTGATGCACGCTGCTAAAAGGGCAAATGCAATCTTGGAGTAGCATAGAGTCCAGATCACAGGAAGAAACTGTTCTATTCACTACTGCTTGGTCCCCATTTGGAGCACTGTGTCCAATTCTGGGAACATTTTAAAAAGAGAGAGGCAAATTAGAGCCCAGAGGACTAGCTACCAGACAGTGAAAGTTCAGGAAATCAAGCCCTATAAGGAATGATTAAAGGATATGGATTTGATTAGCTTACAGAAAATATCACTTGGGGAAGATATGATAATAGTCTTCAGATATCTGAAGGATAATTGGAGAACACTGACTTCTCAATTTCTCCAGAGAATGATTTAGATCTACAAGGAAGGCTAAAACTCAGAAGACATTTTGTGATTGTATAAGCTGTCAGCCAGAGAAAAAGACATGACAGAAGTTCTCCTTGGTGAAAGATGTTCAAATGGAAGCTGAATGGCCATCTGCGAGAGATGCTGTGCTGCAATGAATCTTGCAATAAATTTAGATGAGGGGGCAAAAGGAGAACTCATCAGAGAACACCAAGCTAAGAGGACTAGCTAACACTTTGGAAAATAAATTAAAGATTCCGAATGATTCTGACAAACTTTAATACTGGACCTTATATAATAAAGTGCAATTCAGTGGTGAGAAAAGTAAAGTCCTACACTTGGGCAATATAAACCAAATGCACAGGTATAGAGTAGGTAGTACCTGGCTCAATAGTAGTAACTGTGAGAAAGACCCTAGGGGGCCACCACTTAAGTATGAGCTAGCAGTGTACTATAGCTGCCGAAAAGTCAATGCAGTCCTAGACTGCATCAATAGAAGGACAGTAGCAAGTATCATGAGAAATGATAATACCACTTTATTCTGAGGCCACTAAAATATTGCATCCAGTTCTGGTCACCACAATACAAAAAAGTCTGAGGATATGTGATAGAATACTAATCAAATGAATCACATCTCAAAGAAAAAATGCTTTTTCATTCATTAATATATTAGTGAAGTCTCGCCATGTCCTCAAACCCTCATATTGTCCAAGAAGTTAAAGGTGATGCTGCATTAGTAGTCGAGTAATAAAACTTTTAAATTTAAGAAACTGAATAGAAACCTGTATATATTATATAATAGCAGTAGGGAGAAAGCAGAGCTGCTTAACTCATTCTTTGCATCACTCTTCATGCAAAAAGAAATTATAGCCTGATGTACCAAAAAAACTATTGTAAAAGACAAATTAGAGAATCAAATTAAAATAAGCAAGAAAATGGTAAGAGAATACCTATCTGACCTAGACGAATATAAATCACTGAGACCTGACAGATTACATCCCAGAGTTCTGAAGGAGCTGGCAGATGTTATCTCAGAACCACTGTACCATAGTTTTCAACAATCCTGGAGCACTGGAGTACCTGAGGATTGGGAAAGGCTGATGTGGTTCCCATCTTCAATAAAGGGGGGGGGGGGAAACAGACCCAGGAAACTACAGACCAATCAATCTAACATCAATACCTGGGAAGATCCTGGAAAAGATAATAAAAAAACAAATCTGCAAACAACTAGAACAAATAAAGTTATAACTAGTAGCCAGCATGGGTTTGTTAAAAACAGATCATGCCAAACCAATCTTATTTCATTCTTTGATAAAGTCACTAAATTAGTAGACCAGCGAAATGCTGTGGACATATTATACTTAGATTTTAGTAAGGCATTTGACAAAATAGACCACAATCTACTTTATGCATAATATAATTATATAATATACACATACATACATACATACATACATACATACATACATACATACTTACTTACTTACTTACTTACTTACATACCCTGTTTCCCCAAAAATAAAACATCCCCTGATAATAAGCCCAATCGGGCTTTTGAGCGCATGGCAATAAGGCCAGGCACTTATTTCAGGGTTCAAAAAAATATAAGACAGGGTCTTATTTTCGGGGAAACACTGTACATACATGACCAATACACAATTCCCTTTCAGGGTTAGCAACATTAGACAGAGTGCAAAACGAAGAAAAAATAAAAATGCAAAGAAATTAAACATCTGAGATAAAATGAAAATAAAACATAGCTAGATTACATTAATATACCATTCACTTTATCTTTATCTCTCTTTCTTTCTTTCCTTGTAAACCATTGTTTTCTTCCACTAGTTCTATTTCCTACTTTATATAACTTATGTTTAAATGTTTCACTGCATTTTCATGTTCTCATCAGCTCCACATAATCAGAACTTTTTCAATCTTCCTTTCTATCTCATGTATTTTTTGCAGTTAATCCTCATTCTTTCTACACATTTCAACCTGTTTTTTTATACTGTATCACAAATCTTTTATTTAATCTTCATTCATTTAATATCCATTCATTCTTGACCCTATCTTTTCTTGTTTTACTACAAACATTTCTTAAAGAACCCATTCCTATTACACTCAACTGTCTTTTTTTTTGACATACCCAATTCTCACTTTTATGTAACAATGATTGGAAGCATGCTTGAATACATGGACATTTTTGTGTCTTTCAACTTTCTTTCTTTCTTTCTTTACAATAAATCACTGAGCACTTTCTACCAGTATTTGCATGTTCCTATTTTTGGGCTATCATCTATCTTTAGTAAACATTCTACCAATTTGCACAAATTAATTTTTTAACATTTCAGTATAGATGAACTGGAATTATTATAATTAAGATTGAAAAGAAAATTTGTTTTGGCAGAAGGTAAGAAAGACATGAGAGATGCCCATTGGAACCTTGCTATAGTTTATACATTTATACTGTTAACTTGCAACCACTCCTTCTCTTTCCCAATACTTTAGTTTTGATACATTAATTCAATTACTTTATATGATATCCTTGTTGCACCATGCAATCTATATAACATTCACTGCAAATCATTTTGGTATGCAGATAACATAACATCATCTCCCTACAAAAACACATATCTATATATTTTCCCAACCAGTGCACTTCTAATGTCACCAGAAGCATTACTTATATAAGTATATTAAAAATTCCAATGGACATCACACATGTTTTTTCTAACTTTCTGCCAAAACAAATGTTCTTTTCAATCTTAATTATAAATTCCAGTTCATCTATACTGAGATATTAAAAAATAAGATTTAAGATCTTGACCTCACACTTTCCTGTCACAAAAATAAAATGTTTTACTTACTCTACAATTTTGTTTCAAAATATTCCAGAATAGATTTGCTGTTTCAGTTACTCTTCCCACAGAACTAGCAGAATCAAGAAAAAAACTCTCCTGAGAGGATTTTGCTATGTATGCATGCGCTGACCTGGAGAAAAGGATCAATCCATGTTTTACAAATGCAGACAGAATGATATACTCAGAAGGGTTTACGCATCTTTCTCGATATAGCCCATTGTCCAGGAGAATAAATCTGTTCTATATAAAGTAAATGACCTGCTTCTTCCTTCTTCAAGAACAAATGTAACAGACTAACAGAGAAGGTACCTCACCTCTCCCTTTCAAATCTTTGTTTTTAGTTTGTTTTAACTTTTTATAATTTTAATACATTTCATTTTTATAATTATTATATGTTGTTTTATTCTGATGTAAGCAGCTCCCCGTTGTCTGAATTGCGAGATGGGCGGCAAATAAATTTGAAAAATAAATATGAAGTTGTTTCAAGTCCGACTATTCTAATTAATTATATTTTATTGATCGTTTGATTTACATTTTTGCTAGTTTTACTGAGTACATTTATACCAATTTCTCTTGCACCAAAACTGGATGGTGATTTATGAACATTAGGGTAATGGCTCCCAGACAGATAAAATGTCTGACCCACAAGCTTTAGAAGCTAATTACTCAAAAAATTGAGCTACCTGGGAAAATAAAACTGTCTCCTGAGTTAGAAGTTTTACACAGACCACCAAAAAGCTGTTGATCTTATCTAACCTACAGCATCTGTTTTTCTCTTTATTTCAGTTTCAATCAATTTGCCTGTTCATTGGCCCATGGGTTTCAATGCCACCTTTATAGATTGAACAGTCTTTCCATTAGCTACAATCCACATCCTGATATAGAGATTGAATTTAGTGAATAATTAAGTACCACTCTTGGCTGTTTTTCAATTATATCCAGGTTTCCTTATAGATACAGTACCTAAATTTTCTACATGTATCTAAAACTGGAAACCTTTAGGTGTGTGCCAGTAGTTACACAATTGGATGTGTTAATGTATCTATATGGATGCTTATATTTGGATAGCAACAGGGCTTCATGACATTTCTGTTCAATGAATTCTAGGAATACTTAAATATGTCATCAAATACTTGATTACTTATAGTAATAGGTGGGAACATTATTAATCCTGGAACGAATGATGGAAGATATTTTACTTATCCTGTTACAATTCTCTGTCAAGATGTATCAAAATATTGGTTAATGGAATATTCAAAAGTTAGTTTCCTAAATTTTATTTTTATTTACTTCATTGTATTAGTTTAGTTTGGGATCTGAGAAAGTAGTAATTGATTATTATAGTGTGTTACCAAGGCACACATTGCCATCTCTGGCCTTTCCTATTCATTATAATGAGCAGCATTTATATTTTTAGGTCACTGAGCACACTACTTCACTTCCACCAAAGCTGATTTAATTGAAATAGTTGTCTGTAAATTAGAAAAGAAGCCACAAGACTCTCCTCTCCCAATTAATGTTCTCATGGGGGAGAAAAGTATTTTTGGAGGCACTAAAGTAAACCACTTGTTGGGGCCAGATCTAAGAATGTAGCGAGCAATTTGAGACTTTGGGAACAAGTTTTTGTTTAACTGCTCAAGGTTTCTCTGCTACCTGTATTTTATCTTTTGCTTTCAAGGTTAGTTAATTCAGCTACTGCTTAAGTATCAGATATTTTAGAAGAAGTATAAGAGAGATTTCTTGATCAATTCTTTAATATTTAGCAGACATATTTTACCATACAAATGTTGTGG
Source organism: Pituophis catenifer annectens (assembly GCF_029215685.1). NCBI lineage: Eukaryota > Metazoa > Chordata > Lepidosauria > Squamata > Colubridae > Pituophis > Pituophis catenifer. Next base: position 90,871,956 of record NW_027256884.1, read on the forward strand.
GATGTGAGAGGGACCTTGAAGTCCTAGTGGACAGTCGCTTAAATATGAGCCAGCAGTGTGCTGCAGCTGCCAAAAAGGCCAACATAGTCCTAGGCTGCATTAACAGAGGGATAGAATCAAGATCACGTGTAATATTAATACCGCTTTATAATGCCTTGGTAAGACCACACTTGGAATATTGCATCCAGTTTTGATTGCCACAATATAAAAAAGATGTTGAGACTCTAGAAAGAATACAGAGAAAAGCAACAAAGATCATTAGGGGACTAAAGGCTGAAATATATCAAGAACGGTTGCAGGATTTGGGTATGTCCAGTTTAATGAAAAAAAGGATTAGGGGTGACATGATAGCAGTGTTCCAATATCTAAGGGGTTGCCACAAAGAAGAGGGAGTCAATGTATTCTCCAAAGCTACTGAAGGCAGGACAAGAACCAATGGATCAAGGAGAGAAGTAACCTAGAACTAAGGAAAAATTTCCTGACAGTTAGAACAATTAATCAGTGGAACAACTTGCCTCCAGAAGTTGTGGATGCTCCAATACTTAAAGTTTTTAAGAATATATTGGACTGCCATTTGTTTGAAATGGTATAGGGCTTCCTGCCTTAGCAGTGGTTGGTTTAGAAGATCTCAAAGGTCTCTTCCAACTCTGTTATTCTGATTTCTACTCACAATCTGAAGCAGCTTTATGGGTTTTTTTTAATTTATAAAAGGACTGGAATATCTACAGATGCAAAACCAACCAACATTGTCTCTTCATTATTCAAGAAAAACAAGGGCTAAAAAATTCAAAATGGAGACATCTGTTATTTGTAACTACTTCCAACATTTCAGCACTTAAAGCAGATCATATTTGAAAACCTAACTGTACTAATATACCACAAGCCTGTAGCAATTTGATAGATGCACAAATCAGTCAGTAAGGTTCTTTGCTAGAGGTTATGCATAAATATTTCTACTCAGTAGTCTGAAATACAGCAATATGTCATGTGACAGTAGGACTAGAAGTAAGCTTGCTAGCTTTGTTTGAGGCACTCAGATATATTTACTTCAGCTTTTGTCATGCGCCTCAATTTGAAAATATATTTCAAGAGATTGAAGTAATCAACAAAAATAATAAATATGGAAAGTGTCATCCTACAATTTCTTCTGATTTTTTTTTTTTGCATGACTTAATATGACCTCTATTATCAAATTCATCATCCTATCTGAATAACTTCAGAATTTTATTATTATTATTTTAGAATGAAGCTGGGAAAGCTTAGACTACTTTATTAGCACATTTGCCTTAATGGAAAGCAAAAAGATTTAACTTTCTTTAGTTTCAGTAAATGATGTCAGCCATTTTGGATGTCTTTATTTAGAGAAGTGGTGATCTCATTTAAATGGGAAGTTGAACTATTATTTAATATTACAGAAATTATTTTTTTTGATACAGCATTACTTTCAGGCGATCAAAAACCTTCACATGCTTTAAATCAATGGTCATTTATCATTTTAATCAAACAGACAAAATGTAGCTAGTAGAGGTTGGACTAGAAGATCTCCAAGGTCAAAACATTGGTATTTTGTTATTTTGTATTCTGTATTCAGAAAAAAAGTTATGGAGTATCATACTGAGTTTGCTCATTGTTTTTGTTAGGGTGTGTGTAAAAAGTATTTGTTGCTTGTGCAACGAGCAGAGCAGAAACACACAGGGAAGGAGATAAACGTCCAGCTCTTGTGAGAATAATACTTTATAGATAACAAACAGTCTCGGTGTAAGTAAAACAGTCCAAGGTCATAAACAGTAATATCAGTCCAGTAAGTATCTTCCCTTACCAAAGCAAACAGACTTTAGTAACGTGGTATACAGTACCATATAATAGACTCAGTAAGCAACAGGATACAATCAGGTATCAATCCGGAAGAAGCAGGAAGAACCAGGAAGAACGAACGCTTCTCTGTGCTGCTTATTTATGCACTGTAGCCTAATTACAGGGTTCAGCAAACCCTGATTACGTGGCTCAGTTGTTTCTTAAAGAAACAGATATTGCCTGACCAACAAGTTAGGTGTAAGCCGCAAGCTGAACCTAACATTTTCCCCATTGGGCAGGACAATATACACAATAGATACAGAAACAAAAATACACATCCAAATCATACATTGTACAGTGGTATCAGTTACATTTCAGATTCTTAATCCAAATCTTTCACAACAATTGGTGTGTTTAATGGCACCTTGCGCTTTGGTAAAATTATCGGCAATATTGTCCTCTGATGCGCAATATTCCAATGTAATCATGTTATCCTTAACACATTGCCGAACATTCAGATAACGTATATCAGTGTATTTAGTCCTTGTCTTTACAGCAAGATTCGTTGCCATTTTAATGGCTGCCTGGTTATCCTCATAAACCGTAATAGGATAATCCATTATGAATCCAATATCTTCCATCAACTGTTTATAATAAATCAGTTCAGTACATGTAAGTGATAGACAAGAAAACTCCGCTTCCATGGTAGACAAACTTATGTGTTTCTGGCGAATTGATTTCCATCCAATCAGGCAGTTATCCAACATGATTGCTATTCCAGACGTAGATTTTCTGGCAAAACTGGCATCAGCATATGCCTTTAATATCATATTGGCATTTGGTTCTAAATACATAGCAAAATGCAATGTTCTTTTAAGATATCTAAGAACACGTTTAGCAGCCTGCCAATGCCTATCAGTAGGCTCTGAACTATATTGTGCTAGTTGATTAACACTAAAAGCTATATCAGGCCGTGTCCAGTTGCTCAAATACGACAAACTGCCTATTAATGATTGATACAGTTCTTTACTGAACTGTGGACTCTGCAAACTATCCTGTTGGAATTCCTGTGCCATAGGAGTCTTGGCAGGTTTACATAATTCCATCCCATATTTTGTCAACAATTTGCAGATCTTATTAGATTGTGATATTTTAAATCCTCTAGATGTTTTCAGGATATCCAGCCCTAGATAATGCCGTATATGTCCTAGATTTCTGAGTTTAAATTTTGTTTGCAACTGACCGATAATCTCTCTGGCCTCAGCGTCAGTTCTGGTAATTATGGCAATGTCGTCTGTAAAGAGTAACAAGAATGAAACACATCCATCCTGTTCTTTTTTAAACAGACATTTATCTGCTACGCCCTCATAGAACCCAATGTTATGTAATTCCTGCACTATACATTGGTTCCACTCGTAACCTGATTGCCTTAAACCATATAGGCTTTTTTGTAGCCTCCAACACTCAGTTCTATCCTGTGTATCATAACCAGGAGGTTTCTTCATATATATTGTATGCCTCAACGGAGCGTTCAAGTAAGCTGTCTCGACATCTAAATGAGTAATAGAGCATTTATTTCTAGCTGCCCAAACAAGCATCGTTCTCAAAGTGCTCGCTCGTAAACTTGGAGCAAAAACCTCATCATAGTCTCTATCTGTCTGTGAGAACCCTTGTGCAACAAGCCGAGCTTTATGGGTTACTACCCCATCTACACTTTTCTTTACCTTATAGACCCACCTACAGCCTATAAGTTTCTCATTTGGTGGTATTCTTACAACTTCATAGACACCAAGCCTCTTCAAAGAATCAATTTCTCTATCCATTGCCTCTTGCCAGGCTTTTTGTTCCTTTTCTGGATATAATTTTATATCATGATAATTGGATGGTTCGATATCTACTTGGCAAACCACTGTGGCTTTATAGCGATCTGGTGGATGCCGGTCCCTGGAAGATCGTCTAGGCATAACAGGACTAACATCAGGTATATTGGGTTCATCCTCCCCTAACCCTGATTCCTGTTCCTGTTCTTCCACCTTAATAGATGGTTTATCATCCATCTCAGATGAACTATCATCAGGAATATGGTCTATCCTAACATCTACATCTGTAAAACCATAGTCTGCTTTTTCTAACCTGTCCCAGCCTTCATGTTCTAGGAATTTAGCATTAGTGCTACACAAAACTTTTGTTGTTCCTTTTTCCCAGAACCTATAGGACCTATGGTTAGCCTCATAGCCAACAAAAATCATTTTCTTTGCTCTCTGTTGGTCCTTCCTTCTCTGACTAACCGGTATATGCACCCAGGCTGGTGCACCAAAAGTATGAATATAACTTAAATCAGGCTTCCTCCCGTGCCATAAAGTAAAAGGAATTTTTCCTGTAGAGGAGTGCACCACATTATTTAAAATATGATTGGCACATAGTATTGCTTCTCCCCACAATTTATCAGGTAAACAAGCATCAGCCAGCATAGTCCTAGTCATAGCTTGTAGGGTCTGGCCTCTTCTTTCAATATATGCATTATGTTCTGGCCGAAAAGGGGCAGAACGTTTATGCTGTATCCCAGCTTCCTTCAAAAACTTAGCCAACTGATGGTTAGTAAACTCAGTTCCATTGTCAGTAACAATGCATTTCACCTTAAACCTCTGCTTCCTTTCAACAAAACGAAGCCAATTTGTGATACATTGGAACGTATCACTTTTGGAATTCATAAGGTAGCAAAAACCATATCTGGTAAAGTGATCAACTATACTCAAAATATAGCATGCTCCCCCTAAACTGGGTTTCTTTGGCCCTATTAAGTCTAAAAAGACTACCTCCAAAGGTTTAGTTGTTTTAAACCCATTGCAGCGGTTTGCAGGTGTAACTTTACTTTTATGCTGGTTACAAGTATTACAGTTCAGGTATTTGCTGCAAGCCCTTACCTTGATGCCTTCAGACTGCTTAACAGTCAAATTCAACAACCTGAAATTCAGATGACCAAGCCTTCTATGTAGTAAATGTAAGCATTCATCATGAGGCTTTACATTTCCAAATTTAGCTTTTGACTGAACTAACAGTAATGACTTATCCCTAATGACAAATAAGTCGTTTTCTAATTCTGCAGTAACTACAGTGCCTTCACATTCCAGCAAACATTTGTTGTTTTTAAAAGTTACTGTAAACCCAGAATGTAGTAATGACTTTACAGATAAAAGGTTATATTTCAAACTAGGGATATAAAGCATGGGTAAAGGGTGCTTACTAATAGAACATTGAACAAGTCCCTCCCCAGCTACAGTCACATTCCAGCCATTAGCTAATTTGACCTTTTTAGTACTTTTCTTCATATTTAGAAACAGTTTTCTGTTTTTTGTTATTGATTGAGAGGCACCGCTATCAATCACCCACCAATCATCTTTTATATTAATAGATGAACTGGTTGCTAAATTACACCCTTTCCTGGGTTTAGCAGAGTTTCTAGCAGACACTTTCTTATTATTACAATATTTTGCAATGTGCCCCTTAGCCCCACATGCATAACAACGTTTAACAATATTGACATTTTCATATACAGCTTCCTCTTTTGGTTGCTGTTGCATCCTTAACTGGTCTCGTTCTTGCCTACGTTTGGCCTCATCCAGTAACCTACCAGTTATACTGGCCAATGTTAGTTCATCTCTAGACAATACTTCTAATGATGAAACAAAAGAGTCATAACTGTCATCCAACGATGAAAGAATAATATAAACTTGCTGCAGTTCAGTAAACACAAGGTCTTTCTCATGTAGCTCCTGGAAAAGCCCTGTCATGGAGTTCAGGTGAGCCATCATGTCTCCTCCTTTCTGAAGATGTAAGCGAAATAATTTCCGTGTCAGGTAGATATGGACACCCACAGAGTCACGAACGTAGAGCTTCTTTAGCTTTGACCAACACCTCGCAGCAGACTCTTCGCCCCGGAAATGGACAAGTTGCTGGTCTCCCAGTGTCAGGCCAATGATGCATAAAGCACGCTCGTTGTCCCTGTGAAACTTCACTATCTTTTTGGCATCTTCTTCGTCAGCAGCATTCAATGCAGTTATGTCCGGTCGATTATTAACCATGTCCCACAGTCCTTCTTTTCGCAAAAGTAGACAGCATTTTGTGGACCAGGTAACATAGTTTGTTCCATCCAACCGGGTTATAGTAGAATAACTTGTACCTTGCTCAAAAGCCATCATCTTGACTACTACACCCACTGCCTGCACTTCTCACTTCCACAAAAACAAATTAAAGAGCCCTGGAACGTTCTGGGCCCATAACCAATGTTAGGGTGTGTGTAAAAAGTATTTGTTGCTTGTGCAACGAGCAGAGCAGAAACACACAGGGAAGGAGATAAACGTCCAGCTCTTGTGAGAATAATACTTTATAGATAACAAACAGTCTCGGTGTAAGTAAAACAGTCCAAGGTCATAAACAGTAATATCAGTCCAGTAAGTATCTTCCCTTACCAAAGCAAACAGACTTTAGTAACGTGGTATACAGTACCATATAATAGACTCAGTAAGCAACAGGATACAATCAGGTATCAATCCGGAAGAAGCAGGAAGAACCAGGAAGAACGAACGCTTCTCTGTGCTGCTTATTTATGCACTGTAGCCTAATTACAGGGTTCAGCAAACCCTGATTACGTGGCTCAGTTGTTTCTTAAAGAAACAGATATTGCCTGACCAACAAGTTAGGTGTAAGCCGCAAGCTGAACCTAACAGTTTTTACACTGTATTTAATTTTTTTCCTTAGCTTATATTTAAGACGAAGTCATTTCACTGGATTTAGACACTACAAAAAATGGAAGTAAATGGAAGTAATGGAAGTAAAACTTCCAATTTGGCCTTTATGGCCACCTCTAAGGTAAGAGGGTAAAACATTAGCCAAAGACTTTTGCATTGCTACTATTATATTCAACAAGATGTGATTTCAATTCTATAGACTATTCATCATATCCTGTTATAGCAGAATCTATTAATATGGTAGATTAAGAAAACATTCCAATTTCCATTTATTTAACAAGAACTGAACCTGAATCTTTTATCTTCTGAAAAAGAATCCTTGGTTGGCATGGGGGAGCTTTCATGAGAAAGTACTACGGTATGAACTTGGTTATAACACTAAAAACAAATTGTTAAACATTTAACATTCTTAAAATATCCTATTTGCTAATTGCAACTCAGCATATATTGCTTTGGAGTCCTTGGTGCTTTCTTGAGTTTGGTGGTTTTTCTGCAAATGTTTTATTAGCCAATTATGTAACCTCTTTAGTGTTAGAAGGATTTGCTCTCTGTTTGTATGCAGTTGTTTGCTTTTTCAAGTTTTGTTCATCAGCTTCATTATCATTATCATTACTTTTTTCACTATTCTCAAAGACCAAAGTCATGTCAATCTATAATCAGTAGACTTTGGGATTCTGTTTTTACTAGCACAACCCTTTGTAACACAGCTCAGTCATTATAGCATCTAATCGGACTCAACATGACTCAGGACTCTGGGGACTGAAACTGACTAGATATAAATACTGCCCTACATTATTTATAGCTCTGTACAAAATACAGCACATTGAACTTAAGAACCAGAGGTGGAATGCTACTGGTTTGGGCCGGTTCGCCCAAACCAGTAGTAAAAATGCTACTGGTTCGCTGAACCGGTAGTAAAAAAATGTAAAAAAAAAAGTTCTGACGATCGTGTGTCGCTCAGCTGATCATCAGAACTTTTTTTTTTTAACTTTTTAAGGATTTTTTTACTACCAGTTCAGGTGAATAGGTAGTAAAAAAATGCTTTAAAAAAGTAAAAAAAGGGCTCGGACTATTGCGCACAACTGTGATTATCTAAGTCTTTTCTTTACTTTTTAAAAGCATTTTTTACTACCTATTTGCCCAAACCAATAGTAAAAAAATGCTTAAAAAGGTAAAAAAAAGGTTCCCAAAATCACAGCTGTGCCGCGCGGTCGTTGGAACCTGTTTTTTTACTTTTTAAAAGCATTCTTTTACTACCGGTTCGGGCAAATAGGTAGTAAAAAAATGCTTTTAAAAAGTTTTTTTAAAAAGGTTCCAATGATCGCGCAGCAAAGCTGTGCTCATCGGAATCTATTTTTTTAGTTTTTAAAAGCATTTTTTACTACCTATTCACCCAAACCGGCAGTAAAAAATGTTTTTAAAAAGTTTTTAAAAAGGTTCCCAAGATCGCACGCAACAGCTGATTCCCTCCCTTCGCTGTTCTACTTACCTTCCCAAGCCTCCTTTTGGCGCATACTGTGCATGCACAGCCAGCGAACCGGTAACAAACCAGTTCAGATTTCACCACTGTTAAGAACTGTTTGCCAATTACAACTACAACTAGCAATAAAAACTGTGATAAGCTAAAGAGGCAAATGCCTATGCTTTTTAAAAAGTTTAATATCATACCCCATTTACAAAATTATACAGTGATTTTAACATCCAACCTTCTTAGGTGCTCCAAGGAGACTGAAAAAGGTGTATAAATAGAAGATAACAACATCATGGGATTACATACTGAACAAATATGTGTGTTCATTTGTTTTTGCAACTATAGGACAAAAATGATACGTTCCAGACACATACATGAGTCTGAGACACATAAAGGAGACTACTATAGTAGATATAATTCACTAAAACATTACTCAACTTAAATAGATGGAATGAGCTAGATAGAATTACTGACTGATGTTGGAATTTAGCCAACAATTTATGCCTGAAGAAATCTCTTCTTGAATGACATATTTGTGCATTCTTATTGAGTATAATAACTACAATGTTTCCCTATAATCTTACTTGTTTACATTGTTGTAAACATTCTAAGTGTAACTCTAAACACTAATTTCAGTCTAAATTATTCCACATGCAAGGAATTGTTTTTCTTGATTTATGTTTTTATACAGGGACCATTCAAATGTAATCTTGCATATTCTTTTTTCAAGTAAAGTTCTATAAGAAATCTATATAGCAATGCTTTTTTATGACTATAAAATGGTCTCAGCATGCTTTCTGAAATAAGTTTTTCAGACTTTTTAAGGAAGATAAATATTTAATCATTATGTAATGCCCACTAGATGCAAAAATAAGATGTATGAAATACATATATTCACAAGTGTATGTATATACCGTGTTTTCCCGAAAATAGGACATGTCCTGAAAATAAGGCCAAGCCTGATTTTGTGGTGGGCCTAAATATACACCGTCCCCTGAAAATAAGCCCCCTCCTCTCTCTCTCACACACACAGGTCCCTCACCCTCCCAACCCTCCCAAGGCAGTCACATCCCTGTGAACTCCTGCACCCCCCGCCCCTTTCTCCTCCCGTGGCACCGACCATAGACCTCGACTGCCTGCTCCTGTGCCATGGTGGCCGCCCACCCACTCTCACCCAGGCACCGCATCAGCATAGCCCATGCTACCGAGTGCCTGCCACAGAAGCCCCAATATAAGCATCGCCATCCCAGGGCTTCCTTGGCAGGGCAGCCACCAGTGGCAGAGAGGCTTCCATGCACAGCGGGCAGTTACGGAGGCCTAGTGTGTCCAGCAGCTGGGTGCATGTCTCAACGGGGATGGCTGAGGCACTGCAGGTGTTGCTGCTGCCGCTACCACCTGTGAAGGCTCAGTGGCCCCCTGCAGCCAAGCTCAGCCACGGGCAAGGAGCTTTGGCTATGGCTGGGCCAGCCAAGCTGTGTCTGTTGGGGCTACCCTCGGCACGGTTGCCCAGCGTCTCGCTGCGCGGCACCTGGAAAGAGTAAACTGGGCCTGCGATCAGAGCGGAGAGGAGCAGGGCGGAAGGGGAGGCCTCCGGCGACTGTCACCATAGAGTGGGAAGCACACTCCCAGAGCAGCCGCTGCCCTGGCTGGGGTTTGGAAGCCACAGAGGCAGAGTTTGGGGGAGAGAAAGAAAGACTTCTGCTTTCTTTCTCTTTCCCCCTAACTCTGCCTCTGCGGCTTCCAAACCCCAGCCAGGGCAGCGGCCGCTCTGGGAGTGTGCTTCCTACTCTATGGTGATGGCTGGACCTGGACCCTGCAGGGAGAGCTGGCCCAGGCTGTGGCTTCCGTGCGGGTGCTGGTGGTGGGTGTCGGCGGCATTGGCTACGAGCTCCGAGCTCAAGGACCTGGTGCTCACCTGCTTCGCTTACATCGACATGGTGAGGCCTGGGAGCTGCACAAGCGGGGTGGGTGGGGACAGGTACTTGTGCGGCTTGGTGCCTTCAGGCTGCTTGCGTTCTACACACACACACACACCATGGGAGGGGAGGGACTTGGTGGCGGCATGCGAAGGGAGCCTCTCTCTGCTGGCCACCTGAGCACCTGATTATAGTCACCTGACTGCAGGGGTTTGCAACAGCCAGAACTTCGAGAACTGGTCATAAGCCAATTTTTTCAGCCTTTGAATTAACTTTGAATAGTCACTGAACAAATGAACATAAGCCAACACCATCTGTACTTTCAAAAAAGAGTCTGAAATACACGCTATTGCAAAAGTTGATAAACAACTCTGAACTAAGAATATAACTTCAATTCTTCTGAATATTTTACTTTTAGTTTAGGCATAACTTTCTCTGCTAATTCTAGCAGTGCTTTGGTACCCATAACAATCCTTCTACTTCCTCACAAAGGAGAAAGTGACTACTTCTCTTTAATGGTAACTTCATGGAATCTGAAACAGATTTCTGTTACATTTTTGATGGTATGTACACTCTTGAGAACACACAAATTTAAAACCTCCCATCTTCCATTGATCCAAAGGGGAAAAAAAATTTAGAAACGCAAACTTTATAAATGTTGAGTAATTTCAGGCTCTAGAATGGCAAGCTCATCTTTAAACCCTCCCATTAGATCCTTGGCAATACTGCCAATATACTTACTAGGTCGTAAGACCCTGATCTCCAATAGGTTGGAGGTTCTATCTGCCAATCGGGTCCAGCTGCTATTGTAGTTCTTCCGCCACAGCTCGGCCACACATTGGTATTTGCCTGCTTCTGTGTCACTGGCCCTGCTGATGCTCAGGCGTACATTGTTGCTGGACTCTGCTTTCTCAATGGCTGTTCGGGTTCGGAATCCAACATATCTATCGCCCCACTGAACTCCTCCATCACGAGTAAAAGTGACCAAATCATGAAATTCAGTGCTGCCAGCTGGTTGAAAACGCCAAGTCACAGATACTGGCACCCATGAAGGATAGTGTGGCTTGATAATGCATTGTAAGTCAAATGATTCATTATAGGTGACTCCAGGTGTGCGGGAGATGGCTGTAACTGCAAAACCAGCATCTGCCAAAAAAATACAATATAAAACACCACTTAAAACATTAATAAAGCTGGATTAACCTATACATGTAAAGAAACAACTAATTTTCTAACTATAATTCACAGAAAATTGCTGTAAGCATTATTTTTCTCAGTTAACATATTAAAACTCCAAAAGTTGATTTCTAGTATTACAGAAAGTAATCTCATTCCTGAAATTTAAGGAAAAAATTGAGCTGGTAGTATTAAATGGAATCGTGCTTCTTACTTAACTTTTTTTCAAATGATCTGTGATGAAGCACAATATATTTTGTTTTCAAGTACTTTCAAGTAACTTTGTCGTTACTTATAAAACTGTCTTGTACTTCTAGATGTGTTGCTTGAATCAAAAGCAGACCTCCAATGTTGGTATTTATTGTTTTTAAATCTACAATATACTCTAATATGCCACTCATGTCTGTAGATACTATGAAATCTTTTAACAGAACTCTTATATTGAAATATATAGGGTTTGATGAACTGTTGGAATAAAAATAGCCTGGTTTTAAATGTAGGAAAAATGAAAGTGATCATTGTCAATTTCATTCAACTGTGCAGGTGATTAGTAGTATCACGTTTTTGGGTATGCAGCTGGTAAGCAGATTAGCTTGGTCGCTCAACAGTAAGTCACTGGTGAAGTGGGCACAACAGCACCTGCATTTTCTGTGTCATATGATCTTTCCCATATCCCTACCACTTTCTATAGAGGGATAATTGAAAGCATCCTGTCGAATTGAATTATTCTGTGATTTGGAGATATCCCCGCAGCCTGGAACAGCTGATCGGTGGTATTCCCAGAGGCAGATCCAACCACCAATCAGCTACTCATGCTAAATCAGGCTGAGCTGAAGCTGACCAGGCTGTTGGCTGTTTGCTGCAAGGAGGCAAATTGCTGGGAGGTCAGAGGCAGAATTTTTCCTTGTTTTCCTCCCCAAAAGCTAGGTGCATTTTATAGTCCGGAGCATCTTAAAATACAGTATGTGTGTGTATATATAAAAATGAAATTCTGATTCCCCCTCTCAAAAGAATGAATGCATACACACACACACTTTTGAGAATGGGAATCAGAATTTCATTTTTTAATGTGTGCCAGTGTGTTCACAGAAAAAAGTGAGATAAGATAAAGGTTATGTTATCTTGTTCAAGATAAGATAAAGGGTATCTTATCTTTTTCTTGTTCTTATAATGTTTTTCCAGAACTGCAAAAGAACTTTTGTACACGTACATCAATCAAGTATCTCAAGGATTCTAATCCTTGAGGGCATCATTATAGCAGAGTCTAGTCTATGTAATTACAAAAAGAATAGGTCAAATTTTGGCATTAAAGCCTTTTTGGAATGTATTTAAGGATTTACAGTCAAAAAAGAGATTAAACGAAAAACTAACATTTTCCTTCTCTTTCTATATTGATTACAGTAGACAATCAGAAATAATATTGGACATAGACTTCTTATGCAATTGTTAAAAACTCACACCTAAGAGGCATTTTTTTAGTACAGAAAAAGGCTTAAATTCCTTCACACATTAGTGCCTCAGCTGAAGCCAAGAATCAGTTTTATAATGTGTTAGTGAAAGAATTATGCTTGCCCAACAGATTGCAGAAATGAATTTTCCTTATCTAGTAAACTCTCTTTTTACCACCTTTTAATAGACCTCTCAATTAAAAATAAAATTTAAAATGGAAATTCCTCTGTTTGCACTAACTTTGTACTGAAACACAGATTTTGAAATATCTGCTTTTTTTTTGTGCTTACTGATGGAATTGTGCTTGCTTGCTTTATACAAGGAAGAACATAGTACATGTAGTCTTCCCTTACAAACCACAAGTGAGGGTGGCAACTTTGTTGCTATGCACAATGTCAAGTGAGTGCACCAGACTTATGCCAGTTCCAGTGCTGTAGTTAAGCAAATTCTCGTGTCTCATTGTGGTCACATGACCACAATTTGCAATATCCTGCCAGCTTTCCCATTGGCTTTATTGGAAGCTGGTTGTGAAGATTAAAAATGGTGATCCTTCACAGTTGTATACTTAATTTTTCAGTGCTGTTATAACTTTGAGTGGTAACTGAAGAAGGCAGTCTTCTTTCAGCAGAAGTAGAGCTAGATGAAAAATAAGCATAAACATTTGCTTCTCTCCCAGTTATGAGTTTAATTTTTCTGGAAAACCCTATGGTATGCAAATAATTTCCTTATATCTCTCTAGGAATCAGAACATCATTTCATTAGAAAATCCTTAATAGTATATCCTACTGTCTTTCTCCTCTCCAGCTATCTTTGAATCTGAGTTTTACAAGATTAACAATGCTTATTTTTTTTTTATCCTCTGCCTTAATATCTTCCTCACTAGGCAAAAGAATATATTCTCAATGGCCAGCCAATCTCGCTAGCTTTAAAAATGTAATTTATTGATAAAATAGCATAGTATAGACCTGATAATTCCCATGCACAGGAGAAAACTTACATTTTGGAAAGATGCTTAATTTGAGGATAATTTTTTGGAATTAAAATTGATAAAATAAATTAATAAATTTTAACCAACTCAGAAAAGTTGAGCCTATCATTTTGGTAGCTGAATGTGAAGAATACGTACATAACCTTTTGCTGAATATGGAAGATGAGAATGCAAAATATGGTCTGATGCTTGGTATAAAAAACAGACAAAACCAACCTAATGCATAGGACTGAGATAATAGTAGAAATAACAGTTTTTGTTCCTGGTCTCAGTAATGCACAGGAATCATGATTTTATATTAGTAAAATAAATAAAACTTGTTTTTTGGGGGCAAAGGTTACACAGATATAAATAAAACAAAAATTTGTACAAAACACTATCAAGTTATACGTTATTAAAGTAGCGTCTTTCAAGACATAACAAATGGTTGCAAAAGTCAGACTATCAGAAAATCTGGATAAAGTAACACTGTTTTTTTTAACTTGGTTCTGGAGAAAACTGTTGAAAATACAGCATGGCAGTAATTATTGGACAGCAAGAAAAAACCTCCAATATTAAGTAAGGTAAAGGCAGAAAACAGACTAGAAACACCAACAATGAAGCATAAGCATAAATTTTTCGACCATAGAATGCAGAAGCAAATCTTTGAAAAAGACCCTGATAATTGAGAAAGATATAAGACAACAGGAAAAAAGACTGGCAGAAATGAGATGCTAGATATTAATGATAACAACAATGATGACAGGAAAAATGATACAGAGCATGAGCTTACCTGAAATAAAAGAAAAAGTTACTGAAGAACAATTCTGTTGTCCATCAAGTAATGAAGATTTATAAATATTAACAACTGAACTAATTTTGGACACCACAGTAAGATTAGAGTTATTCCAAAACAATACAAGCACTTACAAAGAAACAGGATAAAAAAGTGGGGGAGGTGACTTAAAATTCTGACAATCCCTGTGAGGTTGTGCAAATTACCAGACAGCCCAGCTTCCCAGTTTTTCTATGCCTGTCTAGGACTCAAAACTTAGCATTGGAGATTAAGGTAAAGGAAAACCAGCATGTGGAACAAGGATTCACCATCAGTATCTTCTAATAATTCTCACTTGTCTTTATCATCTGTCCTACCATTACAAGAGAAACTTGGGTTGGGAGTTATGTCCTTTCACACCTGCAATAAGCCTGATTTGGAAATGCAAAATCTCCTAAGAATATTCAGACAGAGAAACTACTTATGATTCCTGACAAATGTATCTTGTCTTTTTATGTACCCTGAAAGCATATGCACCACAGACAAATTTCTTGTGTGTCCAATCACACTTGGCCAATAAAGAATTCTATTCTATTCTATTCTATTCTATTCTATTCTATTCTATTCTATTCTATTCTATTCTATTCTATTCTATTCTATTCTATTCTATTCTATTCTATTCTATTCTATTCTATTCTATTCTATTATTATCTTAGATTTTAAACAAGAAAATATCACTCAAATAATTTATAAGAAACTATTTTCGCACAAATCCCATAATCACCAACACATGGCAAGGAGAATTCTACTACCACTCAAGAAAGTTCATGACCAACAAACCTGGCCCTATCAGCCACAGAAAATAAGATGGTTAACCATACCAGAATAAATAGACTATTATCTATTTTTAAAACAAATTTCCATATCTTTCCCCATGTACACTAGCAAGCAATTGTGATATATGTGCTTAAAAGAACTACGAGTCATTATAACATTTTTCTTTGCTCCAGAGCTTGTTATCTTTAACAATTATTTTAAGCATTTAAGAGTAATGTATATTGTTTGGCGCATAAAAAGAGAAAAATGAAGGTTTACCGGGTTATTTTCCCCAGAAGATTAAAACAGATGATGCAAAAATGATAACACAGCATTTTACATTAACAACCTGTATAGTTACTAAATGATTTGGGGACAAACATTTTTTTTTTTTTTAATTTGATTTATATGCCGCCCTTCTCCGAAGACTCAGGGCGGCTTACAATGTGCTCAGCAATAGCCTTCATCCTTTTGTATATTTATACAAAGTCAGCTTATTGCCCCCACAAACTGGGTCCTCATTTCACCTACCTTAGAAAGGATGGAAGGCTGAGTCAACCTTGAGCCTTGGCGAGATTCGAACCCTGCAGTAATTGCAGGCAGCTGGTCTTAAGCAGCTTAATAACAGGGTGCTTTAAACCCTTGTACTACCAAGGCTCTTGTTGTAACAATAAAATGAAAGATTTTTATATATGTTGCCTTAAACTCCTTAGAGTAGGGGGGTCAAACACTTGTCATCATGGCGGCGTCACGGGACATATCGGAACTTCCCCCCCCTTGCTAAACCAGGCGGGGGTGGGGCCAGAATGTGACGCATCCAGCCCACGGGCCACGACACCCTGCCTTAGAGGAAGGGAGGATTTAAATGCAGTAATAAATAAACTATCTTTTCACTCCCTTCTTGATCTTTAAGGGGCATGCTTGGAGGTTATTAGCCATTCTAGGTAGACCAGATCCAAGAAATCAACTCCACAGGAAGGCTAAAACTGCTTATATTGAGACTGGCTACAATAAAAGAATCTTGCAACTCCAATTATGTTGTATTTCCTCTGCCTACTAATAGTTCAGTGAATTAGGGAAATATCTGTCTAAGCTACTTCCAAATCTTATTTAGCTTTTGCAGATTTTAAATATGCTTCAGCCCTTTTTTATTGGCACCAACTTCTATTTCTCTACCAAAATCTTATATCTTACTTTCTTTATTCTATAATCTGCAAAAGTGGAATGTGCAAGAATGAAAACTAAATTTGATTTCACTGCAATGGTATTAAGTCAAAGCAATTATTATCATAGTTAATATTAGTTTTCATATATGCAATCAATTTCTCTTTTAAATTCCCTTATAAAACATTGAAAGTCACAATATAACAGCATATTTTTAACCACCCCAAGGCCAAATATAAAGTTTTGGGGGAATGTTTATTAGGTACCTCTGACTTAAGCCGAGGACTGTAATGTATTAACTGGTGGCACTTTTATACTCACCTAGTGCAGTGATAGCTACTGCTGAGCCATTATGCCGCTCTCCAATCATCTGCCACTCCCCATCCAGCCTACGTGTCCATTCTGTAATACGACACTCATAATGGCCCTCATCTGCCTTGATGCTGTTAAAGATCTCAAGTGTGAAGGATCCAGGCCGTATCTGCTCCATTTGGATCCCCCCATAGCTACTGCGCTCGACATAAGAAGGACCAGGACGAAGGGTTCCATCCCGGTCAAGTTGTATAATGTCACTGCGACGGTTCTGCTTATCCACAAGTTGCCAAGTGACAGATAATCGGTTTTGGGGTCTAAACCCAGAGCGGACAGTGCAACCAAATCTCAGGCTCTCCCCTTCTAGAACGTTTGTGGCATTGTTGGATACTTCTATTGAAATATTGGTTTCTGCAGTAAAGGAGAACATATGTGATTACAATCAGGACTATGTGGGATATCCCATACATGCATATTTCTTCCTACAGAAATACAACATGTGACCCAACAATAAGAGGATATATTTGGAAAATTATTTCAAAATTGAGCTAATTGAAAAAAAAATCACTTTAATGTTGTAAGCAGCTTTTATTTTTTATTATCCCCCAGTAGTACATATCAGGGAATAATCAAAAGTAATGGAAAGAAGTAGCTAATAAAATAAATCTTTGGATTTATTTTATTCTTATTATTAAGTAAAAGAATTGTACAATATTTGTCCTGCATCTTCTACTTCTCTTTTTAATCACTTGAGGTAAAATGAATCCATCTTACGAACATCCTTACTACTTGAGTTAAGAATGGCAAGTGCATGAACTTGTTTAAACCAGTCAGCACAACTCCTGCTTTTCCACAGTTCACTGGGTTTTAAAATGTTCAAGTTACAATAGAAAAGATATTTCTTCCCTTTTCGAACTCCAGATTTTTTTGCCCTGCAGGAATCCTATTTTTTCCACTGCAAACAAAGACCTGAAAAGTGGGCTAAAGGGGAGTAAGTGAAAAAAAGAATGAAGCTAAGGGAGGTATTCAGTTCTGTTTACCAATGAGAGACAATTTTATCAACTGTTTTAGGAAAGGATATGTAATAAAACAAAATACCAAAAGCTTGTTATTGTTTTTCACTGTTGTATAAATTTATTCTTTTTTAAGAATAATACAGAAAGAATGGGATAGGATAGAAATTAGTGTGTACTGCTTCTGTGGTATTTTTCAATAAAAAAACAAACAAACCATTTTCTAAAACATTCTATCTCTATTCTAATCATTTTATTTACTTGTCAATGTTTGTGTCCATCTTGTGTAAGTTATCAGATATAATTTCCATTCATATAACATCCAGATTCAGACTACAGTGATAATTGGAAGCATTATTTCAAATACTGAATAAATCAGTGAATATATACCCTGCTTCCCCCAAAATAAGACATCCCCTGATAATAAGTCCAATTGGGCTTTTGAGCACATGGCAATAAGGCCAAGCGCTTATTTCAGGGTTCAAAAAAATATAAGACAGAGTCTTATTTTCGGGGAAACACGGTACATACTAAATCTCTATAAAACTGATACTATATTTTTAAGATAGCTAGATAGCTGGATGGATGGATGGATGATAGATAGATAGATAGATAGATAGATAGATAGATAGATAGATGATAGATAGATAGAAAGATAGACGGACAGAATGTGTGTATGTGAGACCAACTTACAAATACCATTGTTAACTAAGGAAATACTATATTACTGCTATAAATGTTTCATCAGTTATGAGAAAGGAGCAAAATAAAATGCATATCATCTCTATAGCAGTTTTAGAATAAGACAATCCAAATCAACTTGAAATACGTGGAACACAGCAATTACTTGAAACTAGTTTTTTGGAATATAAGAAGGTTTTCAGGGAAGTACATATTGTACCTTCAAATTCTCTGAAATTCTGAAAAGATCAAACTTAGTTTTATTTACTAATCTCGTTATAATCAGGGAAAAAAGCCAAAGCATCAGAAAAGGAACCAGAGGAAGAGTCTGATTTGGATCCAAAGAAAGATATGATGCTTGTGACTTAAGGTCAAGTTCTATGTCAAGTTCCAAAGAGAATCTTTCTTCTATACATATTTCAGAAATTAAGTTCGGGAGACATGTGAAAGGAATGGAAGATGGGAGTTCAATAATTAATTAATCAGCCCCAACCTAAAGACCTTAAGAATACAATAACCTTATTAACCAGACCAATAGGTCATCAAGTCCAACATACCCTAAGACAGGGGTCAATAGATGCATCCAGGAATTTACACAAGTTCAGATGACTCTTTTCCATTATTACACAAGTCTGAGATAATTCTAATTCGCTTCCAATGTTTGCTTGGGAGGGCAGTATAAGTCTTCAGTTCTTTAAAAACAATATAGCACGCAGGCGCAAAAATACTTTTTGTATGTACTAAAGTATATGCTACAATCTGAAATATTTTTTCTGAAGCATGGATCACTCTGCAAATAAATATATAATTTGATGGTACAAAGCACTATTATACAAGTAGTCCTCAGTTAATAACCATTATTAGGACCAGCAACTCCACTGCTAAGCAATGGGATTGTAAAGAAAAAAAAACACGTGACTGCACTGACCTAGGACAGCAGTTTGGCAATTCCAGTTGTGGTTGTTAAGCGATCCCTGTGAGAGGGATCTAGTGGACATTCACTTAAATATGAGCCAGCAGTGTGCTGCAGCTGCCAAAAAAGCCAACACAGTTCTAAGTTGCATTAACAGAAGGATGGAATCAAGATCATGTGAAGTGTTAGTACCACTTTATAATGCCTTGGTAAGAACACATTTGGAATATTGCATCCAGTTTTGGTTGCCACAATATAAAAAAGATGCTGAGACTCTAGAAAGAATGCAGAGAAGAGCAACAAAGATGATTAGGGGACTGGAGGCTAAAATATATGAAGAATAGTTGCAGGAATTGGTTATGTCTAGTTTAAAGGACATAGGGTTGAAAAGGACTAGGGGTGACATGATAGCAGTATTCCAATATCTAAGGGGTTGCCACAAAGAAGAGGGGGAGTGTCAACCTATTCTCCAAAGCACCTGAAGGTAGGACAAGAAGCAATGGATGGAAATTAATCAAGGAGAGAACCAACATAGAACTAAAGAAAAAATTCCTGATAGAACAATTATAATCAGTGGAACAACTTGTCTCCAGAAGTTGTGGGTGCTCCAACACTAGAGATTTTTAAGAAAAGCTTGGACAACCATTTAGGCTTTCATGCTTGAGCAGGGGTTTAGACTAGAAGACCTTCAAGGTCCCTTCCAACTCTATTATTCTGTTATTCATGCATGGACACTGAATGTTATGTCATTATGCTAATTATTGCCGATTTCCCCATTAACTTTGCTTGTGGGAAGCTGGTAGTGAAAGTCAGAAATGGCAATCTTGTAACTGCAGGATGCTGTGACTGTTATAATTGCACACCAGGTGCCAAGTATCCAAATTGTGATTACCTGACTGTAGGGATACTGCGATAGTTACAACTTTAAAGACTAGCCATAAGTCTTCTCATTCACAGCCATGGGTAACCTTTAAATGGTTACTGAATGTGTGGTTCCTAAGCGATGTCTACCTGATTTATGAATTTATTTGCTATAAAATGTTTGGAGTTTTGTGGGTAAAGTAGCATATACATTTTTTTCAGTTAAATGAATCTAAGATGCTCTACAAACTGTTCTCAACAGAAGCAAAGAAATCAGCCAATTAGCTGCTTGTGTCATAATCATCATAAATCTGCCCAGGTCCCAGAAACCCACACAATCAATAGGAGCAAAGAAGATTTATGCTTACTAAGAGGCAGCACTGTAATAGGTGTGTTCTTTGGCCGTTTGCTTTCTCCATCAATAAATTCACCAGTTGTCGTCTTCAACCGCTCTGTCACTCGACAGTTATATTTGCCGCTGTCTTCCAATCGGAGTCGGTAGATTTTTAGGATATAGATGCTGTCACTCTCTTTGGCCACTTTCAGTTGTCCCAAGGCTTCTCTCTGGGCAAACTCATTGTTAAGGACTGGCACAGCATTAGCACCAAAAGTAGCAATGAGAGAACTATTAAAGGCCCAAGAGATGGAGAAATACCTCTTGGCAACATTTTGTACTTCCAAAATGCATCTAAACTCCACAGGTTCACCCACTATGTATGTCCGCTTCTCTGTTTCTAGTCGAACGTTGATATCCATATCTAAAAGAAACAGAACAAACAATACGTACACATACACACATACAAACCAATGAAACTGTGTCACAGCCCTATACAAACATGAAAGAGCTAACAAGCTTAGATAATGTTAAGAAATTATTATTTGAGAATTGTTTTGAACATACTATGTGTATTAACAATTGTGTCTCTTCCTGTATTTTAACTTCATCTCCAAAAGCTATGTTTTTGTTTTCTCTTACATCTTTCTTATGTATAGGAAAGCACAAAAACTATATACGTGGTGCAATTAGATACTAATTTTCTGCAAAATAATCATTTGCTAGCTACTTTCATGCTAACGGATTGAAGAACTATACCAATTTAGATTATATCAATTCAAGAATTGAATTGTATACTATTTTAAAAGAGCTTTTATAAGCAATGTTCTCTACTTCAAAATTTTGGCTTGTTACATAAGTAAACAGTTTGTATGAATTTATGTACTAAATATATCAAAGACTAGAAACAACTGCTGTAATTCTTTTATTCTAAGTAAACAATTCCTACCAAAACTACTGACTGATGGGCCAAAAAGAGGACATCACCATTCAAAAAGGACCACAACATAGGACAACAGCAACAGAGGGTGAAACATAGCTTAGTAAAGGCACTGAAAAGAGTAATGAACATTTTATATGAATATTAAGATATTTTCATTTATATGAAAAACAATCAGAATTTTTTTTAATGAAACCTTTAATATATAGAAGCTGGGATTAATTTAAAGGGAAAAAAGGTGTATGTCCAATGTACAGTAAATAATACTCCCCATTTTGTAGGTTTTCATAAACTGTGAACATAAATTTAAATACCCTAGCCTAAAGCAAGGCAGTATATTTTGTAACATGATGAGGAACCTGAGGCTTATCAGATGTTTTGGATTCCAATAGCAATTAGCTCCTGAGGTCCTAAGCTATAAACCTGCTAGCAAACTATTAAAGGGCTTTTGCAAGCATCATGAATTAGCATCAACCAGAGTTAGTCTATCTTAAACACTCTCTTTGCTTTTACTTAATATAGCCATTGTTATATCAAATCAGCAGTTAGCTAACACCTACTTTGACACTTACCAGAGGAAGCTAAAGAAATGCTCCAGTTAAAGGAAGTGTTAGTGTAGCTGACCACTGTGGCTTTGTAATTGCTGCAATTTTTGTAATTTTTGCAAGTGAGCTGATTACTGGAACAAGGAAGGTAAAATGGCATTTAGCTGAAGCTGTGGTCAAGAATGCCCAGGTGAAAGTGCAAAGGTAAAAAGTTCATCACTAATGTGTTAAAAAACACACTCAGAACTAGAGAGCATAGCTAAGTAATTCCTCCTCCTGTTTATTATGGACTATTAGCCTAAATTGTTCAAGTCTTCAATAAATCAAGAACAAATGATGAACTATCAGGAAATTATAATGTGCATACAGATATGGTTTAATGGTATAAAACAGCTTGTTAAATATCAGCAAACTTGCTTGATTTGAACTTGGATCCCAAGCATTATTTCTGCACAAGCAGAAATAGATCCCAAGCATCGATTTCTATTAGAAATAGTTTCTATTTCTAATAGAAATAGCGTTGAACCCCAATTTTTTTCTCAGAATGATAACTGGCTCAAATTGTGCTGGGTAAAATGAACCCAGTATTAGGCTAGGACTAGGTCATCACCCAACCAATTATTAAGAAATTGTGGAAGTTATAATCCAAAACATTTGAAGAATCAAGTTGTATTCTAATTTTACTATAAATCAAAAATAATGATTCTATCCTTGATATAACATATTCACACTAGTCAGGTTTATATATACTTGCACTGCCAAATCATTTTCTATAAAACTTTCTCTAAAGAACTACATTTTTTTTTTCAGTCAAACAAAATCTCTTATAGCATTCTTGCTAATCATTTTAGTGCTAGAACACCTTTAGCTGAAGAGTATTTTTTGGATATAAAAAAATGTAAAAATAAACTTCATTCCCAACAGTAACGCTCACAGAAATTTCTAAGGGGCTTCTGATCAGATGGTGATACAATAATATTGTAGAAATGGAAGGCCAAATGAATTCCTTTTCTAAGTAGTACCAGAGAGGAATTAGTTTAGGTGAAATGTGAAGATGTGAAATTCCAGTTACAAAGAGAACAAAACAAAAGTCAGGAGAAGAACAAAATAAAAGGGAAAGAGAACAAAAGAATACTATAAAGACAGTGCTGAGGAGATTAGGAGTACTGTTACTAAACTCTGGCTTATAGCTTATAAAATGAAAAATATTTTAACCACCTTGATATACATACAACACCAAGAGGTTAAATTAAATTCACACGTTGATGCTGTAGCTAAAGCCACTGTCAAAGCAAGGATTCAATTCTATATTGGCAATTATGGAGAGAAGAACAATAGACGGGCTATTATTTTGCTACATTCACTCATATGAACATCTTTCTTGTCAACAGTTGCTCAAATTACTTTTTTTGAAATAAAGGAACCAATAGCCATATGATAAAGACTCTTTAAACACATCCCAGATAAACTAAATCATCAAATCTGTAAATAATGGAACAATGAAAGAACAGATTATTTGATGCACTAACAATTAAGATAAATCATTCTATACCAGTATAAGAATGTCGGATTTGGTTTCAAGTTTTCACCTGCATCTGCTAACTAAATGATTTATCAATCAATCAATCAATCAATCAATGATGTATTTAAAAAGTGAAATTTGGAACTATTAAGTTGTAATCCAAATGTTAAAAGTACAGCAGTTGCTATATATACACATATGTATATACAATCATATACATGTACATACATTTTGAGAGATTGTTAAATCTCATTAGATTTAGGCATTGTCACTAATATTCTTGTGAGAATCTGGGGAGGGGAGAATCAAAATTTATGAGACTTTGTAATCATATGAGATTCATTTAAAATTTTAAAATATGTATAGGTTTTATGTTTCCAACCACTGCTTTATGAAACAGCCCTCAAAAGCTTTTGGTAGCGATATAGTGGTCAACATAATGGAAGGAGGCAAAGTCTCTGAAGCTCGTCCTAATAAAATTATTTTGTCTATCTTGAATCCCCTGATGCCAAAACCGAAATCATGAGAGTACATGCTGTGAGAGAGGTAAAAAGAAATTGGTACACTAACCAGTTCCTTCCACATAGACCATAGTGCTCTCCGATTGCTTGCGTGTCACAGCGTACCAAGTACCATCAGGGTCCTGAATCCATTCAGCTGCTTCACAATAAAACTCGCCTTCATCAGAGGACTGAAGATTGTAGATAGTAAGCTTAGATTGAGTCTCGCCCACTTTATCAAGACGGACATCTCCACTTGCATGGCGTTGGGTGTATTCACTTCCTGCACGCAGTACAAAGTCTTTGCTGAGAGAAATAACTTCCACAAGAGGCTCATCTACTTTCTGACGATACCAGGCAATGGAAATGTGGCTGTGCTGTTCAGTATTCTTGGTAATCTCACACTTTAACTCCAGAGAATCATGTTGTACCTTCTTTAGAGTCTGGGTTTCCGAAGTTACTCGTAGGGAGTCAGGAATAACTGCAGTGGAGAGATGAAAGAAAAGAATATAAATAAATAAATAAATAAATAAATAAATAAATAAATAAATAAATAAATAAATAAATAAATAAATAATAAAAAATAAAAAATAATAAATAAATAAATAAATAAATAAATAAATATATTGAGAATATTTGCTGTGTTTGATCATGCAGAGCAGCATTAGTTGATCTGAAAAGCAGATTCTGCACCTGCAGGAAAACACTAGAAGGATAAAGGCGATGAAGAAGATATTCATAGTTGTATTTATGTTCCTACCAATATTGCAGAGTAGATTAAATAAAAATGAGAAACAATAGTATTGTTACTTTTTATAGTATAGAAAGCAAAGCCCGTGAAGGTCATTTCTAATAGATTATGGACATCTGTATCCAATTTAAGCCTGTTAAATCAGTTGGCTCTTGGTAGGAATACATTCTTTTCTGATCCAAAGACTATACTTTTCCTTTCCTGCTTAATTTATGCATTTATTTATTTATTTTATATTTTTTTATTAAATTTCTACGCCGGCCATCTCGCCATTAGATGACTTTAGGCAGCTTAATTGAGAGCAAAAAATATTGCGACCAGGAGAAAAAAGTAGGCATGAGTGAAAAATAATTGTGCCTCCTAATTTCATTTATATTTAAAACCAATTAACGAATAAATATAGTAACATGGTTACTCAGAAGGTAATTAATAAGCTATCACATTAAAAACTACAATTTTGTGACAATTTTGTGTGCAAGCTATTTAGGGGCTGCAGGTGGTCCCCGGCTGTGCATGACTGAGATCTTTATTTCATTACCAAACATATAGAAATCTGTAATAGGAATAGGAAACACTTTTGCTAAAATTCTGAAGACCAAAACTAAAAGAACTGTATTTAGAGAGATTGCTACAGTTTGGTTTAGCATGTGACAGCTTCTTACTACAATATCACTTAATTTTTCAGAAGAATTTTTCCAATCGATATCTTTACCAAGATTATTTAATTTACCGTCCAGATCAGACTATATCATTTCCACTTCATCCATTCTTTTCCTTCTCCTCAGCTATATTTTAATTTTTTTTCAAATGCAATTAAAAATATACATACTTTTAAATATTTATTTTATGTTATTTAACCATCCTATAAATTTCATTATTGGTACTAACTGCTCAGACCTTCCTAAGGAATTATTTCTGGAGTTTATACGTGTGTTTCTTTGGCATTACACTATCAGTAATCTTTGTCCCAAAACACTATGATTATCATTTTATTTACTTTTCTTTTATAAATTAATAGTATCTGCAAATAAAATTAAGGTATAGAACTTAGAGGCAGTCTTTTTCTTATGAGGATAAAAAAACAAATGCGTAGTCTTCCAACTTAACGGCTTAATTAGCTTTAGAAGCAATATGTAAATACTTTTCCAAATGCTGTTTTATATGCAATGACTTTAAAGCACTTATTAATTTATTGTATTCAAATTAAACTAAAATTAACCAAGTGATATATCTAAATGGATGGGATTTGGAATAATGAAGACCAAATTATGATTTTGAATTTGCATGCTCTTTGATGCTCTGAGCTTAGTTGTTTTCTCGCAAAACCAATCTAAAAATCTGCCTATGTCTTCTTCAATTTGCAAAGTCCAAGGATTTATCATAGAGAGAGCTTGGTCTCGTGCAAAGTTGTCAAACTCGCCGCGTCATGTTGCCGTCACGTGACGTTTTGCAATGTTTTTCTCTCAGCCCAACCCATCTCCCAGGGTTGTTGTTGTGAAGAAAATAGGAAGATGGTGTGTTGGATATATTGTATATGAGTTATTTGTAAAATAATAAAGATGGGATACAAACAAACAAACAAATCAAACATCACCTCAATACAAGTTGCCCTTCTAACAGTAATGCTATAATGTGATTTTCAGTGAAACTGTCAGGAAAACCAATGCTGAAATCAGAGTTAATTCTACCATGGAAGCAGGATGACATTATTGTTCCCTCTCTACAGTCTTGCCTCACAGAAGAACACAGGTCAACATGGAGCACACAGACACAGAGGCACACAAACCCAAAGGCTCTGTGAAAATGATGTATCACAAAAACCCAATAATCACTATTTACATTAAACTTTAACATAACAGATGATGAAAATACAGCCTTGCATGTATCTTTAAATATGTATATACAACTTTAAATATGCATATAAGCAGGTTACTGAAACAAGATATCTCTATTTAAAAGAATTTCTTAAAGATTAACAATTTGTTAAAACTAATTAACAAATTTTTTCATTAATTTCTTATAGTTACCATTGTAGTAAATTATGAATAAAACGGAAGTTCATTCATTTTGCATGTTACTTTGAATAAAAAGTTATTTGAATTATTTCAAATAACATAATTTGACCCTTACATCATAATTAGCTAAGCATAAATGCTTCAAGACCAGGGGCAATTGCTTTAATTATCTGTTCAGTTCCTGATTCATGCTTTTTAAATATCTACTAAATTGTTATATACATACATACACATACATACATACATACCTTGTTGATAGGTACTTTATGACTACAAGTTCTCCTTTTGTAAAAGCATATTCATTGTCATAGCAATTTTAACAAATTTTGGGAACTACAAACCTGAAAGGATTGGGAACTACAAGCTTAGGGTAGTTACAGAACATAACTAGTGTTCATTTCCTGCTATGGCTCCCAGAATCCCTTTTGGAATACACAGAACAAAACATAAACAAAAAAGCCCAAACAAATAAGGAAAGGGGAGTGGATTTTAAGAAACAAAAGCAGAACTTTTAAGCCTTTAATCATTTGGCTATCTCTCATTATATCTATTTAGTAGCGTGGCCTCACTCATTTTAGGTGGGTGATTCTAGATATTTGCAATAGTGGCAAATATCTGGAGCTCAGGATGTGTAGGATGAGGGTGAAGGTTCATTCTCCGAGCTTGTGGGCTGGTTTCTGAACATTTCATTACCAGGCTAGGTAACATCTTCAGCAGAGTTTAGGGGATGTCAGTGTTCTTCTGTTATAATATTTTGTTTATAAGGGTTTCAGGTGTGAGTTGTCAAGTGAGGATCTTGTGGTAAGTCTTGTGAAGGGTCAGCTCTGAGTCATCAGTGAATCTTGTGATGGGTCTTGTGATAAAGAGATTATATCAGGTCAGGGTCATTGGAGGTGAACTGCTGGTGGTGATGGGATTTGTGTGGTTGGTTGAGGATCGGTACTGTCCGGTTCTAGATATGTCAGGGAAAGACCATTCAAATTCTCCACCAAGTAGAAGTTGTACATCACTTCCTTAGAAAATTAACTGAGGAGAAGGATGATTCCTGCTTCCTTAGACTTTCCTTTGTAAAATTAAATTACATTAAATTAAATTAAATTAAATGCACAAATGGTTTTGTGTTAGCCACCGATACAGCAGACCTAAATTTAAATAAATTGATTTCATCTAATCTAATATACTACCATCTGTTTCCAGGAATGTTTATAATGCATTACATTCTGAATGTAAATGGAAACTGAAAAAAACTGGCTTCCTAAATTCCTGGAAATATACTGAAATATAAAAACAGAGAATATTAAAGAAATGTAAAAATATAAGAAAGAAGAAACTTGAATACTATGTGAAAATGAGTTGGGATTTTTCTTCCTTTAATGGTAGCTTAACAGGATTTTTTTTTACTATTCATTATTTAAAAAGTTAAACTGTTTAAACTAAATAATTCCTGATAAAAATCGGTGACATATTGCTTTTTAGCAAAAAATTCAGTTAATTTTCTCAATTATAAAAAAATAATATTTTTAGGAGAGATTATGTAATGTATAACAAGCGTGGGATGAATTTCACAGCTATTGTTAGGAACTCTTATCTTTTATCTTTATGAAATGAGTTGTAATTCTCAATTATTGCTAGGGTTTTTGTAAATGATACTAGAACACTCATTATTTATTAGATTCTCAATGAAGAATAAAATGGAATTTTGTTGGCTGTTGCAGAATAATACCACAGATCTGTCCTCTGGTTATAACAGCATCCTAGTTTGTGTTTACTAATTGTGTCAAATGATTAGGATGAAAGAAGTACATCTGTCAAAGTAATTGGATATGGTCAAGCAACTGAGGAAAAGGGGCTGGTGGCATGTACTGAACATTTATTTTCAAGATGGGAAACTAGGTCAGCTTTCTGACTCAAGGCCATAAATCCCCCTCACATGATATTACAAGGCATTTGCCATGATCCACAAACTCACTTAAGAATTAACTATATAATATATTGTTCACAAGAATGAACAAGATTCTGTACCTGTTTTATTAAACACATACATACATACATACATACATACATACATACATACATACACACAAGCACACACACACAGAGGAGGAAACATACAACGGCTACACTGAAACACTGTAGTTTCAGATCATACAGAGAGAAAAGGAACAACAGCACTGTATTTATCATTAATCGGCATCTGCTGCAAGACTGGCTAATAACACTGCCGAATTCAAAAAGCAAATATGCTTTTTCGAAACTAGTGTAAAAAGAATGTGGAGATACTTTCTTTCAAATAAAAATAGTTATTGATTGTTCTATTGGAGTACAAGGATAGAAATACAGGTGTCCTCCACTTCTAACCATTCATTTCAGAAAGGCCTCAACTATAACGCAGATGATGCCAATCACCCAGAATTCTTTGCAGCCTTAGAAGGAGCATTTAAAACTACTGGACTTCCTCCAAAGGTCTAAGAAAACATCAGACAAATCATCATTTCACAGGCCAGAAGAAGACGAGAACAAAATCAACTCACCGTAGAGCAGCCCTCAGAAATCTAAAAAAGGATCAGACTATCATCATCATACTAGCAGACAAAGGCTGAACCATGATTATTATGGACAGATCACAATATTTACCAAAAGAAAAGAACTATTCCGGAAAATAATTATTCTCAAGATATCTGCTATGAATTTTACGCATAATATCCAAATAATTGAAATATTTTCTTAGACAATGATTATTGCTAAATCATTTTCTCTAATCTATATATTTGTTTAGTAATGCAGCCTTACTCATAAAAGAAATCCCTTCTTTTTTGTTTGTTTCCAGAAATAAATAGCTATTTTGCACAAATATAAAATCTTCAGTAAAGATCCTAGAAAAAGGAATGAATGTACGACGACAATGCACTTAGAAACTCTACATAAATTTAATATTTGCAGAATATGTCAAACTTAATACAGGTAGTCCTCAACTTACAATTTATGACTGAAGTTACAACTGCTCTGAAAAAAGTGAGTTATGACCATTTTTCACACTTATGACCACGGTAACATCCACATTGTCATTTGGATGCTTGACATTTGACTCACATTTATGACAGTTGCAGATCCTGTGGTTATGTGATCACCTTTTGCAACCTTCTGACAAGCAAAGTCAATGCGGAAACCAGACTCACTTAACAACTCTTTTATTAATTTAGCAACTGCAGCGATTCAACTAACAAACGTAACAAGAAAAGTTACTTAACTCACTTAACAAATTTCTCACTTAGCAACATAAATTTTGGGCTCAGTTGTGGTCACAAGTTGAGGACTACCTATAAGAACAAACTAACTTGCATAATTGCAAAATGGACATCTGTGTCCTTGAAGCTTGATGAAATATTTTACTTCTGCTAATAATTTTCTTTAAACTTTGACTATTTTATTGAAACATTCAGTAATATGAACAAATGCAGCTTTCTCATTCTGTGTTAGAAACAGGACAGCCAGTTTGATCTAGTGATTAAGGCACCAGGGTAGAAAATGGGAGATTGTGAGTTTAGTCCCATCCAGCCATGAGAGCCAGCAGAGTGATTTTAGGCCAGCCAGTTTCTCTTGGCCCAACTCTCCTCACAGGGTGGTTGTTATGGAGAAAGCAGAAGAAAAGTGTGTTGGATATGTTCACTGCCTTCAGTTATTTGTAAAAACAATTACAGTGAGATATAAACAACAAACAAAAATCTTCATGCCAATTGCTAATTTAAGAAACTCACCAAAATCTTTTGAGTACTGATTAGATCACTCATCATCTTCCTCATCATTGAGGAAATATAGAACAGTATTATTATATTTACTCTAAATATACAATCAAAATATATACAGAGCAAGGCAGTGAAACAGAGGGGACTACAATAAGCAAATCTTTATATTATGGCAAATGTAAATCAGTGTAATGTTTGTTTCAATCAAAAAGAGATGAAAGGATTAAGTGAAGGCACGTAGGGAATAAATCATTCGGGGGAAGATTCAATGAAACAAATGTGGCAAGAGGGGATGGCAGCTGTGGCTAGGGAGGGGGTGGCTTTCCATCCAATTGTACCAATTTCTTAATTGGGAGGTCCTCAGACCAGGGCCCCCCAAGCTTTCTGACTTTGTGGACCAGCAGTGGTGGTGGGGGTAGGGGGAATGCTTCTGCAGGAGTGGCAGGTGAGTATGTGTGCAGGTATATTTGCACAAGCGGCAGGCGAGCTGTAATCATGTGTGTTCACCTGCCACTCATGTAAGTGGAGCTGTGCGCATGTGCGCACTTACCCGCTTCTTGCACAGCCTGTTTGGAACTCATACCCTAATCACCTCATGACTGGATTATTGCAATGTGTTTTCTACTTGGAGATGCCCTTGAAGACAGCTGGTCCAAAATGCAGTAATGCAAGCAGCCACAAGAGTATTTTGATACACCTGTGGTCATCTTGTTCTATGAGCTGGATTGGTTGCAGGTTGGTTTAAGGCAGTGTTGAAATTTAAATTTCTTTCTTACCGGTTCTGTGAGTGTAGCTTGGTGTGGTCCTCTGACTGGGTGGATGTGGCTATGTAACCATGTGACTGGGGGATCAAAAGACAGAAACACACTAACAATGTCCTGCTGGAGCAGGGTTTGACTAGATGACTTCCAGGTCCCTTCCAGCCCTTTATTATCCTCTGAAGCTGCATCTAGTGCCAGGTTTGTAGTCCTTCCTTCCTCTCCTTTTTCTCTCCCCCCCTTTCTTTCTCTCTCTCTTTCTTTCAAAAACAGACACCCCCGGTTTTTTACCTACACCCTCTGTTTTTGGCCTAGCAGGCTTCAGGAAGCCTGCTGGGAGCAAAAACGGACTCCCCGATTTTTGCCTACACCCCCTGTTTTTGGCTTAGCAGGCTTCAGGGAAGCCTACTGGGAGCAAAAATGGATCCCACCCCCATAAAAAAAAGGTTCCGACAATCACGTGCCACAGCTGTGATCATCGGAGCCTTTTTTTTTAACTTTTTAAAAGCATTTTTTTTACTACCGGCTCAGGCGAATAGGTAGTAAAAAAATACTTTAAAAAAGTAAAAAAAAAAAGGCTCCGATGATCATGCAGCCCAGCTATGATCATCCAGGTCTTTTTTTTTTTTTTAAAGCATTTTTTTACTACCTATTCGCCCGAGCCAGTAGTAAAAAAATGCTAAAAAAAGTTTTTTTAAAAAGTTCCCCAGGTCGCTCAGCTGATCGTTGGAACTTTTTTCTTAACATTTTTTACTACCGGTTCGGTGAACCAGTAGCATTTTTTACTACTGGTTCAGGCGAACTGGACCGAACTGGTAGCATTTCATCCCTGGCTTAAGGGTACAGGAAGTCCTTGATTTACAACCATTCGTTTAGTGACTGTTCAAAATTACAATGGCATTGAAAAAAGT
This sequence comes from Pituophis catenifer annectens, assembly GCF_029215685.1. Taxonomy (NCBI): domain Eukaryota; kingdom Metazoa; phylum Chordata; class Lepidosauria; order Squamata; family Colubridae; genus Pituophis; species Pituophis catenifer. The sequence continues at coordinate 90,904,031 of NW_027256884.1, forward strand.
AACATATGACCCTTTCACCCTTACGACCATTGCAGCATCCCCATGGTCACCTTGGCATATATTGCAGTGTCCTAGGATCAAGTGATCCCCTTTTGAGGCCTTCTAACTATCAGGGGAATTGTTAATGGGGAAGCCATAGTAACAACCATGTTACTAACTTAACAACTGCAGAGATTCACTTAACAACTGTAGCAAGAAAGGTCATAAAATGCGGCAAAACTCACTTAACATCCATTCCATTAGCAATGGAAATTACCCAATTGTGGTTGTAAGTTGAAGATAAACTGTATACAAGTGCTGGCTCTCACCTATAAAGCATTTCATAGGATTTGTGTGTGTGTGTGTGTGTGTGTGTGTGTGTGTGTGAGAGAGAGAGAGAGAGAGAGACAGAGAGGGAGAGAGAGAGAGAGAGGGAGGGAGGGAGGGAGGGAGGGAGGGAGATTTGTCAAGGCAATGTTGACTTTCAGTGACTACAGTTTTCTTGCCAACATTTTCAGAAATGATTTGCCATTACCTCCTTCCAAGGATTGAGTGAGAATTATTAGAAATCGGTCTTCTGATTTCTAGTCTGGAGTTTTAATCATTACATCGAACCAGCTCTCATTTGATAGGATAGAGTCTAAATATTGGAGGGGTTACCCTTAACTAAAACCATTTCCAGTGGTTTCTGCAAGTCTATTAAAACTGGGGGAAGCAAGGTTGCTCTGGATCCTCTCAATTGAACAATATAATTTAGTGGGACCCTGGAAAACACCTTGTCTGTCACCAGACCTGTCCTTTGGGAGAACATTCTCCCACCCCTAGATATTTTCCTGGCTTCTATTGTACAAAGGTTCTTTAAAAACTCTTTAAAAATTAGTTTTTTTCTCAAGTCGTGGGATTAGGCCTTAAGCAGTCAAAGAGCCACAAACATCCTAACTGGAAGCCCCCTGTTTAATTCTGGAGCCGACTGGAAGTCCAGTTCCCCCACCATAAAGTCTCCTCCTAGCGTGGCATCCTTTTCCTCTGCCAACCGGAGATCTGGGTCTCCCACCATAGTTTCCTCCTGCGCGTTGTCCTTTTTCTTCTACTTGTTTTAACCAAAAGTGCTATCAATTATGAAGCCGACTGGCAACAGGGAACCGCAGAGAGGGATGAAAGAGCCACATGTGGCTCCAGAGCCATGGGTTGCTGACTCCTGGATTAGGCTGTCTATCAGCCCCCTAGTAATTTTTATTGCTTGATTTTGCCTAAATACATACACATTACCCCCCTCCCCCCCACACACACACTTTTCTTTTTCTCTCTGTTAGCTATGTTAAGTCACCTAGAGTCACTTTGGAATTGGGCAACCTTCCAAATTTAGTAAAACAAATCTAATAAAATTAAATATTTAAATATTTGGAGAGGAATAACTAAAACAAAAGATATAATAGTAGAGTCCTATAAGAAATCAAAAGATAGAGAAATAATTATAGCTCAAAAACAAGTAAGGGTGATTCAATTATTATGCAAGGCTATTGAGTATTTTAAAAGAAATGGAAAGGCTATAAATAGGGATGATCATGTATGGATTTTGAGAATACCAAAATTAAATTTTAATACCATGTTAATTATTCCTCTAGTAGCTGAATTTTAGAACATTCTCTAAATGGGAGCCTGCCTTAATATATTTTTAATAGCCATTTGTCAAAGGCCACAAAATTCTACACATGACTTCTTTTTAAAGAAAGCTTGGGGTTAAATAAGTTTAATTCTGGCAAAAGGTGATTTCATTTTATTATTACTCATTTAGCTTCTACTGCCTTTAATTTTTATAGCTCTTTTAAAGGTGACACTTAGAACAAAGAAAAGAGAAATCAGAATATTCAGTCCATGGAAAGGGATTGGAACTACTTTTACTATACTATCTCTTTACCAATATTTGATAATTATAGTAAAAATATTAGAAAATTATTGAAAATATGATTAGAGTACATACTGTAAGTTGTCAGTATATAGTTAATACTGAAAAATAAAATTAATTGAGGTCCTATAAGCAATATATAGTTTGGATAGAAGAAAGCATCTGTGTCCCTTTATATTACTATATTTCAATTTCCATCAGTCCTAGCAAGCACAACCATAATCAGGGATTATTGGAATTATGTCTGCAATGCCCCTCCTGCTTTAAATATGAATGATTCTTATTACTCTCATAGTAGCTAAACCAGGACAGGAAAGAGAAAAACAACATCAGGAAATCTGTTTATAGTAAGCATCTCTATCAACCTGTACCTGAAAGTCAAATATTTTCAGATTTGCAAACTGACACCCCAGTATCACTTATTTCTCCTTTGCTGTTTAAGAAATGCATTCACTGAGATAAAGGAATTAATCCTGGAATGAAAAAACAACAACAATCCCACTATTAAGAGAATGATCTCTCACCTCTTTCTAGAACATTTCTTCTTTAATTTACATCAGAAGTCTAGATTTTGAAGGCTTTTAAGATGACAGGGGAAGAGAAGAGTATAACAAATATTTCAGCTTCTGACACATTCACTCCAATTATATGGCCATTACCATACTTTCCTCTTTTAAAAATCAATGTGTAAAAGAACAGAGAAGAGTTAATCATACATTTATTATTGGTTTCAGAGGGTGTTTGAAAGAATTAACAAGTTTTTCTTATTTTTCTTTTTAAGAAACCTGCATTCAAAGATAAATTTTTATACTAACCAATTTTAAGGGAGGAAGAGCAAAGTCACCAATTTGTTCAAGAATTTACTCAGATCCAGAGTGGACATGGTGCTTCAGATTGCACACGCTCTAACCTAAAGCAATGTTTTAGAGCTTCACAGAGAACCTATGGGATGGTAAGAAACATTCTGAAAAGTTAGTTCATTTTCTAGTGATAAATATCTGATAATGATACTAGGGCATAGTAACCATTTTGTAAATGCCAGTGCCATAAAGGCTAAATGCCAATGCAATAAAGGTTACTTATGCCCATTTTAGAATTAGCCTGCTTACTAAAAATGTTATTATAAAACAGATTTTTTTTCCTGAAGTGGTTGTTATCAAGTTTATTTTTAAGAAAGGAAAGCTGACACAACAAAAATAAACAATTTTCTGTATTCATTTTCAAATTTTAAATATACGCTGATAAATATCCTGAATTTATTTTGACTTTCCCTATTTCTACAAATAATTGTGATTCCCACAATTAATACTTGCCATATTTAATACTTGCCACATTTATTATGACAGCAATTGCAAATAATATTAAAAAGGAGAATTAAAAGAGCAAAGAAGATTGCATTTCATTAGTTCTAAATTTTATGAAAAATATTAAAGCTAGTTGTGCAGTGAAACAAAGGGAAAAAAACTATATCCCTGAAGAAAAAAGTTTGCAAGTTCTGTGCTAGACATTACTTCCAAGTGAATGGAATTGGAATTGCAAGATATACTGCGTGTGGCCATAGAAAGTAACTGATAATGAAACTACTCTTTGCATAATCTTTGATTTGTGACAGAGACATCTGCCCTTGAATTGAAGTAAACAATCAAATTATAATTTGTCATGCTTCCAGTATTTCAAAGATAGAATTTCAGTTTTTACCACAACCCCTATATTAATAATATAAGTCCTACAAAGACCAATATTTTAGAAGATCATGTACAATAGAGCTATTTCACATCTTTACTCAAGCAATTCAGTTGTGGATTCTGTATCACCATATCTCAGTCAAGGCTTTCTATACAAGGATAAAATTGGAAATAAATTATTATGTAGGATAAAAAAGCTAGTTTGGTGTAGTGGTTAAGTAACAGGTTAGAAACTCAGAGGTGATGAGTTCCAGTCCCATCTCAGGCAAAAAGACGGGTACAAAGAAAACAGGCAATGGCAAACCACTTCTTGCCAAGAAAAGCACAGGGACTTGTACAGGTAGTTGTCAGACTCAAAAATGCAATCCTCCCCTCAAAAGTAAATTGAGGTCCTGGAAGATTTCAATTTAGATTTTAGGTGACACGGTCAATGTCATTTAGCAGAACTGACAAAACTGACTGAAGGTTCTCTTGTGAATTGCATCACAAATCTGCCTCTATCTATTATTTTTTGCTGCTTAAGAAACCCAATGATAATTAAAATCTAATGTTTGGTAGTCAATCTGAAGCATGCCCTGATGAGGCATGTTGTTTGACTACAACTTCACACAAGACATATACTCTGTTTCCCCCAAAATAAGACATCCCCTGATATTAAGCCCAATCGGGCTTTTGAACGCATGGCAATAAAGCCAAGTGCTTATTTCAGGGTTCAAAAAAATATAAGACAGGGTCTTATTTTTGGGTATAGCAACAAAAATATCAGTTTCAAAATTACTGATTTTTTAGAACACACAAGAAAAAAAATGGATGAATATTAAGCTTAAAAATAAGAACTTATATTTCAAATAGGAAAGGTGAACAAAGGCCCATTTAAGAATTTCCCCCCCTTTAAATTAGTTTTGAAGAAAACTGGGCAAGGCTTGCCTTGAACACAAGCAAAATAAAATCAGATCCTCCAGTTACATATTTAAAATTAATGAACAGGTTTTCCTTGAACATATACCAATCCAGGCATTAGTTTTAAACCTAGAACTGTATTCTGTTGTTTCACACAAAATTCATAATTTCTTCCAAAGTATTTTTGTTTTTATTTCCAGTACTTCAGTCAATGAAATCTACTGCAAATCACCCCACTTTCAGTAGATCCGAATGTATTTCCTGCAGAACCTTGTTTGACATGATAGCAATAACATTTTACAATAGCAATAGCACTCAGACTTATATACCGCTTTACAATACTTTACAGCCCTCTCTAAGCAGCTTACAAGAGTCAGCATATTGTCCCCAACAATCTGGGTCCTCATTTTACCAACCTCGGAAGGAAGGAAGGCTGAATCAACTTTGAACCATTCAGAATTGAACTCCTGGAGTAAGCCGTGAGTTAGCCTGCAGTACTGTATTCTAACCACTGAGTCCCTATGGCTCTTATGATGGGCAGCTAAGTATGTTGTTGTTAGTTGCGAAGTCGTGTCCAATCCATCGTGACCCCATGGACAACATTCCTCCAGGTTTTCCTATCCTCTACCATCCTCTGGAGTCCATTTAAGCTCACACCTACTGCTTCAGTGACTCCATCCAGCCACCTCATTCTCTGTCATCCCCTTCTTCTTTTGTCCTCAATCTTTCCCAGCATTAGGCACTTCTCCAGTGAGTCCTTCCTTCATTAGGTGGCCAGAGTATTTGAGCTTCATCTTGAGGTCCTGGCCTTTTAAAGAGCAGTCAGTGTTGATCTCCTCTAAGACTGACCGGTTTGATCGCCTTGCAGAGATTCGCAGGAGCCTTTTCCTGTGCGCTGCTCCCACTATCCATGCATGGGTTAATCCTTCAGTGCTTGGCAACAACTGAGTGAAAACAAAAGGCTTTTCTTCCCCTTTCCGGCTCCCAAGCCACGCCTCTGGTCCCATGATCCCCCAGTCTTCACTCAGTTGCTGGCAAACACTGTAGTGATTTTGGGAGCTCCACAGTTTCTAAGGTATTGTGCATCTGTGGGGACCTTTCTCCCTTTTATTTTTCTCTTTATTTCATCAGGTTTATTAGGCTTTCCCTTTCCTCAGGGAGTCTAGGCTTTTTGGTTAATTTTGATTAGTTTATTTTTTCGGCTCCTTTACCTTGCATTGCAGCTGCAGCGTTTCAGAAAGGGGGGGGAGCAGAGCCCAGCCTCCCACGCTACCATCGGGAGGGGGAATTTCAAACGGCCGCTCTCTCCCCGCCGTTGCTGCCGCTGCCACGACCACGCTCCTACAGCTGACCGGCGGGCTCTCCTTTCGGAGTTCTCACGCCCGCTCAGCAACGCGCGCCGCCTTTGCCTCCAGTTCAAGCGTCGTGCGCTCATCAGCTGGGCAGCGGGTCCGGAGGCTCAGAACACGTGGCGCCAACTCGTAACGCTCCCTTCTGCGCCACACTTCACCGGAGCGATCGGCGAGAGCCGGAAGCGGAGAGGAGCGCCGGGAGCCTCAGCAGCCCCCCCCCTGCACTACAGAAGCATCGCAACAGGGGGAAAGCGCGGCGTTTGGTCGGACCCTCGGGCCGCCATTGTGAGTCCGCTGCTGGAGCCTGGCAGAGTGGATTAGCGCACCACGTGCCAGCGCCATTTTGACGGACCCTCGGGCCGCCATATTTGGCAAAAGGATCAAGCCTGTGTCTCCCCTCACCAGCAGGGAGCCGGCTACAGACCCCCCCACCACCACGCCACCCCTGGAGGGGGCAATCAGCTGGGGAGAGGTCAGCGCAACCAGAGCGCCTTTGGGAATAACAGGGCAAGCAAACTGCCCAATCACCCCACAACCTGCAGCCATGTCTCGCTCCCCCCCATCCTCGGATATGGAGCTGGAGTTAACCCCCCCACGCAGAAGCTCAAAAGGGGGGAAAAAGAAATCTAAAAAGAGGCACGAGAGCTCAACCAGCAGGGCTGCTTCAAATGGCTGCCTTCCCATCCGAGATAAAGACGCATTAAGGAGGCACAATGCGCTGGAGCGACAGTGGGAGAAGGCCCACAGGGCGGCTGCCGGACCCTCTCCCAGAGAGCCGGGGCCCTTGGAACCAGCACTGGTCATCCCAAGGGAGACAGAGCTGGGAATTACATCGCTGGCCGACATCGCGGTAACACCAAGAACCCCAGATGTGCCCAGGCCGGACCGCATTTCTCCCCGTCTCGAGACAGGCCCGGGGACCGGTCCGGATCCTCCAATGACTCCATCATCTGCACAGCCCCTTCATGCCAGGGATGCGAGTTCTACGCCTTCAGGGGTGGACTAGCAAACCCAAAGGGGGCCAGGGATGGTGCCACCTATGGACTTCCAGGCTATGTTCTCGGCTGCCCTTTCGTCCTTCTTCACGGCAACCTTACAGCAGGCGCCCCAGGCACCCGTGCAAGCCGCACCGATCCAAGCGCGCCAACCTCACCCACAGTCCCACCCACCCCAGCAACGAGGGCAAGACTCCTCGTCTGAGGAATCAGACCAAGCAGAGGAGGGACAGGAGGAGATGGAGTTGTCTGAAGATGAAGGCCTGGCACCGGACACCCCCGCCTTTACAGGCCTCTTCCGCCCGGCCCTATTCAAGTCCCTGCTCCACAAGGCGAGGCTCACAACCAACTTCGGGGTTCCAGGGGACGTCGCATCCGCCACCCCGCAGGTGGCGGGCCCCCATGACGCGCTTTTCAAATCGGCAAAGCCGCAAAAGGATTACATTCCTTGTCCTCAGTTGTTTACGGATGTGATCCAGAACCCCTGGGTGCAACCGGCCTCCCTGGCAACACCCAGCAGCCTGGATAAAAAGCTCTACTGCTCAGCCCCGGAGCTGGAGGACCTCCAGGCGCTACCTTCAGTAGACCAGCCGGTGGCAGCGTTAGCTTCCAACTCCCTGGTGTCCACCGACCCACTAGACACTCTCAAAGCAGAGGAAAAGAGAATGGAGGGGGCTTTCCGTAAGGCACACCAGGCCGCAGGCTGGGCAATCAGATCCGCGACAGCTTCGTCCTTCTTCAATAGGGCGTCGCTCATCTGGCTCCGACACCTGCAGGACAGACTCCCGCCTGAAGACACTAGACTGCATCAAGATCTTAATAAGATCATAGCTGCCACCGAATACACGGCAGACAGCTCCCTGAACTCAGCCAAGTTCGCCTCAAGGGCTCTCGCCTCAACCCTTACTGCTAGGAGATTATTCTGGCTTCGGCCTTGGAAAGCCGACTTCAAAGCCAAGTGGAAGCTGGCGACTTCCCCATACAAAGCGCCAGATCTGTTTGGCGCCACGCTAGAACCCCTGATTGAGGGGAAAGACAAGAGGAAGATCCTCCCCTCAACCTACCGGCGCCAGGAACGCAGGTACACACCTTACCCGCTCCAACAGCCCTTTCGCGCAGGCGCCGGACCCAGGGGGTCCTCCTCACAGCGCCCCCATTATCAGGGAGGAGACAGATTCCAAGACAGGCAGCAGTTCCGAGACCGAGGACGACTCCAGCAGCCTTCGGGGGTGGGGAGCCCATCTCCACAACCTAGTCACACAAGGACAGTGGTCAGAACAAGAAGCGAGATGCAGTATCAACCTCCTACAACTTCGGGCGATCAGACTGGCCCTACGCAACTTCCAGCCGACGGTGCAGGGGCATCACATCTTAATCCTGACCGACAACATCTCGGCCAAAGCGCACGTCAACAGGGAGGGGGGCACAAGGTCTCGTACCCTGATGCAGGAGGCTGCGGAGCTGTTCAGCTGGGCGGAGAGACACCTGATCTCCATCAGAGCAGACCACATTTCGGGGGCAACCAATGTGAGGGCGGACTGGCTCAGCCGCGAAACGATAGATCAAGCGGAATGGCAGCTCCACCCTCAGCTGTTTCAGGAGCTCACGTCACGCTTCGGAAACCCGGTGGTAGACCTCTTCGCAACCCCGGCCAACGCCCAGCTACCCCGTTTCGTCTCCCGCTACCCGACACCACAAGCGGAGGACCACGATGCCCTGCGCTGCAGGTGGCCCAAGGGTCTCCTGTACGCATTCCCACCAGTCCCGCTGCTCCTGCGCCTCATTCGAAAACTCCTGACGGAAAAAGCCGACCTACTCCTGGTAGCCCCGAACTGGCCCCGGAGACCATGGTTCGCCGACCTAGTGGCACTATCTGTGGAACAACCTTGGGTGATCCCACCACAGCAACTCGTTCTGTGCCAAGGAGCAGTCACGCACCCAGAGCCCCAGTGGCTGCAATTAGCCGTTTGGCATTTGAACGGGTCATCCTGAAGAAGGACAACCTGCCAGACGAGGTAGTTGCCACTATCCAGGCGGCCAGGCGTCTGTCTACAACTCGCATCTACGAGTCATCATGGCAAGCGTTCTGCCGCTGGAGCGCCCACCAACATATCGACCCCACGTCAGCTGCCGTTCGGGACATTCTACGGTTTCTACAAGCTGGCCTAGACAAGGGCCTGGCTCCCGCAACCCTACGGAGACAGACGGCGGCGTTGTCAACAGTCATTACATGCGCCCCGTACCAGTCCCTCGCACACCACCCGCGCATCAAGGGGTTTCTGCATGGGGCCTCCAACCTGCGACCCCCCACAGTACACCGTTACCCCTCTTGGGATTTACCTCTCGTTTTGCGGGCACTGACTGAGGCCCCATTCGAGCCTCTAAGCTCGACCTCCCTTAAGTACCTATCGTTTAAGGTGACCTTCCTGCTAGCGATCACCTCGGCAAGGAGGGTCTCAGAGTTGGCGGCTCTTTCAGTCCGCAAGGACTTGTGCATCTTCCACGACTCTAAGGTGACCCTACGCCTGGACCCTGCCTTTATCCCGAAGGTCAACTCGTGGTTCCACCGAGCCCAGGAGCTCATCCTGCCGGACTTCTGCCCCTCACCTCGTGACCCCAGGGAGAAGAGGTGGCACACCCTAGATGTTCGACGAGCCATCCGCACTTACATCCGACGGACCGCGCCATTTCGCCGCACAGAGGGTCTCCTGGTCTCCTTCAACCCGAAGTCCATGGGTCAGAAGATATCAGCAGCCACCGTCAGCAGATGGATCAGGGCCTGCATTGCTCTGGCTTACGACCTGAACTCCAAACCAACCCCCGGCAGGATCCTGCCGCACTCGACTCGCAGCGCGGCCACCACAGCGGCCTGGGCCACCCAAGCCTCGGTCGTCGACATCTGTAGAGCCGCGACGTGGTCGTCCCTCACACCGTTCATCCGCCACTACAAGATCGATGTGTACAACTCAGCTGAGGCATCCTTTGGCCGAAGGTACTGACGGAGGAGGACTCGGGAGGCAGTCAGCTTCCCACCCAGGGAGTTTAAGCTTGGGTATATCCCATGCATGGATAGTGGGAGCAGCGCACAGGAAAATGGACGTTGTCTTACCTGAACGTCCCTTTTCTGGGCGCTGCGTACACTATCCATATCCCGCCCGTCAGGGCTGCCTGCCACCTGTTTATGGCTGACGCTAGTTCATGTTTTCTCATGTTAATTTGAGTTAATAAAGTTGAGTTGTAAGTTACTCTTTGTGTAGATTCTTGTCTGCTGCGCCTTTGTTCAGACTGGGGGATCATGGGACCAGAGGCGTGGCTTGGGAGCCGGAAAGGGGAAGAAAAGCCTTTTGTTTTCACTCAGTTGTTGCCAAGCACTGAAGGATTAACCCATGCATGGATAGTGTACGCAGCGCCCAGAAAAGGGACGTTCAGGTAAGACAACGTCCATTCTCCAGCACCATAGTTCAAAGGCCTCAATTCTTTGGCCTCAGCCTTTCTTATGATCCAACTTTCACAGCCCTACATTGCAACTCGGAAAACCATAGCCTTGACTATACAGCTAAGCGGCTAAGTATGCTTCTATCTATAGCTATACAATGAAATAGATGGATGCTTTGTTTTCCTATTTTTATTCCTTCATATTATTTTAAATAAATTTATAGAATGTTAAATAATTTCTTTCAGCATGGTATAAGTTATGATTATCTGTTCGGAAATATTTTACACATTTTCCCTATTAAACCGAATAAAGAACTAGAGAAATTAGCTCTTCTTTAAATTCAATTTGAAAGTTATTGTTTGATCCTATTGGAATCTTTCTTTATTCAGGGATCAGTTTTATTAGCTGTACTTAATATGGAAACATTGGGTCACAGATTTAATTCTGACCTTTAAATATATTCAATAAAGCTACTTTGCACATAAACTGGGCCGATTTAATTCCAATACAATTCTTTTTAAACCTTTGTAAAACAGACTTTTATTAACCTAAGAAGGATTATGTATATGTTTTCAAGCTTGTTGGCATCTGCTTATTGCACTGCTCTAAATTACTTAATAAAACAACCTTCATTCTTCATTGTTCACAATCTTCTTTCTTTCTGGTTTTTTTATTTGTTTGTTTGTTTATCTGCATCAGCTCTCCTATAGATTCAATCAAGACTCAGACCAGAAATAATTTTACCAATATTGGCATTCCCATTGTCAACTATTTTCCTGCCAGGTATATTATTCTGGATTAGGAACAATTATTTGTTTTTGTTATCCTGCTACAGTCATTTGAATTCACAGAGTCAACTGAAATAACAACAATATCAAACAATGACATTTTTATGATTAATTTAAAAACAAAGTGATGATCATAGAATGCCGAAATTTAAACGAAGTAAAGAGTTTAGAAATATTAATTATCACCCAAAGGAAATTACATGCTCTTCAAATTGCCTTAAACACTTTCTTCTCACACACAAGAAACCAGCTAAAAAAACATTGTTTCATGCAGTGGCAAATTAATGCTTCTGCAAACAATGGCTATAACATGTGCTATCTCCTTATTGTTTTATTCTTCTTTTCATGTCCCACATCTTCCAAGGGAGCTAAGGAATTGAGTATTTAAAGCTTGTATCTCACAGTAATCAGTCATTGCTGGTAAAGAAAACTTGCACTATAATTATGCTTCTTTCAGAGATCTGTCCTAGCTAAACAGTTTAGCTTGGCTCCCTCCTCCTCACTTGTCTGCCTAAATTTAGCAAAAAAAAAAAAAAAATCCCTGACACAGATCTGAACAGAGGAGATATCAAAGTCTGATTTAGATGCCAGAGAATCCTTTGCCTGCACATGATTTCTTTGTTTAAAGTATATTATAACACTTCATATGTTATATTATGAAAATATTTTATTCTGAAAAAGCAATATACATCCTGTCAAAACTAATGTCTAAGCTGAAAGAACCTCAGTTTTAATTACCAAAAATATGTTCCTCTCAGAACAGGTTTCATGTTTATTTTACCAAGCATGTGTCCTTGACACAGAAACAAGTACAGAAGATGAAAGAGATGGAGATACTACTGAAAAAGTTGTGTTAAATTTCCAGTTTCTATCATTCCCAGACAGCATATCCAAAGGCTTAATCATCTGTAAACACTGTACTGTAGAACATAACTTTAGCCTGTTTCAAGATAGGATCAGTTTCAGCTATCCTTACTATTGTTTACAAGTAGTCCAAATGAAAGGACTGCCAGATATGTCTTCTCTGAAGAGAGACTTATCAATACCAATTTCCTCAGTTATATACAAAAGTGAATGACAGAATGACAGAAGTGTTCATCTTTACCCACAAATTCAATTATTGTTGAAACAATGTGGGTGGCAGACGTCCTAGGCAAGATCACAAAGGTATATAATAATATTATGTAAGTTCTTATGTAGTTCTCTTCACTACAAACATCAATTACAGCTTGGGAAAGCGGAGAAAAACAACTCTATAAGTCAGGCCAATTTTTCTATCACATTTCCAATTAATTCTGTATTTTATTTATGTTCAAGGGATTATACATACATCCTTGGGATGTTTGGATATTGGTTGGGTTTCTGATTACAAAGAAAGTCTAGGAATGCAGAGTAAATATTGTCCCCTTTTCATACATATGGAATTCATGGGGAATAATTGGGAAGGGAGAATAAGAACAGAAAGAGCAGGTATTACTCCTGCTATCCTACAATTTCAAAGCCACATGAAAAGAAATAAAATGACAAACTGACTAAATTTGTTTTAGTTATTGAAAGTTCATATTCCATCAATACTCTGTTTCTGATGAAATTACAGATTTTAAACAAAGATTACTAAGTTTATATAAGCAAATCTGCCTGATCTGAGAAGTGCAAGAACTAAGCACATGTGCAAGAACAAGATGACAACTAAGTTAATTTTAAATTATAATTCACTATGAACAAAATTCCACTAATTTATGTAACCAGTTTTATAAAACATGGAAAAAAGTTGTCTAACTGGAGAAATATCAAAATCCAATTACTGTTTTTATAATCAATTTTTTATTTTATTCAAAGCATTAAAATACAAAGTCCAAAAAAGAAGAAAAATACAAAAACAAAACACGACTAAACAAGACTACAGAAACAAGTACTTAAAATGAAAATAAAAAAATAAATTGTCCCCCCTGGTAAATATACTTCAAAAATAATAACTCCTCCCCCCTTGAGAAGCAGTTAGAATACTGATTACGAAATCCACTTAGCCTGACATTTATCTACTATATGGAAACAAAGTTAACAGGTGAAACCAACAGCTAAATTAAACTTCAAAACTCTCTGTTAACAGTCTATTCATTGCAGGGGTGTCAAACTCGCGGTATCATGTATCGTGACTTTTTTCCCCCCATTCACTAAACCAGGGGTGGCCATGCTGGCCAGCACGTGTCGCATCTGGCTCGTGAGAGAGACAGAGAGAGAGAGAGAGAGAAACAGAGACAGAGAGAAAGAGGGAGGGAGGGAGAAACAGAGACAGAGAGAAAGAGGGAGGGAGGGAGGGAGAGAGACAGACAGACAGACAGACAAAGAGGGAGAGAGGGAGATAAAGAGAGAGAGAGAGAGAAAGAAAAAGAAAGAAGGAAGGAAGGAAGGAAGGAAGGAAGGAAGGAAGGAAGGAAAGAAAGAAAGAAAGAAAGAAAGAAAGAAAGAAAGAAAGAAAGAAAGAAAGAAAGAAAGAAAGAAAGAAAGAAAGAAAGAAAGAAAGAAAGATCTAAGCTCAAGGGCATGCTTTAACCTAAATACTTAGAAAGTTTAGCCTAAATATTTAAGAAACACTAGATTGCAATGAACTAAAATACAGTACCTGTCAGCTTTCTGAGTTTCTTCTCTCAACTGGTATTTATCTAATATAATTTAACTTTATAAGCAATATCTAATAAAGAAGTAAAGATTCTAATATTTTTCACACTTTTTTGATGACATTATTAACAGTTACGCTGAAGGAATATTATTTATAATCATGGTGCAATTTATTTTGTCATAAACTGTGGTATTAGCTCTGCCAAAGGTGACTTATTTCCCAAACACAGCAGATAAAGTAGGATAGTGAGCCACTTCCATAGAGACATGAATCTTGGAATGAGAAAGAGTAGAATATAGATATAAGTAGAAAAAAATAGGAAAACTTCATCAGAAGAACAGCAGAATGGCAAGGATGAGAAATGGGATGTTTTCACTGGTGATTGAATAATGGTCTCTTTCTTTCCTAAAGTTTATCCAAAATGCATCTGGTTGAAACAAGAGGAATTACTGGCTGCTTCAGAATTATTGTGCAATTGCCTTAGCAATTGGGATAGGTGTCCTATGTTATCAGCTGCACTTATAGTTTTCATCTTTCCCACTTAACATTATTTTCTGAGGCACTGAATCAAAGAAGCCTTCATGATCCTATTTTTTCTTTTTGTTCTGACAAGGCATTATTCCTGCACAACTTGCACGAACAACAGGATTTTCCAGAGAGAGAGATACTAGAGAGATACCAAACCACTGCAACCATTCATTAACAGGAAGAAAGGAGAAGAGATTAAATACTTTTTGGGTCCCTTCTGGCAAGACTACCACAAGCGTAGAAGAAGAAACACTATAAGAACGTCACATAGCATGTGAAAGATTGAAGTAATCATATTGAAATTAATATTCAAAGAAAATATTACTTTAGCCCTGCATTACACTCGCTAAGCTATGTTAGCTGTGGTTCTGTTGTTGTCGCTGAAAGCCAGAAATAATAAATAATAAAAGTTTGGCAGCTGCAGAGTACTTCTAAAATAAAGGAAGTGAGTACCACATATCAGGGAGTAACCATGTTTACTTCTCTGACTTCATGCTCTGGGGTTCTGCTCCGACTATTCAGATTAGGTATTCTGGGAGTTGTCATAGACCCAATAGAGTGGGACGGCACCAAGTAGGGAAAGACTATTCTGTGGCTTTTTGGAAATTTATGTAAAACAATGGAGGAACATTGCACAATGCAATGAAAAAATACACACAGTTCAAAATCAGATATATACCAGGTGACACACTTTATTGAAAAATAAAATATAAATACTATCACTGTGTTTGGCTTAGATCTGCTAAGCAATGAATGATGGACCTAAAGACTAGGTTTACTGGAAATTCTGGCAGTTACAGTCAACGATACGACACATCTGTAGGCTACCAGATTAGGCAAGTTGAATAAGGTATTCAAATTAAGGGCATGAAGAGAAAATACATTTTAACTGAGCATTACATACTGGAACCATCCTGTCTTCACATCCATAAAGTATCATGTATACTTTGTGTTATTAAACAATCAAGAAAATAATTATTATGACTATTAGGATTATTATGCTTAATATTATTATTATATCTTTATTAAAAGATATGTTAAGAGGTAAAAATGAATAGGTTTACTATGTTCAATTTTACAATTGTAAAATCAGAGAATTAATATCAATGTAATGAATGCTGCTGTAAATCTTGATAGTTATTGCACAGAGATATTTGTACCCAGACGACACACTCTTTAAGGGAAGATGGAATGTTTATATTAAAAAAAAAAAATGAAGAAAAATGAAGAAAATAGAACTAAAAAAAAAAACAGAGAAACATGATTGGCAATAACACTAACTATGTTTATTTCATGACATAACAATTCCTAACCCTTAAAAAATGCAAAAGATGTTTTCTCTGTTGTGGCTCAATATTCTGAACCAATATCAGCTAAAACATTAAACTAGATGTATCGTTGCTTTCAACTGCTGTGGCAATCCATATACTTTCAGCAAAATGTAAAGTGTAAAACAAAACAAGAATCAAAGCAAAGGAATTTAGATGAAGACAATTCATCATTTAGTTGGATTTCATTTAGTCATTTGAGTGATTAATAAATATAGTGCACAAAAACATTTACTCTGCTACTTTTAAGACAGAGAATTTAGCAGTAGGCTGGGTATACTTATATCATGACCACTCAATTCTTTCTACATAGATAAATAACATCAATAATTTTCCTCTCTCCTGCCTTTAATATTACAAAAGGGAGCGGATAAGGCAAAAGCATACAGATTTTGCAAACACTACTTTACCACCTGATGCGTTATTTATCTGTTACCTAGAAATACGATTATAGATCTTGCTATTCCTTTCAGGTCAGATATATTTGCTAATAAAAAAAAATCTAGGGAAACTGGTGTTAGATATCTTTCCATGACACAAGGATTTGATGAAGGCCATTCTCCAATCTAAGAGATACAGATGTTACATTATATTATGCCCACATACACAAAGCTGTACATAATTTCCATCTCCCCGCTTGGAGGGGTGAGTTTTTCAGAGGAGTAGCCTGCTACTGGACTTATTCAGAACAACTTTTACTACGTAAAGCTGAGGGCTAGAAGTATTAATTATTAGCAAACAATTTGCAAACTACCATTAGCAAACTTTTGCAGCCATGTATTAGCTTCAACCAACTCCTTCTATCTGTGGTTTTGATGAAATTAGCAGTCAGTCAGCACCTGCTTTACCATCTCTAGTAAAGAGCAAAGAGAATGACCACAAATGTTTCATTCGTAAGAAGTGTCCGTCTAGCTAGCAGGATGTGGCTTTGTAACTGTTCCGAAGAATTTTGCAATTGGGTCTGTTACTGGAACAGAGAAAGCTAACGTGACATTTAGCGTATGTTGTGGTCAAGAATGTGTGGGCAAAGATCTAGGGGTAAAAAATTCATCATTAGCATGTTAAAAAACACATCCAAAAGTGGAGAGATTAGCTAATGACATGTACTCCCATGCTGATTATGAGATGTTACCTCAAACTAATAAATCAGGACAAGTAATGAAATATCAGGAAATTGTGATGTTTATATGTGGTTTTATGGTATTAAAAACATTTGCTGAATATCAGCGGACACTTGATTTGTACTTGTATTCCAAGTGTACAACTTTACTTCTGCGCAGAAATAAAGTATCAGATCTCAATTTTCTCTCTAAAGTGAATCAGTGTTGAGGTAGGCCAAGAAGGCTTCTGCTTTCACATTTCTGAAATGTGTTATTCAGAAAATAGATTCCCCTTATGTATAGTAAGACTAACTATATGAGTTAATGTTTCTCATAAAATTTTAATAGATGATAAATAAGTATAAATAATAAATATATTTATTTGGCTTAATTAGAAGAATGAATGACTATGACAATCACTGTGCAGCCTATGTGAAGTCAATCAAATGTCATTTCATTTATAATTAACCCTACAACTTCACTGCCATGCATAGACTCACCATCTTCACACACAACATCAGATCACCTTCATTCTTACAGTTAATCTTTGACTTATAACAGTTCAAAGTTACAATGGCACTGAAAAAGATGGCATTTAATTTCGTTGTACGAGTGCAATGCCAATAAACTAAACTAAAAAAGTGACTTATGATCATTTTTTACACTTATGATGGTTGCAGCAAATGCAGCATCCCTGTGATAGTCCTTGATTTATGACCAGAATTGAGCCCAAAATTTTGGTTGCTAAGCAAGAGCGTTGTTAAGTGAGTTTCACCACATTTTACTCAATCCATGATCTCTCCTGGCTCTAACAGTCATGTGGAAGTTAGGGAAGAACATCTGAAGGTGTGTGTAATGTTCTAAATGTATAGAAGTTATAGTTAAATGTGTGGCAGAAAGTGGACTCTAGGTGTGTTTTTCCAAATGTAGTAAGTGAGGTTGAACATGTACAGTTTTAGAAGAGGTGTATGTGTGTGTATATGTGTACATATACATACAGTATATATAGTAAATAATGTATCTTTTTGTGTGCCTATATACTATACTATACTATACTATATACTACGAAATATGTATGTACACATATGGCATATGTACATAGGATTAAATAGTATATTTTGGATGTTCAATAGTAGTAAATAAATAGACAGGGAAATTGTATCTCTTTAAGGCCTTTGAGGTTAGGAGAGGCCAGGGACCCTAACCATAACCCTTGACATGAGTGAAGTCAAGCTGGCCACGCCCACCCAGTCACGTGACCACCAAACCATGTCCAGACACGTGACCATCAAGCCATGCTCCATCACGTGACCACCAAACCATGCCCACAGTCACATGACAACCAAACCACACCCACCAAATAAGCCACGCCCACAGAACCAATAGTAAAAAAATTTAGAACCTACCCGAGTATAAACATTAGTATGAGAACTCAAAAGATTGCTTCTTTAAATAACAGCAAACAATGACAAAATGATCCATTAATGTTCATTATGAACCACCAGTGTGCTAAGTAATACAATTCCTTTTATACACTCTTTATACACATTTCACAGCACTCAGAAACAATAAAAATTCCCTCTACTCTATATTCCCTAGGACCAGTCTGAAGCCAAATAAGTGCTGTTCAACTAATGTGATGATAAAAAATTCATAACTTGATGAAAATTTTGTTTTACTTCTTGGAAAAATAGAAACTCACCCATATTTCTCACATTTTTAGTACGTTATTCAATG
Organism: Pituophis catenifer annectens; assembly: GCF_029215685.1. Classification (NCBI taxonomy): domain Eukaryota; kingdom Metazoa; phylum Chordata; class Lepidosauria; order Squamata; family Colubridae; genus Pituophis; species Pituophis catenifer. Next base: position 90,922,385 of record NW_027256884.1, read on the forward strand.
TCAGTTGAAAAAACAAAGCATCAAAATCCTAAGTACAAACTGAGATAACACTAGTCGATTTTGTCACGTGGATTGTTTTGGGTGTTCTAAGCAATATTTTCAGAATGAATTAAAAAATAAATTCAGATTTTTAAAAATCAGGCTTAGTTTTATGACTCCATCTTCAATTAGTGACTGTTCAATTAGTAACATTATGGTATAGTATAGATTGATAACCTGTGAGTTTGGGCATCATGATTAATTAGCATCGAAGTTTATTTATATAAATGTGCATACCCCTAAAGTAGGAATAGTAATTAAGTTCTCTACATGCTAGTTAGCTAAACCTTTCAAAGTTTTTTTTCCCCAGGATGATAAAGCCAGAAACTGATGTGATTACGAAACCAAAATAAAAGATGGCATCATCCTCTCATTGTTTCTGAAGTGGAAGGCCATAGTTTTACATTTGAAAGTCACCCCTTAAAGATATTTTTGTAATATATTTGTGTAATTATTTTAAAACAACTCTATTTACTTTCATCTTTGGAGCTAACTTTTGTAAACCTCTACAATTAAAATCTCATCCTTCCAAACTATTTCTGTAAATTTGTTTTGTTTTCATGTTGGGTTTTGGATGCCTTTGAATCAGGTGTTTTGGTTTTTTCTTTTATTCCTGGTAATTATGGATAAATCCCTGCAGCTTTCTTAGCAAGATTTTTTGAAATTGGGTTCCACTGCCTGCTTCTTAGAATGAAGACAGAATGACTGGCACAATGTCACCCAATTGATGTTATACCTAAGACAGGAGTAGAACTCATAGTCTCTTCTTTTCTAGCGTGATGCCTTAACCACTACACCAAACTGCTCCCTATTATTACTAGAATTGTTATAATAGAATTATTATTTATGAACTATTAACAAATTCAAATGCAGAAGTAGTTGACTTTATAAATATACAACTTATATGTGTTCTGCTATTCTGCCAGTTTCTCTATAAAAATGAACTTCTTTCCTGATTTAATCATCTCCAAGCAATTTTAATATATAAATCCTATAATTTATTCAGAAACATTTAATTTAAAACCTATAATCATTACTGATCTCACACATTTCTTTTTTCCCCTTATGCTATTTAAATTAATTAAAATAAATGGAATTTAAAGTCATTGTAAATTAAATTTATACTTCTGTATAAAAAGGAATTTTAACATAACAGCAGAAGCTAGCAATATTTTCATTGTTAACTTAATTTTAGTCATGCAAAAACTTTTCTGAAACTTTACCTTTCCTGTAAAAATGTGAAATATATCTTACATGTAGAATAAAACAAATGATAAACAGGAGATAACAATCTGTATCTTAACAAAAAATCCATCCTCAACCACAAAACACATCATCTTCAAAAAATATGTTCTGTTTTATCTAATCATTAATTGAAATAAAAACATATTATTTGTTATATTCAAGCAACATGTGAATTCTTAATACTTTTTTAAAAGTATTAAAGTAATACTTTTAAAAGTATGTCTATAAACTTAAAAAAAGCAAATATGAACAGCCTAATGCATCTTTTCAAACTATAGTAACAACATTTATTTAAAGACATAAACTTTAATGCTATTACCTTTAAAACCCTACATTGCTTGGGGTCATGTTATTTGAAAGGCCGCCTCTCTAAAATTACATCTATGTGATCCACCAGTAAGGCAAGGCATGTTATGGCCTCATCCATTAGAGTGCTACATACACCTGGTAGAACCAAGAATAGGAGCCTTCTTAGTTGTGGTCCCTTCCCTATGGAATATCATTCCCCCAGAGTTAAAATTGGATGCCGATTTGTCACTTTTCTGTAAGGCCTGAAGACTTAGTTCAGTCTGCGGGCCTGGGGACCCCACACTGATACAGAGTCAATCAATTGACTAGTATTGTTTATGTGTGGCCTTTTATGTTGTGGTTTTTAATGCGTTAATCTGCCCTCAAGTTACCATATGTGAGCTGGGCAGCCATATATATTGTTTAACAAATCATAATTAATAAATAATACTTGTTGGTCTGAAAGAGTATGACCAGTCTCCTCCTAATTATTGATTACTATAGACTGGCGTTACTGTTACATTAAAAGAAAAATATGATTTTAAAATCTATGCCAATTTTCATAAGTCAATAAAAAGAATATGTGAGCAACAGAAAAGATTTCTTAATGAAAGTATTCCGCAGTATAGCAACACCGCTGTAAAATCCCTCTTCTTCCCTGTTCCAGCTTCACTTACAGTGGTACTCATAAAAACCCAATCAGATGACTGAAGCATATTCAGAAGGTTATAAGTGTGCTTTAAATTTCTGGCACCCAAACCATTTAGTAGTTGGAAAGAAATTCTAGTACTTGAAATAGATAAAAAAAACAAAGAAACAACTAAATGGAAACTGGCAATATATATTATTTAATAATTATGTCATAATTAAAAACTGTAAAATTAAGTTTTATTTTGTGGAAGTATATCAATCTCCTCAAAAAAATTTATAGGATTACTGTACAAATTGCTTTGTGATCATTAAACAAAACATTATCTCAGCTACACTATTTTTTAAAAAAGTAAAGTTACAGAATAAATTTAGTTTCAGTTAAATTAATATATTTATTAATATATTATTATTATTAATATATTTTGTAATTAGTTTTATTTTAATAGAATATATCAGTCTGAGAAAGAGAATATTCAAGATTTTTAGGGTGAGATACCAAAAAAGCAATGTATTAATAGACGCCATAGCTTAACAGAGCCATGGATCTCGCCTCCAAAAATGCTCTGAGGACAGGATAACATCTTAAAGCAATCACATTTTTCTGATGATTGAATGGCAGCTTCAACAAATAGCCACGTATTCATTTGCTTCAAAGTAGTGTACATTTTACATTTTAGATCCCGGATATAGTCTGTCTATTTTAAAAATGATAAAATGATCTAATATGGTCAAGTCTGAATAATCTTAAAAAATTAATTAATTTTAATTATAAGTTATAGTTACCATAAATATTTTTTGTTAATTTGTGATGATATTTTGGTAACATTTATTTTAATCAATATCATTATTTTTTACTATATAATTACTATTTTTCCTGACGCCGTTGTAATTTTTTTGTATTTCACCAATTAGTAAAAAATTAAAATAAAAATTTAAAATATTTTTTTAAAAGATAAATGTGTTTCGTAGAAAGCTACTACTACATTTTCTCTCCAATGCACCCTGAAACATCTTTTGGAAATCAAATCTGAAGCACTATATAAGGCTTATCAATTAAACCCATTAGAAAGATGTAGGCGCTAAGAGAAAACTTTGAATCACACCAACTATGCACGGTTTTAAGGAAAATCTGTGGGCTTGGTCTCTTTCCAATCTTACTTAAAAATGGTTCTTGACTTCCATTTGTATTGGTAGCTTTGTCAATCTATAAAATCCTGTTCTCAGTAGAATTAAATTTAAGTTTATTTGCCCAAATCTGTGCCAGTAACGTATTTCATTTTCCAGCTTAATTTTTTCCCTCTAGCTCTAATTTATGAAAATTAACAATAATAAAATACATTCAAACCACCATTCTCCACAATTTATAATTATACTCTATTTTTTTATGAAAATAATACAATACACTTTACCAATTAGCTTCATCTTGGCACTGTAGCTTCCAAAATATCTTTCATCAGTTGTTGGAGTATGACATTCATACTCGCCAGCATCCCTGTCTTGGAGCTGTGTTATGTGCAGCCTAGCATAATCCCCTTCAACTCTCTCCACATAGATTTCTCCACTCCTAACACGTTGAGTATAGATTGCATAAGGGAAAGATGGGTCCATGGTGCTGACAATCTGTACTTCCCTTTCTGGAGAAGACGGAAGGTATATGGACCACTGAAAATTCTGTTGTGATGGTCCTTGATAACCGCTGACCTTGCACCAAATGGTGATGTGAGAATTTTCAGTGCGGTATAGAGGCCCTTCTTGAACAGTGACTTGACGTTGTGCAAATGACCACCCTAAGAAGAAAAAAGAAGTTAAATTTATTAACTGCAATATATTCCATTTTGGTTTATAGTTTCATGTACATCACTCATATTTTCCAAAAGAAGAGAAACAAGTAATATATAACCACTTGTAAATACAAATGATGTTATTTTGTCAAGACCAGGATTGCGAATAGTTCTATTTCCAATTGTCATAAAATAACATCAAAATATATTCTCATTCAGAAACAAATATTAAACACATATTTGAAGACAATATTTTTCCATTCCCTCTACAATGCTGACTGGTTTAATATATCTGAACCTTTACTTTTTTGTAATTGGAAGTGCAGATAGATTTAACAGAGGAAATAATCCTCAATAGAAGACCAGGATACTTCTACACAGTTTATAATGCTACTAATCAAGATACATTACATACTTTCCCCCACTTTAATGGATTTTGTTAAATGTAAGAAAAAAATGGAGAAAAAACTCTGCAAAATGTAACACTGAAAAGTTTGATCATCAATGAAAGCTGTGGCTAAGAAGAGTCTACATGTTGGCTTGCTTCCGCTAATGAATTTTCTTATAAATAAATTATTCACCTTTTATATTTATATAAATCTATTGCGAAACTATATTTTATTACAAAAATTAACCTAATCTTTCTCCGGATTTACATCCTTCAGTTCTGTCATAATAGATTACTAGAAAGCCAGTAGTGATGTATTTTGTCAGAGAAAATGTGTGTGTGTGAGTGTGTGTACACATCTTACATTCATAACTCTAGATGGGAAACAATCAATACAAAAATAATGTAAAAATTCCATAATCAAAATTAAACAAAATAATATTTATTTCTATGTGAAATTTCTATATAGCTCATCACACTTGTATGATTCTTACTGTTTACAAGTAATACAAAAAAGAACAACCTGTATAAATAATTTGGGATTACCAGCATCCTGGCCTAAATGCCTGAAGAAAAAGCCAGCTCTTAACAGTCTTTGGGAAAGCCAAGAGGTGTTTCGTAAGATAGGCATTGCAATAGGCAGCACACCTTTAGCTCCATAAGATACATCGTTTAATAGAGCAGACCAACCATTGTGGATCTGCTGGAACAGGCAGAAACCCTTGGGAATAGAGATGGTCCTGGAAGTAACCTGGCCTCATGCCATGCATGGCTTTAAAGGCAATAATCAGCACTGGAAACCAATGCAACCCAAGTATCAGTAATGCTGCATGGCAACATTTGGAGCATGCAAAACTGCACACAAATGCATTCTGAACCACTTGAAGCTTTTGAGAGTTCTTCAGTGAAAACTGCTGTACAACTAATTGCAGGAATTTGTTCAGGGAATGACTTATGCGTGAGTAACAGAAAACAGTAAATGGGCACAGTTCGCACTCAGAAAGTATTTATGCAAAGACATTCCAGACCATTGCTGTCACTTGTCATCCAGCAGGCATCATGATGCTCAGAGAATTCCAGATTTAATATCAACTCTGTATGACAGAGTGGCTACCCTATCAAGACTAAAAGACCAAAAAAAAAAAAAAAAATCACCAATTCCAAGACATCCAAAACCCCAGAACCACTTGGGCTAGCCAAGGCAGAATTAATTTCACATTATAGCAAAATAACAATTGGATCATCCATCTCATTTCTTACTCTTGGCTATATAAACTGGTAAGGAAGCTGTTCCATTAATAGATACATATGTCCATTGATAAGAATTTGAATCTTTCCTGAGTTCTAAAAATAACATTATGCTGTCTTTAGTTTGATGATATCATCTCTTTCAGATTTATCTGTGCAAGTTTAGTGTTCTTTTCCATCAAATAGATTTCATTATTTGGCACTTCAGCATATTGTAACTAAATGTTTTACCCATAGTTGTACAATTTTCTGAACATCGCAGAAATGGCTAGCTGTTGTATTTTCTAGATTTAATTTTTCCTAAATAGATTAGCTTCTGTCACAGCTACCTGCTCTCCCTGCTGTGTGGATTACCTTTAAGTTACACACCTCATGTAACTTAACTGGCAAAGATGACACTATCAGGGTATCAGCCTCTGATCAGCAGTGTTTTCAGGGTCATTAAAACTACTAGGCTCTCCTATCACATTAAAGTTTCAATTCCCAGAGAAAGTGTTTTTTTAATTAAATATAATTTTAGCTGATAAGACAGACTGGAGTTTTCTTAATAAGGGTAAAAGAGGAGCTGACTAGAATAGTATTCATATGCTTAGTTTACAAATTTCTTGTGCTAAGAAATGGAGGTTTTTTACTTCATAAACTATTGCGCTGTACAAAAAATAACGAACTGAGCAGAACCATTTCCAATTAAGTGTAGGGCACTGGCTTTTTCAACATGACAGATGGTCATGGTAACTATGTACTGCATTCAGTGGCTATGGAAATCTAGTTGTTTTTTTATGTTAAATTCACCATAAACACAGTTGTGGGTTAGTGTAAAGGAATTTAGAATTGACCTTGGAAAGTTATGAAAGAGCTGTTAAGGAGGGAAATGGGGGAATGAGCTATTACGGTAAGTAGAAGAGATGAGAAAGAAATAAAACGTTTAAAAAGGAGGTTGCTGTATATACTTTAGGCATTGAAGTAAGTGAGAGGAAATTTACTCAAAATAACTTGACCTTGATTTTGTTTACTTGGACTGAAAGAAACTTGAACAGGCATTCAAGATTCTGTTATTATATTTTATAAGAGTAACATAGCGTTCCTGATGTGTCTACCTAGTGTACTCCAAAAAGATGACAAACTTGCTGCCATTTCTGGATTTACAATATGTTCTTTTGCAGATCAAACAACACATCTCCTTAAAAGAAGGCTAAATAATCCTGACCTTTAAAATTTTTTAAGGGAAGTGAGTCAGAATATGGAGTGGGTCTAGGCTGGTAGGAAGGTATTATGAGAATAATTTCTGATAAGTCTAGCAGCAACAGTTGCCAAAACAATTGACAAATGCAAAGGGTTCCAACTGTCACAAACCTCCTTCCATTCCCTTTGCATGAAAAAGTGTGAGAAAGACCAGTCTTGTGCCTTACGTTGACTATATATAGATTTCCATTTAACAATCAACCTCTTGCTGGAATTCTTGTGCGTAACTTTAATCTTTCTAATAAGTGCTACTAATCAGAGCTCCAAGAGACTGTTTCATATCCTGATTGCTAAGAGGGAAGTCTATCAGATCTGCCAGATTCCTTCCTTTATGCTTGTTGGAAGTAACTGGGAAGCCTATTTAATGTAAAATTCATGCTTTAATTCTAGTTTTTATAACAAATCTTAAGCAATCATGTGCAATCTTTGGCATGCCCAAACAGTAGTTGTGTTTTTGAAAATACAAAAACAGTCTTATTCCAGTGTTTCTATTAAAAGGTAATTCAGGAGACTTACTCTTAGGGACATAAAATGTGATTAATAGAAACAAATATGTGTTAGTCTGTAGTCTAAGTTGTTTCTGAAAAAATGGTCTTGTATAAACTGCTGGTATTAGCATCTATGTCCATAAATATTACATGTTCTTCTTTCCCTTATTCCATTGAAAATATGCATAAAACCTATGCTTGCCTAGTTCTCTTAAAGGAATCAGAAGTATGAACAACCAAGAATTGCTTGTCAGATGAAATGGTCCACATTTTATTATGCATTAATAGTGATGGGTAGATAGATTCTGAAGGGCTGGACCCTTTTCAGTTGAGTTATAGGTTGAAATAGAATTGGTTATGCTTTTGGATAACGTCTGAAGAGCTCAGATAGATATATGTAGGTGGTGACCTCCTAGATCCGTGATGGTAAACCTATGGCAAATGTGCCACAGGTGGAACGCAGAGCCTTCTCTGCGGGCAAGCCAGCCATCATCCCAGCCCAGCTCTACCACGCATATGTGTGTGCCTCCCACCAGCCAGCTGGTCTTCGGGCCTCTGCCGCGCATGTGCGCGGGGCAGGGCACATGCATGGGAGCAGGGCGCATGCGTGGTGGGAGCTTGCATTGCATTTTGTGGGTTTGTGCACGCACTCCTCCTCATGTGGCGCCCCCACACCCCAATTTGGCTTCCAGGTTGGTACAGACGGCTTTCCAGGCCCAAAACGGGGCCCTGGGGGGGTGCTCACACTGCGACCCTAAGCTCCATTTTGGCTTCCAGGTTGGTTCAGGAGGCTTTCCAGGCCCAAAACAGGGGATGGGGGGACAGGGTAGATGCACGGGGGGGAGGCCACATGCACAGGGGATGTGCGCATTGCATTTTGGGTGTTCGGGCACGTGCATTTGCTCTCACGCACGTGCTTTCACCACTTGGTACCAAAAAGGTTTACCATCACTGCCCTAAATCTTTCAATAACCTGAAAGCCATGATGTCCTTTGGGACCAGCTTTAGGGGTTAGAAGTGCAGGGCACAGAGAATGCCCTCCTTTTTCTGAGTCACGATTAGTATTGATAGCAGGGTATGTATCATTTGTACATAAGGATATGTATCATTTGCAACAAGCTGCAATTCTGTTCTATATTTTGCAGTTTGTAAGACCTCCTTTCTTGGGTATTGTAAACTTACCTTGCTTTGCCATGAATTACTGCTGAAATATATTCAGTACAGGTATCTTATATGAAAAATAACCAGAGAAGCCATGTAAAAGTATGAGACAATTATATCCACAATTTTATAAATAAAGAAATCCAAGCAAGTTTTATACAGAGGAATCATGGCAGTAAAAGCAGAGGATGAAAACTTACAACTGAATACTGACTGTCAGCCCTATCAGGTAGACCATACTAGGAATTAATTCCACGGAAGGCTATATGAGGGGAAGTAGTTATAATAGAATTTAGCAAATCAGACTGTGATATATATGTGATATATATGTGTCTACCCTCATGTGATTTATGAAGTTCTCTGGCTGAGCTTCCTCCACATATTTTCTGCTTGCTTTTTTCCTATTGTGGCTTTGATAATGGATCTTTCCTACTGAATACGTATTTATCGAGATAATCTTCCTTACCTTCTACAGAGGTGCTAAACTTCAAGCAAGAAAGGACAAGTATGATAATCAAGAATGTCAACAAGCAGTGAAAGTGAAATACAAAAGGCAAATGACTACTTATCAAACAGAAAAGTACTTAGTGTAGATGAAATCTCCATCAAACTATTTAAAGAAGCAGGAAAAGAGACTATTAAATGTACAGTTACAAGCAAAAACCTGAAATCAGAATTAGATAAGAGAATATTAATAGTTTGAGAAATGCAGATATCATCTTCTAAATGGAAAACAAAAGTATAGGATAATGTTAAATAGTAAGAAGGTAAAGTCATCTAATATGTTGTCTAGTCAATTTACAGTTGACAGTTCAAAGACGAGAAGTGAAGGTGATAAAGATCTTTACTTTTGTTTTACCTTTGAGCTCAAAAATAAAAATGAATGTGCTAAGGAAGGAGTAGGTTAATTCTTAAAAGAAAGGCAATGATAAACTTAGATAAAATAATGAGCTAGAAATATTTCTGTGACAACATCAGAATAATTAAAACAATGGCTTTTCTAATGGCAATGTCATAAAGCTGTACAGTTTGGAAGAGTAATATAAAAAAACCAGATTCTTTAAAGTTGTAGATTTGGAGACAGCTGCTAAGTGTCATGGAAAGAAATGCAAAAAGAACCAATCAATCAGTTACGGATTAACAAAGAGAGACTGGTTTGTAAGGCAACAATCAGCAAACAGAAACATACTTTGGTAAGCAAGTGATGAGACTAGTAAAACCAAACTTGACAAGGTTAAAGTAAACAGAAAAGTGGAAAGACTACAAATAAGTGGAAGCAAGATATCTCCAGAAAGCATCTTGTACCTTGTTCCTGGCAGATAGGTCAAAATAATGGCTATTTGTCTATAGTCTTCCCAGAGCTAGACAATACTTCAGACTGCAGAACTAAAATTGAATTATTTTGGTCCTATTAGTAAATTTATACATTTTATGTTTTGAATAGGTTCATATCTTTCCTAGTTACATAAAAAGAGGAATCTCTGTCTTCTGACTTGGTCTACTAAAAACTGTACTTCAATAATATCTGGAGTGCTGGTGTTTTTATCATGAAAAATGGCAAAAATTTCCATAGAAGAAAAAGAATTCAAAAACTGCCATTTTTTTTCTATCATGGGTCAAAATAGAAATAATTTGGTTAACCATGAAACCTTTATTAAAAAGCACATTCTATGACACAATGATATGCACTTTTCACTGAATGGGAAAACAAGCACTCACAGGTAAAAATGATTCACCATAACAAGATGATTTGTTCCAGATTAAATTCCTCTAATATTGAGCCTTTTGAGGTAGGCCTGATCAGGAAACAAAGTATATAGTGAAACTCTACTTATTGACAGAGGTTATAATAACCTAGAACTGTGATGGTGAACCTATGGCATGCGTGCCGGAAGTGGCATGCAGAACCAGCTCTCTGGGCATGCCAGGTGTCGCCTGTTGCTGTTCCGAGTTCCGGAGCACACATACATGCCAGCCAGCTGGTCTTCGCACACACAAGAAGCCTGATAAGCAACTTCTTTCCATTTCACATTCCCTCCTCATTCCAGGATTAAGATGGTCCTTACTTAATAACTTCTTCCTTCTTCATGTTGATCTCTTTACTCCTCTACACTTAGTTAAATTAAACATTCATAAGTTCTGATCTACCTTTATATCTTTACACATTCCATATGTGCAACAACTTAAAAGGCAAAGATTACGTAACTAAAAAGGCATAGAAATTTTATTTACTGATTTCAATATATCCAAGATATCTGGATTTAAATGAGAATCGTTAATGAATAAAAAAGTCTTGACTGACTCAATGAAAAAACATTTTTAAATATCTGAAAAAATACTGACAAAAAATACTCTAACATGCATAAAGAAAAGATGAGCAGCAGTAAAAATGGCATTTCAGAATTACAGTACTGATTTTCTCAGTGAAAATCCTAGCATACTAATTTGTTGATTATCATGCTTATACTAGCCTGCATACAAAATAAATCATGTGCGTTTCTAGCAATTGACTAGAAAATATATATAGCACTGATAGTTTCCCTTCACTGGAATAATGCATTCTAAGCTTTTATATCTGACCACACTTGCAGATGGATTATAAGCTTTTTGACAGATAGGAAGCAGCAGGTGAAGCTAGGTAAAATAATATTGAATGGCTGTTCAATTAGCACAGGAGCCCCCCAGGACTATGCGCTCTCTTCATTATTCTTTTTTCTCTACACCAATGACTACATCTCAAAGGATCCCTCTGTTAAAGTACTGAAGTTTGCAGATGACACAACAGTCATTGGTCTCATTTGAGACAATGATGGATCTGCATATAGACGGGAGATAAATCAACTGGCCCTGTGGTGCAGCTGGAACAATCTGGAGCTGAACACTCTTCAAACTGTAGAAATGAAAGAAGATTTTAGAAGAAGCTCTCCTATTCTACTACCTCTTATAATATTAGGCAACACAGTATCAACAGTAGCAATTGTCAAGTTTCTAAGTTCTATTATTTCCAAGGTCTTGAAATGGATAAATAGCAAAGTCAAGCATGCTAGAAAGAGAGGACGAAGATAAAAGAAAACTTAAGAACTGCCTGTATAAGATATGGCTCACAAAATGTCTAGTAGAGAATATTTATTAACCTCTCAATAGTCACTTTTGTGGTAGCCTGTATTCCCCTTTCTTCTTGTTTAGGTAACATTTTCATTTTCTAAGGGAGGTCTTCCTTTCTCTTCTTAACAAGGTTACTAATCATCATGGTATTCTTCTGTAGTCTACATTTAAGGTAAAATCTAGGTGACAAACAGAACTCTTCATATCCAGCTGTGTGAAGTTGAATAGGTTTGATGTACTATATGTACAGTATAAAATAAGGCTTAAAAGTGCAGGGCTTTAAAAATGATAAGCATTGATAAGTACTCAAATAAATGTCTTTGGTTGTGGCAAACAGATCTGAATGTACTTCCAAATCCTTGGGTATACTTTTTAAGGGGGTCCACTGCACACTCCTATCCTGACCTGAGAATTACATTGGAAGAGAAAATGTAGCACTTTAGGTCAGGGGTCTCCAGCCTTGGCAACTTTAAGCCTGGAGGACTTCAACTTCAACTTTAAGCCTGGAGGACTTCAAACTTGCTGGCTGGGGAATTCTGGGAGTTGAAGTCCTCCAGGCTTAAAGTTGTCAAGGTTGGAGACCCCTGCAATGTTATCATGTTATAGGTTATCATGCAATGTGTTACCCCAAAATGAAACAAAAAGATCAAATAAAATCAGAGGTGTTAAGGTCATGGGGAATAATGTTAGCTAATAGGAGAACCTGCATGTCCAAATAGAAGCTTCTACTGTAGTCAGGCTAGGTTCGTAGTGCAGGACCATGTTAGGAACTGTCATTTGTAGATTTACAATATATTCTTCAAGAATGTAGCTTGCACTGTCTCTAAAGGAGTAAAGGAATTACATACCCAGCTGGGCTATGAACACTAATCCAGTTGCAGCAAGACTTCAACTGAAAATATTTTTAGCAGAACAGGTACTAATAATGCATCTCTAGTGTAATAAACAGACTGCAGGGAAACAAAAAATAAGATGTTTCCAGTGTCCTGTATTAGGTGAGCAATGAAAACTCTGGATTGAAAGCCAGCAACTGACAGAAGAGAGAATGATAGGGAATTAAGTAAGCAGATTCTACCTATTTCCTTGAATACGTGCTTCATTTTTCACCTTGCCTCTAAGAGACTTCTTCATAGGACAGCTATGACTTCCTACTCATTGGTAGGGGAATCTCTAAACAAAAGATTACATACGATGTGCCAGTTCCCCATTTGAGAAAGAACCTGGCACAAATAGTACTCTTGAATCAACACATTCACGAGGGAGAACTTTTCTACAGATAGTCTGCTTCTGTACATGGAACCAGCTGACACTTTTTGCATCTATGTAAGTAATTCAACGTGAGTTCAAAAATATCAGAGTTTCAGCTCACAGGGAAGCTTCTGAACAGAGGTGCCATGCTGAGACACCTGCTCTGCAGCCATGGAGACTGGCTGTTCAATTATGTCACCAGCATAACTTGAAAACAGGATAAGCTGCTCACCGCTTATGAATGTTATAGGCTGACGTGTATTCAGAACAGTGTTTCTGTCACTAACAAAAAGGGTAATCCTTCTAAACTAAGAAAATAAATAGCAATCAACATGGTTGAATTTACCAATAATTTTAATGATCAAGACAAATTTCTATCTTGCAGTTATGTTTATATTTGAAATCATGTATTTTATGTAAATATAAATATTTTAAACTGTGGATCTCAGAAAATGAAGTTTCCACCTTTGGGAGGTAAATCTGATAAATATTTTATTTTCTATTGGGTGAAACTTCTGAGTGGTACGGTACTACCTACCATTAGTTTATGAATTAAGACTCTACTATATACCCATGGAAATTTAATAATTTTAAGTCTAGATCTCATTGCCTTTCTCCTTGACATAAAGGTACATTGCAAAGCCATGGTACAATTGTTAAGATAATTATCTGAAAGTCAGTCTAGCTATTAAAATAGAAGTAAATTAAAGAGTCTCATATTCTCCTATAAAATTCTCTGATACAAGGCAACACTCAATGAGCTAAACATCCCCCAAACACAACCTGCTCATATGTATCCTTATATACCAAAAAGTTTTAGTTCTGACTCAACTGTCCATAAACCATTCTTTTAGAAGAAAGTTTTTGTTCTTCAATCTTAATAATTACTTGGAGAAGTTTTTTCCTGTATTCCTGGAGTGGTTCCAGATGATGGCTATTATTATTTCCAATTATTATTCCCAATCTTCACCATATGAAGACTATGCCTCTGACTGGGGACCAGTGGAAACCAAGGGTTATAGAGTGGTTTCATGACCCTTTTCAGACTAATTGTGGTGAATGACATTTTAAGGCCATTAGATCTTTCTTTTGAGCGGATCATGTTTCTAGAATCTGCTTAGTGAGAAATTTACTGTGATAAGGAAAGCCAAAGTTTTTGAGATATATACAGGGCTGTTCAAGATCAGCCCAAGTCGCTTAATGAAGTGCTCACTCTTACCCCATCAACTCAATTAACTTAAATAGGATCATAATTACTTTTTGTGTTACATTATGAATATATTTTGTTTGTGAGGTAAATAAATCAAACATCATACTTTAGTATCATTTTTGCACACACACTCCATTTATATAGCAATAGGTTCCAGCTGAAGTTCTGATAACAGTGGCAAAAGATGCAAACAGTTAGAAGATTGGAAAGGGGCGGTCCTTTTGTAATGGAATTGTATTTGCATTTAAACTATTTTCATTCTTTTTTCATTTAAAAAGTATTCAATCATGAATGCTTGAAATTGTTAAAAACCATCAACTATTATACAGAAAAAAGAAAAAGCAGCACTCTGGGAATGTCAATACCAATTTAGTGAAAAAATAACCACTAATGCATTTATCTGCCCAATTTTTACACAATCTCTCACAGCCTAACAATCCATTACTGTTAAAAACAATAATTAAAAAAATCTGGCTTACTGGAAGTATTCGTATTTTTCGTTGAAACATTTATATATCACTTTATAGAGAATATTTTTAAACATTTATTAAACATTTTAATATTAAAAATATTTTCAATCATACATAAAATGTGTTTGTAGATAGCATAATCTGTACTGAACTATCCTTACTTATATAAAAATATTACTATTGTTTGTTTTAATATTGTACCGTACAGCAGGGGTCCCTAACCCCCGGGCCGAAGGCCGCTACCAGGGCACGGCCTGTTCAAAACAGCATGTACACATAGCTCCACTTGTGTAAATGGTAGGCGCTTACGCCTGCTACTTACACAGAACCATCCCCTCTCCCCTGTTCCGCTCGTCCGCCTATCTGGAAAGATTGGTGACTGTTGCTGTACAGTATTGTCATTTTTATTGCTATTGCTAAAATAATAAAAGGTACATACTATTTATTTATTTATTTATTTATTTATTTATTTATTTATTTATTTATTTATTTATTTATTTATTTATTTATTTATTTATTTATTATTTATTTATTTATTTATGGTTCGATTTATATGCCGCCCTTTTCCGGAGACTCAGGGCGGCTTACAATGGTTAAGCAATAGCCTTCATACATTTGTATATACCTGCTTAGTAGGACTTTCGGGGCCCCCTAAGCAGTGTTCTTTTTATACAAAGTCAGCTTTTTGCTCCCACAATCCGGGTCCTCATTTTACCTACCTCGGAAGGATAGAAGGCTGAGTCAACCTTGAGCCTCGTGAGATTTGAACTTGCAGTAATTGCAGGCAGCTGGCAGCTAAGTGCTACTTAATAGCACTTTAGTCTGCTGCGCCACCAAGGCTCTTTATCAAGTATCTCTTCCCTTTTTCAATTTACACATCTGTTGAACATCTTGTTATAATATAGTCATCAGAATTTTGTACATTGTGAAATTATGAAATCTATGTTGCCAGATGGATATCCATACTTTTCTTACTTCTGTGACATTGCACTTTAATGTGGTTTTTCCCTAGCATTAAAAAAAATAATTTTTATCCCACTTTTATTATTTTTATAAATAATTCAAGGCAATGAACATAGCTAATATTCCTTCTTCCTCCTATTTTCCCCACAGCTCTGTGAGGTAGATTGGGTTGAGAAAGAGAGAGAGACTGCCACGAAAGAGAAAGACAAAGACAGCTTTCATGCCTAAAATAGGACTAAAACTCATGGTCTCCTGGTTTCTAGCCTGGTGAGTTAAATATCAAGCCAAACTGGCTTAATTGAATGTACATCAAGTTTCATTTAATTTATCCAGATTGCATAAATTTTGCTTCTTTTACAAATAGAGGTTTTATTAGCCATACATTTACAAATAATGTAATGCCACTTTATGAAAAGCCAAATCTTATTTCATACACAGTTTATGGATGACTCCAGCAGTATCTGGAACACTCCTGTTAATTCTTTAAAATTGTATTTTTGTACAATGAATAATCCATTATTTTTGTAATATTAACAGGACTTCCATTAAAGCAAACTTGCAGCTACAGCAAATTGTAATACAGAATACACCCAAGCAGGATGAAGTTTATTTCTCCATATATCACATCAGTAGTTGCTCGTTGGCAACAAACTTCATTGAAAAATATCAAACTTGTTGATTCATTTGTTTTCTGTACATTTAAAGGTGTTTCTGTAAAGCACTACTTCATTTTCAATGTAAATTCATCCTTCACCACTTTGTGGATAACAACATTATTTTATAATATTTATTTTGTTTAATACCACCTATCTTTTAAAGTTGATCAAAGATATAGCACAGTTCTCATATATTTAAGCCACATCAACCGAGATGAGTTCAAAATTTTCCATAAAGACTTTGGTAGAGCAATAATTGTATAGCATAATTGATTCTGAAAATTCATGGGACTTGTGCTGCAAGTTATGGTAATGGATATATAGACTAGCTGCTCATCTAAAAGGATTTAGGTCAGTGATGTCTAACCTTTTCTGGACCAAGTGGCCAAAGTGCGTGCGTGTAAATGCGTGCACATGCCCAACCCCCAAAATGCAATGTGCGCACAGTCCCCGCACATGCGCCCCACTCCCGCGCATGTGCAGCAAGACCCGATGGCCAGTTGTTGCTTGTTACCAGTTTCTGAGACAATCTATATATTGCATTATTTGTCCTGATACAGAGACTCTCCAAAGTCATCCAAGAGCAGGTTGATCGAGAATATATTCCTTTGACTTACTATAACAAAGAACGATAACCTATAAACCATATTTTTAGCAATGGAAAGCATGTTTATATGCTTGCAGATCTGGGGGCTCAATTTCTTGCAGATTATGAATATTTGACCTCTTCTTAAATATTATTGACTCAGGAAGGTTGACTCAGAGTTGCATTCTTCTGGGGTGGGTAAATGAGGACCCAAATTATTTGGGGCAATATGCTAACTCTGTAAACAGCTTAGAGAGGGCTGTAAAACACTGTAAAGCGGTATATAAGTCTAAGTGCTGTTGCTATTATATAAGGCCTCTTCCATCTTAGACTGTTTCAATGTGAGACTAAGCAACATATCCATATATATAGTATAATAAAGTAAAGCTTTAGTACAAAATATTCTGACTAATTAGGAAGTAATTTAAGGGGTAAATTTCTAGAACCATGAAACTTCTTTTCAAATCTCATTACCCCCCACCCTGGTTTGCCCAATCTGGTTCAGGCAAGATGTTTTCCTAAGGGTTATCTTATTAACTCAAAGGCTTGTAGGTGATCAAAGTGGCTCTCAGATCTTTTTCAACTGAGACTGATGATCCAACACACTTGACTTCATCTTTTCTCACATACTTTGCTAGCTAGTTTTTCTATTTCTCAAATTATGTTTTACCTTAAATTCTTTAATTTATAAGGAAAGTGAGTATAGAATCCCCAACATCTACATTATGTCCAGAACGCAGCCACGCAAGCTATTGTGGGTGCACTTAGGAACACCCACATTACACTAATTCTCCGCCAGCTGCACTGGCTCCCTATTGGTCTCTGGTCACAATTCAAGGTATTGGTTATTACCTTTAAAGCCCTACATGGCTCAGGGCCAGGGTATCTTCAAGACCGCCTTCTACCGCATAACTCCCAACTACCAGTAAGATCCCACAGAGTTGGTCTCCTCTGGGTCCCATCAGCTAAACAATGCCAGCTGGCGGGCCCGCGGGGGAAGACCTTCTCTGTGGCTGCCCCAGCTCTCTGGAACCAGTTACCTCCTGAAGTCCGGACCATCCCCACTCTATTGGCTTTCCGAAAAGTGGTGAAGACCTGGCTTTTCCAGCAGGCCTGGGGCTGTTGATCTCGCTCTTGCAATCTGGTCATGAATGGGGTGAATGAGTTTTAATGTTTTTAATGTTTTTAATTTTTAAATGTTTTTTACAATGATTTTAAATGCATTGTGAGCCGCCCTGAGTCTTCGGAGAGGGGCGGCATACAAATTGAATTAATAAATAATAATAAGTAATAAATAATAAATAAATTATTTTTATTTAGATCAGAATGGGTTCCTTTAAATATAGCCCTCCAATTTTGTTGGACTGCAGCTTTCACCACTATTCAAGACTGCTAATGCTGAATAGGGCTGATGAGCACCAAAATTGAACAGGTTAGAGATCTGCTGTAGATTACAGCATCGGTCATCCAGTACTACCCTGTAATCCTATTGTGACACTAATTAAGCTTCTGTATAAATGTTTTATTTGCATCTCTGGCCACATCTAAAGCTGCAGAAACAGAATGCAAGAAACAAGCACATGTAAATCTATGGCTTAACTAAATTTTGTGTTGTGTCTCTTCATATGTACATAAAAGCAGAACGAATAGAGGAATAAGATGCCTAATTTCTTTTAGAACTCTGATTTGCATATTTTAATGTTAATTAATTTTGCAATAGTGTCCTTGAATACTCTTCAGGCAAACAACAGTTTGAGAATCTTTTCAAGTACATTCACTGGGCTTGCAATCTTAAGAGCAGAATATTTTGACAGAAAAAGGCCAAAAGAAAGGACAGATGTATTCAGCAATATCATGAAAAAAGAAATACTCTCTAAACTTCCATTACTTTTCAGAGGAACTTCAATCTCAGTTTTGCCTTAGAAAACAGCTATTCTTCCTTCCCATATCTGATAAACTTTTACGCTTACCTAGAAAGAGCAAGAACTTAGCGGCACAAAGGGATCAAGATAGCAGTGCAAAGATAAAGAGTCAAAACACACACCCAGATTATTACAAAGTGCTTTTAGCAATTTAGAGAAGAAAACCAGTCATACTGTTGCAATTCAGGCTAGATAATGTCCTGGGGCCATATATAGTTTTGGTGACAAGAAGCAGATCAATCATGACACAGTGGTTATGTCTGGGAAATTTATTCTCCTCCCAGAAAATGTAGAAATCTTACACAAGAAATAGGAAAATGGTTTGCAGCCTCAATTTTTGGTAACACCCCGAGTTTGTATTGTTCCACAGAAGTTATGTCTGTGCATTAGCTTACTTTTAGGTTTGTCAACTTTCCTTTTCAGGAAATTGGTTTTTATATAATTTATAGAAATAGGCAGTGGCAGTCAACAGAATATATCTTTTGAAACCTCTGTCCTAAAACATTCTTATATCTTATCATCATCTTTTCAGACCCAATAGCATTTCTATTTTCTAACAGAAATTCAAATCATTACTTTTCTGCAGATTAGTACAAATACGCTTTTTCTCAAGACTTTATTCAACCTACATATTATCACAGAAAACAGCAAGAATTCAGACACAAAATCTGAAATTGCCTGTGCAAGCTGTTCTTATACTTAACACAGAATCAAGTAACAGTAAATGGTAGAGAGTTTCAACTGTGGTAGGCATGCTGAAACATCAAGAACACTTGTTATCCTTGAAGCTCTTTTTACAGTGATTTCAAAGCCTCCTCAATGACGTTGTTGGGCATTTGCAACAAATTAGTGGTGCAGTACTCAGATTCAAGTTATGAAAGGAAAAATCTGTATCCTAAAAATAATGAAAACTTAATATAAGTTTTCAAGAAATAGAAATTGTTGTGTATATGCATATTGGATATTTCTGAGTATATACAGAAACTCTGGCTAAGGGTTCTACTATCTTTTCGGGGGAAATTTTTTTGGAGTTCTCCTCTCATACCCATTCGCCAGAATTTGAAGAAATATAAGATTTATTATGGGTTCTGTATTTTTGCAAACAGTTACTGGACAATTGTGAGGAGACAATGATCCGACCAATATAAGTAAGATTTTAATCAAACTCTCCATATTTCAGCTGCTATAAATTGGCACTATTTATTAAGGGTCAGGAAGGAAGCAGCTATTGGCGTTGTTCTGTGACCATAATATAGAAAACAGATGGAAAGATCATGCATACAAATTCAGAGAATCCCCTCAGTTTACATTATATAAATATAGTGCTAGCCACCGGTGGGAGCCTAAAGAAATACAAAAACTACTCATAATCCAACAAGGAGAAAATGAATTCTGTAACTTTAAGTTTATTGTGCTTTATTTTCTATGTATTACTCTACATGTATTAGTATCAGACTCGGTGTTATGGGAAGAAGTCAATCTTAGAAACACGTACTGTATGGGCCTAGCGGTGCCTGACAGAGACATTTACAGTCTCATTACTGTGCAAGGGTTATTTACAATATTATACCCCATTTCTCCCCATTATATACTCAGTATGATGAAGTGCCACTTTCTTAAAGCCTTGGAATTGAAGCACTGCTGTGCAAGCAAAAGAAAATCAGCAGTATCCTCTGTACAACACCCACATGCCAGATGAGACTTTTCAATCCACTGCACTATGGGGAGCAGGAGGGAAGAGCTGCAATTTTCCCATAATTACACCATCATCTTTCATTGCTTTCAGAACTCACAATTTCACTTCCAATTCAGAAAGGCTTATGAAATCATAAGCAAATATGAATAATAATAGGTTTTTATGGCCATTTTTCTAAATTTTATGGGACGTAATTAACACTCTGGACAAAGTCACTTTTCTGAATCATTAGAATATTCAAGCAACAGAACAAGTTGAAGTTTTGATTTTGTATTATGCCATCTTCTCTCTTTAAGAAAGCAAAGCACAGAGATAATCTTCCATATCTATCCTATATAGATCGCCATCACTTTTTTTTGATCAAGTGAGTTTGAAGAACTGAGATTTACACAGACATGTTTGATGTAGCCATGCAATTTGCTATTCAAGAGGGACAGTTAATTTAAACTGAATTACAGTACTCAGAGTTTAAAAGATTGACATTTAATCTTGAAGTTGAAACTAATTTATATTTGTCTTTTGTTTTAAAGCCACTTCCAGAGCCCTGAATTTTCTGATCATTTGAAAAGCTAGGTCTTATAGTAATACAGAGCCCTCTACTGTTTTGCTGTAACACCAGCGTTAGGGACAGAACAAGAAACTGACATTAGACTGCTTTGGTTAAAATAATACTGTTCTTAAACCAAAACGATTTAATGTTCAAACTTATTGCCTTTGTTTAATAAACAACTCTGATTTATTCATGTCAGTTCTCAGAATACAATAGGCTTGTCTGCAGGCTACAACTTTAGGCACTATTCTAAGAGAAATATTTCAGCACTGGAATGTAAGATTTATTTTAGTTTTACTTTTTAATATAAATATGCCTAAAGATTGCAGCTCAAGCAGAACATTTGTTACAATATTATTCATTTTTAAAGCAATATAGCAATAATAATGCAATTATTTCCACAAAATTTAAAACCTTCCATTCCCTACCATTCAATCAGAACTGAATATGCTTCTTGGATGAGAAGCAAAACATTTTCAAGGAAAAAACCCAAGAAAGTCCAGTTGCCTTTTGAAAAAGTGACTTTGGGACAACCATGACCTAGATCAGTGGTCCCCAACCCCCGGTCCGTGGACCGGTGCCGGGCCGTGGAGTACCTGGCACCGGGCCGCGCAGCGGCCGGGGGACATGAACGCTGCAGCGCAAAGGCTCCTGGGCCGTGCGCAAAAGCTCCTGGGCCGTGCGCAAAAGCTCCTGGGCCGTGCGCAAAGGCTCCAGGGAAGAGAGCCCCGCGCAGGTACGCACGTGTGGCCCAAAGCCCCCACCCCTGCGCGCGCTCAGCGGGCCACGGTAAAATTATCAAAGGCTGATTGGTCCGCGGCGATAAAAAGGTTGGGGACCACTGACCTAGATGATCAACAGACATATTCACACAAGTTTACCAGCCCACATAGGCATCTATAGTAACAGACAAGGAGGGACATATGATGAGAGGTACATTGCGACATCATGATGCAAACTCTATAACTCTGTCATGTCTACGAGGGTAGGATTTGCATTATGATGTTACTGTGCATGTGTCATAATTTGTATCTATCATTATCTGTAGTCACTTATACCCAACTATGTACAACTATGTAATAAATTGGGTTGAACAGTTTAGAAAACAAATCATTACTAATAAACAGTTTCTTAAAACAAATTCACCAACTGCACAGTAGTTACTACATTTATTCAGAAGGCATTTTTCAATGCTTAATTGGTGGGGCTTTATTATCTGCCATATCCAGAATCAGAATCAATCTTTATTACTGTCATTTGTCTATATCCAATTTTATTCAACAGGCCACATGCATCTAATTGGCACACTATATACATGAACTAGATTGAATTCTACTGTATAGTGCAATATTAATGCAATATCTGGTTTTCAATTCAATTGTATAGACTGTGAAGGATGTGTGTTGTTTTATTTTTATAGTTATAATGTACACTGAAGATGGCATTTAATTTCGTTGTATGAGGTACAATGACAATAAAATAAACTAAAAAAAAACTTTGGAAAATGTGAATGTGATTTTTTTTCACAATTTATATACTGCCTCCATGAAGTAAATACAAGGGCAAGTCTATCTCTTAACCATAAAAATTCTGATACTTTATAGAACTACATGAACTTTCACTTTGTTTATTTTTAAGATATATATGCAATTGTTTAAAACACATGCCAGTTACAAATCACTTGATGGCAGGCAGAGACTGGTGTACTGAGTATTCAGATAACATTCTCCTAGTTTTAATTTAGCCAGATCTCTACCTTTTTGCAAAAAGTAAAGCATAGCTTGTTATTTTTTTTTAGAAAGAAAGGCTACAATGCTACACATTTTTACTTCGAAGTAAACATTACAAAATTAGCAGAACTTTTCTTTGATAAGATTTTTAGCACTTTAAAGATTATATATATATACACACATACATACATTTCCATTGTACATTTCATGCATCTAGCATCTTATCCAGCAATCTTTATGTTATAGCTAATATTGGGTTTTACTATAAGATACTTAGCTGTTCTCATTGCAAAAAATATAGTGACAAGCCACATTAGCATGAGCAAAAAAACATCCAGCTTCCACATTCTCAAGTCTTGTGTTCCTTTAGTGTTTCTATACTTGTTTTCAAACATCAGGTGGTACTTTTTACCTCCTAAATGCACTGCTAGCTGAATTCACAGCTGATCCTGATATCAAAAACCCAGGTTCAAAAGCCAGACAGAAATCTGTTTGAGGCACAGCAGAAAAGGCCAAGACACTGCTTTCAATAACCTCACCAAACTTCATATGCTTGCTCAGAAAGAGTTACAGAACATTGTACTAGCTATAATCTCATTAAATCCATTGTGTTAAATAAGTTCCTTTTCTTCCTGATTCCAGCATCACCCCAATAATAGAACTGTTCAATCATATAAGAAAACACAGCTGGGGAGGGAAGCAAATGATGGGTTAAAACCTGCCAGATTTTTGACAGAGATAAGCAGTTTCTTACCCAGAAGCATGAGAGATGTCAGCTCCAGCAGAAGGTACCTCATCTTTGTAGTAAAGAGAAGATAAAAAGGCATCACTGTTTCCCACTTGCACTCTTCCTTATTCTTTTATCTTCCGCTGTCAAAAATACCAACTGGTTTATATCTCCAAAGACAAATATTCTGATATAGTGGAAAAACAGGAAAAAGGACTCAAAGGGGGGGGCTGGGCGAAATCAGTGAAGTCCGGGCTCAGTGGAAGATGTAGAATAGGCTAAATCTTTGTTCCAAAAAGACTCCTTTCCCTTTCTTCTAAATCCTGACACATTACGTTGTGCAGCACCTACTTTTTATCTTCCCTCTACAGCACCTTTGGCATGCACCTCCTTTTCTTGATCTGTCCTCCTGGAAACAAGGAAGGCGCCCAAAATCGGTTCATCTATTCCATCTTACAAGACAGAATAACCTCTCGACTCAGAAAATAGATGTTTGGTGGCGCACGATAAAATCTAGACGATTAAGCAAGTTCTTTTGACATATCTTAAAGTCCCCAAAGGATCAATCATTGCATATAGGAATTGGAGTTGGTCAATTTTCCTTCAGGGGAAGCACACCAAGGTCTGATAACTAAAGCTTGAAAGATCTTTCCCCCCTACTATGTTCGCTTCACTCTTAAGGAGCAAATAAACAACCAAAAGATGCCACTTCAGCTGCTGGTGGTCTTCAGTCTGGGTTCCTTTCTCAGGTCCCAAGAGTTGACATCTGTTTCTTCCTAAGAAAGGGAGAGGGAGGGGGGAGAAACATGAAAACTTATACAGCAGAGGAAGAGAATAAACTGAATTGTTGCTCCGAATTTTCCCTCCATGGGCCGTGAATGCAGAGAATTTGAAGGGGACGGTCGAGGGAACTGGAGAAATGGAGCTCATAAGAGCGACGGCCCGCCCTCTCCCCCCCCCCCCAAGAGCATCAGCATAACGAGGAAAGACCAGCCCGCTATTGTTTCAACCTCTTACTCAAGAGAGCCGCCTCCCATTTTCTCAAACTGGAGAGAAGGTTTTAACAGGGCGCCCTCTGCAAGAACGGATTATTGGCAAAAGCAGGGGCGGAGGTGGAGCCTGGGACCAGCCGCGAAATGCCACAAGAGCAAACGAGAGGCAGTCAACTGCCGAGATTACATCTGCTGGAGTCCGGCAGATTGCGAGCCACGGGGCGCCCTCCGAAGCACCAGCGAAGTCGACGGTCCGCGCATCCAGAAGACCGTGCACCAAGGCAAAGAACACGCGCCGTCCGGGCTAAGCTTCGCCACTTAGGAAGAGAAACCTGATTGTTCACTCTCTCCGGCTACTCCCTTTCCCACGGCTTGGCCACTCCACGTGCCCCGCTTCTTTTCGCCCCTCGCATCGGCAGCCAAGTCTTCGGCAGCGGTGCCGCCTTTTTTTTTTTTTTTTTTTTTTGCTCCTCGCCCCGCGCTTGGCGCTACTTCAACTAACCTGTCCGCTCCGGGTTCCACCCCTCAGCCTGCTGCCACCGCCTTCTCCTCGGCGTCTCCGTTCGGGCTTCATTCTCTAGTCAAAGCTGCTGCAGGGGGTGCCGAGCGTTTCCTCTCGGCTTGGAAGCTCCGCCTCTTCAGTGCCTCCCTGTCCTGCCCTTTTTCCCAGCGTCCGCCTCCCATTTCTCCCTTCCCCTTTCTCTTTGTACCTTTCTCATTCGCCTTCTCCTCCTGCAAAGTAAGAAAGCCTCTCATTCCTGAGGAAGGAAGGAGGGAGGGAAGGAAGGAAGGAAGAAAGAAAGAAAGAAAGAAAGAAAGAAAGAAAGAAAGAAAGAAAGAAAGAAAGAAAGAAAGAAAGAAAGAAAGAAGAAAGGAGGAGAGGAGAGGAGGAAGGGAGGGAGGCTTTTTTGGACAGGCTAAGAGAAGTTTGAGGACTATGCCGTTCAAGCTGGAGCAGGCTTATTTTTCAATCCCAGCCCTCTTTCCAAACGGCAGCGAAGAAAGTCAAAACTGGGCTGTAGGAAAAACACATGGTGTGTGTTCCCTTTCAATCGTTTGTTAATCGTTGCGATCCTGCAAAAAGCTAGTCTTGCTGCGTGTCTATTCTGTAGTGTTACACCAGCCTAGCATTGGGCTATTGTTTACTTATTAATCGTTACTAAGTCGGGAATTCATCGAAGGGTGGCACTGAAAACTGACGGTGTTTATAATGCCACAAGTTTAAGAGAGTAAACAGCGATCAGAACAAAATGCCTCCATGCGTCTAAAAGCAAACAAAATGCAGTGCCTATAATTAATTCAACTGTGATTTTGGAGTAATCCCAATCAGCTGCTTCAGTCTAGGTTGCTTGACGATTAAAACCGTGATATACAAAATTTGCAGAAGATCTGTCCAACATGGAAAGTCCAAAGTATGCAGTTTTACACACTTCAAAGAAGAAAGCTATGGATAATATTTGCCAAGCAAATTTCTTTCGTGTTTATGCTTTAAGAGCAATACCATATATTTTGAATGCGTTGTTGCATGCTGCAAAAGTGATGGCATATAAACATGTTGCAGCAGGACCCGGAAAACGGCAGAAGCTTCCTTATCTGTTTCTGCTTGCAAGGCAATTTACAAGGAAGTGAAAATAGGTGATTCCCGGTATCATTAATGAGTAGACAATGATGTGCTTTAATCCATTAAACTGACCGTGCAAGTTGTCTTTACAAATATATTTTGAGTCATTTTAGTCTAATGCTGTAGGAGAGAGACTTTGTAGATTGGGGGGAAGGGAGAAGAAAATCATTCCTCCATAATGTAAATAAAACATATCTTACTTTGACTTAACAATTTGGCACTGGTTTTTTTCTTCCTTCTGACCTTTGCTTACTTATAAGATGACTAAATACTGTTGAACTGACGTAGGGAAGGGATGGGCTTTGTAGAAATGCACAAAATTGGGATATTCTCAATATTTCTAAGAAGCAGTCTGCACCCACCATTACTCATCCATTTCCAAGCTTCATGATTCAGTTTACAAAAGACAAGTTGAAACAGATGACATGAAAGGGAAATTAACAGTGAACTTCAATGCCCTCATTGATGTTTTGGATTTATGTATTGTGCTAACTAATAATATGTTTTATTTGATTCTCGCTTAGTAATGAAGCCCCCACTCCACCAAACCAGGGGTGAAATGCTCCTGGTTCGGACCAAATCGGCCGATCTGGTAGTGATGGCAGTGGGCAGTTCGGAGAACTGGTAACAAAAATCCCTGCCCCCCCGTCCATGTCCACCCAATCGCCCGGTCGCCCACTTGCCACATCTTTTAAAAAATGCTTTTAAAAGGTAAAAAAAAGTCTCTGACGATCACAGCTGAGCCGTGCAATCGTCAGAGCCTTTTTTTTAATTTTTAAAAGCATTTTTTTACAACCTATTGGCCAAATAGGTTGTAAAAATGTTTTTAAAAGGTAAAAAAAAGGCTCTGACGATTCCAGCTGAGCTGCCTGATTGTCAGAGCCTTTTTTTTTTTTTTTACTTTTAAAAGCATTTTTTTACAACCTATTCGGCCGAATAGGTTGTAAAAAAATGCTTTTAAAAGTAAAGAAAAAGATAGCGCGCCACAGCTGATCACCTGCCCACCACCACGTGCTGTTCTACTTACCCCATGCCTCCTTTTGGCATGCACTGCACACGCACGCGCACCTCGCATTTGCTGCATGGTGTGCACTGCGCATGCACCCACACAGCACGCCTGCGCAGCCAGCGAACCGGAGTAAACCGGTTCAGATTTCACCACTGCACCAAACCTTTGGTAGAGCCTGCCAATCAGCCCAGATTATGTTGCCAAACTTTACTTTTTCATGTGATAAAAAGTTTTTTTTAATAAAATACATATTCTGTATTCTGTTTAAGTGAAATGAAATTTATTTTTTGTCCATTCTCATCTCACTTTCCCTAGACCAATTCTTTTGAATACAGTCCTTGACACATTCCTTCTCCAGAAATAGTACGCTCTTGCTTTATGAGTTAGTAAGAAGCATAAACCCAACCAGCAGTGCTTTAGTTAATAAGCACCAATTTAAAATATGTAGATAAGTTAATCAATATAGTTTTGAAACTGCTAGTGCTGTTTTTTCTCTTCAGGTTGTCAGCAGTATAAATCCCTGTCTCCCAAAACAAAATCCAAGATTTCTTGAATAGTAGTAGGTGAATAGTAGTTTTCAGTGAGAGTGGTTGTTTATCTGAGCTTTGAGAACAGAAGAGCTGTTTGTGTTAAATACTGGGATATGTATTTTCCTTTGAAGAAGAAAAAAGCAATTTGAAATGCATCAGTACTCATGTAGCTATGGAGTGTTTTAGTAATGTATTTTATTCTGCATTCCAAATTTCTCACCCTATTTATTTTTTCAGAATTGATACTGATTTCTCAGTAGGATAGGAAAGAAGAGGAGAGCTAAAGAATATCTGTGTTGTAAGATATTTTTAAGAGAATGATGGAAGCTTCAACTAGGAAGGGTTTCTAGTTCTAACATTTGATAATATTGTTACCTGATTTATACAATGAACTCTTGGTTCATTGTATACTCTTCGCAACCCTTGGTGGCACAGCAGACTAAAGCACTGTTAAGTAACACCAGCTGCCTGCAATTACTGCAAATTTAAATCTCACTAGGCTCAAGGTTGACTCAGCCTTCCATCCTTTCAAGGTAGGTAAAATGAGGACCCGGTTTGTGGGGGCAATAAGCTGACTTTGTATAAAAAAGAACACTGCTTAGGGGGGCCCAAAAGCCCTACTAAGCAGGTATATACAAAAGTATGAAGGCTATTGCTTAACGCATTGTAAGCCATCCTAGTCTCCGGAAAAGGGCGGCATATAAATCGAACCAATAAATAAATAAATAAACAAACAAACAAACAAACAAACTCTGGAAAGTAATTATCATGGGCCCATCAGAGCCTGGTTTGGAGCAGTTGGAACCAGGACCATCTGACAGGGATGGCACATCTCCCTTGGCATAGTTGGACAGACCAAGGGCTGAGAATGATGCTGTCCCAAGCCTCTCAAGCATTGGAGGAGGTGGTCGACCAGATGGAGGGCTGCCTGCCATCTTAGACACAGGAGGATTGGCTGATGACAGGCAGTGGTGCTGATAGACAACAGATCTCTAATAACGAACAGCTCCCTCTCACACCATCCAAGGGCATGAGTGGAATGTAGCAAGCTTAGAGAAGGACTGCAAGGCTACTCAAGAGACGGTCCCCCCACCTCCTCACAAGCAACACCTGGAGTGGAGTGACTTAAGGCGAAGGCTTAACTAGGAACAATTGTTTGTTTGGTTTCACCTGTTGCTTTGCCTAGCCATGAGGACTGCCTTCTGCCTTTTGTCTTGGACTGGCCATGTCTTGTGGACTGCTGTTTGGTCTTTGCTTTGTCTTTGGAACTGTCTCTTGCCTTGTATCCTGTCTTTGCCCTGAGCACTGACATTTCTCTTGTGTCTAGATTCTGCCTTGTGGAGTTGCTTAGCCGGGTGGACTGGACTTGGAACCCTGAACCTTGCCTTGTGAGCGTGCTCCTACACTGTGGACTTTATTTGCATGATAGGGGCTGTTGTTTGGAGGACTTAGGGTGGCTGCTCTCAGGGTACCGTGGAGGTGGAGTCTTACTGGTCGTTAGAGGGCCATTTGCTGGAACATTTATTGAGAGCAATAAAGGACTCTCTAGAAGCCTGCCTTGCCTTGACTACCTGAGTCATAACAGTAATTTGATAAATTGGTTTTTCTACCATCCCCATTTTAATTATTTATTCATTAAATATACATGGCTACCCATTTGTCAAGAATCTTCACTGGTTCATTCTTATCCTTATCTATATAAGCTCTTATTTTAGTGTAATTTCAGGAATTAGCTTGTCTGTTGTGTAACTATGTGAACATATTAAGAATTGGCTCTTATACTGAGATCCATATTGCTTGTACTACTTTTATTATTCTATTTATTTATTTATTTATTTATTTATTTATTTATTTATTTATTTATTTATTTATTTATTTATTTATATATATATATGTCGCCCTTCTCTGGAGAGTTAGGGTGGCTTACAATGCGTTAAGCAATAGCCTTCATACTTTTGTATATTTTATACAAAGTCAGTTTATTGCCTCCACAATCTGGGTCCTCATTTTACCTACGTTAGAAAGGATGGAAGGCTGAGTCAACCTTGAGCCTGGTCAGATTTGAACTTGCAGTAATTGCAGGCAGCTGATGTTAATAACAGTGCTTTAGTTTGCTGCACTACCAGAGCTCTGGTACCATTGTATGATACCAGGGCTCTGGTATCATTGTATAGTATCAATGATTATTGATATCAATAATAGTGATATAATCACTATTAATCATAATAGTGATATCATAATGGTGGCATACAATAATACTTGTTGTTTTGGTGGCTTTGAGCCAGCTTTGACTTTTCGCAAATGCCTGGACAGGTCCCTGCAGTTTTCTTGATAAGATAAGTGATTTTTACTCTTTTTCTCCTAAGGCTGAGAGAGAATGTGTCGCCCAAAGCCAACTGGCTTTGTGCCTGAAGCAGAACTAGAACTCATGGTCTCTAGCCTCAGAGTTTCCTCAAAGATAACCATAATATAAATTTAATAATAAATAAATAATCGACATATTAGAATAACCTCAAAAAATAAATTAAAACCTCAAAAGTGCAAAAAATTTAAAAATGTCAGCATGGGGATCAGTTGTCTTAATTTAACAATGAATTTATCCTAGAGACGGGACATTACCAGTGGTGGGATTCTGCCGGTTCTAGGCGGTTCGGCCGAACCTCTAGCTCGCCCTGCCCCTTGCCCCGCCCCTCCGCACCACTATTTATTGCCAATAAATAGTGGTGGGCGAGGGGCGGGCGAGCCAGCAATTTAACGAACGGTTCAGTGGTTTTTTTTTTGTAATTTTATTGGCCCGCGGAGCTTCAGCATAGGCTAATTAGCCCCTTGATTAGATCGGCCTCCCAACTCTCAGCTGATTTGCTCTCAGCTGTTTTGCTCAGAGCTCTGCTGCTTGCTTGCAAAGAGTGCTGGAGAAGATTTTTTTCCCCCTAGCTATGCTGAAAAGCGAAACTGAAAGTAAAGCAGGCTGTTGGCTTTGCTGTTGCTGCAACGTTGGAAAATTAAGCAGGCAGATTTCTTTTCTTTTTCCTCACCAAAAAAGGTAGGTGCAAACAATGGGAAATTTAGGGAAAAAGAGGAGAGTTCAAGATTTTAAAACACAAAAGAAAAAAAGCTCTATTTAACTAGGGAATTGTAATAATTGAGATACTATTAATTGTATATTGTGTTGAAAGCAGAAATGGTTTAAGTTGTGGTTTGGAGGAATATATGGGGGAAATTATTTGGTTTATTATTATTGGTAAATATAATTAATTGATTTGTAAGAAATTGGATTGCATGGAAATAATTGGAATATTCATGTTCATATTGATTAATATACAAAAAAGATAGTTATATAACTAATTGATTTATATTAAAATGTTGAATTTATATTAAACAACTGTAATATTACATAATTAACCAATGTGAGGATGGATATAAAAATAGATAACAATGGGAAGAGGTATAATATAGAATAGAAGAGAAAAATTGAATTTGATTAAGATTAGAGATGAGGATGAAGGGTAATATTGTTTTTTTAAAAAAATAGATGAGGAATAAATATGGCAAAAAGGAAATATAGAAATTGTAAATTTAATTGAAATGACTAAACACTGTTTAAATTTGTGAACCGGCCAAATACTCTGTTCAAAGAAAATAAATTGTATGTTTGTATATGTGTTTCTAATTATTGCTATTTATTCATATTTGTTCTCTTTTATTCTTTAAAGTTTAACAATTCATTCTTTATCTTAATATCTTTATATTTGTTTGGGGTTGCCTTTCTTCCATTTCATCTTTTTTACTGTACAGCAATCTTTCTCCTCAAACCTACCACCTCTCTCTTTTCTTTCCTTCTTACTTTCTTTACCCGCCCCCGCTTCTTCTCCTCCCTACTTCCTCTTCCTTTCTCCTTCTCCTCCTCTCTTCCTCCCTCCCTTACCTTCACTCCTACTCTAATTTCCCTTCCCTTCCTTCCTCCCTTCTCTTCCTTCCCTCTCTCTCCTTCTTTCTTCCATCTCTCTTCTCCTTCCTTCATCCCTCTCTATTGCTGTATCCTTTTGTGCATATGGATTACTCAGAGGGCTGAAAAAGTTATTTTTGACTGGTCCTTGCACTTTTGACCACTCCTTGAACTTACGACTGTCCTCACATTTTACATTTTTCACCCTATCTTTGTGGAGAGAAGCAGTTGTGAAATGAGTGACACGGTTGTTAAGAATGCTACAATGGGCATAAATGATGACCATTCATAAGGGTGAGGACCGGTCAAAAGTGCGAAGACCTGTCAGAAATCACTTTTTTCAGCCCTCTGGGTAGTTCTTTTTTGCATATGGACTACTCAGAGGGCTGAAAAAGTTATTTTTGACTGGTCCTCGCACTTTTGACCAGTCCTCGAACTTAAGACTGTCTTCACATTTTACGTTTTGCACCCTATCTTGTCAGCGTGGTGAAGACAAGTAGTGGTGAAATGACTGACACAGTTGTTAAGAATACCGCAACAGGCATAAATGTGAGGAAGGTCATAAGTGTGAGGACTGGTCAAAAATGTGAGGACCAGTCAGAAATGACTTTTTTCAGCCCTCTGAATAGTCCCTATGTGCATATGGACTAGTCAGAAGGCTGAAAAAGTTATTTTTGCCCGGTCCTTGCACTTTTGACCAGTCCTTGAACTTACAACTGTCTTTACATTTTACGTTTTATGCCCTATCTTGTCACCATGGTGAAGAGAAGTAGTGGTGAAATGACTGGCACGGTTGTTAAGAATGCTGCAATGGGCATAAATGTGAGGATGGTCATAAATGCGAGGACCAGTCAGAAATGAGTTTTTTCAGCCCTCTGAGTAGTCCCTATGCACATAGCCAGGCCCACCCGGTCACATGACCAGCTAGCCACGCCTACCCGGTCACATGACCACCAAGCCACACCCCCAACTAAGCCACGCCCACAGAACCGGTTGTTAAAAAAATTGAATCCCACCACTGGACATTACAGATAAGACTCCCCACTCAAGTTACCGTATTGATAGACAGGCTCACACAGATGTACTCAATGAGCATAGGTAGCCCATGCTACATACTTTTATCCTGCCATCATCATACATATCTTCCCTAAATGTGCATAAGATTACACCCATAAATAGACAAAATACTTACAGAATGATGGAAAGCAGAGGTGGTATTCCGCAGGTTCTGACCAGTTCTGGAGAACAGGTAGCAGAAATTTTGGTAGTTCGGAGAACCAATAAATACCACCTCTGACTTGCCCCACCCCCATCTATTCTCCCGAGTCCCAGCTGACCTGGAGGAAATGGAGATTTTGCAGTAACCTTCCCCTGGAGTGGGGAGGGAATGGAGATTTTACAGTATCCTTCCCCTGCCATGCCCACCAAGCCACGTCCACAGAATCAGTAGTAAAAAAATGTGAATCCCACCACTGATGGAAACTACAAAAAGAGTACACTAAACTTGATCCAATTCACCATTTCCCTTTTCCAGTTTTTTTCTCATCCTCAAATTTTTCAATGCATATTTGAACAGTATTTGAAAACTCACTGGAAGAGAAGTAGCTTGGGAACTGGATTTTTCTACAAGCATTGGGCTTAGTAAAAAGATAATGCAGCTTCAGTTAGAAAATATCTTATTGAGCTGTTCTCACATATTTACACATGCAATATGTAGTTGTTCCTAAGAAGAATTAAACTACATGTAGTGTTTAAGAGAAATGTGAAAATTCAAAGCAAGGATACCTGATTGGTTGCAGAGCCTAGTGAAAATTATTGGTGGGAGGGGAGAGAAATATATTTTTATACATAACAAAAAAATGAATCTTGTGTGTCAGGGTAAATGTCTAATTCTCCCAGGCAGGGGCTAGCACCTCCCCATATCCCATCATACCCCCTTACCCCAGACTCCTCCCCTGGTGTATAAAAGGGTCCTACACGTGGGCATCCAGCAGTTCCAGATGTGTGCCTGCAAAGACAAGACAGAGGTCAGTGACCTTTACCCTGAATTGGGCCTAGGAGGACTCCAGGCCTAGAATAAAGAATCAATGAAGAGATACCATTGTCTCCTGTGAGTTATTGGGTTAGATCCATCCAGCATTAACATTGTGTGAGTGTTATATATCTTTTATAGCATGTTCCTATACTATTTAAATAAACATTAGATATTTTTAGCAGAGAGTAACCATAGAAATATATATTATAGAAGTTTTGAAAGAAGCAGATAATTAGTAAATGCTGCTTAATGCCACTGAAGACTTCCTTAGCATTCTCACACTTAATCTTCTTTGACAATATTATAATATGTCATACTAACAATGTAATATATTAAAAACCATGGAATGACTTTATAACATAATATTAATCCATTTTAATTAAATTAGACTTTAATACTATAGCATGCTGAAGGCTGGTAAGATGCACCTGTGTGCTCTTTCTTTGGAACAATCTCTACCTATTTTAGCAAAAACTATAACTGTTCATGCTTAAAATTTTGGAAAAAGTGTATCGGAGCTCTTTAAAATTTAATTTAACTTAGGCTTTTTAAAATTCAGTTCCTTAAAGCAACAGCATATCTTTCCAGGCTTGTGTGGAAGCATGAATGCAGCTGCTTTAATTAGTAATGCAGAGTGTTATCTGAATTTATCTAAAATGTTTTCAAAGATTGTCCAGCCCTAATTAATTAAAAATAACTTAGTTGCCCATTCCGTGATGACACAGTGATTAGAATGCAGGCTAACTCTGTCCACAGCCAGAAGTTCAATCCTGACCAGGTCAAGGTTGATTTAGCCTTCCATTCTTCCAAGGTCGGTTAAATGAGGATCCAGATTGTTGAGGATAATATGCTGACACTATAAACTGCTCAGAGAATGCTGTAAAGCACTATGGAGCGTATTGCTATTGCTATTCTCTTCCTATTATTGCCCATTTAAAAAAAATATTTACTGAACTTTCAATAATTTTTTATCTTCTGGTAATGTTTCATGATGAGTTAGGCATCTCTGAAGGACTGGAGACAGTATTGCGGTGAGATCAGCAATCAGGAGGTAGTTTCTGACCATCTTAAATCTTTCCAGATAAAGGAAAGATTGTGAGAACCCCTATTTGTACTCCAGACAACTGCTCCTATACGTAAATTGCAGAAACTGGATGAAAGTTGAGAGATTTCCACTAAGCCACAATGTAACCAATATAGACATAAAGTTCTGCTGAGCCTCAGCTCTTAAACTCTTTTGGAATTTGCCTTTAACTACTTTTCCACTATTAAGAATCTTTTGATTGACAACACTTGTAACACACAATGGAAAAGTTTTCTTACATTTGTTCTTTACCCTTGTCTAATACAATTGGTATTATATTGGCAATGGTGAAATCTAAAATTTGTTACTACCGGTTCTGTGGGCGTGGCTTGGTGGTGAGGTGTAATGTGACTGGGTGGGTGTGGCCTTTTTTTAAAAAAAAATTTTAAAACATTTTTTCTACAACCTCAAAGAGGTTGTAAAAAAATGCTTTCAAAAGGCTCTGACGATCCAAGCTGAGTTGCCTGATCTGCAGAGATTTTTTAAAAAGCCTCTGCCAATCAGGCAACTCAGCTTGGCTCGTCAGAGGCATTTAAAAGAAAAAAAGAGTTTTTTTCTTTTAAAAGCCTTTGAAGATCCCAGCTGAGCCACGCTATCATCAGAGGCTTTTTTTTTTTTACTTTTAAAAGCATTTTTTGGCAAAGAGGTTATAGAAAAAATGCTTTTAAAAGTAAAAAAAAAAGTCTCTGATGATTGTGTGGCTCAGCTGGGCATGGTGGGGGCAGGGATTTTTGCTACCAGTTCTCTGAACCACCCGCCTCCATCGCTACCAGATCGGGCGATCCGGTCCGAACTGAGAGCATTCCACCCCTGTATATTGGTAGTCATTTTAAATTAATCTCATATTATCAAAGAATTTATATTGAAAGTTACTTCTAGAATTCATATTTTTGAGCTCATTTGTATTTTTAGTTAATCTTTTCTGATTCCATTTAAACTGAATTAATCAATAGAATTCTTGGATACAAAGCTGAATTCATTCTAGTTTCTATAATGGAAAATTATCCTGTTCCTAAGGCAGAAAAATATCCCCAAGCATAACACTACCACCTTTATGCTTGACAGTTGGTATGAAATTATGGAACATAGTGTTTGATTTCTGCAGATACAATGACACCCACAGAGCCTCCAAATTTTTACTCTTGATTCATCTGTCTGTAGAACATTTCTCCAGAAGTCTGAAGATAATCCAGATGCATTTTGGGAAACTTGAACATCTACGTTCTTAGTGAGCAATGGTTTCTCTATTTTCTACTGTAAATCCTATTTCCACCCAGTGATGATGTAGTCATGATTACTGACTTTAGCTAGTGCATTAGAAACATACAGATACTTAAATGCTGTTCTGGGATTTTTTATGACTTCCTGGACAATTTATGCTGTACTCTTTAATTGAATTTAACAGTAATGGACTCTTAGAATAATTAGTATTATCCCAGATCATATCCATTTCTAGATTATATCTTTGTGGATTAGTGAAGTCCAAGAACTTTTGAAATAGTTTTGTGACTATTCTCCTGGTTGATTCTCATCAATGATTGTTAATGAAGATCTTCAAAATTTTATTTTGGGAATGAAGAGTAGTGTAACTGCAAGGTCTGATTCACTGAAAAATCTGTCACACACAGTTCACAAAGGCAGTACTCAGGGTGGATAAAAATCAATGATTTTTTTAAAAAAATAAAAAATCAGATTTTTTTTTATTTAAATCAATTTTTTTATTTAAATCAGATTTTTTTGATTTTTATCAAATTTATTTTAATAAAATGCTTTGGGAGTAAAAATCTATCTAAAGATAGTTTTCTATTTAAGATACATTAATAATTTAGTTTAATCAGCATGAAATGGACCTTAGTTATGTAGCATGAGGCTGTATATTCTGCAATATTACACTAACAACACAATAGCTTTTAAATTGGGATATTTAAATTTATTGGGGTTTTAAATCTGAGCCACTTTATTTAATTATTTTAAATTTTATATTGTTGTTTTGTTTGTGTTTTTAAACAGGCTGTACACCGCCCTGAGTCCTTCGGGAGAAGGGCGGTATAGAAATAAAATTATTATTATTATTATTATTATTATATTCTGCAATATTGGGACTGTTGGTGAGTCAACAGCGGGTCAGAGGAGGAGCCGCTGCCAGAAAAGAGATGTCAGCTGCTCTTTAAAAATTATGATTTAAATCGAATTGATTTAAATCAAGCCTTTTTACTAGTGATTTAAATCACAATTTAAATCATGATTTAAATCAAATCCACCCTGGCAGTACTACAAAGCAAGTATGCCACAGCAGAAAATAAAACCAAAGGGAAACTTTGTAGCAGCAAAGGGAGGCCTTTTCCCCATCTCTGCCTATTTCCTATCCCTTTCTTCTCACTACATTGCATCTCTAGGATCTGTCTGTCACCCCTTATCAACCTTATGTTGATAAGGACAGCTAAAGATTGTAAGATTTATATAGGATATGGATGGCCTAAATCAGTCCTGTTTGTCTATTGACATACCTAACTTTCCATAATTATACATTTAATTGAATTGATTAAACTAAGGGGACAATTATTTTCTTTTTTCACACTGGTATATTTATTGCACAATAAAACAAGACCACATTTTGGTGTTATTTGTTCACTCTGAATCTATGTACTGTGTTTCCCTGAAAAATAAGACCCTGTCTTATATTTTTTTAACCCCGAAATAGGTGCTTGGCCTTATTTTTGGAGAGCTCTTATTATTTTGGGGCACGTGGAACAAGATGGGGCTCCTCTTGCCATCTTACCTGATTTCTAGCTCTGTGTTTAAATATTTTCGGGGAGAGATTATTTTTGGAGGGGAGGCTTATTTTAGTGCATGCGCTCAATAGCCCAATTGGGCTTATTATCAGGGAATGTCTTATTTTTGGAGAACTTATTTGCAGTTCTGATAACATTCAGAGACAAGATATTGTAGATAAAATTTTAGAAAAATCTGTAAGGGGTTAATTTATTTTCACAGAACTATGTATGTATCTAATGGGAATATGAGTTATTTTGGTTCCATTTTTAGATATAAATTATAACATTACATTTTGATGTGATTTAATATTTGTAAAGAATCAAATTTAGATTTTTCTATGTGTACTACTTTTAATTCCTTAGCATCCTCTGCCAAGATTTTATTTTTTAATGTCATTAAAAATAGTTCCAGTAAATAATTGCATTTTAAAATGCTCCACTTCCTAGAGTTGTACTATGGGTCCATCACAGTGATGGGAGAAAGTTGACGTTTATAATTACTTAGCATATCTGTGTTATTTATGCCTGCAGTGCACTGATGGATCAGAAACTCTATTGTAACATATCCCAAGGGTGCTTTTTTTCAAGAGGCAACTGGACTTTCTTGTTTTTCTTGAAGACATTTCTCTTCTTATCCAAGAAGCTTCTTCAGCTCTGACTGGATGGTGGGGAATGGAAGGATTTATATTCTTGCAGACAGCTTCTTGGATGAGAAGCAAAATGTCTTCAAGAAAAACTAGAAAGTCCAGTTGCCTCTTGAAAAAAGCACCTTCAGGACAATCATAACCTGGATGACTGAGAATCTCAATAGACATCTATTGCAGCATGTAACAAATAACAGAACAACAGAGTTGGAAGGGATTGTGAAGGTCTTCTAGTCCAACCCCCTGCTCAGGCAGGAAACCCTGTACCATTTCAGACAAATGATTGTTCAATCTCTTTTTAAAAACCTCTGGTGTTGAATCACCCACAACTTCTGGAGGCAAATAGTTCCACTCATTAATTGTTCTAACTGGCAGGAAATTTCTCCTTAGTTCTAGGTCAGTGATGACAAACCTTTTCGGCATTAGTGCCCAAACCAGAATGCATGTACATGCACAGACCACCTGGCCGATGTGCATGCACACACTGGCCAGCTGGTCTTCGGGTTTTTGGCATGCGCATGCGTGCCTGCCAACTGGTCTTCATACGCACCAGAGCACCAGAAACCCAAAGACCAGCATGCCTGTTTTTTTGGCCATTTTTGGGGGGCCGTTTTCAAACGGCCTGAAAAACAGCCTGTAAACCAGTGGTGGGTTGCCCCCGGTTTGGACCGGTTCTATAGAACTGGTAGTAAAACCGGCGGGAGGCTCCGCCCACTGACCCCGACGTCATCAGAATGCTTCTGCGCATGCAGAAGAGCGGCCCTGTTGCAAACAGGTAGTAAAGGTAGGCAGAACCCACCCCTGCTGAAAACAGCCAAAAAATGGCCCCCAAAAGGCCCAAAAAACAGACATGCAAGCATAGGCCAGCTGGTCTTTGGGTTTCTGGTGCTCTGGCACACGCGAAGACCAGCTGGCTGACATCAATGCCTTCTTACAGTGTTTCTGTAGAATAGTGAAAAATAGCTGTTCAGAAGAACATTTGAATAGTTTTCCATCCCTGAATTAGTGTTATGGTTAGTATTGTTTTGTCTTCAATTTTAATCCTGTGTTATGTTGGTTGCCATGTACTGCTAAGGACTTGTGAAAACTCAACAGCATTTACATTGAAATAAATAAATTACTAATAACAGTAACTGCAATGGGATTATTATTCAGTCTACTTTGTTCATAGCCAAGGAAGCAACAGTCTTTGTTGCTTTCAAAGTGTTGTAAAAGGTGGAATATGTAACTACCAACAAAAATATGGGTGTTTGAAGAATGAAATTATTCTTTTCCAACATCTTGCCTTCTCATGAAGTTAAGAAGTGTTTGTAGTCACTTTTTTTTTAAAGTCACTATGTCATCTTCCTATTCTGTCAAAGTCTGAAGAAAATTGAAGGAACACCAAAAAATGACATGTTTCTTTCCTATTATATATGTTGAGCATATGAGTTTAAGAGTTTAAGAGTTTATTAGATTTCTATACCGCCCATCTCCCAAAGGACTCAGGGCGGTGTACAGCCATATTAAAACACATAGATTTATAAAATTTAAAACCAATTAAAATTGAATATAAAATTTGGCCGCGAATTAAAACATACATACATTTTAAAAATTCATACTAGGCCAGTCCGGCTTGCTGAAACAGAAGGGTCTTAAGGGCACGGCGAAAAGTACGCAGGTCAGGGATAAGACGAAGCTCTAGGGGCAGCTCATTCCAGAGGGCTGGTGCCCCCACAGAGAAGACTCTCCCCCTGGGTGTCGTCAGTCGGCATTGTTTGGCCGACGGCACCCTGAGCAGTCCCTCTCTCTGGGAGCATATTGGCTGGTGGGAGGTTGTTGCTGGCAGAATATATAGCAGAAACATTGCTTATTATCCAGGCAACATCAGCTACACAGTTAAGGGACCATTGATAAATTATGTGACACGTCAAAGAGGAAATAGTAATAATAACAAGGGTAAAAGTAACTGCTATGTAATATGAAACTCTATAACATATATGACACATATAATGGTCATGGATGATTACAGTATTCACTGTTCTGCACATTTTTTATTCTCACAAACTATGTCCAATTTTCAAAAAAGTTGCAACCTAATTCATAGTACTAATAGCAGGGGCAGGCAGTACATATCAAGCAGAAGTATAAAACTCTATAATAAATTATATCCAAATCATCAACTCTTAACTCCATGAGCTGCATGCACCTGAACCTCTCAAAATAATGCCATAAAAACATCAGTAGCAAATTTCTAACATTCAGCAATTTATTGTCATTATTTTTAACAAAATGACACTCTAAAATTAAATGTTAAATATGTTATACTAATTCAATGCATTTATTTTGAATGAGCCATTATAATAGTTTTTCAGGGAAGAGAAAATTTCAACTTTGCCCTTTTCTGTGACATCATTGTGGACCTGCTTAGCCCTGTTTTCCTCAAACCTGAAAACAAAATCAACTTTTGCTTGGAACTCTTTAGGTATTTGATCTGCTGGACTGAGGATGACAACTTCTTTGTACCTATCTCCCACACTCAACTCTTCCAACAACACTTTCCCTTCCACATTTCAGCATTTTAAGTTTCCTTCACTTTGGATTATCTCTTGGATTTATGATTATTTTCTACAGGTTTTCTTACTTTTAGCCACCTCCTCTTCCTCCTCCTCCTCTTCCCTCCAACTAGCCATCATGCTCTCATGGTCTGCAGTCCTTCCCCTAGGTCAGTGATGGTGAACCTTTTTGGCACCAAGTGCCGAAAAGGGAGCATGCGCACATGCATGCAGCACTAAGTACCAAAAAGGGAGCACGTGTGTCCTCATCAGGGCCGCGATCAGGAAGATGAGCTGCCTAGGAGGCATGCGCGTGCCAGATAAGGTACTTCTGGTTTCCTGCGCACGCATGTGTGCCAGCCAGCAAGTCTTCCGGTTACTGCTGCGCATGCGCACATGCCGATCAGCTGGCCAGCGCGCATGCTTATGCTGTAAAATGGAAGACCAGCTCTTTTGCTTTCCGGTACTGCTGCATGCAAAAATACCAGCTGATCGTCATGTGCGCATGCGCGCCAGAAACCTGGAAGAGAAACGGGCAACACCGCACATGCCAGGCAATATGGCTCCGCGTGCCACTTCGGGCACACATGCCATAGTTTTGCCATTACGGCTCTAGTTAAAACTTCGCCTTCACTGCTAACTCTTACTTCTTACTTATTACTTCTCAATTACCCCTTCCACAAAGATGGTTGTCTATGTTTCACATTGCATGTATTCCTGCTGGGGACACTCACAGATGCCTGACCATGATGAAAGCAGGAAATATTATACTGAATTCCTGATGTAAGGGATGTTAAATTATTTGGTGTCTGCTGCAGTCTTAACTCAAAGTCAGTGCTATCAACAATATTGCAAATATGTGATTTCTTAGTGATCTCAGAAAGGCAACAAAATCCTTTTTAAACTGGTACGTCATTGTTGATTGCTATTCAGTATTTCACTAAATGATTCTACTACAGGCAATATGGACTCCTAGTTGTTTGAAGCAGGCTAAAAGAACTGATTTTCACCTCTTTTGAAGGTGGTTTTCACCTCTTTTGAAACTCATTGCATTTGGGCTCTTAGCAATTATTTTTATAAGAAAACATATGGCTGTTTATTTTGAAGTCTATGATGGGTTTGAAGAAGCTGAAGAGATGGGACAGCCTGACCATGCTTTAACTGCTAATCTTCAATTTTTATTCAGATTTTTATTCTATTATGCATATCTCAATTGTACCTGTTACTTTGTTCTTTTAATAACTATGCTGACTAACCTGGTAGAATAAGCTCCACTTTCAACATCTATGTTTTTTTAATGAAACATATCAGGTAGAATCTAAGCTGTCTCTTGCTCTCATAGTCTATTCCCCTTTCATTCTCATCTATAGCATTTGAGCATCTCATAAATGAATCATAATTATTTTGATCTAAGAAAGCATATGAATAATATTAAGCTATGCTACATGGCTTGCATTCATAAAATGCATATTAAATTAGTGCCAAATCTACATTCCATTTCTAGTTCAAGCTACTTTCTGCTTCTGTACTTTTTTTATTACTGGGAGAAAGCTAAGGAAGCTGAGGATAAAATAGACAACTTCTTAATAACATACAGAAAGGGATGATTAGCTTCTCTTGAGAGGCTGCCAATGTAGATGGCATACATTAAATTGTTATAAAATTGTTAGTTAAAACAATAGTATGCACTGGAGACACAACTTTTCTACTAAAAACAGAGCTGACTTGATGTGACAATGGAAATTCATAATGAGATGTTCACTTTCTTTAGTTACTTAGATGTTCCAGATAAGTTTCATGGAATTGGTACCTTTGCTTTATGGCTGTGCTCTTCTACCCCTGCCTCACAAAATGTAAAATAGACAATAAGGTTAATGTAATGGCTAAAAGGGGAAGAAATATGTGTGTGTGTGTGTGTGTGTGTGTGTGTGTGTGTGTGTGTGTGTGTAAACGGCTCCATGCCATTAGTGAATATGAACAGCAGCTATTGGAGCCAAGCAGGCTAAACTAGATTCAGTGACATCTTATTTCTTCCCTAATGAGTATCTACTGGATTTTGTCAGATGTTTACTCAAAGAGGTCCTACACTTAACTAAAAGGACAACTTTACTGGGAATGGCCCTTCTGGTCTAGCATTCTGTGACACAGGGTCAAAGAGATGCATTTCAAATGTCAATGAATAGCTTGAAAGATGATTATTGTCTTCTATTATTTGTTTTCCAACTGCTAGTATTTGGTTCAGAAGATCATAAACAGCCAATAAGTTTCATAGCCTGATTTACTATGGATCCATATTTATTTTGGTGGCCATTATTACATCCGAAGGTAGCATATTCCATATATTAATTATGTATTGTGTAAAGGATGTACTCTTTTTTATTAGTCTGAAATCCTCCTATGTTTATTTTCAGTAGACATCGTATTAAGAAGGGATCCTAACTGACCCTTGTCCCTACTTAAGTAAAGCAGGTTTTAGCATGTAAATCCCCCAAATAATTCCTTCATAAGGAAACTTCTGCAATAAGTTCTTTTTCTTCTTTCTGATCAATCCATGTGAATAACAAGGGAAGTTACAGGGTGGTAGAGATATATGCAACCCCCACAAACCCTTTCTTAATATCTATGTTTTATTGAAACTTTTAAACAAGAAATAAAAGCTATCACAAACCAATATGAAGTAAAGACAAAAAAGATAAAGATAAAAGCAAATAGTACAACAAAGAAAAAAGTTGAAAAAAAATTAAAAAGATAAAAAGAAGCGACATCTGATATTCTTCATAGAAATTATAAGTTCAAATATATTTTAACATTTCTCTCTAAAATTACATATTACTCTTATTTCTACAGTTTGTCCTATCTAATTATCAAAACCATAAATCACAAAGTTCATTTTTTAATTTTTTATACAAAAAGTCCATAAGAGACTTTCAGTCACCAGTAACTGTAGATAATATATTTTCTCTAATAGGAGAAGGCAATTTATCCATTTCAGTAAAATCTATCAACTTCACTAGCCAGTCCTTTATAGTGAGTAATGTCAAATCTTTCCATCTCTTTGCATATAGAACTCTTGCTGCAGTAATCATATACTGAAATAATATTCCAGGCCTTTTCTGTTTATTCATTAATTCTAAAAGGACAGACACACAGACACACACACACACACACACAAGCTACATCATAACAATAAAGGATAACTCACAGACTGCCTCTAACTGATCATATCTATCCATCGCATTGGGTCAGGCAGGAGAACCATTCTTCAAGTCCCATCAACAAATAAGTTTCAACTGATTGGACCTAAGAGGCCAGTCTTTTCTCCCACAACATCTGCTCTCTGGAACATCATCCCTCCCAAGATATGGTTAACCCCAATCCATATGGTCTTCTGGAAAGGCCTCAAAATGTGGGTTTTCCAGCAAGCCTTTGAATCCCCTGATAAAAGGGAGCCCATGTGCTGGCAGCATTATATATAATATCTTCCACCTCGTGATCTTGCTTCATTTATGGTTACTGTTTTAATTAATTTTGTAAAATGCTTTAAATTATTACTATATTTAAAATAAATTAAACAATTATTCCATTGTTTGCTGCCCACAGTTAGTTTACTTGAGATAGGCAGCCGTATAAATTTGACAAGTAAATAAATAAATTAAACTTACAAAAAAGCAAAACAAAAATTCCAGTGTATACAAAGATATAGTTATAATTTATATGTTTCTTTCATCTAGGAAAGAAAAAATAGGGCTGTTGTGAAAAGAAACAGATTTTTTTACCTATTCTAGATTTTAATGCTATAACCTATTCTTGGCTCAGCTTCAGTTATTACCTCATAACAAACCTGTTAGATTATTACACTATTACTGCATTTCCTACCCTTAATAGCAATTTTGTCTGGTTAGTGCTGCCCGAATTTCAACTAAAACAATTTCACTAAAAAGTACTTAGTGTCTACATTTTGGTGAATTATGGGGAGG
Source organism: Pituophis catenifer annectens (assembly GCF_029215685.1). Taxonomy (NCBI): domain Eukaryota; kingdom Metazoa; phylum Chordata; class Lepidosauria; order Squamata; family Colubridae; genus Pituophis; species Pituophis catenifer. Next base: position 90,966,925 of record NW_027256884.1, read on the forward strand.
GGAGCCCAACTATCTTAGTGAAAACTGGGCACACTCACTAGTTTAGTGTTAATTGGGAGGGAAAGAAATGGACATTAGGTGTGCCAGAAATGATATGGAAAATTGTGGCTAGTTGGAACTTGGGAACATTTCAAAGTGTAATATTGTGTTGTGTTGTCATTTGCATTTAGTTGCTCCTGCTTTACCAAGTATAATTGGTAAAAACTCTTTTAGTAGAATAATCAAAGAAAAGCACAATTCCCTGTGAAATTAATAGACTCAAATAGAATAGTTGGCTTCTGGAAATATTAGATGATAAAACTGAAACATTAGCCCATGAATCCAACATGCAATTGATTTTATTACTAAATACAGTAGTAGCAGGAACAAAAAAAAAGGTTTGTTCAGTGAATCTGATCTCATCTGTACATGTGGTAAGATTAGGAATGCCTTTATTCATTCATTCATTCATTCATTCATTCATTCATTCATTCATTCATTCATTTATCATTACAAACTCAAAATAGTACCCATGGTGCTGGTGTCAAGCTTCCAAGTAATATGTCCACAGAAAGAATAGTTCAAGGCAACCATATTCCAACGAAGTCTTTTTATTAGGAACATATCAAATTGGCAAGGTCTCGGTGTAATTCCGGCTCTGGCCAAATCCCAGAATTACACCCAGTAAAAAGCAAAAGTTTGAAACTTCCCCCCAGAGTCACATTCTCTAATCAGCTCATAGTCCATCTGTCCGGTGACTCCAAACTCCACCTTTAACCATCTGCAGGCACATTCTCAGTTCCCACGGGAAAGAATGTCACTTAGCCATAACAAACCCGCTTATCTTTACTACTCCCCTTCCTACTACCAGAATGTGGCAAGCCTGAAACACCTTTAATCCCCTTACAGAATACTAAAGAAAGTTTATGAAAGAATAAGAATAAGAAATGATTACAATAAAGCATGGCTACACATATGTCAGCTTCAGGTTCGACAGCTGGTTCACATTTTTTCCAACAACTCTTTGAGGTAGATGGGACTAATCATTATTTCTGTATTACTATATAATCAATTGACTTCTGAGGCTGAGGGTGGATTTGAACAAGGATCTTCATTTGTCCTAGTCCAACACCACATTGATTGCTAAATATCAGAGGTACAGCTATACAGGACACATTTTTAAAATTGAAAGTTTTTAAAAATATGATATCTAACCTATTTTTTGTGTTTGGAACATATTTACTTTGTAAAGAACAAACTTTACAAAGTTTGCTGTCAGAGTTGTATAACTGTGCTTGTTCCTATATTCCATGGATGTCAAACTCACATCGTCACGGAGGCGTCACGTGACATATTGGGACTTTTTTCGTGGGTGTGGGCATGGCCAGCGTGTGACGCATCTGGCCCGTGGGCTGGGAGTTTGTTAGCCCTGCTATATTCCTTTATATAAGATTCATGGAATCAGTTCCTTGTATGTGTTTTTTTAATGTAGCTAGCCCAATAGTATGGTTTTGAATTCTGTGAGTGTAAGAAACTTTATTTTTTCTGCTGCTTTTTTCTTTTTGCCAGGCTTGCCGTGCTTCTTTCAGTTCTAGGCTTTTTTCTCTTTTGCAGTACGTGCCATTTTAGGAAGGATAATTTGCTCTGTGTGTTTCCACCTATAGGGTGCTTCTCCATTGTTTAGGGAATAAATACTGAACACTAGAATCATAAAGAGAAAAGCTGCATTCTCCATTCTCAAAAAGTATGAACTAAAAATACACAGAAAGTCCTTCCACTGTGTTTTAACCTTTGGGCTGATTTTTCTCCCCCGTATTTCTTGCTGTTTTAAGAAAGGCATTCAACAGTCTCTGACAGAATAAAAGAGTTATTTTAATAGAAATCTTATTCTGATCCAGCAAGATTGTACATGTCTGGAAATAGGTTTCCATGCACTTTATCAGGAATGGATAAAGAAAAGGAAAAAAAACCCATAAAGTTCCCTTATTGCATTCTGCTATGCAGATTAATATAATTCTAATTATCTTACTCACCTCATATTTGTCTTTCATTTCTCTGCAATTTCTCTAGTTGCCTCTTCTTTTTTTCTCCACAAATTATTGGAACAATCATAGAAAGACACAAAATTCATACCCTTCAATATTTAAGAACAATCATTTGAGAAACAAGCATATTACAACTTTTGAACATTCCAACTTCCCCAAAGTAGAAAAAATTAATTGCTTAAAATGTTCTGTTCATTAATCCTGACTTAGATTAGGAACAGTATATGCAATGGGAAATTGTCTGCATTTCTCATATAGTCACAGGGGTGTACTGTATATATCAGATAAAATGTATATGTCAGCTAAAATTCCAACTAAAATTATGTTGGGTAGTGTTAGTCATGAAATACTAACACTAACATTTGTATTAATTGAAATTTAATTAGATGATGAACAGGTGAGCAGTGTGCTGGCAACAAACATAAATTAGTAAGCATATATTAGTCATTATTTAATATGAAATATGAAGAAAGGCATCATGACATTTTGTTTTCATATGAATTAATGTACTGTAGAAATATATGGAACAATCCAGTTATTTGAAAATCTGCTGTTAGAATAGTGGTAATTTTTTTTTGTTAAATTTTCTGTTAAACACAAAAAGTGTTCCAGCAATAGAGCTATCCATGGCTTAATTTATCTTCTTTTTAAAAAATGTTAAGATTCCATATTTTAAAAATATTGTGACATTTCATATCTCAATTGGACGTGGAAACTTGGACTTTAAAGAAGTAGGATAGGAAGAATATTGATACCTTTGAATGCTGGTGTTAAGTAAGAAATGGATCAAAGTGGATCCTGGGTGCTGCACTGCAATGGAGAGGTTGGCACAACAGAAAGTCAAGCAGAGAAAGAGGAAAAGTAGTCTCCTTCCCTCATGCTGGCCGCTCCATTCCCCCTTGCTATCAAAGTGGATCCTGGGTGCTGCGCTGCAATGGAGAGGCTGGCACGAGGGAAAGACGAGCAGGGAAAGAGGAAAAGGGGTCTCCTTCCCTCATGCTGACCGCTCCGTTGCCTATTTTGCCATTGTAGTGCAGCGCTGTGGAGCTTGCCCCACCCACCACCGCCCAGATGCCCTCGCTTCCCCAAGCGTTTCTTTGCCTTATTTCCAGCTCTGTCATGTTTCTTGCTGCATCCTGCCCCCAGCGCCCTTGCTGGCTGTCCCTTCCTGGCCACAGCTGGAATGGCTTTGCATTTAAGTGCCGGTAGATGCTGGCCTTCCCTCTGGTGGGCCTAGGCAACTGCTGTAGAGAGATGGGCCTGATTCAATGCCTGGTGCCCAGATGCCCTCGCTTCCCACAAGCATTTCTTTGCTTACCTGATTTCCAGCTCCATCGCATTTCTCCGTTGCGTGCAGGGAAACAAGTTTGTGGGACTAAAAAAAAAGTTCAATCAATTCTAAGAGTTTTTTTTCTCTTGCAAGAAGTTGGAATTGATTGATTGAACTTTTTTTTTTAGTCCCACAAACTTTTGTTTCCCTGCACACGAAGGCGAGAATGGTAACAGAAAAACATGATGGAGCTGGAAATTAGGCAGGCAAAAAAATGCTTGGGGGAAGCAGAGGCATCTGAGCGGTGGATGGTGGGGTAAGCTTTGCGGCATGGCGCTACACTTCAATGGAGAAACGGGCAACGGAGCGACCAGCGTGAAGAAAGGACAAGGCCGCTTTTCCTCTTTCCCTGCTCCCCCTCCTTCCCTCATGCCAGCCACTCCATTTCCCATTTCTTCATTGCAGCACAGCTCTTCTGCTCACAAAAACCTCATCTTTGATGGCCAACCCCGAAAGGCAGAAAAAGAGCTTCTGGGAAGAAGCCAGTTGGCCCAGGAGTTGGGAATACCGGCAGCTCTGGGGAGGAGAAAGAAGGGTTCTGAGCAGTAGTGAAATGTAAAATTTGTTACTACCAGTTCTGTGGCCGTGGCTTGGTGGTGGTGGGGTAATGTGACTGGGTGGATGTGGCCAACTTTTTTTTTAACTTTTAAAAGCATTTTTTCTACAACCTTAAGAAGTTGCAGAAAAAAGTGCTTTTAGAAACCTCTGACGATCAGGCAACTCAGCTGGGATTGTCAGAGGCTTTTAAAGGCATTTTTTTTCTACAACATCTCCGGCCAAAGAGGTTGCAGAAAAAAATGCTTTTAGAAGCCTCTGACGATCAGACAACTCAGCTGGGATCGTCAGAGGCTTTTAAAGGCATTTTTTTTTCTACAACCTCTTCAGCTGAAGAGGTTGCAGAAAAAAATGCTTTTAAAAGCCTCTGACGATCCCAGCTAAGCCGCACAATCATCAGAGGCTTTTTTTTACTTTTAAAAGCATTTTTTCAGCCGAAGAGGTTGTAGAAAAAATGCTTTTAAAAGTAAAAAAAAAAAAGCCTCTGATGATTGCGTGGCTCAGCTGGGCATGGGGGGGGCAGGGATTTTTGCTACCAGTTCTCTGAACCACCTGCCACCATCGCTACCGGATTGGGCAATCGGGTCCAAACCGGGAGCATTTCACCCCTGGTTCTGAGCCAGATCCCACGAAGGGAGGGCTGCCCCTCCACCACTACCCACGAAGAGGCCATCCAGGTAGCCGTGCAGCACCAGCAGCAGCTTGTGGATCATGGTGCCGCATGGGGACCGGCTTGAGCCCTTCTTTGCAGGAGCCCCAACGATGCCCCCAGCCTCTTTAGGGCAAACCCAGCTCCTAGCGCTATATCAGCCCCCTGCAAAGCCCATTGTCTGCCGAGGAGCCTAGCCAAGGCCTTGCTCACCACCTGCTGAAGTGCCTGGTGATGGATGGGGTCCTTCAGGCATTTAGCTTTGCTGCCTGTTTAGTAGCTGCAACCTCTCCCTCCTAGTGCCTTGTCAGAGCTGCCTTGGGGTTTTGCCTGCACCAACGTCACTTGCTTGGGGGGCATCAGGGGAGGGGCAGTTTGAGGAGTGACAAGATGCCAAAATGGCCTCAGGCGAGGAGTGCCTGGGAGGGGAATGGTGAGGCGGGGCCAGCCAGTGGTGGGATCAACCAGTTTCCTGAATTGCACATGAAGTTTATTTATTTATTTATTTATTTTTCATATTTGTATACCGCCCTACTCCCGAAGGACTCAGGGCGGTGAACAGTCATAAATAATACAAAGACATATAAAAGTTAAAGACTATTAAAAAACAGATTAAATAATTTAGGCTCAAAAAATTAAAACCAAAACATCTAATTTATCTAAAAGAGATCTAAAACCCGATTTAAAAACCCGATTTAAAAGCTAATTTAAAAGGGAGAGTTAGGCCAGACCAGCCTATTGGAATTGAAACGTTTTCAGGGCACGGCGGAAGATGCGTAAGTCTTGGATCTTTCGTAACTCCGGGGGGAGCCCGTTCCAGATGGGTGCTTCTCAAGGGGAGCCCCATGTAGAGAGCATTACAATAATCCAGGCGTGAGGTGACAAGGGCGTGAGTGACCGTGCGTAACGAGTCCCGATCCAGAAAGGGACGCAATTGGCAAATCAGGTGAACCTGATAGAAAGTCCTCCTGGCCACGGCCGTTATATGGTCTTCTAAAGACAGCCGCGAGTCCAGGAAGATGCCCAAGTTGCGAACCCCATCTGTGGGGGCCAACGATTCACCCCCAATAGTCAGAGATGGCGCCAACTGACTATATCGGGACGACGGAAACCACAGCCACTCGGTCTTGGATGGGTTGAGTCTGAGTTTGTTCCTCCCCATCCAGATCCGTACGGCCTCCAGGCATCGGGACATCACCTCGAGGGCATCATTGGGGTGGTCTGGGGTGGAGATGTACAGCTGGGTGTCATCAGCATACTGATGGTACTTCACCCCAAAACCACGGATGATCTCGCCCAGCGGCTTCACATAAATGTTGAATAGAAGGGCCGAGAGGACCGATCCTTGCGGCACCCCACATATAAGGGGTCTCGGGGTCGACCTTTGCCCTCCTGTCAACACAGACTGTGACCGGTCAGAGATAAAGGAGGAGAACCACTGTAAAACAGTGCCCCCCACCCCCAACCCTTCTAACCGGTGCAGCATGATATCATGATCGATGGTATCAAAAGCCGCTGAGAGGTCTAATAGGACCAGGACAGAGGAGCAACCCCTGTTCCGAGCCCTCCAGAGATCATCAACCAATGCGACCAATGCTGTCTCTGTGCTGTATCCGGGTCTGAAGCCCGACTGGAACGGATCTAGATAATTCGATTCATCCAGGTACTGAGGTAGTTGTCGTGCAACCACACTCTCAACAACCTTCGCAACAAAGCGAAGGTTGGAGACAGGACGATAATTTGCTAACACAGCTGGGTCCAGGGAGGGCTTCTTTAGGAGGGGCCTCACCACCGCCTCTTTCAAGACGGTGGGAAAGACACCCTCACTCAAAGAAGCATTTATAATCTCCTGGAGCCAGCCTCGCGTCACCTCCCGGGAGGCCAGTACCAACCAGGAGGGACACGGGTCCAATAAACATGTGGTCGCATTTAGTCTGTTCAGTATCCTATCCACGCTTTCGGGAGTCACAGTTAACAACTGGTTCGGCCGAACTGGGCTGAACTGGCTGAATCCCACCACTAGAAAAGTCTCTAATGTTCAGAAGGGTGGAAGAAAAAGGAAAGAAGTAGATGACTAGCAGCAAAATTGATGGACTCAATTATAATGGTGATGAGTGCACCATTGGGAGTCTTGAAAAACATGTCAGGGATAGATCGTCATTGGGAAAAAAAATCTATCTGTGTAGTCACTAGGAGTAGAAAACAACCTTAATGGCATGTAAACTGACTTGATAATAATGCTATATGTAACATTTATGTTTTGCAATTCTTTGCTGATTCACAATTTATTAAGAAATGGGTTCATTTTTTGGTTTTAAAAAAAGTTGTATCTGGTATCTCAAATCCAAATTCAATGTCATTTAGACTTCAGTTAGGTCTCATGTTGGCCTTTAGCTACATTAACATTTTATGTTTTCTGTTAAAATTAATGGAATGAAAAGACCATTATGTTCAAAAATCTATGCTAAAATCCTACTGTACATCAGTTTCTCAAAATAAAGAATTTCCAGTGCTGTTTCCCTGAATTTCCCTGAAGAGTAGATGAAATCATCAATATACTTCCAAGTGTCTCAAGGAAGAGCCAATTATTTGGTGTACACAAAATCAAGATTCTATTTTTCTAAGAATCTAGTGTTGTGTCCTTATATGGGCATCCACTGGTGGTTGGCTAATCCACCGGCGGGAAGTTTAAATGGATGTCATTGGCCAGCTAGTTTGCTGGAGCTGTATATAAGGAGGGCTCGGCAGCTCAACCAGCAGTTCTGCATGAGCTGAATAAAGTGCTGAACGGACCTCTGCTGAGTCGCATCTTCTTTTCCCTGTGCCAATCTAACACTGGCGTCGAAGGACACAAAAGAACTGACAGCATACCTCGTGGCACGATCGCCACTATCTACCAAGAGCTGAGTCACTTGACCAAAGTCACTGAAACTGAACCATAGAACCATGTCTGGACCACAGATCTCGCTGGCTCCGTTCGATCCTAACCAGGAGAAATGGAAGTCCTTCACGGTCCAGTTCAGACAATTCCTGGCAGGCAGCGGTTTCACCGACCTGGACGACAACCGAAAGCGAGCCCTGTTCCTGGCTCACTGCAGCTCCAGGGTCCTGGAAATGGCCATGGATCTCGTGGCACCAAGGGACATTGAGCTGATGCCTTAGACCGAACTACAGGAAGTCCTGCAAGAGCATTACACTCCAACCAGCACCCCGTTGGCCAACCGGTTTGATTTCCACCAACAGAATCAACTGGACGGCGAATCTGTTAAGGACTTCATATCTGTGCTCTGGACAATCGCAGCCAGCTGTGAGTTTGAGAACATAGACATCCAACTGAGAGACCGGATCGTCTTTGGGATGAGGGATGTTTCGGTCCAGAAGAAACTCCTCAGCCGAAAGAAGGTCTCATTGAGAGATGTGATCGAAGAAGCTACAGCTGCAGAATCGTCAGAGAGAGCAGCAGCCGCTATGAGGAGGTCTAAGAGGATCCACAAGATCTACAAGAATCCCCAACCTTCACCAGACAAGACCACCATCGGAGTCCAAAGATGAAATGGCCATCCACAAGGTTCTCAGACCCCAATGGCAGGAAAACCCTCAAGATGGTGGACAAGAGGAACACTGTGCCAGCTGCAACGGGAATCACGTGCGCGCCAGATGTCGCTGGCGGGATGCGACCTACAGGTGTTGCAGGAGGAAGGGCCACATCGCCGAGGCGTGCAGAGTGGCAGAACCAGTCATGGAGGCTCCCAGAACCCGCGACTGCAAGAACCAGAGGTCATCCAGATGGTCCCAATACCCCAGGCGCGAGGGAGAAGGCTACGCGAAGAGCAGAGGGGTCCATCAGACCACTATAGTCCACGCCACTGCTGAGGGAGCCAACAAGTTCCATGTGACCATCCACGTGGAAGGGACACCATGTCCCATGGAGATCGACTTCGGATTGCCCTATTCTATTATAGACTGGGTGCAGCTCAAGAAACTTAAGCCGCAGATTGCCAAAAGCCACCTCAAGCCGATGCAAGCGAGATTGGTGGATTTTGGAGGCCATCCAATCGGAATCCTGGGAAGGACCAAGCTCAGAGTCCATTACAAAGACTTCTCCGGAGACCTACCCATCACAGTCGTCAAGGAGACCCAACCATCCCTTCTTGGAGTGGAGTGGTTCAAGCCTCTAGGGCTCACCATTGGTGGGATTAATCAGATCAGACAGAGCGAACTTGACAAGCTCCTAGAGGACTTCCAGGACGTCTTCAATGGGAGCCTAGGTAAATTTTTGGGGAAACCCATCTCATTCAATTTCGATCCAACAATTACTCCAATTCGGCTAAAGCCCTGCAGGGTTCCATTCGCCCTCCAGCCTAAACTTGATGCCCAACTGGACAAATTAATCGCCCAGGGCATATTGGAGCCGATTGATCATGCTGCATGAGAGATCCCCATTGTGACCCCAATGAAGCATGATGGATCTGTGCACATCTGCGCTGATTATAAATGCACCATTAACAGGGTGTTACAGCAGAGTGCATACCCAGTCCCAGTGGTGCAATATCTGTTGCATTTGCTAGGGAGTGGAACCATATTCGCAAAACTGGACCTGGCCCAGGCTTACCAGCAACTGCCAGTCGATGAAAAAACTGCGGAGGCTCAGACTATTGTCACTCACCGGGGCGCATTCAAATGCAACCGCCTCCAATTTGGAGTCAGCACTGCCCCAGGCATTTTCCAATCGATGATGGAATGCCTTCTGCAAGGCATTCCAGGGGTGGTGCCATACTTCGATGACGTCTTGGTCTCCGGCCACTCGGAAGCCCAACTACTGGAACGGCTCAGGCTTGCCCTGCAGCGGTTTCAGGCAAAGGGTCTAAGAGTCAGGAGAGACAAGTGTGTCATTGGGGTCCAGGAGGTCGAGTTCCGGGCTACCTAATTGATAGCAAAGGCATCCACCCCACCAAAAGTAAAGTAAAAGCAATTCACAAAGCTCCAGCCCCCAAAAACAAAGCAGAGCTTCAGGCTTTCTTGGGACTACTGAACTTTTACAGTGTCTTTTTAAAACAGAAAGCCACAGTTGCTGAGCCACTCCATCAACTTTTAGGGAAGGCAATCCCTTGGAAATGGGGAGAGGAAGAAGAGGCAGCTTTCCAGAACATCAAAAGACTACTCTCTTCGGACAGCGTCCTCATGCAGTACCATGAGACTCCCCCTGTTTCTGACCTGTGATGCCTCGCCATATGGAGTTGGGGCTGTCCTCAGCCACCAACTTCCCAATGGATCAGAAGCTCCCATTGCATTCTTTTCTAAAACAATGTCCACGACTGAGCGCAACTACAGCCAGCTGGACAAGGAAGCCTTGGCCATCGTAGCTGGGATCAAGCGCTTCCATGAATATCTATATGGAAGAGCATTCACCATCATGACGGACCACAAGCCGCTGCTGGGACTCCTCACAGGAGACAAACGCCCACCTACATGTCACCCAGGATGACAAACTGGGCCATCTTCCTCACCGGCTATTTGTATCAGCTGATACACAGACCTGGCAAGACCATCTGCAACAAGAGCCCGTGGAAGACCCGGCACCCACTCTCGGACTGTTCCATATTGATGATGACCAGTTGTGCCCAGTTTCATCCACCACCGTGGCGAAACACACCCAAAGAGAAAAAACTCTCAGGCAAGTCATGTCCTGGATCTTGAGGGGCTGACCAACAGGGAGAGTGGGTGAAGAGTTCAGTCTGTTCGTTCGGAAACAACAAGAACTCTCCACAATGAAAGGATCCCTCCTCTGGGGAGACAGGGTGGTGATTCCCCACACCCTACAGAAGAAGACCTTGGAGACACTGCACAGCAGGCATCCTGGCATCGTCAGGATGAAGACCCTGGCACGGAGCTATGTCTGGTGGCCAACGCTGGACAAGGACATTGAGGAATGGATCGCCAGATGTGACCCATGCCAGGAGGTGAGACCGGCACCACCGCAAGCTCAGCCAATGGAATGGGAGACGCCCAGCAGCCCCTGGTCAAGAATACACATTGATTTTGCAGGACCAATAGATGGCAAGTCTCTCCTCATCGTGGTGGATGCGTTCTCAAAATGGCTGGAAGTAATCGCTATGCCCACCACCATGATGGAGGCCACCATCAGGGCACTCCGCCGGCTGTTCGCACGGCCTTCCAGATGTCCTGGTCTCAGACAACGGCCCCCAGCTCACTTCCAAGACCATGGAAGCCTTCTTAGCAGAACTGGGCATTAGGCATGCTCTCATCGCCCCTTACAGGCCGGCAGGAAACGGGCAAGCGGAGAAAATGGTGAGACTCACCAAAGACACACTCACCAAAATGGGCGCAGGAGACTGGCAGGAGAAAATTGATAAGTTCCTGTTCGCCCAGCACATCACTCTGCACACCACCACAAAGAAGAGCCCGGCAGAGCTCCTGATGGGGAGAAGACTACGATCACTTTTGGATCGGCTACACCCCCAGTACAATCCGCAGTGCCAACAAAACAATTCCTAGCCACTGCAGACTCTCGGAATCGGAGATCCGGTCTTCGCGCTAAATTTCCAGGGCCCTCCGAAGTGGCTGAAAGGACTGATCGGGAGAGTGACCGGCTCGAGATCATACGAAGTGGAGCTGGACGACAGACGAACCTGCAGGCGGCACATTGACCAGCTCCGGAAAAGGTGGAGGGGAGTTAAGGAAGACCAGCCAGACGAGGTAGGTCTGCGCCACCCCGGCGAGCTAGACTTCCACCACCCCGACGAGGTAGGCCTACACCACCCCGGCGAGGTAGACTGTCACCACCCTGATGAGGTAGGCCTACACCACCCTGACCGAGTCGACCCTTGCCACCCCAATGAGGAGGGCCGCCTCTGTGGCGAGAGGGACCTGTACCCGCCAGGCGAGGGAAACCCGCACCACCCCGATGATGCCAGCGACCACCGCCACCCCGGCAGGATCGGCCGGCGACAAACACTGCAGCAACTGCAACCACAGCCGTAGTGATGCCCCACCACAACAGTCCGCCAGGGGCCCGGAGCGCAAGCCGAAGAAGGGAGGAAAGAACTCAAGGACCTACTGCGGTTCAGCTGCCCAGCCCGGGTCCAAGGCGAACTTCAACGGCCGAGTCTCCGTGATACCGGCCAGGGAGAGGGACTCCGCCACCTGCAGGGCAATCCAACAAACCCAGCCGGAGGTGCTAGGCAGGACCCAGCGCACTCGACGGCCGAGTTCCAGGCAATTCCACATCGGGAACTGGAGAAGGCAGGAGCCTGACCCATCCGGATCAACAACGAAGCAAGAACTGAACCGCGCAGGTCACGTAGGGTTAGTAGACACCCCGCCTACCTGCGCAACTACATGACCTACGACGGCCACGGATTGACAGACTGAGAACTAGGAGGGGAGGGGTGTTGTATCCTTATATGGGCATCTGCCGGTGGTTGGCTAATCCACCAGCGGGAAGTTTAAATGGATGTCATTGGCCGGCTAGCTTGCCGGAGCTGTATATAAGGAGGGCTCGGCAGCTCAGCCAGCAATTCTGCATGAGCTGAATAAAGTGTTGAACGGACCTCTGCTGAGTCGCATCTTCTTTTCCCTGCACCAATCTAACATCTAGTATTTCTAATCTTGCAGAAATCCATTGCAGCATGAAATGGGAATAATTACTAAGATTATTCTGAGCTTTCTTAAAATAACCTCCAAATTTCTTTTTATATCAATTATTTGATACAAAGAAGATTTGTAATCATTGGATTAAGAAGGGAATTTCTCATTAAAGCATTTCTTCTTCTTCTTCTTCTTCTTCTTCTTATTATTATTATTATTATTATTATTATTATTATTATTATTAGTTAATCTTTAGTGAGATTCACAGCCTTTGAGGCTGGTTAATAGCTCAGCAGCTCGAGTCCTAGCCAAGGCCCTAGGAACTGTTAAGGTATCGTCGGAGGATGTAAGCTGTTCCGAGTAAGGTGGTTTTTTGTAGAGTCAAAATGTTCAAATTTCTCAATAGCGGGGTAGCCCTTTGGGTATTGCTCCAAGGGCTCCAATTACAATCGGGACAACACACAATTTCTTTATTTATTTCTTTATTTATTATTTCTTTATTCTTTATTCTTTATCTATTTTATTATTTATTTTTTATCTATTTATCTATTTTATCTATTTATCTATTCTTTATTTATTATTATTATTATTATTATTATTATTATTATTATTATTATTATTATTATTATTATTATTATTTATTGAATTTGTATACCGCCCTACTCCTGAAGGACTCAGGGCGGTGAACAGCCAAATAAAATACATATAATATAAATGTTAAAAAACCATTAAAATACAATTAAATAATTGGCCCGAAAAACAAAATTTAAAACACCCCAAATTCATAAGACAAATTTAAAATTTAAGAATTTTAAAAGTTTTAAAAAACAGTTTAAAAGAGAGGTTAGGCCAGGGCGGCCTGCTGGAAAAGAAATGTTTTGATGGCACGGTGGAAAGCACGCAGGTCTGGGATTCTCTGTATCTCTGGGGGGAGCTCGTTCCAGATGGTGGGTGCCCCCACAGAGAAGGCTCTCCCCCTGGGGGCCACCAGTCGACATTGTTTGGCCGACGGCACCCTGAGGAGCCCCTCTCTATGGGAGCGTACTGGTCGGTGAGAGGCTATTGGTGGCAGAAGGTGGTCTCGTAGATATCCCGGTCCTAAGCCATGGAGCGCTCTAAAGGTGGTAACCAAAACCTTGAAACGCACCCGGAAGATCCGTAAGATGCTTAGTTAAAAAGCTACCCTTACATTTTTGGGATGGTCACATCGTTTTCTTAAGTTCCATATCAGGGCTTGGTACAGAAAGTTCTCTTTGCTTTACAGCTTAGTTGGAAAGATTTGGTAAAAGGGGTAAGAACACCCCAGTTTTTCTTAAAAAGGCATTCTATAGAACAAGAATAAAGCAATGTGCTAAATCTAACATGATGAAGAAACCAGGAACTGAAGCAGGAAAAGAGAAAGGGGAAATTATACTTTTGTTTTTTAAAATTAAAAACTATTACAGATACCTGTAACTGACAGTGAGCTTTTTTTAAAAAACAACTTTTTCAGACTGATGCAAAAACAAGAAAGTCATAACATTTAAACATGCAGGATTTTTTATTTATTTAGCTCTTATACTTGTGAAATCAATTGTACACACAGGAAGGACTATGATCATTCATAATAAAGGAACTATATCTCTACTTTTTTTTTTTGTAGAAATCTCCCCTGACCTGTATTCCTAGATCTGTGGGAAGTCTGCTGATGACTTCATTCACATTACATTCAGTCTCTTGAATTCAAGACAAACTGTGCCTGTGACAAACCCTTACATTCCAAAGTGGTCAACAGCATTTCCTGTAGTGTCTGCTAAATAGCTTTCACTATGTAAAGGAACCCAAATAAACCAGCTCCTATATTTTTTTGTCTAGTGTATATTCAACATTGCATTCAACAATAGAACTGGCAAGTAATTTATATATCAAAAGTCTACACCCACTAAACTGGTAGGTTTAGCTGCTAAGAATTCTAATTTGTTGGTCAGCCCATTGAAAGCTATATCACAATACTGGGCAAAATACCATTTAATCCCTGTTATTAGATTGGAGTTACTTCATTCATATTCATAAGAATTTGCTCTCAAACTCCTCTAAGTAACATTTTATTAGGAAGTTAAAATGCTGTCAGTATTGCGGGAAAACAAAACAAAACAATTATTGCAGGAAAGCAAAACTTTTTCAGATAGCATAGCACTTAATAAGCAGAGGTGTTAATTGCATGAAATGTACTATCTGCTGAGCGCGCTTGATAGAGAAAAATGATAGAACAAATTTTGCTGCCTAGGGTGATTCTTTACTCTGCCACACCTGACCCCAAACCTAGTAAGGAAGAATTCTAAGACTACATATTTGAAAGAGAAAAAGATTTATTCTCATCAACACAAAGGGGACCTGAATTATCTTGCAATGAGCCAAGGCAAAACCATCAGCACTCCCCAGGTGAGTTCCAAAGTCCCAAACATTAATATAGGATTCAATAGGTTTATGATATTCCAGAGTCATCTATGTCTCCTTCTCAGTGGTGGAATCTAGATCGGCTTTTAGATGAACTTTTAATTTTAAATAAAACAGACACAATCATTTTCATGTTTATAATTTTTGTATTAAAGTTGTACTCAGCTTGTTTTAAATAAATGCTTTTAAAAAGTCTCCCAAAACATTTTCAGAATTTCACATCACTGTAAAATTGCACCACTGCCTTTTATGTTCCTAATATTTTCACATGACTTCTTAAAAAATAATTGTACTCTCAGTTTGGAGCAAAGAACTTTGTTTTAATTTTTTTCCAGAGTTTCGCTAAAGGGAGAAGTTCTCGTCAAAATGGATTAGAGAATATCAGGAGGGTCATTCTGATTGTTACAGATTGGACAAGCTTTGGAACGTAAAGGTATTAGGAAAATTAATTTCTTTTCTTAATTCCATAAGAGCAAATTAATCTTGAAGTTTGGTTTTTAATCTTCTTCTGTAAATATGATGAGACAAATCTAGTCCAATATTTGAGAAAGGAGGTGAAGTCTCAGGTCAAAGTCAATGCTTTATCTCCAATTGGGAATTTTTCTCCACAAAACTAATATTGGAAATCATAAATGCAGAGAATGTAGTGATATTACAGATTGCAAGAGAAGAGTGAGAAACAGAAAGCCAAATGCAGAGTGGAGGCGGAAATAAAACAGGGTAGCTTGTTCTTATCTATAAATCAGTGCTATTGATTGTTTAATTTGACCACTAATCAGATTACAATAAAGCTTAGTCTTTAGCCATATATTATTTTTTAGGAAAGCAACTGCATCTCAGTTCTTCAGCAAGTTAGTCTAACGCTAACCATTTAGTACTGAATCAGACCAGGTGAAGTCATATTTACAGTAGACCAATTAAAATCAGTGGAATTTAGTTATGTTGATCTGCCCCATCTTTCATGCAGCAGTGAAAATTTTCTATATGGTCTTTCACAGGTGATTTGGATTTTGGTGTCACTTTCCTAATCAGGGCAAGCAAACTTCCATTTCCACAAGGGGTTCCTGTGAGTCATATTATTTTTGTATGTTTTTATGTGTATTTATGGGTAGAGTGGGGAGGTACGTAAATGCTGGATAGCCTAATGATACTGAGAACCAATACAGACCTGGTTGGGCCTTGAAGAGGTGTAACTCTTTTGGATATATGCCCAGCTGGGTTTTCAGGTATGGCAACAGCCTAAAACCTGGGTCAGGGCAGTAGAATGGTAATTGTCATTGGATACTTGCTTACAGTTTTCAGGGGCACTGTCCCATAGATCTATTCATTAAGTTGGGCCCTAGAGATCAGTTGGAATTATTGCTGTTTTACCAGATGGTAAAACAACCTCCCTGTCTGAGAAATTTGACTCCATTTCTGGATTGGCAATGGAGTTCCCTAGATTTATGATTTGGAAGTTACTGAATCCATCTTCCCTGGGAGTGGGCCCTCTCTCTCAACCCTAGGAAGTAGGAAATGGCAAACAACTTCTGAAAAACCTTGCCAAGAAAACTCCAGGGTCTTGTCCAGGCAGTCACCTAGAACCAAAGACTCACTCGAGAGCCCCAAAAGAAATCCAGCACATCTCTTGTTTGTATAATTGTAGATATACTTCAAAACTACAAACTGTCTCTATCAGGAAAATAACACCACCACTGGGACAGACTGAAAAAGAGATAAGATAAAATATCATGATACTAAAAGTGATGACAGATTATGTATCTTTTAAAAAGGTTATGTTTTTGTTTTCTTCAGCAAAAGCTTTCAGCGGCTATTAAAAATGTATTCTTTATTTTTTTTAAAGGAGCAAATCTATTTTCTTCTTCTAAGTGAGAGAAAGTCATTTTGACTCAAGCAAACTTGTTTTATGACATTGTCATGTAGCCAATATTTTTGATAATGCAGCCCATTTGCTCATTTGATTGAATTATATTCGGAGCAAGAATATTCGGAGCCATGGATATGTGTTTTTAAGGATCCAGAACGTTGCTGATGGCAAAATATCCCTTTATAGTCAATGAAAAGTTTAGTGGGTTTGAGAAATGTTCTGTTCTTTTGGAAATTATCTTGAAAATGCAAATAATAAAACATTCAGTAGACCCATACTAAAAGTAGACCCATACTAAAAGTCTTCTACTTTTGCTATTCCATGCTGTTATTGTTAACATAATATGGCTCAATTGGGGTGTTTAAACCTTCAGAGCAGAGAATGCCAATACTTTCACCCTACTAGCAACAGTACAGATATTATTAGAAAAGGAAATTCTGCTGGGTTTAGAATATAGAACATACGGTTATTTCAATGTCATAAGTTATTTATGACTTTCATTCGAGCAATATAGTTAATGTGAAAGCAAATATAAAACACATGTTTATTGTTCATAAGCTACTAATTTGTTCTGATAACAATTCAAATATTAACTGTACTACAAAGGCAGCTTAAAATGTAGGGGATCCAGTATTTTACTCATGCCTTTCTACTTGGAAAAAATATATCAAAGATGTATTTCTACCTGATATAATGCTTCCTACATGTATTATTTATTTCAGGTTATTATTTTTAAAAAAATCAAATGGAAAAAAAAGTAAATGTTGCAGCAGTAAATAAAACATTACCTGGAATAGGATTTTTATCAGTGTTCCTACCTGTTTTAACCACAGTTTTGTAAGTGTTGGTGCTCAATGTTAAAAATACATGATATATCTTTTGAGGCTGTAGCTTCAGATAAAATATCTCGGCTTGACAATAAAGATTAATTCATACAGTAATTTTGACCCCTTTGTGTCCATAGTTTATAATCAGATGATTATGGGGAGTCTGCATATACTTTTTGAAATGTGCTTTTAATTCAACCTACATTATACTATGACCTTCCACTGAACAAACAGCTCAATTTCCAACATTATGCTGTTAGACTGTTCAGCATTTAGAAGCAGACCGACCATCACCTTAGATGGAAAAATTATGTGCGGAAAAAAAATCAGAATATGCAGAAATGGCAAAACTGACTTATTTGTTCAGGAAAAAAAACCAGTTTTGGACTAGAAATCTAATTTGAACATTTTGCTGAAAGAATTAAAAAAAATGACATAATGATTTATTTTTTCAAAAATTTTTAAAAATGTGAATTAAACAGGGACCTAAAGGGACTTGCATAATTTAGTGATCATTATAAGTTATAATGAAACTAGAAAAAAAATAAAATAACTTGTGACTGGTGCCCGCACTTATGATTATTTCAGCATCCCCACAGTCACATGATCAAAATTCAGGTGCTTGGCAATGGGCATGCATTTATGTCTGTTGCAGCATTCCAGGTCATGGATTGCCATTTCTGACCTCCCAGTTGGCTTCCAACAGGCAAAATCAATGGGGGAAGCCAGGTTTGCTTAACCCCTGCATGAACCACTTATCAACCATGGCAAAATCAGTTGTAAAATCAGACATAACTCAGTTAACTCAGTTCTATTGCATAACAGTAGAAATTCTAGTCCCAATTGTAGTCATGAGGACCAGCTGTGATATCTAAAAGAGAAAAGATTATAAGATTATAATTATCTGCTGAAAACAATGTGAAAGTCGCATTTCATAACTGTAGTTTTGTTCCTTTATTTGCTTTTCTCAAACCTTTTTCTTTCTTTCTTTTAATCTACATTTGTTTTTTATGGAACGTAAAATTCTTAGTAAACATAAAGAAAAAAAAAGAAAAAAATATGTTAATAGAATCTGTTTATAACAATTAGTTGCAATGCTATATTTTCCAGCTAGCATTACAGAAAAGAGCAAAGGAAAGCAAAGACATAGTTTGGGTTATTGTTATTACAAGTATCTTCCTTCAGAGTATAACTCACTTTATAATTTTTTTCATTGTTGAAATGTTCTATTAGTGCAACAAGACCAAGGTTATAGCTCTAAATTGGACTTAAGATGTTATTACCAATGTCCTGGATCAATGATCTGCCCAGATGCTCCAATGTATGTTGTACATGTGTATGGGTGAGAGAGATAGAGGGAGGGAGGGAGGGAGAGAGAGAGAGAGAGAGAGAGGGAGGGAGGAAGAGAGGGAGAGATTATTCTTTATTTTTCTCCCTTAAATTGATACTAATCATAAGATGAAAGGATTTCCTGAAAGATTTCTGATTATTTAGAGGTCAGTGTTTATCTACAGATCAGTTCTGTATTTCGGGCTACCTGCAATCCAACTTAGAGACAACATGGTAGAAGCAACCAAAGTAGATCTTGAGCTCCCGAGGAAACTGATTTTCGATTAATAAAAGCAGTGTTTATTTATAACAGCAACATGAAAGCTATTATGAGTTTTATTTCAGACAAGCACTTTTTGGAGCACTGAACTGTGAAAATCCCCATTTGAACTTTTAGAAATTCAAATGATAGAGCTGAACAGAGCAACCACTTCATGAAATCCCCATTCAAATTATCTCTTTTCCCTTGATACATTTTGTCCTGCTTCTAACTGAGAATTGCTGCTACACTGCAGAAATAGCCATATGGATATGATATACGTATTTTTCAGTAACAAGTAAAGGAAGTATTTCGTTGATTTGTTTGTTACAAGAATCAAAAGAAACTTTGGTACTTATTTTAACAGATTTATATACATACATACATACAAATATAGACATAGACTCAAATAAACACATTAGGTCACATATGTACATTATGTATTAATTGACCATTTTAAAAATAATCCTAAAATTTAATTTGAGTTTATTTAATACCATTCCCATCCAAAACCATAAGCACCACAAGAATTTCCTGAGTAAAGGCCAAAATACTTGTATAAAAACAGAAGTCAACTGAACTAGCAACTTAATTATGTTAAGAGAAAAACATTTTTCATCTTCATCAATGATTTACATGAGGGGATAGATGAGGAACTCAACAAATTTGCAGATGACACCAAGCTGGCAGGAATAGCCAAGACTCCAGAAGATAGGCTTAAGATACAAAAGGATCTTGACAGACTTGAATGTTGGGAGCTATCTAACAAAATGAAATTCAATGGTGAAAAAAGTAAGGTTCTACATTTAGGCAAGAAAAACAAAATGCACATGTATAGCATAGGTCTGTGATGGCAAACCTATGGCACAGGTGCCACAGGTGGCACGCATAGCCATATCGGTGAGCATGCGAAGTCAGCTCTGGCGCGCATGCGTGCGCCGGCCAGCTGATTTTCGGACCTTATGGGCCCACCAGAAGTAGGGAAACAGGCTGTTTCCTGCCTACCCTTGGGGGTAGTGGGGAAGGCCCGTTTTTTTTTGCTCTTCCCAGCCTCCAGAGCCTTTCTAGGAGTCTGGGGAGGGTGAAAATGGCCTTTCCCACACCCCTGGAGGCCCTCTGGAGGCTGGAAACGGCACATTTGCCAACTTCCAGTGGGACTGGAAGTTGGCAAATGGGTCATTTTTGGCCTCCGGAGAGTCTCCAAGGGGGTGGGGAAGGCCGTTTTTGCCCTCCCCAGACTCTTAGAAATGCTCTGGAGAGCAAAAAACAGGTTTTCCGGTCTCACTCCGGAGGGTCTCCGGTGGGTGGGGGTTTGTGAAGGCCGTTTTCACCCTCCCCAGACTCCTAGAAAAGCTCTGGAGGCTGGGGAGAGCAAAAAACAGGCCTAACGTGCCATCACGTGCCAGGAGCGGGGTGGCTTGCGCGTGCATGTGAGGGGGCAGGGCTCATAGTATTATGGTGTGGGCACGCACACGTGCAATCCCCCTGCTCCTGGCATGCGATGGCAAAAAGGTTAGCCATCACTGGCATAGATGGTACTGGCTCAATAGTTGTAATGTTGTGGCCCGTACGCGGCCTGTGCGGCTGGTAATTATCAGAGGGATCTTGGAGTCCTAATGGACAATCCCTTAAATTTGAGCCAGCAGTGTGCTGCAGCTGCCAAGAAAGCCAACACAGTTTTAGGCTGCATTAACAGAGGGATAGAATCAAGATCACGTGAAGTTTTAATACCACTTTATAATGTCTTGGTAAAACCACTCTTGGAATACTGCATCCAGTTTTGGTCACCGCAATGTAAAAAAGATGTTGAGACTCTAGAAAGAATGCACAGAAGAACAATAAAGATGATTAGGGAAATAGAGGCTAAAACATATAAAGAACAGTTACTGGAATTGGGTATGTCTAGTTTAATGAAAAGAAGGACTAGGGGTGACATGATAGCAGTGGTCCAATATCTAAAAGATTCCACAAAGAACTGGGAGTCAAGCTATTCTCCAAAGCATCTGAGAGCAGGACAAGAAGCAATGGATGGAAACTAACCAAGGAGAAAAGCAACATAGAACTTAAGATAAATTTCCTGACAGAACAATTAATCAGTGGATGCTCCAACACTGGAAGTTTTTAAGAGGAGATTGGACAAGCATTTGTCTGAAATGGTATAAGATTTCCTGCCTGAGCAGGGGGTTGGACTAGAAGACCTCCAAGGTCCCTTCCAACTTTCTTATTCTGTTCTGTTCCTAAAGGCTGTTGACCTAGTTCTGACTCCCTCTTTCTCTCCTTCTCTTTCTGTCTTTCTATTTCTCCCCCCCCCCTCCTTCCCTGTCTCTCTCTATGTCAATGCCTCTCATGTGGTACCCAAACTCCATCAATTACTATATAAGTATGCTTAATACATAAGGCGAGCTTCTTAAAAGTGTTATAATATCCTAGCACTTAAAAAGAGATGAATAACATTTCTGTTTTCTGTCTGCCTTTTCTCTCTTTTTCTCTTCTGTCTCACATAGATACACATTCCTTTAAAAATTATTGAAGAAAAGATTACTGGAAAAGGTAAATGTTTTTTTTTAATTTTGAGACATTATTTAAATATCAAGTTGGGTTTTAAAAGTGATCAACTGTAAGAGAAACAAGGAATAACATAGTGGTACCTTAATTATACACAGGTAAGAAACTAACTAATATATGTGCGTCATACTCTAAGCCAGGATTTTTTTCTGTTTTCTTAAATAAGGTTGCTTTAACATTTAATTAACCTCATTTATTTATCGTATTCCAGCCAAGCATGTTAGTTGGATTTTATATTTTGTCTACAGGTTATTCTCAATTTACGACCACAACTGATACCAAAATTTCAGTTGCTAAGTGAGGCAGTTGTTAAGTTAGTTTTGCTCTATTTTACGACCTTTCTTGCCACAGTTGTTAAGTGAATCACTGTAGCTAAATTAATAATACTGTTAAGTGAATCTGTTTTCCCAATTGACTTTGCTTCTCAGAAGGTTGCATAAGATGATCTCCTGATCCTGGGACACTGCAACCATTATAAATATGAACCAATTGCCAAGAATTCTAATTTTGATCATGTGACAATGTGGATACTTCAACAGTCATAAATGTGAAAAACTTTACTTGTATCTAAATTCTCCAGCATAGCTGGCTGGAGAATTCTGGGTGTTGAAATCCACAAGTCTTAAAGCTGCCAAGTTTGAAGACCTCTGCTCTAAATGAACTGTTATAAATTGATGACTACCTGTAATCATCTTGGGTCCCTAATAACTTCTAAAGTACAATTGACAATATACACCAGTTATAAGGGTATACTGTATTTATTCATTTTGATACATCATGGTATGATTAATATTTCTTTTTTAATGGAAATAGTTACATGAAAATTAGGGAGACAAATATCCTTAATTAATCAAATTGCATAAAGGATATATGATTATCGCTGAATTTACAAGTTGATATTTTTCTTGATAAATGAATTAGCCAGTTCCAAACTGAAGATCATAAAATACTGAGCCAAAATTTATTATTCATATTTAAAATATCATTTATAACAGGCAATTTGGCAAGTAAAGCTTTTTTAATTTTCCAATTCTACTATGCAGAATATGTAGAACCTTCCTAGTAAATAAGAATTACTAGGAAAAATAATCTGTTATTCAGTTTAGCTGATAAATGCATTTCATAAATAATAGTGGTAAATTTATCAAAAATTAAGCAGTTCTATGTCCCCCTGATTTTAGTAAGAAAGCTAAGAATATGTATATATAAAATCCATTCATATTAAAAGATCTTCACTTTAATTATGTGTAGATCAACTTTCTTAGCCATTGATTTCTGAACAGGTTGAACTTTGATTTCCATAATTATTAACCAGAAAAAGACTTAAAATACTATTTTATCAAAACTCCTATCAAGCAAGTTTCTTAGGACAGAGATGAAGAATAAATAAAAGAGAGGACTATAGAATAGTTTTCTTCTCAACAAGCTTTTCATGTTATATATTTCAAGGAGAACTTTTTATACTAATAGTTTCTTACAAAAAGTTTGGGTATTTAATAGAAATTGACAATCTTATTTAGGCACTGAGGATAAGATGGATGGGATCTGTTTAGCATGAAGATGGCAACCTGACAGAAAGTGCTTGGCCTATAGACCAGAATGGGAAGTAAAAGAGAAAAAAGACTTAAAAGAATGCAGTGGCAAATTACTTCTATATTGCTTTCCAAAGAACTACACAGACATGCCCTTTAACTCAAAGAAGACAATATTTATTCTCTCTGAAGCCATTTTGGTTTGTAAGAATCAGAGATAACATTTCTATCGTTTTGTCCTCATTAAAAAGATTGAAAGTTGACAGGCATGGTGTCTCAAGCATGAATCGCAACTAGTTTCACGGGTTACTTGTCATATTGGTGTTTCTTTGGGTCTCTCTAAGTATGCCACTCCACAGTTGAATAAGTTATTTCTGGATTCCCTGGCCATTTTGTGTTTTTATGTCACATCAGCTCAAGCAACAGTTTTCTGTACACACTGTGCCAATTTCTTTTTTTAATCATGGTTTCTTTAACAAGCCATAAGGTCTAATTCACGTAAAATATTGTAAAATATTGTAAATTAATACACCATGTTAAATCCAAATCAACAGAACACTGCACTTGTGAGAAGAAAGCACAATTTTTCCTTCACTTACCTATGTACTAATTTACATCCATCCTAATAAAACTTTCTAAACGATTAACTAGGCTCTAGTTAGATGTTGAGAATAGATAGCTCACTGCCACCCAGCAATTCTGACATACTTTCAGTGAAGGTAAGCAGTTACCTTTGGTCAATGTCTGGTCAGGGTATTATTTGGGCATTGTTTTTGCTCCCAAATATTCCCTTAGATAGGGTTGAATATAAATATATGGTCCAGGATACCTTCTTGTGGCTTCACCATTAGTGATCCCTTTATCCAACCACCTGGGTTTTTACCTGTTTTTACCAGGTTTCAACCTGCTTAATCTGGTTGAAATTGAACAGAATTAGGTGTGATACTGGAAGAAGTGTCGCTGCCCCTGTATCAGTGAGGATGGAAAGACTCTCTTGTTGTAATTGTGGTGCTGATATTCCAACTATTAAGCATGTTATGCAAGATTCCCATGACGTACTTTCTCTGGTTCCTAGAAGAACTGCATGAAGCAACACCATAGGAAATCATCTGGATAGCTGAATTGGACATCCAGTTATGAGGCCACTGCTATATCCCCATAGAAGTTTTACTTTAATTACATGGATTGTGTATATATGTCTAATTCTCTTCTGTCATGTTATTATATGCTAAATAAATAATAATAATAAGAATATATGAAATAAATTCTTCAAGCAACAGGAAAACAGGCAAACCTTTATGTAGAACAGGAAGGTATTTCAAAATGGGCTTAATATAAAGGATTTTGGTCCAGCGAATTATCTACTATTTATATCAGTTTTCCAGTGTGGTGTTCTTATATCACAACAATGAGGGAGATATTTGTCAAGTAATCATACAGGCTTATTCTAATTGAAATAAATGTGTATAAACTATTTACATTAGATTGGCTGAACGTATTTTTTTAAAAAATGGTCTGCATTAAAAATACAGAAAAATACTAAGACAAAAGGTATTATTAGCTAATAATTGCCAATACTTTCAAGCAGAATTATACTACAATTTTAACTCATATTCTGTTAATATAATAACATGGCAATGGTTATTATTTTATCTTTTAAAGAAACATGTATATTTATGCATTCAATGAGTTTAATTGATTGCGGAAAATGTTTCCTGATAATAACAAGGTCACAGCAATAAATTCAAATATATGTAGCAGAAACAACTCTATGCTCCTTTTTAATCATGATTGTGTTATTTTTTTGTTTGTACTTAAAACAGCTGCTGCTTATCTTCTTTTTTTAAACTACTGTATGTAATTCATTTTGACACACACTAAGAAGCAATGAGAACAAGTGATAGGCAATGTTAGCTATATTATTAGGGATCACAGAAAATTATTGGGTTTGTGTTCGTAATTGCATACACTGTTCCTTCCTCCATCCCTATGTTCATATCAAAGAAAAGTGCAACACAATGCTACTTCAGATGCAATGTGATCATTTTAAGCAAGACAGCCAAGCGGTGAAAGAACTTCTTGAACTGATAGAACTAAATAGTTCCTCCCTTGATTAGAAAGGGTTAGTTTAATATTACTTTGTGAGTGGCAAATCAATTCACAATTAACTCTTGGGATAATTTGGGATATATAAGATGCAGTGCTAAATTTTCTCTGTGTTGATTACAATAACAGTTTGTTAAGAGAGAGTTTTAAAACATTAATCTTGCCCTTTTTATTTTATTGTTCTTATTGTTAACTATTTTGTCAATATAATATATAGTTGATAGATTAATAATTTGCAAATAGATTTAGTAGTTTAAAGCTGTGATGGAATTCAATCTTGACTGTTTCAAGGCTGACTCAGCCTTCCATCCTTCCGAGGTTGATAAAATGAGGAACCAGATTGTTTGGGCAATATGCTGACTCTGTAAACTGCTTAGAGGGGGCTGTAGAGTACTATGAAGCGGTATATAAGTTTAAGTGCTATTGCTATTACTAATTTAAAAAAATTGGGTCTGTTTCACAAGGGGTTGGAAACTAATATTGTAGTAATATATTAACCAGTATTCAACTAGGGGATATAATATGTGTACTGTATATGTGTTGGGTTTTTTTTCTTTTATAATGTTTTGTTTGTTTTGTGATTTTTCATTTGTTGTTTTTTAAAAATATTTTAGAGTTTTGTATTTCAACTTTTTTTTTACTAAAATAAAAAGAGAACTGCAAATCAAATATTATGTAGTGCACATAACGTAGAAATTGGGGAAAAGGAATGCCCAAAGTATTTCATAGTTGTACTATGAACACAATTTGAAGAAAAGCTGTATGCTAAAGAAGATTTTCATTTGTTGAGTTAGAATATTTGAATAATGTCTACTTTAGTATTGATGTTGTCAATGTTCCCAAGCTTTTTCCACTTGAGATTGCTCATAAAATTATTTACAATATATTATGCCACTACTAGCAATTATTGCAAATCAGGATAGAAATAACTGAACATTTTTGACCAAGAGAGACCTCCCCTTTTTTTTTCAAGGATTCTCCAATAAAATAGATTTCTGATAGACTGCCATTAGTTTTCCTGAATCTTCTGATATCCCCCATTCTGACCAATGTGGATGTAGTCTTTCTATCAAGAACCTCTCCTTTTAGCTCTGCTCTAAGAAAAATACAAGGAAAAATTTATTTATTTATTTATTAAATTTATATCCCGCCCTTCTCCCCGAAGGGACTCAGGGCGGTGAACAGCTGAGAATTAAAATAACATGCAATATAAAAGTTAAAATAATTAAGAATAAATTAAATTAAACGGCCACACTAATTTAAAACCCCTAGCAATACAATTAAAAACCCTTAAAACCTATTCAGGCCAGGCCGGCTTGCTGTAATAAAAACGTCTTCAGGGCCTTACGGAAAGTGCGGAGATCCGGAATCAGCCGTATTCTGGGAGGTAGCTCGTTCCAGAGGGCAGGTGCTCCCACAGAGAAGGCCCTCCCCCTGGGGGCCACCAGCCGACATTGCTTGACCGACGGCACCCTGAGGAGGCCCTCTCTGTGAGAGCGTATTGGCCGGTGGGAGGTTATCGGTAGCAGCAGGCGGTCTCGTAAATACCCTGGCCCTAAGCCATGGAGCGCTTTAAAGGTGAGAACCAACACCTTGAAGCACACCCGGAAGACCACTGGGAGCCAGTGCAGCTCGCGCAGGAGAGGTGTTATATGGGAGCGCCATGTCGCTCCCGTAATCACCCGTGTGGCCGCATTCTGGACCAGTTGGAGCCTCCGGGTGCTCTTCAAGGGGAGCCCCATGTAGAGAGCGTTAGCGTAGTCCAGGCGAGAAGTGACGAGAGCATGAGTGACTGTGCATAAGGAATCCCGACTCAGAAAGGGGCGCAACTGGCGTATCAGGCGAACCTGATAAAAAGCCCCCCTGGCCACGGCTGTCATATGCTCTTCTAAAGACAGCCGTGTGTCCAGGAGGACGCCCAAGTTGTGAGCCCCCTCTGTGGGGGTCAATGACTCACCCCCAATAGCCAGCTGATGGTGCCAGCTGGTTATATCGGGATGCCGGCATCCACAGCCACTCGGTCTTGGAAGGGTTGAATCGAAGCCTGTTCCTCCCCATCCAGACCCGCACGGCCTCCAGACACTGGGACATCACTTCAAGAGCATTTGGAAATCTCAGCCCGAAGCCAGTAATGTAAAACTTAGCAACTTAGTGCCAGCTGTGGAACATAAGAAGAGGCTGTGCAACTAAGCAGTCTTGCTAAGGATTAATATATTTACAAAAAGATCTCTTTAAACCAATGAAGCCAAATCACTCAATATTTTAAAAAAAGTTTATTGGGGAAAGACAAATATAGAGAATTAGTTTTTGAGTTTCAGATATTTCATTACCCTGCTAGGTAACATCATCAGGAGACATTTGGCAAAGTGTGCTCTGTTGGTTAGTGAGATTACATAGTTTACAGTATGTCTTTTGCCTGCTTTTTGTGGTAGCCCTGTGTTGTGGTAGCCCTGTGTAACAAAGATATTTTGCAAATTACTGATGCCTTTTTATTGATAGATTATTTATTTTAATAATTTGGTGATGATTTTGTCTTATAATAGTATTTACTTCTACGTATATGAAGTGAGTTATGGAATGGAATGTGTTCTTTTCTTGTGCTTGTTGAATTGTAATTCATTTTGGTTATTAGACTGGTAATTTTGGCTCTAATGTAGCTGATTTTATTGCTGATGGGGCAATGATGTTACGAGTTGAGATGAGATGATGCACAAATGTTGCAACTTTGATTACATTTTTTTGATATGTCCTTAGAATTTAAGACTATATATGTCTACTGGTGCTGCTTGTTCAGAGAATTAAGTTTTTACACTTGTTTCTTTAGAAATTATTCTAAAGTTTCTATTGTTTACTAGTTGAATTGTACCCAATGTTGTCTGAGTGGAGGAAATTAGTTAAGTCATATCATGTTTAATGATGTTACCAAGTAGACTGGTGAAATGTTTATAACTTAAAACAAAACTTAGGGCACAAAGCTCCAATAGGGCAACATGCTGACCCGAAGCAATTAGACTACTGAAAAGAATTTAATCAATAAATGTTCCTTCATCCTAGTACAGTCCATCAGTCTTTCACTATAATAATGGAAATCTTTCTAAATGGCTCAAAAAGGTGACCTCAAATGGTTAATTTAGATGCTAATTTTCATTTAAAATGCAAAAAGCATTTTTATTGGAAACTGCCATCATTCAGCTCCATAATCACAGATAGAATGAAGACTCAATCACTTGTGATGACTCATAACATCAGAAATAAATTCCATGCTACTTATCCAGTAATAACTTCAGTGCTTTCATATGAATAATCAACCCATGATCTCTTTAACCCAGTTTTGGTATATTCAATGGTATGTCTGAGAGAAATGCATATATGATTACAAGAAAACAGCTGACAATCAGTTCTATGTAAACATTTCCAAGTTCCTTTAATATTGCATCTTTTATATCTTTTTCAAGGATGGGTGATTTATAGCATTTTCTCCTGTAATATGAATATAATTTATGGAGTTGCTGATGTCAGCTAAACTCATTGATCTAAATATAAACAGACAACTAGTTATTCCTATATCTCATGGGAGTTCCCAGTGCCTGTAATTGTTTTTTCTTCTGTTGATTGACTAGTCTAGTATTTTCAGTAGCAAGTGGTTTTTACAGTGAGATCTGATACTGGAATTAAAATAGATTTGCCAAGTATTAATCTCATACAAAGCTTGTATTAATTTCATACAAAGGGGATTATGTGAATGTGGGAAAGTGATCAATGCAAAGAGCAGAATAATGTGGGTGTGAAGGTTTACAGTGTTACCCTCTATGCAAATCAACTTTTTAAAGGAGGTAGAATGTCATTCTTTCAAGTGCCAGCCTGCAAAGAAAGAGTTTCATATATATGAAACCATGTTTAAAAGAATTCACTGTGACTTAAAAAAAAAAAGAAAGTACATCCATTTTCCCCCCAGTTATTGCTATAATAATAGTATACTACATTATAGTGAACCATATAATTAAGAGATTGTATCTGTTCAGTATAATCTCGTCTCTGGATAATTGTCTCTCATTGCTACAGATAGGGCAAGTATTAATGGTTATTTGCACAACAGAAGGCTCTGTTCTTGAGACAGATTCTAAGATGACAAATTGGTCTGGTACAAGAACTATAATTAATAAGACTGTTATAATTTTTTATCCAATGCATAAGTGTTAAGTTACTCATAGATTTACACTACATTCTTACTGGATTAAATACCCATGTATGTGGTACTCATTTATTATGATTTTACAAGGAAGAGATAAGTGTTTCATTTCTTAGATGCAATTAAATAAGGAGTTATCCACCTGATTGGTAATCGTGTGGATTCTGTGTGCATATAGGTGGACATAATTGCTGCATCCCTAATCTAAACCAGGAATATAAAATGGCAATAGATTTGGCTTTGCAGCTTTTCTTCCAGTCTAAACATTAGATAAGGAAGCTTCAATCTAGACAGAACAGCAACACTGAAAGATTAAACTTGCTTTTATACATTGTGATTCCATAATGCCCTTAGTAAAATGCTGCAAGATCAGAATGAGATCAGCCAACATGAGTCATTCATACAAGTAATATTATTAGATAATAATAAAATTATTAATAATTTTGACTACTTTAATTAGGGTTTAACTGTATCTCATTTTGTTTTCTTCTTGACTATTAACCAGCATGAATACGTTTGGGGTAAAAAGGTCAGGAATAAATTGAAATAATAAAGAATTCTGTACATATCTTTTCTGCATATGTAGGAAAATTTCTCAGTATGATCCATTGTGCCTTCTCTCTTTTATGTTCTGCAACCATAATTCACAAGGCATTCACCTGTCTGGCTTCTCTAGCTGCTTCATTTTTTGAACCAGCTTCATTGTCTTGGGAGGTTTTACTATCTATTTTAGGCCAGTATTTCCTGTTTACCTTCATATCTAACACATTGTAGCTGAATTATTGCAGCCTTTAAGAATGTCGCTTTGTTCTTTAATATATATATTCTTAACACAAGCAGTGAGAAAGAAACCTATTATCTTTCAATTCTTTCAAGATGAAGACAAGTATTAGGAAAAGAAATTATTTGCCCAAGGGCAGCCAAGATACCCATGTTAGAATTGATAATAAAAGTAAAGATTTCACAAGGCTGTCTGTGGATAAGTCCTATAGGATCCCTGATAGTCTTTGGTAACCTTCTTCAAGCTGTTCCTGTGTAGATGGGTTGAATTATAACTGTAATTATGTTTATGGTGAGAGGGAAAGTTTCATAGATAATCAGGCACTAAACCATTTAGGGCTTTAAAAGTCAATACTGACAGCTTACATTGTGCCTACTAGGCAACTAATAGCTGGCACAAGTCTTTCACTACAGGCATCATGTTATACCTTGCACCACTTAAAAATTTGGCCACCCCATTTTGCACCAATTGCATTTTTTCTACTATCTTTGCAATAAAGATCTGTAAAAATAACAACTGCTTTAATCATGGAGTTATACCTCCTACATTCATATTGTTCTTAATAATAGGGTTGGTTATAAATCAGGTAGAAAGCACAAAGGTAAAAAACTCATGGTGTTCCTACTTTCTTTATATACCATGTCCACATCCCCATGATCCACTAATTCAGAGTTGGGGAATGATGGCCCCTTTATGTCTACAACTCCCAGAATTCCTGGCTCAGGAAGTCCACAAGTCATAAACTGTTATAGTTCTCCACCCCTGCACTAACTGAAAAGAATCTACATGAACCTGACAAGTAGCAGTCAACATTACCTTTCCTTTACTCCAAGGTTAGGTGAATCTGATTGTCTGGAAAAAAAACTCAATGGAAATTGCTGACAGTGAATTTTTGGCTCTCTTTCCCTAATCTTTTGATGGAGATGCTGCACTGTTACAGAAAACCAATTATTCTAGGAAAATGCAATAGAGACCGAAAGCTAAACCCTCATTGCTGCACTCATTGTCAGGATTAGGATTTCAAAGGGCCTGAAAAAGGTGCACGCCATGCTTGGGCCGATTTCTCATGGAAATCCTTCCCTTTGATTCTAACTCTCTACTGATTCACACTTCAACTCACTCCATTCTCCTGTGTTATCACCAGACTGAATAAAAGTACTTGTTGGTTACTGATATTAGAAAGGTTAAATCAGAAAACCAGCAACTGCAATGCATAAAATTCAAGTGATATATATAGTGTCCCAATGTTCAACCTTTACAACCAGGGGTGAAATCTAAATTTTTTTGCTACCGGTTCTGTGGGCGTGGCTTGGTGTGGCATGGCTTGGTGGTCATGTGACTGGGTGGGCATGGCCAGTTTGACATCATTCACCTCACTCTGCTGTGCATGGGGCGCTTGGAGAGCGAGCGAGCAAGACAGCTTTCCAACCTCTGTTTGTGTGTGTGTGTGTGTGTGTGCGTGCGATCTGAAGCCAAGGCACCCAAACCTCTGGCAGCGGCAGGGCAGCTTCTGAGCACCCAGCTCCACCTGACCTACTCCCTGAGTCTCGCCGTTCTCCTGCCCCCCCCCAGCTCAAGCAGCGGCTTCCCTGCTCAGCCCCAACAAACTATGCATCCATGATGCCTGCACCAGCATCCTGAGAGAAGCAGAGAAGATCATCGCTTGCAAGCAGACAAGCAGAGGAAGCAAGTGTATGCCGTACTGTGGGAAAAATGAGAGGTTCTGTTGTCCCGCAGAGCCTGCCGCTGCTTGAGCTGGGGGGGGGGGGGCAGGAGAATGCAAGACTCAGGGAGTAGGTCAGGTGGAGCTGGCTTCTGAGAAGCTGCCCCACCACTGCCAGAAGTTTGGGTGCCTCGGCTTCAGATCGTTCCCTCCCTCACACACACACACACACACACACACACACACACACACACACACACACAAAAAGAGGTTGGAGAGCTCTCTTGCTCACTCGCTCTCCAGGCGCCCCATGCACAGCCCATTTGAGGAAAGGGCACGGACGGCTGGGCACGTTTGGCTGCAGAAGGAAGTGCAGAGCAATGGGGTTGTTTTGTTCACTGAGGTGGTACTTCGGGAGGGCAGGTGGACGTCTGCAGCTGACAACTATAATGAATATGTCCACCTGGCCTCCCAAAGCACCACCGCGGCGAACAAAACAACCCCATTGCTATGGATGCATAGCTTGTCAGGGCTGAGCAGAGAAGCCGCTGCTTGAGTGGGGGGCGGGGAGCAGTAAGCTGCTAGCTCCTTCCCTGCAGCTCTGCCATGCTTGCCTGCCTTCCACGTGGACTTCTGCTTGCCTGCCTTCATAAGCTAGCCACCGGGAGGCCAGGAAGGCAGCATGGAAGGCAGGCAAGCATGGCAGGACTGTGGGCTGTGGATCGGTTTGGGGGCGTGGCCAGCCAGCCATTGCTCCCGATTCGGCGAACTAGCCTCAATCTCTGCTACCTACTCGCCCGAGCCGGTCTGAACCAGGAGCATTTCACCCCTGCTTATAACTCTTACTTTTTGTGTACCTTTCTGGACTAGGAGGCCATCATTTCTCTGTAAGAGGAAGAGTTGGCATCTCTATTGTTACTGTCACGTTTTGTATTTTATTATTGGTTTCAGGCATTCTGATTCTGACCCTGACTGTTCAACCAAAGTGCCATCTGAGTCCTGCAGGAGAGAAAAGGATGCCAGCCCTTTGAGATCGAAACAAGCATGGCAGGGATTCCAGGAATGTTCTGTATTGTAATAGGAGAGAATAATAAAATATAGAAAATCTGTTAGTGTTTCTCTCTGCCCTGTTATTTCAAACAAAATCTATACCAACATAACTTATTTTCCTCTTTTTCAGGGCTGTTTTCTGAACTGTTCATTCATTCTTTCTTCATTGCCAAGGCCTGGTCTATATTCCTTCACATTATAGTTTAGTATAATTCCATTGTTATACAGTATTCTTAATTCAGGTTTAATTATCTTGCTTTCTGTGAATCAGTTGTTAACCACCCAGAGTTATTTTTAAAAGATGGATGGCTATATATAAAATTTACAAATACAGTATATACACTCTTTATATACACTATTTTACTTAGGAAGACACTGTTAACTGTTGAAACTATCTCCATGTTCCACAGATCAGCCAGTGTTCAACAGGATTGCCAACAGTTTAGGCACATTTTCCAACTGCATTCAGAAAACCATCTGGATTCATCAGGCACCTGGATTTTAATTGGTCCACGACCACCAAAGATTTATAGCAAACTGCCAGTCTAAGACCGATGAGAGAGTAATGTGTCCATGACAACAATTTTATAGAAACCTCTCTCATTTTCTTATCACTGACTCCAGCAAAATTGAACACAGAGTTCAGTGTGCCCTACTGTATGCCTGAGTTTGATCACCAAAAGTTTTCAAGATAAAAAGTTTAGGATAATTTAGTGTGGTGCCAAAGATAACACTCAGCTAGTTTAGGAAAAGACTGCTTTACAGAGGAGTGGATAGTGTACTATTCTGGTTCAATTCCAGTAATCTAACAAATCAGCAAACACTCACAATGGGCAGACTATTAGACAGAGCTTCTAGTCATTGAACAGTTCCTGTAAGCTAAAGCTACACCAATTTCCTACCATGCATCTCTAGTCTGCTGCTGTATGTAAGTAAACTGAGAAGAAAGGCTTGACTTCTCTCTTCTATTTCAACCAAGTCTCTATAAACCAGATCAATACTTTCAAATGGGGCTTTAACTGCATCTTTTAGCAAGAGATTTCTGAACTCTGCAATCAAAAGGTTTCAGGCAATCTTGTTAACTGATAAGGTATCTATAGTCTGTCTAACATAGATCCTGCCTCAGCATAATAAGCAGTCTTATCCCTTCTCCAGCCTTGCCTTACATCATCTGACCATGCTGTGCAGCTGATGAAGTGAACTGTAACTCATGAAAGCTTTTGCCTTTTAATAACATTTGTTACTCAAAAAATGTTTTGCCAAATGCCTGGTTGGTGGGTTGATTGATTGATTGATTTTCCACCATAGACTAACACAGCTCTCCTGATTATTTATTTTTTTTAATCTAATTTAGAAACTGCCCATCTCCCTCACAGTGGGACTCTGGGCTTGTACAAGTAAAATATTACAACATAGAAACTGTATATAAATTTTATATTAGAAGCAAGGGTAGTTAAACTTCAATATTAAAAAATAATTAAAATAATTAAAAAGGGAGGGGAGGGCCTTCAGGGTAATAATCAAGAGCCTTGGTAGTACAAGGGTTTAAGGCACTCTGTTATTAAGCTGCTTAAGACCAGCTGCCTGCAATTACTGCAGGGTTCGAATCTCGCCAAGGCTCAAGGTTGACTCAGCCTTCCATCCTTTCTAAGGTAGGTGAAATGAGGACCCAGTTTGTGGGGGCAATAAGCTGACTTTGTATAAATATACAAAAGGATGAAGGCTATTGCTGAGCACATTGTAAGCCGCCCTGAATCTTCGGAGAAGGGCGGCATATAAATCAAATTAAAAAAAAAAAAATCAGCCCCACAGTTTTGTTATCCTCTGGAAGCTCCAACCAAGATTGCAGAGCCAGGTATTTAGACATTTGTGAAAGGCCAGGAGAGTGTGGGCCACCTTGCTTCTGGAAGGAGAATATTGACTGCCGATTTGCTTCCGGGTGCAATTCAAGGTGTTGGTTGTCAATTTTAGAGCCCTTTGTGGCTTGCGGCCAAGTTATCTGAAGGGCTATCTTTTCCTGGTAACATCCACCTGATGAATTGGACCCAGAAGCAAATTGGCACTAGTCCAAATGGGAGATGACCAGGACATGAGTGACCAAGTGGAGACCCACTTTATCCAAGAAAGGGTGTGATTGGCGCACAACACAATGTTGAATTAAGTGTATGGTCTTGTATAAATTACATTGAGGAATCATTTATTTTCATTCCTTTTGCTTATTGTTTATTAACATATTTTCTATGCTTTATATAATGATTACTAGTTCTGGAATGGAACAGACATGTAATAGTTATATATGGAGAGCAGTTTGGAGTAGTGGTTAAGACATCGAGCTAGATACTGGGAGACAGTTCATGTTACATGAACTTAGGCACAAAGCCAACTGAGTGAGATGTCATTTTCTCTCGGAAGTAGGAAGAGGCAATAGCAAATAACTTCTGAAAAATCTTGCCAAGAAAACTTCGGGGACTTGTCCAGTCCAGGCTGTCTGTAAGAATTGGACAAAAATAAACAGAAGAAAACAAAAGTTATGTACAAGTGCCTGCATATTTATTAAGACTCTGATGCTTAATGCACTCTTCAACACTCAGAAGAGATCCATTACAGAGCAGAGAACAACAAGGAGAACTTGTTTTGCTGTTTTGATACATTCAATAGAAAAGAAAAGAATAGAATAGAATTCTTTAATGGTCAAGTGTGATTGGACACACAAGGAATTTATCTTGGTGTATATGCTTTCAGTGTACACAAAAAGATAAGAAAAGATACATTGTCAAGAATCATAAGATATAACATTTAATGATAGTCATAGGGAACAAATAAGCAATCAAATCATATTAGGAAACAGTCAATATAAATCGTAAGGATACCAGCAACAAGGTTACAGTCATACAGACATAAGTGGGAGGAGATGGGTGATAGAACGATGAGAAGATTAATAGTAATGCAGACTTAATAACTAGTTTGACAGTGTTGAGGGAATTATTTGTTTAGCAGAGTGATGGCGTTCGGGAAAAAAACTGTTCTTGTGTCTAGTTTTTCTGATGTGCAGTGCTCTATAGCATCATTTTGAGGGTAGGAGTTGAAACAGTTTATGTCCAGGATGTGAGAGGTTTGTAAATATTTTCACAGCCCTCTTTTTGACTCGTGCAGTATACAGTATACAGGTCTTCAGTGGAAGGCAGGTTGGTAGTAATTGTTTTTTCTGCCGTTCTAATTATCCTCTGAAGTCTGTGTGTGTCTTGTTGGGTTGCAGAACCAAACCAGACAGTTATAGAGGTGCTGATGACAGACTCAATAATTCTTCTGTAGAACTGTATCAGCAGCTCCTTGGGCAGTTTTAGCTTTCTGAGTTGGCGCAGAAAGAACATCCTTTGTTGTGCTTTTTTGATGACGTTTTTGATGTTGGGTGTCCATTTTATATCTTGAAATATGGTAGAACCTAGAAATTTGAAGGTCTCCACTGTTGATACTGTGTTGTCTAGTATTGTAAGTGGTAGTATGGGAGGGTAAGTCCACCACCATTTCTACGTTTTTGAGTGTGTTAAGTTCCAGATTGTTCTGGTCGCACCACGAGACTGGTTGTTCAACCTCCCGTCTGTATGTGGATTCATCATTGAATCAACAGATTCATCAACATACCTACATTTAGAATCAAATGGCAAAGAAAGAGGGAGGTAAGTATGAATGACTCCATTTAATGAAATGAAAAGCTGCTATAGGTTGGTGAATGTGTTAGATAGATTTGAAGGAGCAATGACTGTTTCCCTGCCCTTCTCCATTCACACACCCTCCCCCCAATTGCTTAAATAAACTCTCTAGCACTGTGATAAAACTAGACTGTGTGAATTGCAGTTTCACTTATGGTTGCCATGGGTTACCTTCTGTGCTGCAGATATTCCCTTCAAAAATAGTAACATGAATTTTAAAACAGGGCCCCAGGACTGTCATTGCAGGGATTGCCTGCTAACTGATCACACTTACTGAAAGTGCAATTCAGTCTATAGTAACCAACCATATGCAAATAATTTTCATCTCAATCTGAATAGGAATAACCTCTTTTACACATTCTCTCTGCCTTTCACAAAGAAAAGGTGGAAAACAATCTTTTAATAGATAATTCAAACTAAGTTCCTGAAAGAATAACAGTATCACAGGAGCTCTCTCTCTCTCTATATATATATTTAGAAAAGAAAAAAGGTAAAGAAAAAAAACCAAGCATGTTTTTTATGGACATGGTACTATCAGGCTGAATTTAACTATAGCTTTCACAATGCTCAGGATGTTTCAATAAAAGCTGAACTAGATAAAAGTAAATGTAATAGAATCTTTGTAAATCCAATCCAGAAAAATGAGATCAAATAAACTATACTCAAGGTGACATTAGAGAGCATTAAATGTTTGAAGGAAAGACTGTGTATAAATGAAATAGATTAAAACAAATTCAATCATTTATACATACTTTCAGATCAATTAATCTGAGACGACGCATAAAGTAATATACATGTCTACATCCAGACACAGAGATTAGTCCAAAACATATTTGGAATTAAAGGGTTTAGAGGAAACACAGATGCACACATATGGAACATATTACAATAAATTTAAATGTTTCAAAGACATTCTAGAAAATATTTTTTTCTTTTCTGCAGATGCATAAACAATAAAATTCAGTGCCCTGATTCAAATGACATCGTATTGCAAGAAGCAATGCATACAAAAATTGGAGCATCGGAGGACGGGGGTGGGACCTAAATACACACCAAGCAAGCTCATGGCAGAAAATGCAAAGCCAATTTAACCTCCTTCAAAACAGTTGCACCTCTGTGATTGTTGGACTTTTACTAATCTCAGAATACTTTACCATAGGAAGGAAAACAAAAAGGGGAAATTTCACTGGTTTCTATTGTAGTGAAGAGACTACCAAACCTACTTTGCAGATCAGATTGTAGCCCTAGAAACTGCCTGGGTGGAATGAACTGACTCATTCTCATTTCCCCAATTTATAAAGAATTTCTGGGAGGATTCATCTAAACAAACAAAACAAAACAAAAATCTCATTCCTTTGACGAGTGCAGATATTTTCTTGCTATGGGGTTTGAGAACATGTTTGATACAAGGCTACTGCCATGTAGATTTTTTAGTCTTTTTCATTATAAGCATCCAATTGTTCAGAATTTTTCTGGACAATTCTACATAGACAAATTCATTCAGACAAAAACTACAAAAGCCGTTACAATGTACTTTACAACTTGAGGGAGAAATTGTCATTTAAGGAACTAAAATTGCTATTTGCCTCCAAAGCTCCATCTTCAAGTTCAGCCAATAATTTCTTCTGGAAATGGAAATTCTGATATTTCCCAAACCAAATTGCAATCCTTGTTTCTATCATGTGTTACCATCCCTTTTCCCTTTCCCCTTCTTTTTCCTTTCCCTTTCTAGCAACTACATTTTCAAACCACTTTCATAATACCCCCGGACTCATATTAAACTTCAGTGAATTAATTTGCTAAATACTTAACCCATCCTGCCCTTCCATTACCCAACAGTGATCCTGCTACCTGTTCAAAACATTGTAGCTAACAGTGATCGATTTGCAAAGGCATGTAGTTCTAATACTTCATTTTCCTACCAGGTTGTTATGCAAAGTGCCAAATGGTTCTTAAATTTCCCTGTACCATTTTGATGAGAGTGGGGTAGAGCCTTCCAATGTGACAAATCAGAGCCAGAGAGGTTCAAAATTGGAAAATAGCATGTTGAAATTGTCTACTTTGCCTCACACCAGTAAAAATTCATCTGAATTATCCTGCTGTGACCTGGATTCAGTATTTGCTTCCAGTCAAAACACAACCAAAGTTTTGCAATCACCAATCGACACAAAAATAGGAAAGAAAATATGCACTCTGTTGCTATTCTGACCTAGGCTTCCTGAGTCAGTAAAACACACGAGTAGTTCCAAAACCCTCTTTTATTGCAACAGCTGTGAATTTTGTTCATTCACAGATGAGTCCCAAATAGTTGTAAAGAGTCCTTTGGGATAAGGCTGATAATCACCCACCTTTATCTCCCTTGACATGCTGCCAAATCCTAATTGGCAAAACCACACGGAGTCCAGAATCAAACAGAGCTTCAGACTTTAAACTGAACAGAATTAACAATGTTGCTTCCTGCAAAGGCCCACATGCTTTTGCTCCTCTTTTAAATCTTATGGGAGGGGCCAATAATCTCCAAGCCCTACTCCCGAATCATCCCTTTTATTTTAACTGTTCTTGCCTTCTGACAGCTCTGTGCATGCGGACACTGGGAACAGGTTCCCCTGTTCCTCTGCCTCACTGACGTTCAACTCTGGAGGCTCCGGAGGCAGCACGTACTTCCCAGATGGCCCTATCTCTGCTTCTGACACAGAGCCCTCGTCCGAGCCTTCCCCAGACTCCAGGACTGGCCCATGTTCCTTCCCAACCTCATCACTGTACGACTCTGCTGCCAGCTCCGCATGCCACCGGCTGACCACAACAGTTGCTAGCATAATCTTATATAGGAACATGTTCTAAAATAAGTCCCATTCTGTTCAGTAAACTGGACGTCTATGTTTACTTACTATGAAGAAAGGTCCATTGAACAAAATAAAAGCTTTGAGTAAGAAAAGACAGGATGAGTTGGATGTTTCTTATGACTGAAAACAATATCTATAGATAAATCTTTATTCCAACTACCGTGTTTTCCCGAAAATACGACATGTCCTGAAAATAAGGCCAAGCCTGATTTTTAGGGTGGGCCTAAATATATGCCCTCCCCTGAAAATAAGCCCTAGTGAAGGGGTGGGCATGGGCAGCATAGGAGGCAGCCCTTCCCTTCCCTGGTCACCTTATGGAAGCTCGGCATCTTAATTGCGGCCCATGGATCAGCTGAGCTAGCACAGGGCTGGGAGCTGCCTCTCTGTCTCTCTGCGGAGGCCTCCCAGTGCAATGCTCTGCCCAGCTTCAGAGTAAACCTCCACCTTCCCTGCGCAGGATTGAAGGCTTCAGAGGAAGCATTTTTGGGATGTGTGTCTGTGCAGAGCTCCCCAAGGATAGAATGATCGGCAAGGAAATGGGGGAGGGGAAGCGAAGCCTCCAGCCTTGCAATTCTCCATAGAGAAGGACGTTTGCTTTGAAGCTGTGGCAGAACATTGCACGGGGAGGCCTCTGCAGAGAGACAGAATGACAGGCAGCTCCCAGCCCGTGCTGGCTCAGCTGATGGAGGCTCCCTTGTGGGATGTGATTGAACTTCCAACCCCAACGGACCCAGTGGGCACGAGCTACCCCAATCCAGAAAGGGGAAGGAGCTGATGGTGGGGGCTGTGGGAAGTCCTGGAAGTTGAATCCACAAGTCTTTAAATGGCCAAGTGGCTGCCCATGCTACTCTGGCCTCTTCACTCTCCTGGCAGCGCTGTGCTTGGCAGCTCTGTGGGACTGCTCCTGCCTGGCCGGGTTGAATCATCCCAGATTGAAAACCTCTGAAAACGTCCTAAGTGCCACTGGCCTGCCAGGGCCCCTTCAGGAGCAGCTGCCTGTGTCATCTCACCCGCCACCGCAGCCCTTGGGCTGTGGAACACCAGCCTGAACGCCTATTCAGTGCTGCAGACACCAGGTTTTCTGTACATCTACGCTGAGCCTGACAGTCTTCTGACCCTAGCAGGTGCTGCAGCTCTCTTACAGGCTGTAAGAGGTGGCATAGGCAGCATGGCTCCATCTGCGAAACCAGCAGCAAGGGGCCTGCTGCAGCTGACAAGTGTCCTAGCAGCAGCTGGGGCAGCAGGCAGAGTGGGTGAGAAGCTTCCCGCCAGCCAGGCACTGAAGCTCCACCACTGCCGCTGGGGGGGGAGGAGAGTAGTGGAGCCAAAGAGTCTAAAGAGGGCCAGGTGTAGGGGGAGGGGGCAGCAAGGTGGGAGAGAGAGTGAAGGCAAGGAGCTGCATGTTAACCTGGCGAGAGGTGGGAAAGTTTTTGCGGGCACAGCACATGGCTCTGCCCTCCATCTTCCTGGCCAGCTGAGGGGTGATGGAGCACAGATTTTTGCCCACTTCCTGAAGCTGGTAGCTCCGCGGCCAGCCACTTTGCTTTTTCTCCATGGGGCGCTTGTGGGAGGCACTGACAGCAGGTGGAGGCAGAAGCAATCCTGCGGCACACTTCGTCTCTCTGTCTCTCAGCTTGCCTGCAGCTGCGCCGGACAAGC
The DNA here is from genome assembly GCF_029215685.1 of Pituophis catenifer annectens. NCBI lineage: Eukaryota > Metazoa > Chordata > Lepidosauria > Squamata > Colubridae > Pituophis > Pituophis catenifer. The sequence continues at coordinate 91,007,907 of NW_027256884.1, forward strand.
AACACCACAGAGTGTCTGGATTACCTGCCTCCCCCATGGCTCTGCCTCCATCTGCTGCAGGTGCGACCACTCAAGCCTCCTTCAAGGCAGCTGGGATCACTTCTTTCCCTCCTTCCCTCCCCCATCTCTTTCCCTTCCATTGCTGCTTCTGGAATCACTTCTTTCCCTTCTCCCTCCCACCGTCTCTTTCTCTTCCATTGCTGCTTCTAGAATCACTTCTTTCCCTCCTTCCCTCCCCCCGTCTCTTTCCCTTCCATTGCTGCTTCTGGAATCACTTCTTTCCCTCCTTCCCTCCCCCCGTCTCTTTCCCTTCCATTGCTGCTTCTGGAATCACTTTTTTCCCTTCTCCCTCCCACTGTCTCTTTCCCTTCCATTGCTACTTCTGGAATCACTTTTTTCCCTTCTCCCTCCCACTGTCTCTTTCCCTTCTATTGCTGCTTCTGGAATCACTTCTTTCCCTTCTCCCTCCCACCGTCTCTTTCCCTTCCATTGCTGCTTCTGGAATCACTTCTTTCCCTTCTCCCTCCCACCGTCTCTTTCTCTTCCATTGCTGCTTCTGGAATCACTTTTTTCCCTTCTCCCTCCCACTGTCTCTTTCCCTTCCATTGCTGCTTCTGGAATCACTTCTTTCCCTTCTCCCTCCCACCGTCTCTTTCCCTTCCATTGCTACTTCTGGGGGGCAGACAGCATGGCAGAGAACTGCTTCTAGGGAGCAGACAGCATGGCAGTAGCACTTTAAAAAAGTATGATCTCCCTGAAAATAAGCCCAAGTGTTTATTTTTAAGCCCAAAAGAAAATAAGACCCTGTCTTATTTTCGGGGAAACACGGTAGTAAACTTATACCAAGAAATCTTTTTGATAAGAGTGACAGCAGTCAGCATTTTAAATCTCATTTTCTTCAGCTGGTTTCATTAAGTATTCCATAGAGGGATATCTGTTCACTTTACGGAAAATGACCTAAAGCCATATTGGGAATCTTTTTACTCAGAACATTTTTATTCCTAGTTCACATTAGATCGATTTCTATAAAATATCAGGTTTTTTTTTTAATTATTCACAAATACTTAACATTCCCAGCTTTCTTCCTCTGCCCCAGTCTTTATTAGTTATACTTTTCCTTTTCAATAGCCAATTGATATTCCAAGAATAGGTTACAAAATATTTGAAAAAGATAAAAGAAGATCCTGTGATGTTTTATAATATTACAAAACATCTGAAAAAAAATGGTGGTGGTGGATAAAAGTATTTTGGATAATAAAGGTAAATTAAGGGGGCTAAAGATTAACACTTATCGTTGCCTAAAATCCTGAAAGAATAAATGGTACTGAAATAATAGCAAACCGAATATTAGGAAGCCCTTCAGGACAATAACTAACACCAAAAGGTGTGACATAATCATCTCAATTATTCCAGATTTCACCTCAGCAGGCAGAGAAATTAAACATGTGACAATATTCGGATGACAAACTGTCATGCAATATAAGGTTATAGGCAGTGGTGGGATTCAAATAATTTAACAACTGGTTCTCTGCCCTAATGATTTCTTCCAACAATCAGTTCACCAAACTGCTCAGAAAGTTAACAACTGGTTCTCCCGAACTGGTGCGAACTGGCTGAATCCCACCACTGGTTATAGGCTAGATTGGGAAGTTTTAAAAAGTTCCTGAAAAACACAGCTATTGTCAATAAAATTACATAGGCATGTCCATGAATAAAAATCAATCCAAACAAGACAAGATTGTCAGGGCATTTATTAATCCCATGTTTGGCTCTGGGACTAATTACCCTGGTTTAGAGGAGGAGATGAATCGAGGCTTATTCCTTGTTGCAATAATCTGAAAAGAAACGCGAGGAAGGTTTCTAATAAAACTCATTTATTTGTTATAAAGAAAATAAAACACCTCACTAACTAAGAAAAGTTAATTGTTACATTTTTGAAAGTAATTCTTGCCGGCTATGTCAGCCGGACCTTGCTGGAAAGAGAACAAAGGAAAAAAGTGTGAGAAGGAATGTGGGTGGATGCGGAAACACGTAGCTTACTGATAAGAAGTTGTCAAGCTACGGAGAGTCTGATAGTCCAGAAATAATTGGCTCAGCTGGTAAATAAAATAACGCAGTGACAAAGATTGAGCCAAGGTGGTGCAGTGATTAGAATGCAGTATGCAGGCTACTTCTGCTGACTGTCAGCTGCCTGCAATTTGGCAATTAAAATCTCACCAGGCTCAAGGTTGACTTAGCCTTCCATTGTTCTGAGGTTAGTAAAATGAGGACCCAGATTGTTGGGGGGCAATATGGTGACTCTGTAAACTGCTTAGAAAGGCCTGTAAAGCACTGTAAAGCAGTATATAAGTCTTAAGTGCTATTGCTATCTTAATTTTATATTATCAACAATCTCGGTTAGCCCAGTTTACCCACATCTAGGTTAATGTTTACAATATTTGTGGTTGAAGTCCACACATTCCTGATGTAATAATTGCACAAGACTACCACCTGACTTCAAGGTTGTGAAAGATCTTAATTTCTAAAATCTAGATTCAACTGTCCATTCACTGCCTTACCTTCCAATTTATTTGTCCAAACAGCAAGTTAAGTTAGATCTCACATAAATTAAGCATTTACATTAAACTAAATATTTAGAATGCTAGTGTAGCTAGTACAGGTGGGAAAATGAGCCATCTTGTTAAAAAGTTTAAAAAGGGAGGGTAATAAATCCTTTCAACCCTTCTATTTTGGACAGTTTTGGAAAACCCGCTCCACTTTCCCTTGATGTAAAATACATATCCATTCCTATCGATATGTTTACTTGCTGTTATTTGTAATTTAAACAGTAGAATGGATTTTCAGCAAGAGTTTTTAATGGTAAATTTGTTGTAATAATCCAACAAAAATGGTTCAATAGTTCAAATAAGCCATTGTCTATTTTCCCCAAGAGATTAAAACAAAAAGTGGCTGACAGTTAAATAAGCCCAGCTCATACATCTCTCTGCTTACAGATCCCCAGGGATTCCTTTGGATGGTTTGCCAGAATAGAGAGAAGGTACCAGCTGATTCCAGGGGAAAACAATCTGATTCAGAAGCAAAAAAAAGAAGCACTATATGTAAGAGAGGCATACAACATAAAGTTTTGTCACAATCATACAATGAAATTGATTTTCATGGGATTTGCAGGAGAAATTAAAATTCCCAATCCTAAAATGAACTGATGGACACTGTTAGATTACTTTTATAGGAAATGGCAAGACTATCAAATAGCTGTTAGTACAATAGCAGTACTGGTTCCTGAGATCTCTGATTACTAGTTTATTTATTTATTTATTTATTTATTTATTTATTTATTTATTTATTAGATTTTTATACCGCCCCCTCTCCCGAAGGACTCGGGGCGGTGCACAGCCAAAGTTAAAAACATACAATATAAACTATTAAAATACGTTTAAAACAGAATTAAATCTAAAATGGCTCCCCAATTTAAAATGCCTTACCCATACCCCTATAAAAAGACGAATTTAAAATTTAAAAATTTAAAATTTCCACATTTAAAAAGGGGGAAGATTTAGGCCAGGCCAGCTTGATAAAATAGAAAAGTCTTAAGCGCGCGGCGGAAGGTGCGCAGATCCGGGATCCTACGTATCTCCGGGGGGAGCTCGTTCCAAATCGTAGGTGCCCCCACAGAGAAGGCTCTCCCCCTAGGGGCCGACAGCCGACATTGTTTGGCCGACGGCACCCGGAGGAGCCCCTCTCTATGGGAGCGTACTGGCCGGTGGGAGGCTATTGGTGGTAGCAGGCGGTCCCGTAAATAACCAGGTCCTAAGTTGCTTGATGACAAGGAAAAAAAATCTTAATTTTTGTACTACATGGATGCCGAATTTCTATTTCACTATTAATTCCTGAACCTGAACTGAACAGTTAAATAGTTAAACTATTTTATCAGAGGAAATGATGTGCAAGTCATATACAATATAGAAATTATTATTTTGCCTACCAAGTTCTATGATGCATTTGCATTACTCATCCATACCTATTTTCTAGCTGTATATTTTTTGTTCTAAGATTCTGCTAGAAAAACTGATAACTTCTTTCTTTGTTAAACTTTTAAACTGCTCAATACTTTGTCAGTTAAAATTAATTAAGCTATACATACCAGTTAAGTAACAAATTGATAGCGAAACCATGAACAAAACATTCCTATTTCAGCAGGCTGGCTTGGCCTAACTTTTCTTTTAAACTGTTTTTTAAATTTTAAATTTGTCTTATAAATTGGGATGTTTTAAATTTGTTTTCTGGGCCAAATTATTTAATTATATTTTAAATTGGTTTTTTAATGTTTGTATTATATGTATTTTATTTTTTGGCTGTTCACTGCCCTGAGTCCTTCGGGAGTAGGGCGGTATATAAATTCAATAAATAATAATAATAATAATAATAATAATAATAATAATAATAATAATAATAATAATAATAATATCTAGTGGATTAAAATGATACAAATCTAACTAAAATGTAATAATAGCAATAGCACTTAAATTATATACCACTTCACAGTGCTTTACACCCCTCTCTAAGTGGTTTACAGAGTCAGCATATTGCCCCCAACAATCTGAGTCCTCATTTTACCGACCTCGGAAGGATGGAATGCTGAGTCAATCTTGAGCCTGGTGAGATTTGAACTGCCAAATTGCAGGCAGCCAGCAGTCAGCAGAAGTAGCCTTCCGTACTGCATTCTAACCACTGCACCACCACAGCTCTAATAATAAAGCTCTAATAATAAAACTAAAATAAAAGTGCAGCAAAAACCGTTTCACAAGACAGGTTGGTAATTCACAGCACTTGAAATCATCGTCCATTGCCATAAAAATAATCATAATCTAAGATGTTTTGATCAAGCTTGCAGGCATTTCACTTGGAGAAAGCACTGAGAGAGATGAGATTATGCAACTGCATAAACCAGCCTCATATGCCAAATAAGGCCAAACTCCTGAAAAAGCACAACTATACAGATGTAAAACATTGATACCTGAATCCTCCTTTGGATGTAATCATCAAGAAGGCATATCTACTATAAGAATCACCATAAACTACTCAAAAGGATACCATGAAGAATGACACTGAAACCTTGGGACCTACTATCAGTCTCCAGGCTGCTTCTTAAGCAGACTGTACAGTACATATACTATACATCTAGTTCAAACTTGCTATAGGAATGCAGAATCCATGATAACCAGTAGATGGCATGTACTGACCTCTAAAATTATATATAATTGAAATTAAAATAAAAACATTTTTTGAACATTTTAATTTTGAATAATAATGTTGTGTAAAATATGGCTATTTCTATCTTAGAAAGATTGTTCCTGATCCATATTCTATTGGTAGTAAGGCTGGACTGCCTCTCTCCTCCACACAAAGCACCCTAAAAAGGCAAGTTCTGCAAACTTCCTCTAGAGGGCAATGTGTTTTTCACCTGGCTTCTCTTCTTTCCCTTTAAATCAATATTAGACAACCCATGATATTTTGGATTATCCTTTCAGAGATATTTCCTCACATAAACAGACAAACAGAATGATGACAAGCAGGCAAAAAAAGCAGTGGGAGCAGAAGTGATTTCTAGCTTTCTGCTGGCTTCCTCATTGATATTGCTTGTGGAAAGCTGGAGAGAGCTTGGAAATCACTCCACATCCTCCTAGGCTAACCCAAGGAACTGCCTGCCACTTTTCTGAGGAGACAGGGAACAAAGATAGCCATGGACTGTAAGGAAAATTGTATCCCCTGACATGCATCATCCTAGCATGTTTCTAAAGGCCTCCTTCCTCCCAAGAAGAGAGCACATCCACTGATGCTGGCACCCCTCCAGCCAGCCTTACCTTATCAGTAGGCATTGGTGTTCCTCCCTCATCCTTCTCTTACTGCCCACTGACATTAAGAGGTTTCAGATTTCAGCCTCTGTTCCAAAACAGACAATTGCCAATTGGGTGTAGCAGTGAAAGCAGAAACAATTTCCAGCTTCCAGCCAGCTTCCCCATCCAAAACTGAACAGCCTCCATGCACTGGGATAAGACATCCACAACATTACTAAAAATCTTTCAATTTCACCCAGTTGAAGGTTAAAAAATAGACACAATAATTTTAGTAGTATATAGATTTTTTTTGTCTGTTGTTCAGTTTCTAAGTCATGTCTGAGTCTTTGGGACCCAATGGACCACAACACAGCAGGCCCCCTATCTTCCACGCTCTCTCAGTCTGCCTAAAGCCATGCCCACTGCATCAATTACACTATCTAACCATCTCATCCTCTGCTATTCCTTTCTCCTTTTGGCTTCAATCTTTCCCAACATCAGGATCTTTTCCAATGAGCCCTCTCTTCCCATTTGGTGGCCATAGTATTTGAGGTTCACTTTTAGTTTCTATTCTTCCAAAGAGTAGTCAGAATTGATTTCCTTTAGGATTCACTGATTTGATCTTCTTGCAATCCAAGGGGCTCTAAAGAGTCTTTTCCAACATCACAGTTCAAAAGGATCAATTCTTCAGTGCTCATCCTTCCTTGTGGTCCATCTCTTACAGCCATACATTGGGGGAAAAAAACATAGCTTTGACTATAAGTGTATAGATTAGGTATGGTTTATAACATGTAAAAGCTTATACTAAAATTGACTCTAATTGAAACTGGAGATGAATGAGGTCTATCCAAAGCAAACATTGAGAAGAGGTGAACTGAGAAAATAGCACCCAGTGACCTGAACTAACTTAGTTGACTTTATGAACAAGTCCATGTAGGGTTTTTTGGAAGTATGCAAATGGTATGACACTACTTTTTTCAACTTTTCATTCTAGCTGTAACATGTATTGTCCACTTTCTATATTCCTACACTTCTTTCTGAATATATTCCACATATTGGGCTATTTGACATGTATCTAACTGAAAAATAATTAATGCTGCTGTCTTAGCAGCAATTTAAATAGAAAGAGACATCAATGGCACTTGATGAAACAAGTCTAGTTCATAACTGATAATAAAAGAGGCATTAGCTATGTGGGGATGTTCTTATTTGCTTTGCAGTACCTGCTGACTGTCTAGCTGAATGAGGGCATTAGCCTTATTAACAAGGCTTCATCAGGGATCTTTGAATGCAGAAAGCATTTGTCTTCAGGGATGAGCCATAGCAAAAAAATGCACATTTCATACATAGCCAATATTTCATATATGAATATTTATTGATGGTGAATTAGATAGTGGAACAAAAACCATTTTGGGAAGGCTCCTTTTAATAACCTGCATAATAATATGCTAATCTGCATATTTTGAATTGCTTATGTTACAGATGTTTAATTATCACTTATCATATTGCTAGCCTTCAGGTTAAGCTTTAAAGAAAAAGCTGGCTCTAGCACACAACCACAATGAGCTATCCAGGATAAAATGCAAAGGCCTTGTAAGTAGCAAGTAACTGGAGGCAAAAACTTATTTGTTGATCCCTTTATTTCTTCTTGCAACAAATTCTTAATTGTGCATGATCTCCTTAAGCATCAGGTATGCTGATCCTATCCTAAAATGATGGAAGAGATAGAATTCATCTATTATTTTCCAAAGCATCATCTTTGATTTAATCCTTTTCATATTATGACATAACTGACGAAAACTAGTCCATGATTTATCATTCAACTACACATTAGAAAGATTTTCTGAATTTATTGACTAGGCCCATGTAGATGGAAATTGACTACTTCAGATGACGAGATAGAGCTACTGTCATCCTTTCCAAAGAGTTTGGTTTTCATTTTTTTTTTCACAGCTTGTAAAACAAAAAGTATTTTCTGAGATGAAGGGAAAAAAAGAGGAAAAAAGGGACAGCTAACCATGATATTTTTCTGGATCATCTGTAGGAGCTGTGGATGAATGGCACTATTTCAGAATGTTTTGGTGGGGTTTCAGAGATACAACTTTTGGTCACTATTTTGAAGTGCACCGTAGGACACAGCTGTCACCCACATGTTATTCAACATCTTTCTACAAATGGTAAGAGAGGTCATCAGTAAGGCTGAGTGAAAGACTATGTGGATCCATGTCTAGCAAGATTGAATTAACATAGATAAAAAATAATCTGGTATAGTATTTGCTCTAAAAATGCTCTAGTCTGGGATCCCAGACCCTATGAAGAGTGTGTGTGTGTGTGTGTGTGTGTGTGTGTGCGTGCATGGTTTCCCATTCATCAAGAAATATTGGCCATAGTGGCTGGGGTCTTTGTCCAATTTAAGTAGGTGTACTAGTTGCTTGGAGCATTTCTGGAGAACAAATGCCTGGTAATGGTTACTCAAGCCCTTATCATCACAAGGTTGGATCAGAATAACACATTTTATTTAAGGCTGCCATTGAAAACTAATTGAAATATTCAGTAAAGGAAGAATTCAGTAGATGTTTTCTGGCAAACGAGATGCGTTTTAGCATTCTGTGTTGCTGCATTGCCTGAGTACCATTTAAGATGCAGATTGTGAGCTATAAAGCATCTTATGAATTGGATGGTATATTCTAACCATATTTTTCAAGCAGAATCTGTATCCGCTCTTGAATAGCTTACCCTTTAAGATGAGGACAGTTTCCACATTGCTTGGTTTCAAAGACGCAGCAAAAGTGATTCTTTTTGAGACGTATGAGGTTATCTGCTGGGTGGCTGTTTTACTGATAATATATTTTTATGCCTGTATGATTTTAATTGATTCATAGAAATAGATATTGTTTAAAGAATTTTATTTGTCAGTTATCATAGAGCTAAGATAGGAAATCAGTTATTTTTTATTGATTTTAAAATAACAACAGAAAAAGGAAAGGAACAAAGCACAAATAGAATTAGAGTAGAAATACATACACATTGTCAAAAATAAGGAAAAAACACAAAAAGTACTTAAAAAGTGAAAAATACAGCAAAGAAAAACACATAATATGTGTTATTGTAACACCAAACAATTGCAATTCTATATATATTTATCTAATGCAAATATTATTCGAGTGCATATATATTTCTTACACCTATACAACTATCAAGTTTTTTACTCTATTGTATTTTATATAAATAAGTGCCATATTCATTATACTTGTCCATACAAAGTCTAGGTCTATAGACAATCCACTCATAGGTGGCAAGTACAATCAGGTCTTCAATCATTCAGTGAATGAGATCATACATTTATTTTTCCAATGCTGCAATATCAGTCACTGGCCAGGATATCAGTTAATTTAAGAAACAATCCCAGTTTAAATGCTTGGATGGTGATACTTACTAGAGGAAAAAATATAATGTGTGCACTTTTAAATGAAGCCCCTATATATTGGTAATTCAGAAGAAATATCTCTTAATTGTTCCCATATATTCTTACATTAGAGAGGGTTAGAAAATGGAGAGGATGCCTTCTTCATTTATAAAAGTAGGCCAACTTGCACCTCCCCATTGTTTTGATGATTGCTCATCGCTTTATCAGTGTAGGAATTAATTCTCGCAGACATAAGTAACCCAATCTCTTCAGACTGGGTTGGGGTTGAATTGTGAATAAATGAATAAGTACAAACATTAAAAAAGGAGGCCTCAGATTATCTTTCTTCAACCATATGTTCTGTAATTAATTTTGAATAAGTCTTCTTTTATCCTTGTACTAGTAAATATACAATTAATAGTTCAATCTCAGAGAAATATAATAATGCTAATACAAAGAAATCATTATGTAAACTGTTCCATATAATAAATAATTAATAGTATTAGTCAGTAATCTGACTCTCTCTCTCTAGTCTTATTTCTTCTGCCTTCTTATGATGTGTGTGTGTCTGTGTGTCTGTCTCTGTTTCTCTGTGTGTGTGTTCCTGGGAAAGATGACTGAAAACTACTAAGAGTTCTTCCAAAGTATCTCCAACCTCAGAAGAAGTTCGAACTTCAAACTATATGCTGAAAACATACCAACCGACAGATAATAACCAATTCAAAGAAGATCCTACACAGATGAAAGGAATTTAATGAAATTCTGTACATCAGAGATCTAACGTCCAAAATACTTAAAAAGATATTCCCTATTTATAAGAACCTCTACTACTAAATGCTTTAAATATATCAGCATTCTGGTCATTACCAAATTGAAAAGTTACAACTGTTCTTTATAGAATGAATCCTTCTAATACAAATATCTAAACGAGGAGTGTTTTATTTGCTTTATAGTGAATTTGCCAAAATATTACACATAATGTCTTATACACTATACATCTGATGTCTTGGTTGTCATTGCAACATATTACTTAAACATTTCTGCTAACTTTTCCCAACAGGATTTCTGAAGTCTCCTCCAAGGTGAAGCACTCTCCGTGGGATACACAATATCATTATATTTTGAGTTTCTGACCTCTGCTCAGCAGCAATCAGTCCTGCAAAGCAAGGGCAAGTGAGATCACAATATAATGGTGCATATTGTTCTGATTATTCTTCGATGTCACAGCAAGGAGGTGGAGACCTTGCCTTAGGGATTCTGTTCTTGACTTCGTTCCTGACATAGAAACTGTATAAAGTGGCAGCTTAAAAAGTTAATTAAATCTTCAAGGAAATTTAACACCCAGATCATGAGAAACAATAGTTCTACTTAAGTCTGTGCTGGTCAGGTGATACTGAAACAGTTCTGGGCACTGCAATCTAAGAATGGAATTAAGACATTAGAATTCGCAGAGAGAATGATTAATAAGATGGTATATTTGAAGAAACAATGTATGCCTAGATTCAGCCTTGGATTAACCACTAAGCAAAATAAGTACAGTATGGGGCTAGGACCAAAGTAAAGAGAACACCAGAGAGTCTTCCCCACTCCAGCTATCATGTCCTTAACACTTTCAGTGCCATACTCAGCGTTAGTCTTTTTTTTTTTTATAATTATCCTTATCTTCTATGTTTGATTTTAATCTGCATTATTAGAAAAAAAATCCTTGATATGGTGAATTTGATTTGAAAGTGTTACTAAATATCATGTTTGTTTCCATCTCATAGAGGAAGAGTTTTGCTTCCATCAAAGGCCACAGTTGTTGGGCTATGCATAGGCAGGGGTGAAATCCAGAAGGTTCTGACAGGTTCTGGAGAACCGGTAGCAGAAATTTTGAGTAGTTCGGAGAACTGGCAAATACTGTATTTTTCGGAGTATACGACGCACTGGAGTATAAGACGCACCTATCTTTTTTGTTTTGTTTTTTTTATAAAAGGTTTTTTACATTTTTTTAGACAAACACACATACAAATATACAATGTATTTTCTTTGAACAGAGTATATGGCCGGTTCACAAATTTAAACAGTGTTTAGTCATTTCAATTAAATTTACAATTTCTATATTTCCTTTTTGCCATATTTATTCCTCATCTATTTTTTTAAAAAACCAATATTACCCTTCATCCTCATCTCTAATCTTAATCAAATTCAATTTTTCCCTTCTATTCTATATTATACCCCTTCCCATTGTCGTCTATTTTTATATCCATCCTCACATTGGTTAATTATGCAATATTACAGTTGTTTAATACAAATTCAACATTTTAATATAAATCAATTAGTCATATAACTATCTTTTTTGTATATTAATCAATATGAACATGAATATTCCAATTATTTCCATGCAATCCAATTTCTTACAAATCAATTATATTTATCAATAATAATAAACCAAATAATTTCCCCCATATATTCCTCCAAACCACAACTTAACAATTTCTGCTTTCAACACAACATACAATTAATAGTATCTCAATTATTACAATTCCCTAGTTAAATAGAGCTTTTCCCTTATGTTACTCATTTTCACATCTTAAACTCTCCCAATAACCCAAATAGTTTTGCACATATAATCCTCCAAATCACAACTTCATCATTTCTACTTTCATCACAATATATAATTAAAAATATTTCAATCGTTACAATTTCTCTAATTAAATTTAAAAATGTTCTAGCTGTTTTCCATGCTACAACTTAATACTTTTTACTTTTACCACCATATACCATTAAAGGTATTTCAATTGTTACAGTTTATACTTATTCATATTTCTAAAAAAAATAAAAATGAAAAACTTATCATTGTCTAGATTTCAAAAATACAAAGGCAAAAATACCAATTATTATTCATTTCATTTTTACAATCATGAAGGAGCCTTGGTGGCGCAGCAGACTAAAGTGCTGTTAAGTAGCACTTAGCTGCCAGCTGCCTGCAATTACTGCAAGTTCAAATCTCGCCAGGCTCAAGGTTGACTCAGCCTTCCATCCTTCCGAGATAGCTAAAATGAGGACCCGGATTGTGGGGGCAATAAGATGACTTTGTATAAAAAGAACACCGCTTAGGGGCCCCGAAAGCCCTACTAAGCAGGTATATACGAAAGTATGAAGGCTATTGCTTAACGCATTGTAAGCCGCCCTGAGTCTCCAGAGAAGGGCAGCATATAAATCGAACCAATAAATAAATAAATAAACAAATTTCCCATTTATTTTTTACTACTATTCATATTTCAATTCTAAATACATATAACATTTTTCTCTTTCATTTTTTTCTTTTTCTCCCTTCCCATTTTTATTTTTGCCTTTTTCTTTCTCCTTTTTTTCTTTTGTGTTTTAAAATCTTGAACTCTCCTCTTTTGCCCTAAATTTCCCATTGTTTGCACCTACTTTTTTAATGAGGAAAAAGAAGAAAAAGAAATTTCCCTCTGCCTCTGCCTAATTTTTCCTTGCAGCAAACAGCAAACAGCCTGCTTTATTTTCAGTATCGTTTTCAGCATAGCTTTATTAGCACAAAGGGAAAAAAATCTGCTCCAGCACACTTTGCAGCAAGCAGCAGAGCCCTGGGCAAAACAGTTGAGAGCAAATCAGCTGAGAGTTGGGAGGCGAATCTAATCAACTTGTGCTAATTAGCCTATGCTGAAGCTGAAAGGAGCTATTTTTTCTTGCTGTTTGCTTGCAAGGAGGTAACTGCTGCGAGGCACAGGCCAAAGGGTGGGGTCCAATGGATGGGCAGGGCTACATCTGGTGTATAAGGCGCACCTAAATTTTCACCCCCTTTTTTGGGGGGGGGAAAGGTGCGTCTTATACTCTGTAAAATACAGTACCACCTCTGGCTGGCCCCAAAGTGGGGTGGGAATGGAGATTTTGCAATAAATCTCCCCCAGGAGTGGGGTGGGAATGGAGATTTTGCAATAAACCTCCCCCAGGAGTGGGGAGGGAATGGGGATTTTGCAGTATCCTTCCCCTGGAGTGGGGTGGGAATGGAGATTTTGCAATATCCTTCCCCTGGAGTGGAGTGGGAATGGAGATTTTGCAATATCCTTCCCCTGGAGTGGGATGGGAATGGAGATTTTGCAATATCCTTTCCCTGCCACGCCCAGCAAGCCACGCCCAGCAAGCCACACTAAACCCAAGCCATGCCCACAGAACTGGTAGTAAAAAAATTGGATTTCACCACTCTGCATAGGGCATCAGTTGACCTTAATTCTGCTTCTGCTAAGACTGGAGAAGAAAATATTAAGAAGAAATATACTTCATAGCTGTGGCTCCATGAGGCAAAACTAGAATAAATGATTGGAAAAGGTACAGAAGAATATATTGGTAAACCAGTAGTGATAACTTCCTATGGTAGTTTTATGAGAAGGATATCTTTTTCAAGTTGTTGAACATGATAGGGCTGCTCTGTTCCTTTCCTCCCCACTGCTTCTAAAAACTATGTTTACAATATCTTCAAGGATTGCAATATAGTCAAATTTGCATCATAAAATCATATTCGGAAGTCAGAGAAAAAGGAAAATGACAAGCGTCATCATGGGAAAGAAAAGCAATAGAGATAACAGTGGTTGCTCCTAATCCATACCAGCCTCCAACATCATGAAAAGAAGAAAAAATTGCTGTGGCATCAGGTTATACTGCAGAATGGGAGGATCTTTAAATATTAAATTATCTCTTGATATTGGTGTGAATATTCTCAGTCTTATCCCTACAGTATTGGCGAAAAAATGCTTCAGGTTCTTTAGGAGCTTTGAAAGGCTTCTGTTAATGTATGTGTTTTTTTTCTGAGTTAGAATGAAGCAAAACAAATACTTTTCATATAGAAGATAAAAAGGAGATAGCAAGAAAAGCTTTAGATCTTGGTCAGTGTCTTATAGTTTTTATTGTTTCTTGACTAAAACTATGAAATGAGGAAGAAAATGAATGGCTCATAGCAGATAGTACCGGTTGTCCTTTGATCTATGACATATACTCTTTTTCAAGTAGGACTCTTTACATTAAATAGTCAATAGCCTTGAAGGATGTTTTTTGATAAGACCATTCATTCTGTGCTTCTAATACATGGAGCTCATTTTGAACAGTTCTTATAAGGGATGCATGGATACTTGATGAATGAATACATTAATTGAGGCAGTTTATACATAAATTGCATGCTATAAGTTTTTGGAGCATTAATCTCTCTCAGGGGCATTAATTAACTATCTTTTGAGGCATCATCAAAATTATGAAGATATTTTAGGCAGGGCACCACTGTGTTGCAACAAGATGACAGTGTAGATAAATTAATCCTGACAGGACACTGATCAAAGAGAATAGCAACATGGTGGTCGTTGCAGTGGAAGAAAGAGAGAGAGAAAGGGAATAAGAAAAGAGAAAGAAGGAAAGAAGGAAGGAAAGAAAGAAAGACTTGCTAATGAACATTTGAATTGCCAGAAATCTAATTAAACTTTTGCTTTTCTGCAACCAAAATACAGACATAATGTCAGGGCCGGATTTTCCTATAGGCTAACTAGGCTTCAGCCTAGGGCCTCAAGATCAAGAGGGACCTACATTCAAATTGTTAGCAAAATTAAAATTACACTTTCACTATAGGTGAAAGGTAAGGTGACCAGATTTTAACATTGGTAAAGAGGGACATTGTGGGCGTGGCTTATTTTGTGGGTGTGGCTAGCTGGTCATGTGACTGGGTGGGCGTGGCTAGCTGGTCATGTGACCGGGTGGCCATGGCTATGTGTATAGGGTAAGGTGAACAGATTTTAACATTGGTAAGAAGGACACCATTGTGGGCGTGGCTTATTGTGTGGGCGTGGCTTGGAGGCCGTGTGACTGGGTGGGCGTGGCTAGCTGGTCATGTGACCGGGTGGCCATGGCTATGTGTATAGAGACTACTCAGAGGGCTGAAAAGTCATTTCTGACAGGTCCTCACACTTTTGACTGGTCCTCACACTTATGACCATCCTCACATTTATGCCCGTGCAGCATTCTTAACAACCATGTCACTCATTTCACAACTGCTTCTCTTCACCATGGTGACAAGATAGGGCAAAAACGTAAAATGTGAGGACAGTCGTAAGTTCGAGGACTGGTCAAAAGTGTGAGGACCAGTCAAAAATAACTTTTTCAGCCCTCTGAGTAGTCCATATGCATAAAAGGATACAGTAATAGAGAGGGATGAAGGAAGGGAAGGGAAATTAGAGTAGGAGTGACGGTAAGAGAGGGAGGAAGAGAGGAGGAGAAGGAGAAAGGAAGAGGAAATAGGGAGGAGAAGAAGAGGGTGGGGGAAAGAGAAAATAAGAAGGAAAGAAAAGAGAGGTGGTAGGTTTGAGGAGAAAGATTGCTGTAAAATAAAAAAGATGAAAGGGAAGAAAGCCAACCCCAAACAAATATAAAGATATTAAGATAAAGAATGAATTGTTAAACTTTAAAGAATAAAAGAGAACAAATATGAATAAATAGCAATAATTAGAAACACACATACAAACATACAATGTATTTTCTTTGAACAGAGTATTTGGCCAGTTCACAAATTTAAACAGTGTTTAGTCATTTCAATTTAATTTACAATTTCTATATTTCCTTTTTGCCATATTTATTCCTCATCTATTTTTTTAAAAAAACAATATTACCCTTCATCCTCATCTCTAATCTTAATCAAATTCAATTTTTCCCTTCTATTCTATATTATACCCCTTCCCATTGTCATCTATTTTTATATCCATCCTCACATTGGTTAATTATGTAATATGAGTTGTTTAATACAAATTCAACATTTTAATATAAATCAATTAGTTATATAACTATCTTTTTTGTATATTAATCAATATGAACATGAATATTCCAATTATTTCCATGCAATCCAATTTCTTACAAATCAATTAATTATATTTACCAATAATAATAAACCAAATAATTTCCCCCATATATTCCTCTGAACCACAACTTAACCATTTCTGCTTTCAACACAATATACAATTAATAGTATCTCAATTATTACAATTCCCTAGTTAAATACAGCTTTTTTTTCTTTTGTGTTTTAAAATCTTGAACTCTCCTCCTAAATTTCCCATTGTTTGCAGTTTTTCACCTACCTTTTTTGGGGAGGAAAAATAAAAATAAAAATAAAAATAAATCTCTCTCTGCCTCATTTTGTCACGTTGCACCAAAGATCCTGGTTTCGGTTTCGTTTCTGCAGCTTAGCTAGGGGAAAAAAAACTGCTTCAGGAACTCTTTACACTGATTGCCTGTAGGGCGGCCCTTTGAAGCCCCGGGCAAGAGTTTAAACAGTTTTTTTTTTCTTCTAGCCATCAGCTGGGGCTCAAGAGGCAGCGGGACTCAGGAGGCAGAATGAAAAATCGGGACTTTTTTGAAACGCCGCGGGACGCGGGACAAATTGCTAAAAATCGGGACTGTCCCGCCAAAAGCGGGACGTCTGGTCACCTTAGTGAAAGGGCCTCATAAGTGGAATAGCCTAGGGCCTCTTTTCATCTAAATCCGGCCCTGCATAATGTTATAACATGTTCACTTACCTGCTTTCAATAACTTTACCAGAACAAAGTTTGCAAAGGTGCTTTTTACAAACAGTAGAATTGGCAACCATTTGTAGAGCAAGAGTAACTGAACTACAAGTCCCAGCATTCATAAGTATTGCCCATATTATGTAGCCATAGTCAGCAATTCTCAGATAGGGCATATTTTTGAATTAACAAGCCTGGAATATCAACATTTCCTATACAGTACAATCATCATGTAAATGCTGTAGAAGGTATCATCAAGGTGGATCATTGCATGAAAAGTTGTAAAAAAAAAAATGACATCTCCCCCGATTTAATTTAATTTTATAAAATGAAATGAACATTGAGCTAAGCTGACTGATACGTTAAACTCCTTTAAGAATTAATATTAAGAAAAGTAATGCTTAATACTGCACAAAATCTTTAATCATCAAATTAATAAACATCATATGTTTCCTAAAAACATGTCGATGGTTTCTTTATTATAACACTACTTAAGAACATTCTGAGTACCCCTCCCTCCATTTAGCTGCTAATTGTACTCAGACAGGGGATTCTCAGCATTTATATATATTTATTAACCTACTTTTACAAGCTCAAGTAGTTCCTTCAATGTTAAAATGAGCAACACAGATCATAAGAAGTAGTCCCTCCTGCAGGGACTAGACACAACGGAAATAGGAATAATTTAAATATGTAATCTTATGTACCAGAAGAATTTGGAATAATAGAAGAAGTTGTAAAGCTAGCTTTCTAACTGAGGAAGGTAGCTGAATAATTTCAAAAACATATTTGAATATTCCCTTTGTGCTATTAATAAAGGTGTGAAGAGAGATTACAGCCATCTCAGTTGATCTTCTCCCAAATTGGGGATGGGAGAGACAATTTGTAGGGGCAAATATTTTGGACAAGCTCCACATTAAGACATTTCTCTCCTATATAATAAGAGGAGCATAAAGACAAATCATTAAGAAATATAACACTGATATCTTGGCTCATGAACAATAATCTAGAAGAAATGTGGAGCAGAAAACTGTTAGTCCTTAGTAAAACTAAAAAAGCAAGTAGGGAAATGAACTAACATTAGTGATTTAAAACTCAACGTCTGGGGTAAATTAGATGATATTATAGAATTTTGTTTCTTAACAATTAATTTTAAGTATACATGAATCCGGGGATGGGGGGAAAGAAATATATTAGAGAAATACTTAACAATTTAGCTAAACTGTTCTGCCTAGAGATGGTCTTGCAGCCCAAATATAACTCATCTGAATTGCCAAGGCCTTAATAAATTTACCCACTCTTCCTTCCTATACCACCACACTTTCTGAAGATTCGAGGTAATTTGCAATATTAAAATAAATGAAATGGAGCTTATCAAGGCATGAATGACCATATAATGGTATGTGGGAATGACCTTCCCACATGGATGGGATGGATGTAACACACAGGTGGCACAACTCAACATTCCAAAGAACGTTGTCAACTTTCTAAGGAATCACTGGATTGAACAGCTCAGCAGGGCCGGATTTAGATGAAAAGAGGCCCTAGGCTATTCCACTTATGAGGCCCTTTCACCTATAGTGAAAGTGTAATTTTAATTTTGCTAACAATTTGAATGTAGGCCCCTCTTGATCTTGAGGCCCTAGGCTGAAGCCTAGTTAGCCTATAGGAAAATCCGGCCCTGCAGCTCAGACAACTGGACAAACTGGGCCACAGTTGTCTCGGAACCAGAATACCCGTAGTCTCATTCTAAACTAATCTAAGCAACTTCATCCAACAGATGCTCAGTATAATCCTCACAATAGCCAGAAGGCATCAAGTCATCTGAAATATAGTCACTGGGTAGACAGCCATTAATGCAATAAAGGTAAGAAATAAATATATTTTGTTCTGTCCTTAGTATCACAATGTGATTCCTATTACAGGTTTTTATTTGTACTCAGTTGCATTTGCTTTTAGTCTTCCTCCAGTGGTATCCTAAGCATCTTTTAAGCCCCATCTCCTCAAGTTCATCTCAAAACCAGGAGATTCTTCAGGATCTACAAATATAGAGAGAACACATAGGTGTGATGTGATCCAAAATTGACATCATTTGCTGATTCTAAGCAGTAACTAAAGCCTCAGTTGAATTGTCCCCTTAAGCTTCAATAATTATTCCAGCTGGCCTCCAGAAACATTGGCCTATCAGATATCTGGACCAAAACAATAAAACAGGTCATTCTTTCCTGGGGGGGGGGGGGGGGAGGAAGGTAGCACAGAAAACTTCAAGGTTAAGAGAGAGTGATCAGTCTATGACAAAGGACTGATGACAATATCTCCCAATTTCAGATCATGTTTCCAGTGTCCTGAGATAAAATCCCAATGTGATGTGTGATCCCCATTACAAATCAAGATATCAATTGCCTGGATCAGATCTATGCTGGCCAGGAACTGTTTAACTTCTTCTGACTTTGATGTAGCAAAGGCAGGTTAGTGTCATCCATACGCATAGGGCTGGGGAAGTCTGCTGCCACCCCAGGCTTCTTTTCAAGTGGCTCAGGCATTTTCACAACAAACTTCAAATATTCTTCCATCCTCATATTGTGAATGTCATTGTAGGAAAAAGGTAGTAGACTCTCAAAAAAGTTTTGAGAGAGAAAGGAATGCATGGATATTCTTGAAACAGAAAATACCTTGTTTTCCAGTTTTGCTTTTGAAATAGCATACTTAGGGGATAAAAAAATATCGAATGATTGCCATCTTTATTCAATTAGTAAACCCTTGTAGGCAGGCAAGGAGAACTGAGTGATACATTTGGGAATAAACCTGTCAATCACTGACAGGCATGATTTCATTTGATATGGTTATTATTAGATGACAAATTTATTCAGGTTCTGAGATATATTAATAAATTATATGAACATCTGTTGATTTCAGAAATTCAGTCCATCATGGCAGAATTCCTTCACTCTCTTTCTAACAACCTTACTTTTATTTAAATATAAATTGTTTGGTAAATATTACTTATGCTTTTTTATTTAAGAATGTTTTACTGTTTGCCATAGAAACACTATTTTTGTAAACAACACAGCAATGGTACATTAAAAGAATTTCATCTGAAGTTTTTAAAAATCTTTCAGACTAGATTTTATTTCAGATTTGCCTTTCTGGGCCCATAATTATAGAAGCTTACTATCATTTGTATGCACATGGTGGGAGAAACAAAGATATATTGAATTATAAGCTCCATATATTTTTGTTAAAAAAATTTTAACACTAGGAAATCATTCTGAAAATTGAAAAGCAAGACATTTTTGCAAAACATTTAACCACAAAAGAAACATCTATTTCCTGAAAATGAGTGACGCTTTAGAAACAATGGAAGGAAAAAGGGTGAAATATATTTCTGTTAAATGGCCACCCTTCCCCAGGCTGGTATTTTTCAAATGTGCTGGCCTGGAGATTCATTATCCCAGCCAATTGTGATGAGTTGGGAAGATTGTCTTAGAAGGGTAAGCAATTTTCCATGAGTACCTTTAAGATCCTTAACTAAGAAGCTGAAGATTATATTCACCCTTCATCCCAAGCCATTATGCATTAGACTCCTCAAAACATTTGCCTAAAGAAATACAGAACATCTCATAAATTTTTCAGGTTAACAATAAATTTACTCAATTGCAAAATCAGCACCCATCATTCTTATATAAAAACACCTTTGTTATTTTGTTTGTAATATACAGGAAGTTGGTATTTTCAGAAGCAAATATACCAAAGTGATATAACTGCTAAATGAATATCATAACTCACTTTCTAAGCTCTTTTCTTTTGCTGCTTTGGTAGATTAATAATACTGAGTTATATAAAATTTATACTTATTTTAACTTTTCTTAATCTGCTACTGTATAGGCTTCCCAGTCAGCATGGCAACTAGCCACAGATATGGTGGCGACTAGCTTGGGAAGAGTAGACTATTGTGTCATAGCCTTGATCCCATCCATCACCCACTGACAATAATGGAATAATAACAATTACATTACATTATAGGACCATCCTAAGTCCTTACTTTAGAGTTGGAAAGAACATAAGATGCCATCAAGTTCAAGTCTCTGTACCATGCAGAATTCACTACTTCATCCCTGATAGATGACTACCCAGTCTGTATTTGCAAGTCTCCAGTGAAGTGGAAGAAACTACTCCATGTGTTAAATTGTTCCTTTGATTGACAGTTATTATTGGAGAAAAGTGCCTTCTAATGTCTAATCTGTATTTACATCCTTGAAGTTTGATCTCATTAGTTCCCATAATATACCTGGAAATAGAAGAATAGTATTAAAAACCATTGCAGGGTTTTTATTAGTAGTGACATTTTTAGATTCTGCAGCCCATACCATCCAGTCAGTATGAATACAGTATAACAAGACTAGATAAAATATTTCTCCATTTTTAGTACAGCAAATATCTGTGAGAATGTTTACATTTAAAATTTTACATTTTACATTTTAGTGTTTTAGATCTCACAATATATGCATACTTCATTCCTATTGTCCCTTTATACCTTGCCATAATAAAGTCTAGAAATTTTCCACATTGTCTCCTAAAAATAACTATCATTTTTGCTATTATAATGTGAGATAATTAAGCCTGAGAACTAACAGGAAATCTGCAGACAAAAGAAATTAGGAAGAAAAAAGAATAAAAGTGTTAAGTTTAGCACTTTCTTATGCCTATGGTCAAGATTAACAGTCAGTATGTCTCTCATGCCTCCTCTTATCACAATAAAACTGCAGAATGGCAGAAAAATGTATTAATAAGGGAGAGCCTCTGAGGGACCTATGCAAATGCAGAGGCAGATATTTAAATTATGAATTGTAGTGTTTCACAACGCAGACAATGGGTTATTATCTCAGCTGGTCTATTCCCACCTCCATTCCTGTGAAAGCCAACCAAGAACATTTTGCTACCTGAGATAGAAGAACAAATGCTCCTGCTTTTCCAAGAATTGACAAGTTATTTGACTGCAAAGGCAAAAAGATCAATTCTTCACAAACATTTTTTCTTGACAATATTAATAAAGGCTTCAATCTTATGTCCACTTGAGATTAAAGTCCTGGTATTTGAGTGGGATAGGCTTCCTCTAGATTGTAGAGAATTTCAAACAACATACCTAATCATTTACTGCCATTATATATATAAATCAGTTGCTTGAGGGAGCTGTTGAATTGGTCATATCTGAGGTCAGATGAAGAAAAGCTTTTGCCCACAAAAAGCGCAAACCACACTGAGCCTATTAATTGTTAATGATGAATCTCACTCTGAAAAATGTTTAAGGCAAAATCTCTTTCAAGTCAAACTTAACTCCTAGTGCTTCATGAACACTTTTGTATAACTTGCTTGGCAACAGTACAGAAGTGGTTTGGCACTGTCTTCTGCTACGTTTTTTTTTTAAACTTACCATGCTTCCCCAAAAATACAACCTACCCCAAAAATAAGTCCTAGCTTGATTTTCACCTGTGCACCCAATATAAGCCCTACTCCCCCAAATAAACCCTACCCACTCCAGGGTGCACAGGTAAAAATAAAGCTAGGGTCGGGTTGGGGTGGAGCTGCCCTACTACTTACCTTCGGACAGTTGTAGCCAGGCCTTGCACACCCCGACATCTGCCTTGTTGATCCATTTCTTCTGCAGCCAGCAAGGTCAGCAAGGCTTCTGCAGCCGATAACAGAGCTCTGGATTGATCTGCAGAGGCCTTCAGGAAAGCCTTGCCGGCTGCATAAGAAGTTCCTGAAGGCCTCTGACAGTGAAAAGCAGGCTGGGGAGTGATATATGCAAGTGAGGTGAGTCAGTGGATGACAACCCCCCCAAAGTAAGACCTGGTGTCTTTTTTGGTGGCAAAAATATAAGACAAGGTCTTATTTTCGGGGAAACATGGGTAGTTCAAAAGTGCAGCATATTACCTGCAGCCAAAATATGGCCCTGGAAAGACAATTTTTATGCTTTTGGGATTTATATGTTGCTTTTTTCAGGAACTTATGATAAAGACTGTGTGATCAAGTGGTGCACAATTGAAGTGCATTAACTGATATACAATAGTGGGAATTTTAACAGAAGAAGGATATGAAATCTACTACAAATATACTTGGTGAAAATTAATAGGTGATGTTTTATTGTTGCAAAATTTGTTATTGAAACAGACAGTTCATTTTCTAAAAATTGATGGAAATTTAATGATCAGGTTGAAATATTGTTAATGGACATATTGCTAGTGGTCATATTGTAAAGCTCAACAATTTTGGAAAGTGATTTATAATAGAATGAAAAATATTTTACATTTTGAATTTCTTTTGTAATTTGCTATTTTTCTATTAAACCTCACATTCTTGCCAAATACACTGAACTATCTTGGTATATGGTTACTGTTATATTCGTAACTGTGCGTGGATATCGACTGAGGCGAGACTAACTCAACACAACTGATTTATTGTTAACAACACAAGTAACCAGAATGCTTCAGAAAACATTTACCACAGAGCCGCTATTTATATACAGGCTGTCAGACAGGTCTAGCCAATAACAAACGCCTGTGCTTCCCGCCAAGAGAGCTGTCATCTTAGTAGCCAATCAGAAAGCCCCCTGGTTGCTGGTGGCAAGGAGGCAGAGGACGCTACACTCCTTCCCCCTCGGATGGCGCATGCATAGTCAGACAAGTATGCTGGGAGCCTGCGTATTCTGTTGGAACACCGCAGTTCCAGAGCAGATGGTTCAATGTGTGGCGGGGTTGATGTTGCCAGTCCTGGCTTCCTGGTTTCCTTAGGCATCGGTGGCCTGGCCTCGCTTGGAGACTCCAGTGGCGGACGAATGACTGGATCCACAGGTACGTCAGCCAACGGGGCCGCCAGAGAGGAGGGAGTGCGGGCCGTGGCTCCGGCTTGGAAGTTGTTTTCGGACTCCGCCACCGCAATTAGTCTAGGTTCTGATCCAACTGGGGCTGGAGGGGAAACAAACAGTCGCCCCCGGATCTGATCAATGTGTCGGCGCCAGCTTCAACCATCCTCGAGCAAGATCCTATAAGAACAGGGCCCTGTTATTTTTGAAATTTGACCTGGCAGCCAGCGAGGCTCCCCGCCCCATAATTTTGGGCATACACTCGGTCCCCAAGGTTAAAGGTCCTGACCCTACTGGTAGAGTCCAGGGGGGGTATCTGTTGCATAGTTTGGGTGTAGCCTGTCCAGGGTTGTTCTGAGGCAATGGCCCATGAGAAGTTCGGCCGGACTGCGGTTGGTTGTTGGACATGGAGTGGTGTGTTGTGCCAGGAGATATTTTGTGATCTTCTCCCTCCAGTTGGCTGGTCCCAGTCTGGACAGGACGTCCTTGGCTGATCTAATTGCCCTCTCAGCCTGTCCATTGCTGGCTGGATGAAACGGGGCTACTGGGGCATTTATATTATAGGCCCAATTGCTCCACCGATTATGTCTCGTCCTCACCCGTTTTAGGCAGACAGGCCTCAAACTTAAAAAATCAAAATGCAAATTTGGTGTTCCCAGCGTAGAATTCTTGGGGTTTTTAATTGATGCAGATGGTCTGCACCCCACACCTTTTAAAGCAGAGGCCATTAAGAAGGCCCCTGCCCAGTTCGGCCAGGAACACCTGGAAAACTGCAAAGGTGAATTGTGGGCCATTGTCTGAAACAATCAGGTCAGGCAGCCATGGGTAGCAAACCATGTGCGAAGGACCCAGATAACAGCCTCAGATGTGGTGGAGGACATGCGAGCTAACTCTACCCACTTAGAATAAACGTCAACAGCTATTAATATGGTCTGTCCCTGGAATGGCCCTGTCAGGTTGATATGAAGGCGAGACCAAGGGTTCCTAGGAGTTTCCCACTCCCTGGAGGGGGCTTCCGGGGGAGCCGGGCGGGATTGTTGGCAGCTCTGGCATCCTCCCACCCACTCAGCTATGGACTTGTCAAGGTTTGGCCACCAGACATAACTGCGACCCAGGCAGCCTTCATGAAGGCTGTGTAATATGAGCATTTGCAAGGGGGAAGGAACCACTACCCTGCATCCCCAAAGAAGGCACCCCCTCAACACAGACAACTCATGCTGTCTCTTCTCAAAAGGCCGGAATTCCTCGGGGATGTGTCCTCTAGGCCATCCCCGCCACACCCAGTCTAAGACTTGGGCTATCTTGGGGTCTTTCTGCGATGCTTTGGCTATGTCCAATGCGGTAACAGGAACCTCCCATTCGTCCACTAAGAAAACAGGTGCCCCCGGGGCTGGGTCAGATACTGGCAAGGGCAAGGGACAGCAGCTGAGGCCGTCGGCATTCCCTAGGGCTTTCCCAGGGCGGTGTATAAGTTGGTAATTATAGGCAGCCAAAAACACTGACCAGCGAGACAAGTGGGGAGGGCATGATTTGGGGGTCTGTCTGTCTCCAGACAGCAATTTCTCTCAGTTTCCGGCATTCACTCCACCTCTACAGATGGATTTGAAGCTCTGACCACCGACTTCGCCGAGGTTTTTGATAACACCTTAGGGAAATACACAGGGTCCCCTATTTCCCTTAGTCTTGACCCACAAGTGGCCCCTATTCGACTCAAGCCCAGGCGGGTGCCATTTGCCCTCCGCCCAAAGGTAGACCAGGAACTGGATAAGTTAGTAGCTCAAGGGGTTCTGGAACCCACAGACCACTCCCCGTGGGAGACCCCCATTGTCATACCAATCAAACCGATGGGTCTATTCACATCTGTGGGGATTTTAAATGCACCCTCAATTGGGCCTTGCAAGCGCACCCCTATCCAGTTCCTGTGGTCCAACATCTCCTACATTCCCTGGGTCGAGGCACCATGTTCGCTAAACTGGATATGGCCCAGGCCTACCAGCAACTGCCTGTGGATGATGCCACTGCGGCCGCCCAAACGATTGTCACACACAGAGGGGCTTTTAAGTGTTGCCGCCTCCAATTCGGAATTAGCGTGGCCCCTGGGTTATTTCCAAAGCCTCATGGAGCGTTTGTTTCATGGTATACCTGGTGTCATCCCTTATTTTGATGATGTTTTGGTTTCTGCAACTAGCGAGGCCCAATTGCTCCACCGATTATGTCTCGTCCTCACCCGTTTTAGGCAGACAGGCCTCAAATTTAAAAAATCAAAATGCAAATTTGGTGTTCCTAGCGTCGAATTCTTGGGGTTTTTAATTGATGCAGATGGTCTGCACCCCACACCTTCTAAAGTAGAGGCCAGTAAGAAGGCCCCAACTCCCACATGCAAGGCAGAGGACGCTACAGTTACTGCTCCAAATATATATAGCAAAGTACACTGTTTCTTCTGCAAAAGAATTGTTAATGAAAGTCTAAAACAATCTTGCATTTAAAAAATTAACCTGAGTTTAACTCCACTTGGAAACCATTTTAAGATTGCAGGCAGTCCTCGACTTGCAATCACAATTGAACCCAAAATCTGTTGTTAAGTGAAACATTTGCTAAGTGAGTTTTGCCCCATTTTACGATCTTCCTTGCCACAGTTTTTTAAGTGAATCACTGCAGTTGGCATGTTACTCACCTGGTTGTTAAGTGAATCTGGCTACCCCATTGACTTTGCTTTTCAAAAGGTCTCAAAAAGTGATAACATAACTCTGGGACACTGCAATAGTCATAAATATGAACCAATTGCCAAGCATCTGAATTTTGATCATGTGACCATGGGGATGGTGCAATGGTCATAAGTGTGAAAAATGGTCATAAGTTACCTTTTTCAGTGCTGTTATAATTTGAATGGTCACTAAATGAACTGTTGTAAATTGAGGACTACTGTATAAATCTATACAGTACCCCTCAACCTATACAGATACGGTACATGGGATTGTACTGTATCTGAAAAGTGTGTTTCTTCTAATATAAAATTGTTATTGCTTGAACCATAAATTTCTGTAATTCTTCATCTCATTTTATTGTTTATACATGTTGACTATTGGATGTTCATGTTTTAGTTGGATTTGAACATGATTTATAGCTTTTTAAAAATATAGTAATTTATTTATTTAAGCTAATAAATTGACTTTTAAAACTTGAAAGTAATTCTATGATACAGTACTTATAAATCAGTTTGTCTGATTTGTGCTTTCCTTTTCATGTGTTTTTCTTTTTCTTAAAATTTTTCTTTAAAATGCTTAATAAAATAATCAATAAGATAATTTTTATTATAAAATAATAACCAAAACAACAGCTTCTTATGGTACCTTCTCAATATAATCTAAAGTCAGCATACTATATTGGTTAAGACAATAGTTCTCAGTCTGTGGTCTGTGGTCTGCGGATCTCTGGGGGACCGTGATGTTGTTACGGGGGGGGGGGTCAGTGAAGGCTTGAAGAAATGTTATGATGTAACTCTTGAGTTAAATCTTAGTGGTCTGTGGCCATGGTCCCTGGCTATTTGGGGGTGGGGGGCATAGTGAAGAAAAGGTTGACAATCACTGGGTTAAGATGTTGGTCTTGGAACAGGAAGTTCTAGATCTCAGTCCTCACTTAACCATAGTTCACTGAGTGAATTTGTGTCAGATATTTGTTGTCAGCATAATATATTTATGATTCCAAGACACCGCCTTGAGCTCCCAAAGATGACATATAAATGTAGTTATAATGACTCTACCTATTCACTTGCTTTCCTATAGATATTGAAAACCATCCTGACACCCATGCCAATGATAATATTGGTCTTCATAACTATCTCCTGACAATGCCTAGAGAAGAAAAATAGATTTCCAAGAAAATATGTCAGCCCTAAGTATGTAACTTCTAGAACTTCATCAAAATATTTTGAAGAGCCTCGAATGTCCCAAATAATTCCTTGTCAGTGATGGTCCTATTATGCAGCAACTTATTTGTGAAAGTATGAACAAAGCAGCAAAAAAGAACGATGGGTAGAGATAAATAAATATCCTCAAAATGTGTAGATAATGCCTTTCTTAGCTCAGAAATTTGAAAAATGTAATTCCACAAATTCAGCATAAAGAACCCATTTGAGAAATCCTGGATGGATTTATGCTTTTTGCAAATGTAGACCTCAATCCTTAACTGAGGTCTACATTTAGCACAGCATAAATATCTGAGTAAAAGCAAATTCATGAAGGCTCCAATAGAAAGCCTGCATTTTTTAGCTTTTTGTCCTTATTGATGGGGGTAAAGGAAAGGATAGAAGGAAACACTACTTGTTCTCTAAAAAGTAAGTTGAAGGAGTCAGTCTTTGAATCAGGGAAGCAGAGAAGAGAGCAAGAGGAGACTCTTGCTTTACTCATAATAATTCTGGTAGTCAATGGGATGAAAGCAGTGGTGGGTTTCAAATTTTTTTACTACTGGTTCTGTGGGTGTGGCTTGTGGGCCTGGCAGGGGAAGGATATTGTAAAATTTCCATTCTCTCCTCAATCCAGGGGAAGGTTACTGCAAAATCCCCATTTCCTTCTGATCAGCTGGGACTTGGGAGGCAGAGAATAGATGGGGGTGGGGCCAATCAGAATTTTTACTACCGGTTCTCCGAATTACTCAAAAATTCCTCTATCAGTTCTCCAGAACTGGTCAGAACTGCTGAAACCCACCTCTGGATGAAAGTTGTAAAAAGTTGATGATTCATCTGGAACTGCATTCCAATGTTAGAGAGCTCGCATGTTGAGGTAATGTAGTATAGATGAAAGTAGTAACCATTTGGGAACAATGCAAAAAAGCTTATTAAAATGTTGTTGTAAAATGTTGATGAGGGCCTTTGGGCCAGCAGCAACTGCAACACAGATTTCTTTCAGATATCACAATGGTGCAATTCTAATTACAAAAAAGCAGCAGGCTGACATAAGAAAAGAAGTGATACTAAACTACGACAAAACAAAGTTTGAGCTTTAGGTAGAAAAATATGTGGGTTATGTGGCATAAATTGAACTCTGACAAGTGATCAATCACTGAAGTTATCCCATATTACAAAGCTTCTCTGCCGGAAGGGAAAAAGTAAACAAACAAACATATGGAGCTGGCCACCCATGAAGATCTAGCTGGTTGTCATTTTTTGTTTTTATTTTCTTCCAAAGGAGCACTTTTTTTGATGAAATTAGCATCATTTGTTCTCAGAGAAGGAGTAGTCTCCTCTTTCAATTCCCTAGCTAAAAACACACAAGCATTTTTTAAATTAAAAGGACACTTCAAGGCAAATAATAAGTGGTGTGGTAGCCTAGTAGTGAAGATTCTCACCTCCCACTCTGAAGGTTGAGTGTTCATTCCTAGGTAGTGGCAGATGTTTTTCTCCTAGGGCACAAAGAAAAAAAAATCTGCTGCAAACTCTGCATAGGCATCAGGAAGGGCATCCAGTCAGTAAATGTTCAGCTATATGCAGTTGCTCTAACTCTATCTTAAATAGTAACTATGGGGTCATAAAAAAATATTGAAGGCAAATAATATGATTGCATTATTTTTTAAAGCTTAGAAACCTCTTGAAATAAAGAAAAAAATCTATATTAAAGATCAAAACTGTGTTATATATACCAACAGTGCTACTCTTGCATAAGAAGTACAGATGAATTGTGCTCTTGAATTTTAAGCACTCTTCATTTTACCTGGATTATACATGTTAACACATATTGAACCATTAAACCTCACACTCTGGTACTGACCTCTTTCATTTCCTTTTAAATGAAACTTTTAAATACAATTTATTTTGCTAGATAGGTTCACCTGGTTCAGTGCTTTTAAGTGTCCCACTTTTCATTTTAGGGCCTCTGGGAGAATATTAAATCAATTATTGATTTAAAGTGACTGTAATTAACTTGGATTGAGTCATAGTTATAATTTGAATTACATTTTGATTTTGCAGGAGGGATTAACTCTCTTCTTTATAAATTTTTAGCCCAAGTTACAAGAATTGTCATGTCAGCCAGTAAGCTATAACATAGAAGAGGACAAAGACAACATCTAGGAAATGGTAAGGAGTTATCAAAATCCCTAGCCATTGTGCGTACAGGTTTAGCTTTCACAGTGATATCTCCATGCCCAAACAAAGTCTGAGAAAGGTCAACATTCTTTTCCATTTGTAATCCTCCAATATTTAGTTTTATTAATACAATCTGTTAGGGAGAAAAAATGGAATAGCTATTCAATGTACTTTTGATTTATACTAGTATTTATGGTTGAGCCAGATGATTAAGACTGGATTTGGAATTTCTATCTATTTCATATATTTTATCTGTTGTTACATGTTGATTTTTTTGCCTTCTTCCAATCAGTTGACAAAGCTTGTTCTTAAGCTGTTAAAATAAAGCCTTCAGTTTCTTTCTTTAACATTCCTGATCTTAATGAACATGTATTTTTATCAGATTTTTCTTCTATATCCTTCAAGTGTTGGCCATGCATTGACTTGTTCTTCCATTTAACAAATCATTTCAATTGTTTCTTTTCTATATTCAGCCTTTATCTTTGTTATTCTCAAGAGAGTTCCTTGATTCACTGTCTTCAACAAGGGTTCTTGGTTTTTCTTAGTTTAGTGTTGACTTTGTCAATGCTGATAATTTTCAGATAGTGCTCCATATGATGATCATGATCATCAAACTTAATATGGTGCTGCTCAAATGCAAATAACTGTGTGATACATAATAACAAAACAAAATAAAAACAATAAGAAACAACAAACAACCAAATTGAAATAGAAGAGTTGAAAAAGAAAAAAAAACAAAAAGGTAAGCCTTCTAGCAGATATCCCCAAAGATCCCAATATCTAACCCATCCATCAACTGCTACCCAAGGCCTGAGAGAATGCCATAATTAGACTGGATATGAATCCATGATAGATGTACTTTGAGATACGGATCTAAAAATATAAATTGGGTTAGAAAATATTAGCAATTTGAACTTATCCAGAAACAAATTAGGAGTCAATGATTTAATGATAATATGACAATTACGCCTAATTCTTACAGCTGTTCTATCTGCCATATTTTTGTTCTAAATCAAGTTTTAAGAGCTGGTAAAAGATGCTTTGTGACACAAAAGACACTTAATGCTCCTAATAACAAAGATTGATCTAGAGAAACATGCACACTATAACCCTTTTCAGAACCCTTTTCATAACTGACTGAACACGACTCACACAATTATACAGTATACTATTAAACAATATTTCTGTTTTGTTTCAATGGAGCTTCAGCTTACTGGCTTTCAGCCAATCCATTGTCACCAGATAATGATTAATCTACTCCATTGACTTACCTAACTCTAATGAGGAAAAAAAAAAAGATCAATGGCCCTCTACTCTAAATGTCTGAATACTCTAAACCTCTACTCTAAATCTCTGAATGACTTCATTCAACATGCAAATATTAAATGGAATGCAGTTAACAAAGGACACTATTCCCTGTGTTTGAAAAGAAAAAACCTTGGTAATACATTCTTGAATGTATAATACATTCTTTGAATGTAATCCATCCAAAAAGGATCACTACAAATTCAAATCTGCTTCATCCTTTTTTATAACAATTCAGTAATCAATAGCTACTGAGTGGTCAAATAGCATAAATAGAAACTCATCCCCGCTCTTCTCCTTAAAAAAAGATAATGTCACAGAGCAACCAAGGCAGTTTTGACACTGCATTCTACTTTAAAGTGCAATTATAGATCTAGAAAATTCACTTCATCACAGAATATTAGGCTTCAATCCAGCACCTTACTAAAGAACCAAATACTAGCCCAGGCATCCACAATTAGCTACAATGATAGAAAACAAACAAACAAAATCAGAGCACGAGTTGTACATTAAAAAACACAGTATAACTATAATAACCCACCTGATCCAGTAGTTTTTATTTTTCAAGATTGTATCAGCTACTTTAGAACCATGGTAACCATTTTATAACCAGAGAAAAAGTCAAGGCTTCAGAGACCATTCCTGTTGTGTCTCTTTCTTTTGCTTTCTCAATATCTTTGAAGGCAGAACACTTTTGAATGTAGGGGGCCAGCAGTCCTTTCCTCCATTCCATGCTCAGGCTGGCTGGGAAGTTCAGAGTTAATATTTCACCTTGGTTTTCAATTAGGCTGTTACAAACTTCAGAATCACCTTTCCCTTCCATCTATTCACTTACTTTACCCTGATCGGGGAGGGAGGGGAGAAAATGAAAGTGATCAATTCCATCTTGATATAATTATGATTATCATCATTCTTCTTTGAGTATCAATACATTTCATTTACCAAGAGAACCAGTTTCAAACCCATTTGAATACAGTGACTTTTAGAACATCTGTCTCCTCCGTTCTCCCCCCTTTCAGCCACCTACAAGATATTACCTTGAAATATGTTTACAGAAAGTACCTTTAAATAAAGCAACATTTAAGGTGCAGTGTACCTTTATTTTATTTTTATTTTTTTTATTTGGTATGAAGAAAGCTTTCACACATAGGTGAGAAAAGGGTTGGGCAAATGTACACACAGTTGGCAATTGTAGCTTTTGGTTTTTTCTTTTTCTTGAAAGAAACAGAGCCCTAGGTTATATTTAAAGATGTTGGAGAGAGAGAGGGGGAAAGGGAGGGAGGGAGGGAGGGAGGAAAGAAGGGAGGGAGGGGGGGAGAGAGAGAGATTTGTCAAGGCAGTATTGACTCCTGATGACTGTCTGGACTAGTCCCTACAGTTTTCTTGGCAACATTTTCAGAAATGGTTTGCCATTGCCTCCTTCCAAGGATTGAGTGAGAATGATTAGAAATCAGTCTTCTGATTTCTAGCCTGGAGTTTTAATCATTACATTAAACCGGCTCTCATTTGAGAGTGTTTAGCTATGGTTTAAGACATATATTTGAAGTATTTATTTTAAATTTGGTATCTGTGCTTTTATATATGTTGGGGCATGACCAAAAGATGATGCTGGAGGATTCTCATTTGACACCTCATCCACTGGGCCATGGTCTCAGGCCCAGTGGGGACAATATGTATGTTAAAGTGAGATATACCAAGAAAAATAAAACCACCTTTTTCTGTCACTCAAGCAAAATAATAAACTACTTCTAGAATCTCATCAACTCTTCTTATTTCTGCTTTCAGGAGATAAGACCACCTCATTCAGCCAGGCCCTCCATAATACTGTGCTATGTTTCAAGTGTTTTGTTCAGTTTTTAATTATCTGTATTTTACTTTAGATTGCTAGTTGCTTTGAGTGTCCTATGGGAGAAAGTATTGATCAAAATAATGGCAAGCCAGGCAACTAGTTCATGTGGCTCAGTACTGTTTACCATGAAAATTGAAGTTATTTCCAGTCATTTGGAGGTGCCAGTAATTGAATCATACACCTTTTGCATGAAAACCTCTTTAACATTGACACTTTAGTCTGTTGAAATTGGGTTCTTAAGTTCTTATAAATTGTTAAATGGCCTTTTTAATGGGTGTAAAAATAAATGGTTGATTTAGTTGTGTATTTTTCTATTTCTTATGTATGAGTGGGGGACAAAGACAAGACAGTGCTTGGAACTTTTTCTGAAAAATAGTTAAATGGAATGAAGAAGAATGAGTCATTTGAGCTGACATTTTTCTTTAATACACTTTTTAAAAAGAAAATAAGTTCATCTTTGCTTACTGCACATAATTTTATGCCTCAACAGAGATGGGATAGATACAGCTTAATAATTTTATTTATTTAGTACCTTGATTTACTAGAAAGAAACCAGGAGATAAACAGCACAAAATTTCCTACCTGTAAGAACGAAACACTCTGAAATGGATCTAAGCTAACTGTTAAAAAATACATTTATCAAAATCAAATATTAAACATTCAGTATTACCACAAAAAAAAAAAAGGAATAATTTAGGGAGAAGTGGTAAACCACACCTGTATTTTACCAGGCAAACTACATGGATAAAAATACAACATGTTGGATGATAGCATACTTCCACATACTTATGAGGAAGAGCTAAAATCTTTAAGATTACTAATTGTATTTATGATGTGGTGATACTAAAGCTTTTGGGATGTCTAGTTTCTGATGTTGCCATGCAGGCAAAGAAAATCTGAAAGTGTAAAGACAGAATTAGTAGGAATATGGAATGTACAAAGCACTAACACAGGAAAGCTCAACCCAGCGAAGTATGAAATTTTTGACGTAAGCAAATTGAAATGGACTGCAATTGGACAGTTTCAGTCAGAAGATCACATTGTTTACTCATATTGTTTTCAAGCCATGAAAAACAAAATGGAACAGCACTGCTTTCATAGTCAGGAAAGATATAACAAGTCCAGTATTTGAGTAGAATGCATTGATACAAAAGAAGAGTTCAATCTGAAATCAAGAGAGCAAGTAAGATGTACTGCTGTTAGTAAAGATTGGAATGCTAAAGTTGGAAATAATAAAGAAGAAAGTATAATTGGAATGTATGGACTAGGAAACAGAAATGAAACAGGAAAAGAACTTATCCATTTCTGCCAATCCAATGATTTATTTATTGCTAGCATAGTCTTTCAACAATTGAAACAACGCCTGTAAAGCTTTCTGTATCCTCGCTAGATGGAATATACAGAAATCAAACTGACTGTATTATTGGAACAGGGAATTAGAAGAGCTAATTTGTAATATAAAAGATGTGGCAAGAAGTTGTCTGAAGAAAAGATCATGAACTGTGCAATTCCACATGCAAGTTCCAAGTCAGCCTAAAGTAGCAGAAGCAAGCTAACATGCTATGATTTTTAAATATACAATATTTTTGAGGAGAACATCAGGAATCATTTGAAATTATGAAATCCATGGATAGGTAATCAATAGAATGTTGAATGCATTCAAGGAAATTGTTAAGGTTTAATGTAAAAAGTGAAAAGGGGATAAATAGTAAAAAGGAGGCAGAGGGAATAATTTCCCTAGACGTGTCTCAAACTATAAGGGCCAGAGGATAGGAAAATAAAAAGTATTTATTTTTTATCATTTTTTTTCTTTTATTAGCTCTTCAGGCAAAGAGTCAGTGGGATTCCTATTTGTCTAATAAACTGATAATGATGGCATACTGTATCTCTGGGAGCAGTAATTACTAAGAAGCTACAGCTAAGTAGAAATGCAAGCAGGGTATGTACTTTAGCAACCATCTGGAAAATGTAAGACTTCCAACCTTTTATTTTATGGGCTTGCTTTTCTACTACCACAAGGCAAATATGGGGTGGGGGTGGGAGAAAGGAGAAGGTAACAATTATGTAGACAGAATTCTAAATAAAACCAGTAGAGTCATCAGTACCATACTTATTACCTCCTTGAATGAGATTATGAGTTTCAGCCATTGTTCAGCCTTTGTAAGGTAGTGGAGAGAGACATGCCTACATGACATAGTTATTTGAGGGACTGCCTCTACCTAGTTACATGTACCAGTACCTGACCCATCAGGTCTGGCAAGAGGCTCTGGTCCGCTAAGACATTTCATCTAAGAGTTCTTTTATTTAGACACAGAAGCCAAGTGGCATGCTCTATCAGAGGATTGTCTTTCTCTACCCTGAACTTGCAACAATGTCTGGTTCCTGTCTGTTGGTAGAAAAGTGAAATATAAATTCCACAAATAAATAGATAATGCTGAAAAACATTAGTACATACCTACTGCTCAATTATATAACTGAGCTTCAGTTACAGTACGATGGAAGGGACTAAGAAGATTCCTTCCTGCATTCTCATGTCACATAGGTTTGAAGCATCGATGACAGTTACTACATATCCTTCCTTCCACCAGCAACATTCTGAGGTCATCTCCTTTTCTTCTTTTCACCATTCAAGTCAGTGTATTTCTTGTTTCAATGAACCATGTCCAGAAGGGATAATTCTATAAATTATTCAGTTGTATCATGGTTTATTTAACACTAGAAATGCACCACAAACTAACATGCTAGTGTAAAAGGCTTATTCTATATGACACCCTAGGGGTATTGAACTACAAGTCTTACCATTGCCAGACAGAATAACCATTGTTCAAGAAAATAGACTGAAAAATATAGTTTTCTGGGAAATGAGGGAAAGTAGAAGTTCAGAAGACTGTCAGAGGAAATATGGAAGATAACTTGAAAATGACAGTGTGGAAGAGAGAAATGCATAAGCAAAGATGAAGCTGTGAAACAGGTAAGAAAATGGGATGCATAATATAGAAAAAATATGTGCCCATTAACTAGAGATAAAGGATCACTACCTGTATCTTACAAAACACACACTCAAAAGGCAAGGCTAATCAGATCATTATAAATTTGAATGGGCTCTTTTCTTGAAACTCATGTCAAAAGGTGAAGCTTGGGTGTGCATTCCAAACAAACGAAAAACCTTTCACATTCAAATTATCTAAAATAAGCCTGAGAAAAACTTTCAGGCAAGTAAACTTTAGAAAGGTCCCGTATGATACGAAAACTAATTTAATTACAAGTGAAGAGTTGCCTTTCCGGCTTCCTCTTCCTAAAAGATTAAGGGCATAATTAAATGCATATTTCCCAATCACACGTTCCTGTGAATTAAATGAATTTTACTTTATATCATAATTATAGCTAACCAGGTTATGAACAAGAAAATGAAAGACCTTTACACTATTGAGGATTGATATCTTATTGTCAGTGGTGTTGGATGGTAAATGCTACAGAATCCCCTATGGTGACAGGCTTTGTCTTTGTAAAGCTGGGAGCTTGATTGAATTATGGGATCATGTCCTGCCTTTCAGTTTATTTTACTGGAACACTTGCAGTGAGTTACTAGCACCTCTCCTTAATCAATTTCTAGGTTGGACAGAAGAATTCTATGTGTAGCTTCTTTTGGAAGATAAATTTCCTAAGATAATGTTTGCTGTTGCAAACTTGTATTTGTAACCTGTACAATTTGGTGTTGTTGACAGCAAAGTAAAATAAGCATGACTACAGGCCATTTTTTATTATGTATGGGCTATGTATTACTGTATATACTGTGTTTTGTTTTATGAGGTCTGGATCTGTGAGTTGTAATAAATTTGATTGACTGGATTTAGTGGAACTCTGTGAGCAGACATGTATAAGATTGTGCTATTTAAGTTAGTTGCCATCAGTGGTACAAATGAAGAACCAGAATGGAGGGAGGAGGAGGAGGAGGAGGAGGAGGAGGAGGGGGAGAAATGAAGTTGAACATTCTTATAAAGGCTGGTAGACAACACTCATACACAAACAAGGAATAGATTAAGATAGCTAGCAGAAAATGCTGCCATCTGTAAGCCAATGCTGCACCAAACTATACTAAGATGACCAGATTTTAACATTGGTAAAGAGGGACATTGTGGGCGTGGCTTATTTTGTGGGCGTGGGTAGCTGGTCATGTGACTGGGTGGGCGTGGCTAGCTGGTCATGTGACTGGGTGGGCGTGGCTAGCTGGTCATGTGACCGGGTGGCCATGGCTATGCGTATAGGGTAAGGTGAACAGATTTTAACATTGGTAAGAAGGACACCATTGTGGGCGTGACTTGTTGTGTGGGCGTGGCTTGGAGGCCATGTGACTGGGTGGGCGTGGCTAGCTGGTCATGTGACCGGGTGGCCATGGCTATGTGTATAGGGACTACTCAGAGGGCTGAAAAGTCATTTCTGACAGGTCCTCACACTTTTGACTGGTCCTCACACTTATGACCATCCTCACATTTATGCCCGTGCAGTATTCTTAACAACCATGTCACTCATTTCACAACTGCTTCTCTTCACCATGGTGACAAGATAGGGCAAAAACGTAAAATGTGAGGACAGTCGTAAGTTCGAGGACTGGTCAAAAGTGTGAGGACCAGTCAAAAATAACTTTTTCAGCCCTCTGAGTAGTCCATATGCACAAAAGGACTAACCAGAGGGCTGAAAAAAGTCATTTCTGACAGGTCCTCGCACTTTTGACTGGTCCTCACACTTATGACCATCCTCATATTTATGCCCATGCAGCATTCTTAACAACCATGTCACTCATTTCACAACTGCTTCTCTTCACCATGATGATAAGATAGGGCAAAAATGTAAAATGTGAGGACAGTCGTAAGTTCGAGGACTGGTCAAAAGTGTGAGGACCAGTCAAAAATAACTTTTTCAGCCCTCTGAGTAGTCCATATGCATTAAAGGATACAGCAATAGAGAGGGATGAAGGAATGGAAATTAGAGTAGGAGTGAGGGTAAGAGAGGGAGGAAGAGAGGAGGAGAAGGAGAAAGGAAGAGGAAGTAGGGAGGAGAAAAAGAGGGTGGGGGGAAGAGAAAGTAAGAAGGAAAGAAAAGAGAGTGGTGGTAGGTTTGAGGAGAAAGATTGCTGTACAATAAAAAAGATGAAAGGGAAGAAAGCCAACCCCAAGCAAATATAAAGATATTAAGATTAAGAATGAATTGTTAAACTTTAAAGAATAAAAGAGAACAAATATGAATAAATAGCAATAATTAGAATTTAGAAACACACATACAAACATGCAATGTATTTTCTTTGAACAGAATATTTGGCTGGTTCACAAATTTAAACAGCGTTTAGTCATTTCAATTAAATTTACAATTTCTATATTTCCTTTTTGCCATATTTATTCCTCATCTATTTTTTTAAAAAAACAATATTACCCTTCATCCTCATCTCTAATCTTAATCAAATTCAATTTTTCCCTTCTATTCTATATTATACCCCTTCCCATTGTCATCTATTTTTATATCCATCCTCACATTGGTTAATTATGTAATTATGTAATACAGTTGTTTAATACAAATTCAACATTTTAATATAAATCAATTAGTTATATAACTATATTTTTTTGTATATTAATCAATATGAACATGAATATTCCAATTATTTCCATGCAATCCAATTTCTTACAAATCAATTAATTATATTTACCAATAATAATAAACCAAATAATTTCCCCCATATATTCCTCCAAACCACAACTTAACCATTTCTGCTTTCAACACAATATACAATTATTAATAGTATCTCAATTATTACAATTCCCTAGTTAAATAGAGCTTTTTTTCTTTTGTGTTTTAAAATCTTGAACTCTCCTCTTTTGCCCAAAATTTCCCATTGGTTGCAGTTTTGTACCTACCTTTTTTGGTGAGGAAAAAGAAAAAGAAAAAGAAAGAAATCTCTCTCTGCCTCATTTTGTCACGTTGCAGGTTTAGTTTCGCTTTCGCCTTTGTTTCAGTATAGCTGGGGGGGGGGGGAATCTGCTCCAGGAACTTTTTGCAGCTTTTTGCAGCTAATTAACCTAGCGGAAGCTGTTAACAGGGGCTGTTTTTTCTATTTTTGCAGGCATGGGTCTATTCATTTTTTTTTAACACTGATCAGCTGTAGGTCGGCCCTTTGAAGCCCCGCGGCAAGAGTTTAAAGAGTTTTTTTTTCCCTCTAGCCATCAGCGGGGATTCAGGAGGCAGAATGAAAAATCGGGACTTTTTTAAAACGCCGCGGGACGCGGGACAAATTGCTCAAAAGCGGGACTGTCCCGCCAAAAGCGGGACGTCTGGTCACCTTAAACTATACCCATTGAATTTTCCATAAGAGAGTGCTGGAATCTTAATCTACGGTATTCAACAAAATAAAAGTTTTAATAGACCAATCCTATTTTTTGACAGGAATGCTCTGTCCAGTATATCTTCAAAAATAGACTTATAGAGCAATAACAAGAAGGACTGGCTTTGAGAGGATATAATTGAAGAATGAGACCACTTGATATTTAGATGGATAGCAGAGGGCCAGAAGTTTCTATTCTGATTAGTTTTAAATCTGCTTCAATTTTCTTCTTTTTATTTCTGTTTGTTCAGACTGTTTACCCATGGTCTGTAGTATCCAGATTCAAAACAAACAAAAGGTGCTTTTGATCCAGTGTAAGAATCTTTCAGTATTTTAAAAGAGCAGCATATTTTCATTGACTTGCATGTACCAGCATGGGTTTCAGAAAATATTTTTGAACATTATGGTTGGTTTGGGTGTTTGAGAAATATATCTTCATCCTCCTCCTCCATAAACCTCAGAAAGAGTTGTTCTTTAAGACTGGCTTCAAAGAACTATACTGCAATGGGAAAAAGGAATAACCTTGAGGAACAGGAAGAAGAGTCTCAACCAAGGCAGTAGTCAGACAAAAGAAATTTGAGTACAGGCCAAAAGCTATAATCCAAGTAAGCATCTCAGAATAGACTTCTCTAGTTCTTGTGAAGATAATGACAGGGAGGGGTGAAGTGCCTTCAAACTTGCAAGCATATATTATTAATAATAATAGCATGATTATACTACTATTGTATAGTAGTATTACTATATGAGTATACTGCTATTATAATAGCATAGTATTAGTATTAGTATAATAGTATTATAATGATACTATTATACTACTATTATTATAGCTTACAATAACAGTAGAATTAGCTTGTGTAACTTTGGTTTCCTAATATGTCCTGCTCACATATGTGCTTATATCATAGAAGAATAATGTCCTGAACAGCCTGAATTATAAAATGGGTGTCCTTAATAATAAAGCAGTCAAGGTTAGAACTGAAAAAAATGTCAAATGATTCAAAAGACAGATTATGCAAAGAAGCAGAAGAAAGAGTAGCTCATAAACGTAGCTCAAAAAGATCATGAGCTGAACATAAACAATAACATTACATAGTTGCAAAAATTCACTGGAACATTTGTAAACATTCTACCGTAATGTTCTGGTAAAGAAAAAAGATGGAGGGAACATATAGTGAGCAAAGTGGTTGAAAATAAGGTTAAAATATTGTGGGATTTCCAAATACATGCACAGCATACCAGAGTTACCTGTGGTGGAAAAGAAGAACATGCATGTTAAAAAAAAATGGAGGAAGACTTAAACATTTCTGCTGCTGTTGCATGGGAAGGGAACCTATGAAAATATCTGCAAAATTAAATAATTAGGATAATTGATCAATTAGGACTTTTGGATTCCATCTCATTTATCTTACAGAGCAAGTTCTGCTTTTATAGTCAGGACTTTGTCATTATTCAATCATTAATTCATAAGAAATATAAAGGTAAAGGTTTCCTTCTCCAGTCGGGTCCAATTAATAAATATAATTTAAAAATTAGTCAATTTTGATCCTTCATGACCTAGGAGACATAATTTTGCCAAATTGTCAATCAGTAACAGCTTCTTGAGTTCTTTTTTTTTTATTGGAAAAGTTTTACAAACAACAAATTTTTCACCCATTTCCCCCCCCCATCCCTCCCCAACCCCCCCAAACCCTCCCTCCCCATGACTTCCCCAAGGTGAAATTCATCCACATTATATTATGTCATACTTTACCACCCCTCTATTCCCCTCCCTGTGCACTATAATTTTTTACATCACAATAAACTATTTCGCCCTCTACAAACTATACATTTCTACACAACATTTAGCTAAAAACTATCTGGTACTTCCTGGTTTGGTATTTATTCTGCACATAATCTATCCAATTCTTCCACTCCCATACATAACTCTCTTGAGTCCGGTCTTTTAAGTATGCTGATATCTTCGCCATTTCTGCGAAACTGGCCATCTTCAAGGTCCATTCTTGAATTGTAGGCACATCAACCCTTTTCCAATATTGACCAATCAATAACCTGGCTGCTGTCACCCTATACAATATCAATTTTGTTTCACCCACTGAAAAACCCTTAACTATACCCAATAAGAACAAATGAGGAGAAAACTGAATTTTTTTCTTTAAAACATTTTGCATAACCCACCAAATTTTTATCCAAAAAGCCTTAACTTTCTTGCATGTTCACCATATATGATAATATGTAGCATCTAAACAATTGCATCTCCAACACTTCGGTTGAACATTAGGATACATACATGACAATTTCTTAGGATCTAAATGCCACCTATAAAACATTTTATAAAAATTTTCCCTTAAATTCTGCGACTGTGTAAACTTAACATTCTGAACCCATATTTTTTCCCATGTTTCCATCATAACTGGTTCTCCAAAATTTTGCGCCCATTTTATCATACAATCTTTAACCAATTCATTTTCTGAATCTCTCTCTAACAAAACATTATAAATCCTCTTAATATGCATTGGGCCTTTCTCTTTTATCTGTCTAACCAATTCTTCTTCATGCAGCATTAAACCAGTTTTTTGATCTTCTCTCCATCTCAATTGAAGTTGATTATACTGTAACCAAGTTAAATTAATCCCTTCTTCCAACAGTGTCTTCAATGTCTTTAGTTGCCATCTGCCCCCATCATTAAAAAGTACTTCTTTATATAACCCCCCCCCCCGAGTGACTTTATATTTATATTCCGTATAATATGACCAAGATCCAAC
The DNA here is from genome assembly GCF_029215685.1 of Pituophis catenifer annectens. NCBI lineage: Eukaryota > Metazoa > Chordata > Lepidosauria > Squamata > Colubridae > Pituophis > Pituophis catenifer. The sequence continues at coordinate 91,049,915 of NW_027256884.1, forward strand.
CACAACGGTATTTTATAATCCCATTTGAATTGGTGCTTCTTCCATACTCTCATCAAGGAGCTTCTAAGTATATGACTATTAAATACTTTATCAACCTTGTTTTCATAAAATAAATATGCGTGCCAACCAAATTCAAGATCGTGGCTTTCTATATTCAATATTCCAGTCTTTGTCCTTCCAAACCAATCACTTGCTTGTGTAAATGCTGCAGCCTCATAATATAATCTCAGGTTTGGAAGTTTAAGACCACCCCTTTCACGAACATCTTGCATAATTTTCAGTTTAACTCTTGGCTTTTTCTCATTCCAAACAAACTTGTTCACTCCTTTTTGCCATTCAGTCAAATATTTATCACTTTTAAGCACCGGAATCATTTGGAACAAAAATAAAAATCTAGGTAGAACATTCATTTTAACTGCTGCTATTCTTCCAAGTAAAGACAGCTGCAGTTTTTTCCAGGTTTCCATATCCTTTTGTACCTTTCGTCACAACACCTCGTAATTATTTTGAAACAGTTTTATATTTGAATCTGTAACTTGAACTCTTAGATATCTCACTTTTGATACTATTTCAAAGCCTTCCTTCCTTTCCAGTTCCTTCTTTTGATCAACTGTCATATTTTTAACTATCATCTTGGTTTTTTCTGATTCAGTCTAAATCCTGATACCATACCATATTATTCTATAATGTCTTTCATCTGAATTATTGATTCCATCGGCTGTGTTAGGGTAACAACCAGATCATCTGCAAATGCCCTTGTTCTGTAGTCCTCTTGCCTTATCACTATTCCCTTCAGAGTGCTAGAGTCCCGTATTGTGTTCAACAAGACTTCTAAAGTTAAAATAAACAACAATGGGGATAACGGACAACCTTGTCTTGTACCTTTTTCTTACTAAAATTTGTAGTTAAGCTTCCATTAATAATAATTTGTGCTGTTTGTTCTTGATAAATTGCTGCAACCGCGTGTACAAACTGGTCCCCAAAGTCCATCTTTTTTAAAGTCTTTAATAGAAAGTTCCAATTCACTCGATCAAAGGCCTTCTCCACATCCAAAAACTCCAGCACTGCAGAAGTCTGTTTATTCTTCTCAAGATATTCCAATAAGTCTATAATTTGCCTCACATTATCCTTCATGTATCTGCCTTCTATAAATCCAGCATTAATCTGTTGGCTAATACTTTTGCAAAAATTTTATAATCCGTATTCAGGAGAGATATCGGTCTAAAATTTTCCGGTTTTGTAGAACCTGCCTCCTCTTTCAGTATCAAAGAAACAAAAGCTGCTTTCCATGAAGGGGGTACTTTTCCCCCTTGTTGTATGCTACAAAATAAGTCTTTAAGATGTTCAATCATTTCTGCTTGTAAATTTTTATAGTACACCGCAGTTAAACCATCTGGTCCTGGAGCTTTAGCTGTTTTCAGTTGTTTAATAGCAATAATAATCTCCTCTACTGTTATTGGTAAACTCATTCTTTCCTTTTGAACATTAGAAATTTTTATAACTCTCTTTTCTTCTAGATATTTATTTATAAGTTCATTCTGTATATCATCTTTAGCATATAATTTGGTATAATAATTTAGAAAGGCTTCTTTAATTAGTCTTTGTTGAAATACTTCCTTCCCTTTATACTCAATACTCCCAATAGTCCGAGTACTCTGTTGTTTCCTCAATGTGTAAGCCAACCACCTGCCTTGTTTATTGGCATTACAAAAAGTATTGTGTTTTGCAAATTGTAAATTAGTTGCTGCTTGTTCCGCTGTAAGCATATGGAATTGATCTTTCAGAACTTTTATAACTCCTTGTAATTTTTCATCTGTTGGATTTTTTATAAGTAACTGCTCTTTTTTCTTTATCTCCCCTTCCAATTCTAAGTTTTTTCTTTGTCGGTTTGATTTATGTTTAGAGTTCATGTAAATCAGTACCCCCCGCATATAAGCCTTGCTTGCATCCCAAACAGTTTCAATAGGGGTACCCTTATTCAAATTCAGTTCAAAAAATTCCTTCATTTGTTTTTTAAGTTCATTTACATTTTTTTCATATCTAAATAAATTTTTATTTACTCTCCAAGATCTTCTCTCTTTCTTTCCCATTTCTATTTCTATCCATACTGGGCTGTGGTCAGGTAAAGCCCTCGGAAATATCTTTGTTTTCTTAGTTTTTGAAAGCAAATCAACTGTAAGTAAAATAAAATCAATCCTAGAAAAGGATCTATGTCTATCTGAGAAAAAAGTAAAGTCCAGTTCTTTTGGGTTATGCACTCTCCATATATCTTTCAATTCCAAATCTTCTTTCAAATCGAAAAAAACTGTGGTAGTTTGGTACATGATTTTGCCAAGCTCTTCTTGTCTATTTTAGGATCTATTACTCCATTCCAATCTCCCATAAGCAAAATAGAACTATAATCCCATTGTAATATTTTAGAATGCAATAATTTATAAAAAATTTCTTGTTGTTGATTAGGAGCATAAATTCCAATCACCAAAATTGGACCATTATCTGCAAGAAGTTCTATTGCTATATATCTTCCACAATCATCTGCTTCTATAATTTTTGTTGGCAATCTTTTATTTGTATAAACCATTACACCATTCTTTTTTTCTGAATTTGAGGCTATAAACTGTATTCCTAATCTAGAATTTATCAAATATTTTTGATCTTGTGTTCTAATATGAGTTTCCTGTAAGCAAATAACATCATTATTAAATTGTCTCAAATAATGAAATATCTTCCTCCTTTTCTGTGGTGAGTTTACTCCGTTCACATTCCAAGATAAAAATTTAATTGTCATCTGCGGGCCTTTGAAGCGATAAGAGCATTTGCTGAAGTTTCTGTTCCACACTAATAGTCTTCGGCTTGGCTCCTCCCATAGCTTCGGATTTTTGTGTTTTACCATTGGCTCCCTGTTCATCTTGTGATAACTTAGAGCTCTGGTGTTGTTATTTCTCTAAAAATTGTTTGTAAGCTGCTCGAGTAATACGCTGATCTTTAGCAGTATGCAACATCAAATCAAGCTCCGCTGCCACTTCCCTTGTATTTTTAGGGGGTTCAACTGGAAGCTCTAAAGGAGAATCCAACAGGGGTAAGCCCCCTGCCCCTCCTTGAGACTCTAGTGCCTCCCTCTCCGTCTGTTTCCTCTGCTCTTCAAGCTCTTGTTCAAATTGCATATCCTTCTCACCCTCTACTATGGCTAACACCGAGGAAGTACGTGGAGATGCTGCACCAGGTTTAAAAACACTGAAGTAAAATTCTTCTGCTTTTTGAAGAGTATTTAATCGGTATCTTTCTCCTTGATACCTCAATATTATACCCACTGGGGTGTCCCATCTGAATGGAATTTGTTGTTTCTTTAATTCAGTCACCAAGAATCCAAAATCTTTTCTATCTCTCAACATCTTAGGTGGCAATTCTTTGTAGATCCCAATTTCTCTTCCATCCACTTGAATAGTAGAAACAAAAGATTTTTGCAAAATATCATTTCTTATTCTTCTATCTGTGAAGTAGATCACCACATCTCTAGGCAATTGGCTTTGTCTTGCCACCCAAGAATTCACTCTATAGACCTTGTCAATTTTGCAGAAAATCTCCTCAGGATCAACCTTTAACATAACAGCCAGAGCATCAGCACAAACCCTTCTCAAATCTTCTCTGTTGTTCTCTTTTATACCTCTGAGTCTCACAGCAAACTCCATAAATCTAAATTGCATCATTGTAACTTTGTTTTCAAGCCTTTGTGTTTTATTATCAACATTAGAAATTTTTTGATCAGCTTCCTTCATTTTAGACTCCATTTCTGATCCAAGATGTTCCACTTTCTTATCAACTTGGAGCACTACTTCTGACAAGCCAGTTACAGCTGCCAGTATTTCCTGTTTCATCTTGTCATATTTTTCTTGGACCATCTCCTTAAATTCCTGCTGTGATTTTTCAAATTTCTGATCGAGAGCACCAGCAATAAATTCTTTCAAATCATTAAATCCAGATTCTTGTGTTTGAATCTGTGTCTGTGAACTCAGAGGCTGCTCTTTAGATTTATGAGTGGGGGAGCCCCCCCCCTTCAGCTTTAGCTGGCTTTTGTTTTGAAGCCATTTTTCCACGCAGCCTGACTCTTTCTAAAAAGGTTATCCTCTTTCCCTCTCCAGCACAAAAACCTTTCAGAAATTTCCCCAGCTTTAGTCAAGTCCAAGGGAGAGAGAACAAGTCAAATCACTTTTATAAAAAAACTGCTCTTTCTTCAGGCCAGCGCTGTTACTTTTTGTTACTTTGTAGCAGAAATAGGCTCAGACAAATCACTTTCGCTTTCAGCTTTCCTTATTGCTGAAGCTGAGCACCATTTTAAAAGTACTTTCACTTCTTTTCAGTTACTACGTTCAGTCACAGGGCTAAGAAAAATACTTGCGGTTTAAGTTTCAAGTCCAGATTCCACCCTGCTTATTTTTAGCGAATTTCTTGGCTTTCTCTTGTTTCATTGGTCGCGTCGCCTGGCTCTGCAGTGGTAGAGACGTCCTCGGAGCCCGGAGCCTCAGCGCGCTGTAAAGGGAGCCTCATCCTACTTCCTCCCCAGACGCTTAAAAAAACAGTCTGGGGGCTTCAAAGGGGACTCTACCTTGTCACGCCAGCTCTTCTCCCGATTCCTCAGGATCGTGGAGTTTTCCAAGCCACCTCTCAGCGTAGAAGTGGCTCTTTACGAGCAATGGGGCTGGCGGTCTTAAGAAAGACCGTCTATCGGCGACAATGGCTCCAACCGGAAGTCCAGCTTCTTGAGTTCTTGTAAATTCATGCTTGTGTCATCTTTGATAGAATGCACCTGTTCTCACCTGGCTCCCAAACACGACAAACCCTCTGTAGTTAAATAAATATTTTCTTTATTATTATTTCCAGCAGCCCTGGCAAAAAGTTTCTTCTCCCTCACAGCAGGCTAACAAATCTGTTTGGCAGGGAGATGAATAGTTGTCTGCCACACCTATTAATTTCCACCCCCTACCCTTGGGTGGGGCTTTGCTAGCAGCAGTGGCTTTTCTGTCCCAAGGATCAGCCCATAGATTTCCACTGCTCTCTTCTCCTCTGCCTTCTGTGAATCTGCACATCAGGCACTGGACCCAGCTGTTCCTCCTCTTCCTCATCATCCACCTCTGGACCTGGGGCTGTTGACTCTCCATCTGAGGGCTGATGGAAGGCCCAGGCTCCGCCTCTGTCTCTTTCTCTTTCTCTATCTCTATCTCTATCTCTATCTTTATCTCTATCTCTATCTCTATCTCTATCTCTATCTCTATCTCTATCTCTATCTCTATCTCTATCTCTATCTCTATCTCTATCTCTATCTCTATCTCTATCTCTATCTCTATCTCTATCTCTATCTCTATCTCTATCTCTATCTCTATCTCTATCTATCTCTGACAGCTCCATTCCCTCTTCCCCCTCAGAGTTCTCAGGTTGCCTTGATGCTGGCTGTGACTCCACACCACCTCCACATCTGATTCAGCTGCTGGAGGGGCTGGTGATCGACAGGCCACAACAGCACCATCTTATCTTCTCTTGGTTCCTTTTTAATTTGTTTTTTGATTTTGCCAAGCATCCACATATTTTTCTTCCAATAGCTCTGCTGATTGATCCAAAATATTATGCAACCAAAACATTAAACCTGTAACTACATTATTAATGTTGCTAATGAGCAATCTGATTTTATCGTTTAGTAATCAGTAAGTTTTTATTCTTATGATACGAGGTATTCTCAACCATTTTCTCCAGAACCACCACTCAAAGGCATCATTTGATTTCCTTGCTTGGCTTTCCTGATGTTCTAGATATCGAAGCCATGTCTTATACTTTGAAAAAAAATGACCTTGGCAGTATTAAAAACCTTTTTGTTGGTGTGATTTCACTATATTTTAATGTCTTGCCTACAACTGTCATAATTTTTCTACCAAATAGGAGACATCTGTTCATTTCATGGCTACTATTACCATCTTTGTGAATTTTTTAGCCTAGTTAAACAGTCTGAACTACTTTAGCTTTTCCTCCCCAATAATTTCATTGGGTCAGCATTGCCTGATGACATTATCTTGGCTTTTCAATATTAAGCAGAAGCCTAGCATTTGCTATCTGTTCTTTCATCTCTGGTAAGTCTTCCTTGCCTCTAGCAATCAAGTAGTATCATTAGCAAATTAATTAATTAATTATAATTTCATCAAGCTTTAAAGATATTTTTATTGGCTATAATTTTTAAAATTTAGATATTTGTTTTATATATAAATTAAACCAGGGGTGGGTTCTACTTACCTTTACTACTGGTTCGCAACGGGAGTGCGCACATGCACAGATTGTCATTTGTGACATTTGTGACTCTGGGCAGGTGGGCGGAGCCTCCTGCCACTTTTACTACCGATTCTAAAGAACCAGACAGAACTGGGAGCAACCCACCACTGAACTAAACAGCAATGTAACTATGTAAGTATTATTTTTATATTAAATTTATCTACTTTAAAAAGAAATCCAAACCTATCATACACAAGAATGAAATGGTTTCTTTTCATTTTTCTATAAAATAAAAAAGAAGAAAAAAATCTTATCTGCATTAAACTGTCTTAGGGGAGAAATAGAAAAAAAAAGCCTCATGTAAAAACTTTTCAAGAAAAAAAATAAAACTTAAAAAATAATTAAAAACAATAAGCAAGACTAAACACCAAAAACCTCATCTCTAAATTATATGTAATTCTGAATATACATTTTGAAAGCCAATGAAAATAATATAAACTATTAAAATTAGATAACTCTTTTATTTCATTAGTGTGTCTTTAAACATCATACAGAATCATATTTGTGGTGTTGTATCTCCTTTACTACAAAACTCAGAGTTGACAAATTTCATTAAGCTAACTTTATTGTAAGGGATACAAATCTTCAGTGATTGCATAAATCTCTTTTTTCTCAACAGTTGTTCATAGATTGAATATATTAATATATATTAATATATTAATATAATAATATACAGTATATTAATAATATATATTAATATAGATTGAATGTAGTTGTTGGAATATAGTTCAATAAAATAATATATTTATTTCTTCCAAGAACTTGGTTTATTACTGTAATAATACCTTTTCCAATAAGGAATTTTTATGTATCAGGCAATTTTAATTCCAATTTCCAGTTTCTGTTTCTTCTAGTATAGTGTTTCTTGTGATATATACCACATATTTAAGCATACAGCACTGGTGGGTTTCAGTTTCGGCCGCTACCGTTTTGCTCATGGGCGTGTGCACGCTTGCGTGCACGTGCAATGCTTTTGCGCAGAAGCTTCTGCGCATGCACGGAGACATCCGGGAGGGTGGGCAGAGCCTCCTGCCGCTGCTACTGGTTCGCCCAATCCGGGGTGAACCAGTAGCAACCCACTACTGGCATACAGTATGCCAAAGTACCATGTTGACACACTTTGTTCTTTATTCTAAATTTGTGTAATTTGTAGCCATCACAAACAAATTTCCAAAGAGTCAGTACATTAAATTTTTTAGGGGCTATGCACATTTGTTGCTGTCTGCACACTAAAAGACCTTAGCAGTATTAATAAAGAAAAATTGAAGTCCTTTGGAACTCATTTGCTTTTTTTCCATTATCCATCACATTTTGATGATCTTCAATGCCTCTGCTTCATTTTAATCCAACATGTGTAACTGGCAAGAATTATTTGATGTATTCTTTTTGTTCTTCATGCATTAATTTCAAATGCCATCAAACCTTTTGACTCTAAGTGACTCATAACCAGCAACAGGCAAAAAAATGACTCTTAAGTGCTCACAAGCAGCAACAGGCAAGACACAATAATACAATGATAAAAAGTCAAATATATCAGCAATAAAAAAGCTCTGCAATGAACAGTTAAAATATTACATTCATAAACCAAGCACTTTCTATCATCAGACAATGAAATATTCATCACATAGTCAGATACTTCTGCCCATTCCCACCTCAATCCCCAAATGTATATTGTAAAGGCATATTTTTGCAGTTCCTTAAATTTACAAGTACAGGTAGTTGGGAATAGCAATGTGGTCTTGTAATCTTACCTCAGCTTTCCTTTCTTGTACAGATCTGTGAAAATTGTAAATGTGAGGACTGGTCATAAAGTTACAGTCCATCACTGTCATAATGCAAACAGTTGCTAGACAAGGCAGCCATTCATCAAGGACTACCTGTAAAGGCAAGGATCTTATATCTAGTAGAAAGATCTTCATAAGAGAGTTAGTTCTTGCTCAGAATGTGTCCATTGATGAAGTGTGGACTGCAAGAAACTGAGTACATTGTTACTGTAATGTAAGATAAATATAATTATTACTATTCTTTTGAGTGTTTTAAGTCTTTCTTTTGTATGCTGCCCAGAAGTCTTTTAAATAAACAAATCAACAAACAAGCTTTCATATACTGTATATGGTAATATTTTCTCTGGACCTATTCAGTACATTCATGCCATTTCTATGTTATATCTTATTTCTCCAGTAAATCTTTCCTTTTCCTGTTGTTTTTCATTGCATCTTTGCATAAAAGTTTTTCCTTCATTTCTATAATTTTTAAAGTAAATGTCTCATTCTCAATTTTGGTGCATTATTTAGCTTAATACCTTGTCTCTTTTTTTCCTTTTTTCCCCCTTTTTTTGGGTGGGTGGGGAAAAACATTAGGTTTTTTTTTTTCTGTCTCTGTGGCTTTTTTATTTCTGCCTTTTAGTTATTTTCAACATAGCAGCAGATAGCCATTAGCTCTTTGCATTTTGCAGACAGTTCTATTGTTAATGATGTCATGAATTTCAGTCTAGAGTTCTTTAGGCACTCTCTTTATCAAATCAGCCAATTAAATTTATTTTTTACATTCCCTGTGTACTTTTATGGGCTGTTGTGAAGGTTGTATCTTATTGATCTGATTATTTTGTTCTTTAGTTTCAGTTATTACTTTGTATAAAATTGTGATCAGAGTCACAGTTAACACTAGCTCTTATTTTTTTTCTGACTGAATAATCTTTTCAAGTTTTTATTGCAGAATATATAGTCAACTTGATTTCTGGATGATCTGTCCCACAATGTCTATGTGTCTGTGTGTTTTTTAGGTTGCTGCAATCCTGAATTTTCATAGCATTTTTTTTGTTTTTCATTAGTGTCTATTCTGCTTCTCTTCGTTCACACAGGCCAAATTTCCCACAAATCCAGATATTACTTTACTCCCAGGTTAAACATTTCGGTGTCGTCTCATTTGCATCTTTTTTCGTTGTTTTACAGAACTGTTTGACTTTAGGTTAAAGCATAGACTTGGATAATTGTAATGTTGATTGGCTTGCTTTCTACCACAACTAAGATCATTCTATTATTTTTGGTTTATATGTTTAAGAACATGTAATTTCAGTATACAAATGTGCAGAACAAAATCCATCAACAGAGTAGGGTTAATAAAAGAGCATTATGTTTTCCATTCAGCTATATTTCAGATGACTATATGCTTGCTTGAATGAGGCTGTTTTAGATTAAATTATGGAGTGTTCTTACTGGGGATGCTCCTTGGCTAAGTAGGGTGGAACACTAAAGGGCAGCTCTTTGAAGAGTTACAGCCAGCAGCTGTCAGTTCTCTCTAACAGCCCCAAAGCACTTTATGTGATAGGAAGTCATTTCCCTGAAGCCTGTTACAATCAAAAGCCAGGCATTTGGACTGATTTGCAAATTTGACAAGCAGTGTTTTTCAATCTCTTGTTGTTCAGGGATGAAAGAGATAACTCAGCTTTTGCATTTGCCTCTCTAGACTTAAGCAGGGCATTGCCTGCCTTCTGCTGCAGAATAACACATGTTGGCTTGTTCTTATGAAGCGTGAGTGGAAAATCAGTAACAGATTGTGTGTAGGCTTCCTATTTGGGTTTATATCAGTTTATGCAGTGTTCTGGTAGCACAGAAAAGGGTTTTGCTGAAAGTTTAAAGGAAAACAAATTGAACAAAATCAGATAAAAATGGCTATACGATCATATACATTTAATTATGAGGCAAAATAATTCCAAGTTTATGTTAAATATTGGACCAACATTTATTACGACATAGTAATAAGCTTTCTATTTGTACTAAACCCAGAATAAGAATTGCATTCAATGTAAACCTTTGTTATTCTTCTCTATTAGTATACTTATACATTTATAATATCAGATGCACTCATCACAAATATACATGTATAGAGTTCTTCTGGGTGTGAGAAATTGGAGAAATAGTTTTCAGCAGAAGACAGTTTTGCTGAAGGGGATTATTATGATGCCTGTTCTGAAATCCTTCTTTTCTTCCTTGTGTAGTGTAAATGACCTGGAAAATCAAAGATAAAAATGGTTAATAATCCCTTCGTGCAATAATATTTCTTACCTTTGGCATGATCTATTAAGGTTCCAAATTTCCTTCATTGTTAGATGATGATAATGTACCATCAACTTACCACTTCTTAGTAACAACATAAACAGGTTTTCTCCATGATGACTTGTCCCTAACCTGGCCCTTCAGTTGTACCAAGGGTGCATTGATTCCTACTGTAACTGAGTCTATCCATCTTGCTCTGGCCACCTTCTTTCTTTCCATCATTCCCAACATTAGACTCTTCATTTTTGTCAACATTTAGAAAACTTGGTCTTAACATGCAGGTAGACCTTATTTAGTAAGTGTCTCATTTAGCAATTGTATGCAGTTACAATTGTGATGAAAAAGTAACTTTGTGACAATCATCGCATTTAGGACATTTGCACGTTTGCAAAGCAAAGGAAAGTTGAAACGAGCTCAGTTGGAGTTAAAAGTCACGATTTTACTTAGCAACCACTTCACTTAAAAATCAAATTGTCGGTTCCAATTCTAGTTGCTAAATAAGAACTACTTATAATGTGCCTGAAGTAGGTTAATTTGAGTCTAGTCATTTGTGCTTTGATGAAAACTTGATTTGTCTGATGATTCATTCATTTGTTATCTTGGCTGTTCAGGGTATTCTCAGGAGTCTTCCCCTACAGCACAAGTTCAAAAGCCTCTTCAAAGTCCAACTTTCACTTCCGTAGACTTTCACAGGGAATATCATGGCTTGAATAGTTCTGATCTTTGAAGATATTTAAATATCTTTTCCAAAGCCTTCATGGCTGCTTTATCTAGTGCTAAACTATACTGTACAGGTAGTCCTAAACTTACACCAAAATCGAGCCCAAAATTTCTGTTGCTAAGTGAGACATTTGCTAAATGAGTTTTGCCCCATTTTATGACCTTTTACGACCTTTACAACCCAGTTGTTAAGTGATTCGGTGCACTTGTTAAATTAGTAACATGGCTGTTAAGTGAATCTGGATTCCGCATCGACTTTGTTTATTAGAAAGTAGCAAAAGATCATCGCGTGAGCCCAGAACAGTGGAACCGTAATAAATATGAGTCAGTTGCCAAGCATCTGAATTTTGATCACATGACCATGGGGCTGCTATAATGGTTGTAAGCGTGAAAAATGGTCACAAGTCATTTTTTTCAGTGCCGTTGTAACTTCGAAAGGTCACAAAACAAACGGTTGTAAATCAAGGACTACCTGTATTTCTTGACGACTCATTCCTGTACTGTTGATCACTGATTCTAAAATGCAAAGCTATTCAGAATCTTTCTTGTTAATTTTAAGTCTGGTTGTTAGAATTTAGGTAGATGGAAAAATATGAAATTATTTGTCTCATCTCTCTATATCTTTATGGATGAAAGTATTTGTAGAAAGCATGCATAGTCCCAAAAGATGAGTATCATAAAGTGAAAGGATATAAACAGAATCTTGTACTTAACTTTCCTACACGTAAATAGTTTAGATGGCAAGCCATTAGGGCCAGATTAATTGTGTTACTGTTTTTGCAGTAGCTGTTTTAGGTGTATAGAGTTAAAAGGGTCAGTATTCACTGAATTACAGAGTTGAAAGTCATTTCATATCCCCTTTGGATACTGCTACGCTGCTAGTTATGAACCTAACAGTTATGGTTTTATCATTGAAGCTTATTTTATCATTTTATTAATCAAGACATCATGAACAATTGTGCATAATACTTTGTTAAGGTCATGGCACTCTGTGTATATAACATTTCCCCAAACTGTCTAAGATTATCAAGACTGCAACAGGTGTGGAACAGAATATTCAAATCTGATGTTTATTAAAAGAAAATCCTTGCTTTGAAGGTGATTTTCCCTTCCACCGAGAGGAAGTCTATTAGTTATTATTCTTAAAATAACCCAAATTTCATCTTGTTTTTCTGCAACTGCTTGCTTCCTTTTTACAATTGCTAGAAATATAAGATGGGATAATAATAAAATGTTTTCTGGTCATGGCAAGATAGTCTACCTATGCAATAACTGTTTTATCATTTCTAAAAGGAACTGACATGATATCAAAATGAAGATAAGGTTAAATAAAATGTTATCATGCCAGCTTAACTTCCGATCGCTCATAGGTTATCTTTACACATATTGCTGCAGACGTCCTCAGGAATGCAGGAGAATACTATAGGCATGATGGGATACATCACTGGTTAATATTGCATATTATAATCCCATCCCATTGATATCCATCTATCCTGTTTATTCTCCCAAATTTCTGTTAGCAGTAGAATAGCTTTAGAATTAGGGGAATTAATGTTAATTGTTTAATCACAGTAATGCTTGGATGGTTTTTTGAATTTGTAGTTGACCCTGTCAGTCTGATGAATACTATAGTGTGCTAGGGTAATTAATACTGTTAGTAATCAAGAAAATTGTTTTATTTTGGAATCATAATATTTCAGCTGATGGGAACAGCAGTGTGCAAAGACAAGATCGATAACCATTTAGCAGTTTTTAAGAAATTAATATGTATTCCATTGAACTACATAGTCCCTCAGCAATGATAAGGTGTGCTAATGGCCAAATATGGGATAAAGACATTTTTTACTGATAATAGTAGAGAGAAGGGCACCATACAAATTTAATAAACATACAAATAAACAAACAAACAAATAAACAAATACTAATTTTATATATCATAATAAGACACTGTTTGCTTACCATTAGTTGTTTTTTTTTTTAATAAAGTATAGCATGCTAGTTACACACATTGCAGTAAGCCTAAAACTCTGGTTTATATCAAATGTCTAAATGTATGTAAATGTAAACCAAGCAAACCACATTAAGGCTTATTCTGAAGGGTGACTCTGTCTGACAATTGCTAGCTTGTTTCCCCTTTCTTTGAAGGCTTGGGTAGACTACAGGAACATGCTAACAATAATCCTAGAAATGACAAATAAAGCATGCTTTCATATATATATCCTAAGCTGTAGTTACATCAGCAAGCCAAAAAACTATTTTTTCAAGTTAGCTTATTGGCCTGAAACAAACCATGATTTATGCAGTGAGCCTATTTACATATCATAATGAGCCAAAAGCAAAGAAATCACATTAAGCTTAGTGTGATGTGTAAATCAAGTCATTCTTTCCCGCTTCTGGTAATCCAGAGAGGAAAGGCATTTTATAAAATAACATACCGTAGTTTCTTTCAGATTCTACCCAGTGAACTTTCTGAAAAACAATTGCATGCATGAGATTTTACCCACCCACTGCTAAACATGGGATCTGAGCCCTTTCCAAGTATACCACATTGAAATTCTGCATATTCTAAACCTACCATCAGATACAATGCATGGTCTATATAAACATGTTTTCAGTGTATTCATTACCGCTATAATACTAAACAGAGAATTTGGAAAGTATGTTGGAAAAACTTTTCTACAAAGAATATGGACCTTCAAGCTTCCAAATTGGAATGAGGAAAAACAACTGCACAGATGGTGCAGAGTTAGTTTGTGGCACAGATTACTAAAAACAAAAGTCATTCCACATTGCCTGTGTGCATTTACTGCAAGATTTAAATATATAATTTTTCAGCCTCTTTACAGATGTGGTCTCCACAGCAATCTCTTTATGATTTTGTGATAAATCCCGTCTTCATCTCAGAATGGAATGAATGTAGAATACTGCATTTTGGCACATAAATACAAGTAACTCTTACACTTTGCTGCTATCTGGACGTTATTCAGATTTTTGTAGATTAAATCATATAGCCCAATATGTATGATGTGATTTGTAACAGCTCTCTAAGGTCCCAGGCCCTCCCATCTCCTTGGACTTCGCTGGAAGTGAGAAGAATTGGATCAAGAACCCTTTACATTCAAAAACATGTATTTTGCACTGAGCTATGTTTTGAACCATCTCTATTTCTCACAGAATTGAACTGTGGGTATAAAACTGGTAGAGGCTTGATTAATTCTTTTTTCTTTTTTTTTAGTATGTATTGACTGGGATCATATCATTTGCTATGGTGAGATTGGGTAATTTGTGGGAATAGCATGTTGTTTCAGTATATTTGTGAAGCACATCATAACACAGATCATCCTAACTTCCAGATAGCAATTGGGCTCGCAATTCAATCACTAACATGATTTGTAATTTTGCATGATCATACCTGACATGTGATGGCAGTTCATCAGTTCTGGTTGCCGTCATTAAGCAAATTACTGCATTGTTACAGTATGCGTGATTTTACATGACTGTGATTTGCAACTTCCTGCGAGCTTCCCCTTTGATTTTGCTTGTCAGAAGCTGGCTGTGAAGCTGAAAATGCCAATCTTATCACTGCGGCCACTCTGCAATAGCCACAACTTCGAAGACTAGTCACAAGTCTCCTTATTTAGTGTTCTCACAACTTTGAATAGCTACTGGTTGGTTGGTGAGGACTCTCTGTAATAAGTCATAATATGGTTTATCTAATCAGGCATAACATATGCAAACACAACAATTGTATTTTGCTAATTCAGGTTTTGGTTCAGAATGGTGGATGAGGCCATCTCTGCAAACACTCAAAATCCATGAACAATTATGTAAGGTCCCAAAATACACTTGAGTCACCAGAATGCCAAAGAGAGAGACTCAAGACGAGGCTTGCAAAAAGAACAGATTTTATTTATGGCCAAAAACAAAATACTGGGTGGGACTATATCCAGAACATACAGATACAATGCATGCGAGGAGATAGCCACACCTTGGGGAAGGTATGGCGTCCTTTTATACCCTCAGAGACGTCAGCTTAGTACCCAACTCTGGCCTCCCAATCCAGGCCCGTGCATTCCTTATTGCCCTGCAAGGGGGAATAGAAACTTCCCAATTAGTCATCTTGAGCATTTCTTTGTTTACTCAATTGGCCACTTAGGCCCCCTGGCCCTGGAAAGTAGGAGTCTATCCAGATCAACATAAATTAAGACTGAGATAGTACCATGCTCTTAGATGGCACAAGGAAGAAACAGGGAGAAGATTAATATGGGTTCAGGTCAAATGGCAGGGACATATGTCTGACAAATACCAGATACATTACAGGCCTAATAACAGAATAGGTTTGTTACAGGAGATACAAATACAAAGGCATATGTGTATTACAAGAACCTAATGGTTACAGAATCTAGTATACCAGTATATCATATCCTTATTATTGTTTCCCTTCATTCCACACTTTTTATTTAAATGATGGAATGCTTTCCATCGCGGGAATCATGTGACTATTCTTTGGATTAAAGGAATGAGACAAGGGAGAAGAAGGAAACCTCCAAGGGTTAACAATCATCAATTTTGCAAACAAAATTTGTGGAAATAATTTTTCCTTACACACCTACTTTTGCTAAGAAATAGTGAACAGCAAGTCTATTCTGGGATATTGCTGTTTTCAACAGAGTGTTGTTTTAAACAGAGAGTGCTGTTTAACTAAGAAATTTAGAGCACTAGCAGTTGTATTAGGTATCATTGCAATCATTGGCTGTAACCTTACAATTCTATTCAGCATATAAAGGGAGTTCTATACCATCTTTTGCCCAGGTGGCTGGTCCGTATACCTGAACTATTATTTCTGGAGGCCACTCATCTTTCTATGGCCTACATCCACATAAATAGGTATACCCAGTTTTTCACCTTGTTGTATTGTCAGTAGAAAAAGGAAGAAAAATAGATTTCACAGTTCCTAATACACATGCTTCATACCATCGGCTAGGCAATTGCACATAGGCAAATTTTCCATTTATCCAATATAAGCCATCTGGAGCATGCCAATTAAGAGTTACCACATCCGTCCATAACCCACTCAGTCTAGGTATATTTTCAAATGGGTTACTAGGTTGTGTCAGGTTAATTCCAGACTGAAAAGTAACAATAAGCAAAGAAAACACCCTTACATGTAAAATGATTTTTCACACTGATCATTGCATTATATTCTCCTCATATTAGTCCTATGCATAAGAAAATTAGTCCCAAATATTGAACCATTGCATTAAATCAAATATAGAATTGATATCTATATCTTCAGGGATCATGATATCACTATCTCCTAGGACTACTGTGTTCAAGTCAGATTGACCTGATTCAATGTCTCAATTCTCCAGTGTAGGATAGATATATACATAAGAATAGAGTTTCTATGGGGAGCAATCCCTTGCACATTTACATAAGCACAGTGTCCTATTATTCCCCACAGGTGTGTATAAGTTCACAATTACAACAAGAGTAACAATAACATTCAGTGATACAGTTACAATCACGGGACCAACACAATCTGGAGAGTGAAGTTGCACAGCTACTTCTGGGATCTTCAGACGGAATAAGAGAGGCCACCACTCAGGCTGGAAAGTCCAAAAAGTTGCTACTCCTGCAACAAGAAAAATCACAAACAAAACCCATTCATACCACAATGACCACAGCAGTTTTTGGAAAAGTTTATTCTCAGCAGGTCTTCTTCAGGAATCATTTGCCACTCTTTAAGTTCTTCCACTGGTCCTTTTACACGGTCCACCCTTTGTCTTTAGGTTGGACTGCTGTTTCAGTAGTCAGCAGGACTTGGTAGGACCTGTCCCAGGCTTGCCTAAGTTTGTCCTCACATCAGGTTTTATCAGGACCCAATCACCAGGCTGGAACTTATGAACAGCAAAATTGAGAGGTAGGGTTTGAGCTAGGAGTCCTTTGATTCTGAGGTAAGATAAAGAAGAATAGAGGCCAAGTATACAGTTCTTTACAAACATGTCTTTAGTTTCATATTGTGGAATTTCCCCCATTCTGTCCAAACGTGGTAATCCAAACATCATTTGGCAAGGCAAGGCAAGGGTAAAGATTTGGTTCACAGCAGAGATGATTTTGCATTCCATGGAACATGACATTCCCACTGCCTCCATTATTAATTGAAGCACTTTTGCAATAAAATGAGTCTCTTGGTTGCTGTCTATAGCTTCTACTTCTACTATATAGGTATATATAGGTATAGGTATAATATAGGTATTATCTGTTAATTTTGGTGACTACTGCTGAGTGGCTCTCATGGCTGGATAAGCCTCAACCCATCCAGTCAAGTGACCCACTATCACCAATAAATATCTAAGTCTCCCCACTTAAGTTAGTCTAATGAAATCAACTCAAATGCATTGAAATGGTCTCACACTAAAGTAGCCCTACCTTCTCTTTCTACTGCTCACATTTTCTTTAACTAGTACTTCTCACCTAACACTAAACATTCAGTTCTTTCTGCCGCTGCCCTCCTGGCTTCCAAGCTTCAAAGAAATTCAAAGCTTGATTTCACAAGCCTGTGCAAACCAACTTACTTAAATGTCTTCTCTTACCTGCTACCACTTTCTCTTCCCATCTATAAACAAATTAACTAGGAGCACTAGGGCTCCTCCAAAAGTCAACTTTCTGCTTTCCTTCATTAACACTGCCATAGCTGCCACTGCTTGAACACAAACTGGAAATCCTTAACAGGCAGGATCTAACATTTTAGACAAAAATGCCACTGACTCTCTCTTACTACATATTGTAATTTCTAACTCATCTCTGTAACAATTCCTAAAAAGGCAGCAACAAACAAGCAAGCAAACAAACAAACAAACAAACAAACAAACAAACAAACAAACAAACGGATAGGATAGAGCACCTTGTCAAAATTGCATTCCGAGCCAAAAACAGTGAAACTGCAAAGGCAGGTATCAGATATCACCCTTTATCCTGCCTTTTTCAGGCTGGTTCAGCAGAGAACCAGCCCGCAGCCCCCCTTTTTCCTGCTTCTCTCCTCCTTTCATCTCTCAGCATCCTTTCAACAAAACAACCCTCTGCATTTCTCTGTAACCTCAACACACAGGCATTCACAGGTCTCAGGATCACTTTATGAGCTTCGGGACATCTCACACACACACATTCACATTTGTACTGCAATCAGACTTTTTGTATACATCAATTTCACATACAAAAATTTCATTTAATGCTTCCTCCATGCAAACCAAATTATTTCAGGGAGCTTTTCACAAGCCAATGCGCTCCATTTTCTAAATAGCTTTTTGTGTACTGTTGTTAGAGGGTCTCCTGCAGGTTTGGAAATGATTACATACATACACATACACACACATACCATCAAACATTTCCAGACCTGTGGAGGTTGTTTTTTGTTTTTTGTTTTAATTTTATTTCCTTGGGCAACCTATAGCTTATTCTTAAAGCAGTGGGAAAACTCAGAGAGCAGTTTAAATCATAAATATGATTGTGGGCCCTAACTACTTTCCGTTTCCCACAGCTCCAAGCCGAGATGTTTACTTAATTTGCAGGCTGACCAGACATATCACAATCAATTCTACATCTTAGTTCTTTCAGACTTCTCTGGCTCTTTTGAGAATGGTAAATTATCAAGATCTTTATAACATTGCAATATTTCTTTGCCACCCATAGATCTCTCTTTAGACACTAGATTGTTACTATGTGCCTCTGCCCTGGGGGTGTTCTGTGTGTTCTCATTCTAACTTGGACCTCTCAGCAATCGCTGGCCCATTTTAAAGATCAAGATGTATAAGAGGTATACACATCGTTTGCATTTAGCCAGGGCTCTCATGAGCAAGTTTGAACTCCACTTTTCTTTTTACAGACAACTTTTACTGCCACAACATTTTTCATTCATTTTTTTTATACTCTTTTTTTTTTGTTTTGTTTTTTCACAACTTGTTTGTAACGTGTTCCAGTGGGCTAACATAGCCAAATGGAGAACACGGCCCAATTCTTGTTACTAGTTATTTGTTCCAAACAGGCTACCAGCATGGTTGCCCATTTTTCTCAGGGGATTCCTTTCTGTCAGCTCGAAGCCTGACTAGACTCTCTTTCTTCCTGAGGAGATTTCCCACACCTTTCCGTCGGTGCGAAGCCTAACCAAACCCTCTCTTTTTCCCTAAGAGATTTCCCAGACCTCCCCTGTGGGTCCGAAGTTTGGTCAGAGCCCTCTCCTGCACTACAGATTCTTATTCCAACAGTCACACTCCTTTCAAAGCGATCGTCTCTGGCTGATCTCCTCTCGGATAATCAGAAACGCAGATTGGATCTCCGCACATCGCTTCGAGGGCAAACCTCTGAGGAATTTCCCTCGTCTCATTCACACACTCACAAAGCAACACTCCCCTTCCCAAGAGAAAAAAAATATATATACTCACCCAGAAGAGCTCAGTTCCATACCCCCCCCACAGTGCAAGCCTCTTTGTTAGGCGTTCAGGACAGGCAGGATCGGAGCCTGCCAGCAAATGACCAGATCAAAGTCACTGGATAAATTTTTCCAGGAGCGCTCTTGACTTCAGTACTGGTCCAAGCTGGTTTCTTCCGTCTGCCTTTAATGAAGGCCACCAAGCCTCAAAGCGGCTCAGTTTGTGGGAAGCTGAATGCAGCCACCTTGAAGAAACTTTGCCTTCAAGTCCCACTTCGGGCGCCAGAAATGTAAGGTCCCAAAATACACTTGAGTCACCAGAATGCCAAAGAGAGAGACTCAAGACGAGGCTTGCAAAAAGAACAGATTTTATTTATGGCCAAAAACAAAATACTGGGTGGGACTATATCCAGAACATACAGATACAATGCATGCGAGGAGATAGCCACACCTTGGGGAAGGTATGGCGTCCTTTTATACCCTCAGAGACGTCAGCTTAGTACCCAACTCTGGCCTCCCAATCCAGGCCCGTGCATTCCTTATTGCCCTGCAAGGGGGAATAGAAACTTCCCAATTAGTCATCTTGAGCATTTCTTTGTTTACTCAATTGGCCACTTAGGCCCCCTGGCCCTGGAAAGTAGGAGTCTATCCAGATCAACATAAATTAAGACTGAGATAGTACCATGCTCTTAGATGGCACAAGGAAGAAACAGGGAGAAGATTAATATGGGTTCAGGTCAAATGGCAGGGACATATGTCTGACAAATACCAGATACATTACAGGCCTAATAACAGAATAGGTTTGTTACAGGAGATACAAATACAAAGGCATATGTGTATTACAAGAACCTAATGGTTACAGAATCTAGTATACCAGTATATCATATCCTTATTATTGTTTCCCTTCAATTACTTTTGAGGACAACATGGATTAATTACTCAGATAGATTAATGTACATACAATTTATTCTGCAACTGGAATAGTTTGTTACAGTAATAAACCAGTTTCTGGAACTAGAAATGAAAAAAAAAAAAAACCACCCCTAATCATTACCATTTTTACCGTTTATTTCCAACGTTACTTTTAATCAGTCCTAGTTCAAATTTTGCTATAGTGTATCCTGGATACTAATCAGGGTCTCCAGTCTTGTTCTATCATCTCTGCTAAAGAACAGCAATGCTTTATAGCAGAATTGTCTGTTGAGCTATATACAAATAGAACCCCACCTTCAGTACAAATAGAGTTTATGGTGTTCCAGAGTACTTCAAAAATTCTTTCCAGCTTATTGGTGCTTATGAAGCCATTTTCACTGCTTCACAACAAGGCACTGACACAAATTCAATCTTTCATTTTGCATGATGCAAACCTCTACATCTGTTTTTTGAAGCTGAATCAAATCTTGAAGATTGAACCTCCCATAGCATGCATTTGTTGATGCTATTTTTCTTTGCACCTGCAAGCAGAATGGAGAAAAGAGCCTCCAAACATCTGTATGTGCATTTTGCTCATAAATGAGTAATCTCATGGGTCTTGGATTAGGTGATAACATCTGTTAATTAGTGATATTAGGAGGAGCTATAATTGAACAGAATTTACATTTCATCTCAAAATGCTACCACTTCTAATATTAAGATACCGAACACTTGTCTAAATGGTCAACCAGTCATTAAATGCATGTACAAAGAAGTCAATAAATGAGCTGCAGCAGAACCGTCCTTTCAGGGAGCAGAATGAAAACTATGATTTTAAAGCATCCCTTTGATGTTATTGAAAGTTAACCCATTACTTTTGTTCTTAGTTGCGCAATAATATATGAATCATACATTTGGTGAATTAGAACATGATCTGCAAAGTTGGTAGAAATACTGACCAAAGATTAGATAATACTGCAATTTAGATCACAATTTCAAAGATCCTACCCTCAGCAAATACATCCCAATTGTCATTATAAAATAACTGTTTTGTGAAATTAGAATAATAACTATAAGCTTATTTTCTCATGCACAAAAGACATTGCTTCAATTGCTGAACCCTAGTGCTATACAGAAAGTCCCTGTCTGTTATCCTCCACACATCAGATAGATGATGCAACTGATGAAGGACCTCTGATGAAGAACTAAGGATGAGTGATAGATGATAGTAGATAGATAGATAGATAGATAGATAGATAGATAGATAGATAGATAGATAGATAATAGACAAATAAACAAAAATATACGGATACAAACATTAGAATGGCCATTTAATTATATATTAAACTGAGCAATGTTTAGAACAAATCAATATTTGTCCACATTCTTTGGTCTCATAAACCCAAAATGATCACATACAATTGGATCAGAATGCACAAGTCTTCCAATAACTTTCACAGATGAAGGTGTGCTTGAATGTGAGTCATCCCAGTCCTGTTCCTAATTTGCATCATGCTGGCTATCCACGTAACAACCCAGACAACCTCTCCCAGAGGGCACCTCTATGAACTAAAAATTACAGCTGCAGTCTGACTCATATAAATCCATTTATTGAGCCCATTAAAAAGACAGAATTACACTATAAACTGAAGATAGATGAGTATTTTAAAGAATAAATATGTATGTATGTGAATTATTATAACATTTTATATAACTCTCAATAAGTTTAGAATAACATCCAATTAGATATGTTGGAAATAGCAGAACAATTTAAAATATTCATATTCTTTTGAAGTTTTACCATTCCTAACAGCTTTTTAATAAAAGTATACACATATATATTTATTTCCCTATCTTTATTTCTTGATAGTGGCCCTTAGATTGTAGAATGCATTGCCCACATTTGTCATACTCAGGGCCTTTCAGAGCCTGTTAAAAACATATATTTGAAACTGGCTTTTTAACCATTTAACCATCTAATACAGGGCTGTGAAAATCGTGGGCCATGGGCCGGCTGCGTCATGCACTGGCCATGCCAATGTCCAGTTTAGCGAAGGGGGAAAAAGTCCCGATACGTCACATGATGCTGCCATGATGGTGCAACTTTGACATCTAATACCTAAAGAGGATGAAGATCATCATCTGTTTATGTTGGACTTGTATTGAGACTACATCTTGCAACTCTTGTGAACTATGTTGACTTGTGTTCCTGTGCTGGCATAAAACAGTTGTTAAATAAATAAATTAACAAACAATATTTAAGAGAAAGAACCGATAAACTATGAAAGGAATATTTGTGGTGTTTTAGAGCTGCACATCAACTTGCTGTTTTTAGTATGCCTGCCCAATTCTGGAAAAGCCAGTATTATGATGCCAAAGCAGAGAATGCATTCAGGCTGATCATAGCCTTCAATAGTGAAGAAGAACAGCTATTTAAAAATGCTTTTAGAATTCTTCCATATTTATAATGAGTATCATGGATACCTTTAAGCCCTTAAAATGTAGGATACATTAGCAAATTAGTGAGTTGTCCCCCAATCCAGATGTCTCAAAGCTTCAAGCCACTGACACCCAACAGAGTCCTTAGGAAGTTAATAAATGGAATCTAGACCAATTTTCCAGCTTCAGATTAGTAGCTTGCAAGAAGACTCTTAAAATTATAATCACCAATAACATATGGATATTGGTCCATTTCTTTCTATTTCTTTTTCTACCAAAAAGCAATCATATGAAGAAAGAGGCTGCAAGCGGCCATTAGCATTTCTTTTCAGTTCCTTGAGCTCTCATGGTTGGTGGAGCCAAAACATTGGGTATTTTTGTTCTTTTCAGTGGGGATTAAAAGGCAAAATGGATATCTTCAGCCTTGCAAAGCCCCAAGGAAATTCCTGAATCCTGTTCCCACTCACTTTTAGAGTACAATCTTTAATATGAAGGATAACACCAGCTGTAGCTCACAGTCATAGAATTCTTACTGGAGTACTATATCCTTCTCCACTTTGGAGCCCTTTGTGTATTGGATTACAGAATCCATTATCAGGCACCAGTCTCATTTTGCAAGGAGATTATGAAAGCATTTATCAAATACATCTGGAAAATAGCAGGTTGGAAAAGTCTGATCTACACCTGGCTGGTGATTATATAGATTTCAACATGGGATACAGTAATGACAGACAAATTGATTATAGGTTATGAAAACTGTAGAAAATTAATTAAAAAAATAATGTTTTGCTATAAAGGAATTTAATTCAAATGCTATTAGCTTCCCTTGGCTTTTAAAGAAATGGAAAGGGGTGGGGGGTTTTTTGGTTTTTTTTTTTTTTGCTTCTTTCTTACTATATACACACATTTCTTATTGGGCTTGTTAATAATCATTCTTCTAAACTGAAAGTGGGACAACACATTTTAGAGTCACTATACAGTTGCACAGGGCACAGAAGAACAGAAGTTCAATGACATGTTGCAACAACTTTAGTTTTGGCATTACACAAGTGTTCACTGAAGCATCTGGTAAATTGACCTATGCCAAAAGGCCTTAATTTAGCTTTTGTTCCTTCCCCCTGCCCCCAAAAAATCCTGTCTCATTTGATTACAAAGTGACCCAACTGGTGAAAGCAAATCTGTACATTTATCATTCTGCCAAAGATACTAGGAAGGTGGGTTTAACCAAAATATGATTTCTGAGATGTTGATTAGATCCAGCACATTAGCATATGAAAACGCATATTGTTCAAAATGGGCCAACAACATTCAGTCTAACTAAAGGCATAGGTTTTTACATAGCCTCTGAATTCTATACCTTCTTTAATAATTTGTCCTATAAAATGAAAGGAAGAAGGGAAGGAAGGAAGGAAGGAAGGAAGGAAGGAAGGAAGGAAGGAAGGAAGGAAGGAAGGAAGGAAGGATGGTTCTGTGTATAGGAAGCTTAGATTATCTCTTTTCTGCTACCTCATATACTCTCTGGAATACATTTGGAATGTATCTTAAACCCTAACATTTTCTTGAAGAAGGTTATAGGCTAGGCAGGTTGCATTATATTAGGAAACAATCTATGCTGATTGTATTCATATTAATTGCAATTCTCTCTGTGTGATTTCCTTTTCTTGGTTTTCCCATATTCTTTCCACACACACACACATACACAATTAAACTATTTTACAGCAATATCTAAAATCTACCTTCCTTACCTTCAAAAGGGAAATTCACATTAAAAGTGTCTGCATATATCAGATTGCATAGTTACACAGCTACTTCTGTGTTTCAGGAGGTTTCTAGAGCTGACGGAAGGGAGAAGTAAAAGAGCTAAGAGCTCCTCACCAAGGCAAACTAGGGTAAGTCAGCAGGGTCAGCCTGACTGATTGAAGTATATTATAATTAACATTTACTGAAGAACCATTGAAAGAGAGGGTCTGCCAGTGCAGCTTTAAATTAACCCGCTCTCCGTTTGTAAGACATGTCCAAATCACAAAGTAATTGGTACCTAACCAACCACAAATGATTATGTCTCTGCAGATCTGAAGGAGATTGTTCATGAATTATTTATGTGGGTAGGGGTATTGTGAACAGTTGTGGAAGGCTATAAGCAGGATTTAAGTTGAGACAAACATCTTAATTCTGTTAGTACCACATTTATCTTCGTGCAGAGTTATTCAGAAAATTATCTGAAACAGCAGAAGAAAGCAGCAGCAGATGCTCTCCAAGTCCTGATGAAAATACCCCAGATAGCACTGATTTCTGAGTGAGGCTTCTGAAATCTAATCTCAGCCCCAGCAAGAAATGATAGAACCCAAAAAGATGTCTCCTTCACATGGCTACTGACATATTTTGCACAAGAGGATTTTATGCAGGATGTCCGGCTGACGGCGCAGCAAGATCAGACATGGAGAGCGGGTCTCCATGTACCAAGTTCTCCCCGTTGGGTGGGCTCTGAAAGGACCCAAAGCCACCTTGGAGGGGCAGTGAAGCAAAGAGGGGTGCCCTGTGAAGTCTTGAAGAGTCACAGCTATCCTGTTTGACCCGGGGCTTACTTTCCCTCTTAGGCACAATGAGGAGAAGAGAAAGCCAAGATGGCTGCTATGAAGCAGAGACAGCCGATGACCACCTAAGCTTTGAGTTGGAGTGGATTTTGGTGAACAGTGTGGAACTGGGTGAGAGGATTTTTTTTTTTTACCCAAAAGTTAACCCCAAAAGAGAAATAGGATTTACTCAGAACTATTGAAAGCGGTGATCAGACACTTTGAGAATATTACCAGACAGGAAGAAAAAGATTAAAGAGAGGAAGAAAAAACTTTTTTTCCCTTTAAAAATGCAGGAAATTGGACTTTCAAATTGGGAAGACATGACATTGGGAAGGCAATTTAAAATATTGGAATTATGGTTTTAAAAAATTAACACTGGTTAATTGAATTATAATTGAATTGCAATTTAAAATAATTAAAATCAGATTCTTAGTAATAGTGAAAATTAACCTAAGAGCACCACCTGATGATGAAAGGAAAATATACAAGCCTGGGAATACCCATTTAAAAGACTGTGAAAATATTTATTGGACTATATACATCTACCCTATGACCAATGGAGATTTAAATGTGAGAACAAGGAAGACATTTAATTAAAGTGATCCCTGAATGTTAAGCTATCTGACTGAATCTAGAAAGGTGTCTCAAAGAGGCTTGGATAACTCCCTGGACTATATAAATGGACCTGACTGACTATTTATGGAACATAAAGAACTGTGATCAGCGGAGATTTTGAAGAATAACCTCAGGTTGGAATAAATGGTTCTTGGGCTATTGACTAAAAGTGGAATTTATTAGAACAAGATAAGATGCAACAGAAGGAGTAAACGAGCAGAACTTTGATCGAAATGGATTTGATGTTTCAAAGCATAAAGGATATTATACAGAAAGAGCATAAGGTGATGATGGAATTAATGGATAGCATTGATCAAAAATTGGAAAACACCATACAAAGGACAAGAAGTAATGAACAAGATGCCCAGGAAAAGAAGGAGCTACCAGAAGGAATAGAGGGGAAAAACAGAATCAATGGAAAGAAGATAATGAGAAGTCACTAATATAATTAATAATGTTTGATGAATCAAATCAGGGGGAAAATATTTTAAGAGATCTGAAAAGAAAACGGGAGGAACAGGAAGATACTTTGGGAAGGGAGGCAGGGGTTAGGGCTGATAACTTTAAAGCTAGACAGTGGAAAAGGGTAGAGATGGGAGAAACACTTAGATTGACTAGGCAGAATGTAGATACAGACAGATAAAGATCTAAGAGAACAATATGGAAGGCAAGTTTAAAAAAAGAATAAGAATTAAAGTAATGATGCGGACAAGAGATGATGGATAGAAGGCGGATAGGAAAAAGAAGGGAAAGAGAAAGAAAAGAAATCCTCTTTTATTTTCTTTTTCGTTCCTTTTTTTTATAATGGTGGCATAAGGAGAAATTAGAATAGGCAAGCTTAAACAATATTGTGATTGGTAAATGCAGAACAATTAAATAATGAAAAGAACATATTTTAATATAAACATGTGTATTAATAATTGAACCATAAAGACTGGATGAAAGCAAGAATATGAATAAGAGTTATTTTGTATGTTTAAATAATATTGTGATTGGCATTAGAATAATGTATTGAAATATTGAATAATGAAATAATGAAGGATAAATAATGACTAGTAAAATGATGAAACATATTTTAATACTGGTATAAATGGTGTATTAATAGTGGAATCATATAGATTGGATGAATGTAAAGAATATGAATAAAATTAATTTGTATGTTTAAATAATATTGTGATTTGTATTAGAATTGCATATTTAAATTTTGAATATTGAAATAATGAAGGATAGTATTGTAATACAAATGGAACATCTTTTAATATAACAATCATATTAATATGTTAGAATAAAGACAGAAATAAGAGAAAGGTGAGTATTAGTATACACATTTTTATAAGATAAGTGTAATGATAAGAGAGAGGTTTAGAAATTGAACAGCAGTAGTATTATGTATGTTTAAACAATATGAAATAATGAAATATAATTAGATATAAATGTGTATTACTATTAGAAATATATAAGCTGGATGAATGTGATAACTATGATTAATAATATTTTATTTGTACTGAAATGTATGGCACCCAGGTGTCACACTGTTCACGCATTGATATGTATATGTATTATAAAATAAAAAACTTGAAAAAAAGAGGATTTTATGCAGTCTGATCTAAATTTTAATAACAATAGTAAAAATATTTCACAGCTATGAGATCTTCAGATTTTAATAACCCAAGCAGCAATGTAGAGGTGATTCAACTATGGGTCCTATATTTTGATACAAGATACTCAGAGCAGTCCAGAGACAAAGTTGGAACTCTCCCACAAGAGCTTTTTCAAGAACAAAATTTGGTCCACTTCCTGAGCTTTTAAAAAATATTATTGCTATCATTAAAAAATCCATTCAAGAAATAAGATGGAATCCATTGTATCAGTTCTATGTTACGCTTAAATATCTGGTGCATTTAAACACATGGTAGATGGTTGGGAAATCTCCAATTTTTACCAAACCTTCTTTCTGGGCTTTCAAAGCCTTGCATTGGGTTGAAAGAAGGAATCTAATGTAAGATTTCCCCTTTGGAGTCTGAACACATTTTCTGACTGTGGAATGAACATCCAGCATAATCCAGAATCCCAGAAATATCAAAGTGGAGGCTGTAAATTGCTCTGCAACTTAAATGTTTCAAAATCACTGTTTTACCACAGCCATTTTCTCCAACCTGAAGATTATGGACCATAATGCAAGTGATTTCAAAACTATTTATGCACTTAGAATAGCATTTGCAATTAGTAATGGATTTTATCTCAAGGTTACCCTTGGGAGAAACTGAAGTGGCAGTTACCACTTTACTATTTGTACTTAGGCTCCTACCTGTATACAAAGAGATGTTTGTCCCATCAAGAGGCAAATGCATACCTGCATAAAATTGGGCGCATCTCTTATTAACCTCAGATCATCAGCTCACAAATTCTATTTATTTTATTTACTTAATCTATATCTTTCCTTCCTCTCTAACACATTTTGAGGTGGTTTACAGTCATAAAATAGCACACATTAAAATGTCAAAGCAACAAAATAAACATAACAGAAGATGAAAACAATCTAGTGTTTGTAAAAAGACACTAAAAGAGCAGAGAAAATTCAGCATCAAATAGTAAAACAAACAAAATTTCAAAAGCTTCAACCAATGAAAGAATATAATTAAAAAGTATGGATAAAGTAAACCAATTATACTTTGCCCCAATTTAAGGGAAGGTGTTGGGAATATGGACCTATGGAGGGCATTGTAACAAGGCAATACAATGATTAAAGGTACACTTGTCATTCAGTTACTACTAGCTAAATTTCAGTAGAAGAGGTATCTGCAAAAAAAGACTTTTGCATGTTAACTTGCAACTTGGTCCTGTTTATTATATGTGGGGTAACTAGTCAAATAATTTAGAGCAGGGGTGTCAAACTCTATTTCATCAGGGTTATGTTTGACCTTGGGGGGCTGGGGTGGGTGTGGCCAGAGTGGGCATGGCCAGCTCGACATCACTTGAGTTCGGGGGCACCTGTGGTGGCCCAAGCGCTCAGCCAGAGAAAATGGGCTCCCGAGCTCCGTTTTCAGCTGCGACACCTCTTGCAATTGTCTGCCTGCGAAAATGGAGCTTGCAGCCCTTCTGATCCTGTTTTTGCTGGCAGAGGCACTATGGGCCAATCCTTTGCTGTTTCCAGGGCAGCTCTGCGGGCCATATCTAAGCACCTGGTCTTGAGTTTGATACCCCTGATTTAGAGGCATACATGCAAGTAGGAAACAATATTTTGAATTTTGTCTAGTTATAGTTGCTGTTTTAGTTCTGGTTAGCATTGTTTCACAAAAACTAGATTAGCCAGCTGTTTTGCTGAAGGAGTTGAGAAAAAGAGTCTTCAATAGTAGTCATATCAACCTTAGCCAATGTGGGTTCACCAAGTTGAAGTACTCTAGGCTAGATTTTGTGGTTTGCCAGGCATGGACATAGTTGATTGTGATATTTTAGGAATGAAGTTCTAACTCGCTGAAGATACAAGCATTATGTCCAGTGGATACAGGTATAACAGCTGCATCTTTTTCTTACTTCGACCACAATACTTTTCAAGTGAGTGATTTACATTCTAAACCTCCCACTTCCCCAGAGCAGCTTGCTATTCAGCACTCTATGGAGTAGCATACAACCAAATAGGTTAGCATACGGCTTTCTGACTCAACAGCCCTGTTCTTTTTGCAGCTATTGTCAGGATGTTGCTACTTCCGTCTTGACAGTGAAAGTGCAGCTTTTGGCAAGTCCTTGTTATTTCAGCTAAGGCTAATCAGCCATCCCACTGTCACTAAATGCTTCATTATGTGCAATTAATAGACTGAATGGGAAGAGCTATGAAGTTGCATTACTTATAAATTCATTTCTAGACAGCTGGGTTATTTCTAAAGTAGGGATATGGTCTCTGGACTGTAAAAATCTGGATTACCACTAAATGGCAACAAAGAGCACCAAGCTGCCCAAATTTGTGCAATCTAGATATGGTATCACATTTTAGTGCCTTTTTTAATTGGCCAGAAGTAGATGAAAGAAACAGAAAAGTCAGAATTTTATGAAAATATAGACTTCAAAGAGCTCTAAGTAGGGTGATGCATGGAATTCTTTCTGCCTGCTTACGGACCCAGTTCATTGTAAATTTAGTCTACCATTAACTTCTACATATATTTGCCTAGTGGTTTTACAGGAACACTTGCCTTCAATTATTAAATGACTAGTCCACATCCATGATACAAAATCTGCAAGCTGAATTCTAGTTTTTCCTGACCAAAGATTTTCTATCTGAGGTCTTTATGCTTATATTTTTACTATGGTTCTGTTTCTCATCTCTTTAACAACCAAAATGTTCATTCCTTGGCATGTGAATGTCAGTCTTCTACAGCTTGCATAGGGATTTGGCGTGAGATCTTTGCACAAATATGATGGAAAGTTGCCACTGTTTCCAATAAATAAAAATAATGCAAGGATAGCTATCTTTCCCCAAGAGTAATTATCTTACCCCTAAAAGGAGAAAAATATATCCTCCTAAATCCACAATTGGGCAATATTTCTGTTAGGGCAACTGAAATATCACAAAACAGCGAAGAAGCTTTCATTTTCGGCAAACTCTTCATCATGCTAGAAGAGAGAAAAACACTTGGCCCTCTAGATGTTACTATATTACCTCTTCCAGCATTCATTAGTGATGAATGCAGGCAGTGAATGTTAGCAACATTTTGACAGTTGCAAGCTTCTTGTTGCTGGACAGAAGATAACAAACTGGAAAGAATGAGTTCTACTAGTATAGGTGCTTGCTTTCTACCTTAAATCAATGGTAAGGAGGCTGGTAGCATTCAACTGTTTTAGATTGCTACTTCCTCAGTCCCTTTCCATTTACAATAATGCTCAAAGTTGTTGGTGCAGACCTCTTAGGAATGGGTGAGAGGTCAACAGTAGACAGTCTAAGATTAACGTTTTGGGGGTTTGGGGATGAAAGCACAGAGTCAGGTAGTTCATTCCAGGCATTTACCACTCTGTTGCTGAAGTTGTAGTTTCTGCAATCGAGTTTGGAGCGGTTCACTTTAAGTTTGTATCTATTGTGTGCTCATGTGTTGTTGTGGTTGAAGCTGAAGTAGTCATTGATAGGTAGGACATTGTAGTAGATAATTTTATGAGCTACGCTTAGGTCATATCAAAGGCGACATAGTTCTAAATTGTCTAAGACCAGAATTTCAAGGTATTTTGTTGCAAGAAGAGGAATGGAGGACTCTTCTTGTGAAATATTTCTGGACAATTTATTAATGTCCGATATGCAGTGCGGGTTCCAGACAGATGAGCTGTATTCCAAAATTGGTCTAGCAAATGCTCTGGTTAGTAGTGTGATATTACTGGAGAAGAAACTACGCAAGATTATGTTTACAACTCTTAATGCCTTTTTGGCGATGTTGTTACAGTGGGCTTTGGCACTTAGATCATTAGATATGAGTACTCCAAGGTCCTTGACAGAGTGAGGGTCGTCTACAAAGTCGTGTCCACTCAGCTTGTATTTTGTGCTCTGATTCTTTTTGTCAATGTGTTTTCTCCACTCTCTGTCAGAAAATAATAGGAGGGTGGTGTTAGTTGTTTTTCTGCTGTTTTGCTACTTAGGCCTGTCACTAAATGGGAAATGCTATAGAGTTAAAACACACAGAGGTAGCTGATAGTCCTATTACAGTACTGCACACATCACATATACTGGTTGGTCAGTGCTACTGCATCAGCTCTTTAGGGAGTCAGCAGTAGAATGGCAGCAGATCAGTCTGTCCAGGGACTGGAGTGAAATGATTGAGCCCACATCAGTTTAAAATACCCTCCAAGTGCTGTTCTGATATCACCCACTACTCAAGGCTGCCTCAATGCCTCACTCATGGGCTGAAAATGAGATAAAAGCAACACCATGAGAACACAATGGGAAAAATATATTTCCAGATTATGTTTGCACCATCTTTAGTGGTGGGGAAATGAGAAAAAGTCTTTGTAGCTAAATACCAAAAAAGCATTATGTTCTAATAAGCAGTGTGCAATATTTCTTTATTACAACAAAGGAAATAGATTTTTTAAAAAAAATTATTTTATTTATTTCATCAAGCATGTAATAGGTAACAGATATAAGTATAAACATAATTATGAATACCTGAAATGGATACATATAAAAGGGAACATTAGGACAGGGATGGCAGGCACGCTGGTGCGCTTATGCACGCCCCTTGGGGACCTCTTAGGAATGGGGTGAGGTTGACAGTAGACAGTCTAAGGTTAAGGTTTTGGGGGTTAGGGGAAGAAACCACAGTCAGGTATTGCATTCCAGGCATTAATGACTCGGTTACTATTTTCTGCAATCAAGTTTAGCATGGTTTACTACAAGTTTGCATCTAATGTGTGCTCGTGTATTGTTGTGGTTGAAGCTGAAGTAGCCATTGATAGGTAGGACATTGTAGCAGATAATTTTATGTGCTACGCTTAGGTCTGACTGAAGACAGCGAAGTTCTAAATTGTCTAATCCCAAAATTTGAAGTCTGGTGGCATAAAGTATTCCGTTGCTAGCAGACAAGTGGAGGACTCTTTTCATGAAATATCTCTGGACTCATTTGATTGTATTAATGTCCGATATGCAGTGCGTGTTCCAGACAGATGAGTTGTATTCAAGAATTTGTCTAGCAAAAGTTTTGTATGCCCTGGTTTGCAGTTCAATATTATCGGAGAGGAAGCTATGCAAGATTAGGTTAACAACTTGTAATGCTTTTTTGGCAATGTTGTTACATTGTTACATTGCAATGACCTCTGGCACTTAGGTCATTTGAGATGCGTACTCCAAGGTCCTTAACAGAGTGAGGGTCATATCCGCCCAGCTTGTATTTAGTGTTTTGATTTTTTTTGCCAATATGTAAGACAGTTTTTTTCTGAAGCCAAACTGCTTTTTAGAGAGTAGATTGTTTGTTTCTAAGAAGAGGGTAATGGATTGGTTTATGACTGATTCCATGACTTTGCATGTGACGCAACATAATTAGATTGGTCTGTAATTTTCAACTAGGCTGGGGTCACCCTTTTTGAAAATAGGTATGACTCTGGCTAGTGACCATAAACTAGGCAAGGAGCTGGATTTGAAAGATATTTCATAGATTATGCTTGAATCTCTTAGCATAATCTATGGTGGTTGAGAACTTTTTAAAGAAGTAGGCGCATAATCCATCAGGGTCAATAGATAGAGATGGTTTTAGGTTGCATAATGCCTTTATAACGGCATCGTCTGTGAAATCGACATGTATTAGATTGTTGTGATTAGTTGTGGTACAATTGGGAAATGTGGGGTATGCTCCATAATATATATATAATGATATATAAACACACTCTGAAACTTATCCCTTATTCAGATCCCAGAAAGATCCAACAGTTTTGCAAAGTGGTCTCATTTTCATTTACTTAATTGGTAATCAAGACATATTTTTGCATCATTACCAAGGAGAATCCGATGCACCTTAGAGACAAGCATAGTTATTATAACATAAATTGTCAGCTCACTTTATTAAATGCCTAGATTGTATACCCCATAATAGGTGCATCTTCAGTGTAGATTTCCATATTTTTCACCATCCGGGTCTATGTGATAAAGCTAACTTTAATCCAATGCTGATGAATCTAAAAGATTAAATTTAATTCTAATGAAGAGGAACTCATTCACATCTGATTCTGCAAACCACACAGTTTAACTTTGAGCTCTCCTCTATGATGGTTCATGACTGAATGCAATGTACATGAAATCTGTCAAAATAAATCTGCTCGCTGTTTTATTTAGAATTTAGGCTATTTTAAACAAAGATTGAATGTGGTAAGAATATTGGATAAGAAGAATGCAACTAAGCAGGGATTTTGTGTAAATTAAGCATAAGACAAAGTTTGGTACCCTGAGAAAGAAGCGGGGTTGATAAGGCTCGACAAAGGGTCATAGGAACTGTTGGCTTTTTATACATTGAAGGGCTCTTTCACATGTTTTTTTCCAAAAAGGGATTGTGACTTGGAGATTTGGAATGCTCTAACTCTGACTCCTCAAAGCTTTTAAGCACCTGAAGAGCTTTAATAGCTTTAATAGAATAATTTCATTGTGATTATTAATTTATTTGAACTTAAACATATATCTAAAAGATTTTGCAAGATGAAAACTAAAGTATCGAATCCAAAGTTACATACAATATCACAGTTATCATGTATCAAGTACTGCTTTGCATGAAAAGAATATTCTGTCACTTTCTGCAGGCTTTTTGCCCTTCATGATGGGCAAAAGTAAGTGAACATAGGAAGAAAAACAAAATCCTTGATATATCTGACCATGAGCCATTAGTTTGGGGTTTTTTCTGCAAAAGACAACTAGGCAGGAGTAGCACATAGATACAATATTGTCTTGTGTTCATTTATCATCATCTGGCATGTTTAGGCATATTATTTCCAATAGTGTACTGCAGAGTTTTTTTAAATTGGGAGTTCATATGTACCAATAGAAATATAATAAAGCATTTATAATAAAAAATAACCACACCACAAAAAAGAGGCCAGTATGAGAACATCAACAATTCTCTCTGAAGTACTCAGTGTTAACAGCTTAGGAAAGACATAAGAGTGCGGCAGATCAGATTTCTAGGAAAAAGCACATTTTCAAAAAGGTAGTCAGACTCATAGAATAGATGTGCCTACTAGCCTCTACTTCCTTACCTCATGGAAGAGAAGGATCACAAGCAGAATGTTTGAGTTAGGCAGTTCTAAATTGGGTAGAGGTGGCATTCTTGCATGTATACCTGTGCCAAGCCACACAGAACTCTAAAGGTCAACACACACATTTTGAATTATGCTCAGATGTTAACAGAAGCCATGTAAGTCCTGAAAAACATACTAATGTCTTCATTTTTGTCAAAACCTTCCATCCGGACCACTATCTGGGACCTTTGTTCAACAAGCCAACATATTGCCCCACAGTCTGTAAAAGAAAATGGGCCACCCTAAACTGGTTGCAAGGTCAGCCAACCTAATAAAGGAGGAAAAGTGACAATGTTTTGCCTCATTGATCACCATGGTGTATGCCCTAATACATTGAAGCAATGTATTTGGTTTAAGTAGCCCAAGAAATCTTCCCATCCATCACAAAGGGTAATAGTTCTGTAAGAAATAAAAATGATGCAGATAGGCAAGACCATTGATTCTGGCCTGGTCAGCTTGGGTGATGGGCAGCACCTGCTTAGTCGTTCCAGTCAGTGTGTTGAATATAAAGGCAGCAAAGAAGAATCCCAAACTGGAACTGAGTCCCAGAACTAAGTTGTAACAGTGAAATGCGATCTAGCATTGGATGCCCAAGCCTGACTTACACATGCCCAGCTGGATCACTGCCAAGTTCCGTTGCCAGATAGCAAGAGCCTTGTCTAATAGTTTTACTTGTGGGAAGATGGTCATGCAAATTCATTTACTATTTTAAGGAGTTACAGCATGACAGAATTTGAGAAGCTTGTACTGAAGGGACAAGGATTAGGCTTTTGAGGGTGTTTGTCTAAAGATCTTCCAAAACTGGCAGAGATTTTGAATACAGTCTAGGAATGCCTCTCAAGAGTATTCAAGATTTCCTCTGTAAGGAGATCAATGTGAAACATTACTGAATATTTTTCTGAACAGAAATTGAAAGTCAACAGCTAAAGGAGAATTTGAACCCCAGAAGTGCAGATTTCTGAAGTGACATTTTGCCTGACTGGGATTCAACAGGGTTCTAAGTTTCCCAGAACTAAGTTCTAAGTTACAGTACCATTATAATTATGCTCAATGCTTGCCTCTATCCACTTAGGCAGATGCAAATGTAGAGCTGTTTTCCAAGAGGGAACAATATTAAATCAGATTGTAGATGGGACAGGATCTGTAACATTTAACGATTAGTGAGTTTTCAACATGTCTTCTGATTGCTAATTGTTGTTCAAGGAGGTGCCCTACTAGTTCTCTGCCTATCTGACCTACATAGTAGCTGTAACAGTCCTTACGCTTTATGTTGTAGATAACTCCTGATTTTCCTTCCAGGGATATTAGGGCTTTTGGTTTAATTAAGATTTTTGGAGGACTTTAGTTGGTTTGTGTAGTACAGTGATACAGTGATGTAGTACAGTGGGTTTTAATAGTCTGCTGGTATTTCTGAAATGTTTATATATGTGGCAGTCTTATCTTTTTGTAGCTTGTGAAAAAGCATAACTAAATGGATACCCATACAACTTTATCAAAGTGCCTGACAACTCAATCCACTACAGCACAACTAACACAAGCTCCTTCATTGCACAATACATGGACAGATGACCATAGTATCAATTGAGAAATTGTCAGCATCTGATATTGTATATGATAACAGCAGCAAGATTGTTGATAGGTAAATACTGGAAGAATGAAGCTTTGCCCACTATTGAGGAATGGACTTTGAAGATGGCCAGTTTTGCAGAGATGGCGAAGA
Source organism: Pituophis catenifer annectens (assembly GCF_029215685.1). Classification (NCBI taxonomy): domain Eukaryota; kingdom Metazoa; phylum Chordata; class Lepidosauria; order Squamata; family Colubridae; genus Pituophis; species Pituophis catenifer. The sequence goes on from NW_027256884.1 coordinate 91,086,446, forward strand.
TTTCAGCATATTTAAAAGACTGTTCACAAGAGACTTATGAGTGGGAATGGAAAAGGAGGATAGAATATGTTCAGAACAAATATCAAACTAGAAAGTATCAAATAGCTTTTACTTGAAAATAATGTACTAGAAATTTTTTAAAGTAATGAGATAAAGAGAAAAATTATACAGGGGAGGGAGGGGCTCAAGTTTATATATAAGTGTTATATTAGGGATCTTCATGATTATGAGTATATTATAGGGAAGTCTGGGGGGAGGGGAGGGTTAGGGAGGGTTAGGGAGGTTGGGAAGTCTGGGGGAGGGGAGGGTTAGGGAGGGTTAGGGAGGTTGGGAAGTTTGGGGGGGGAGGTGGGGGGGGAAAAAGGGGTGAAAATGTAATTGTAAAACTTTTGCAATTAAAAAAAAAAAAACGAGAAATTGTCAGCATCCTAGACCAAGCTAAGTCCCCAAATGCTAGAGAATTCTTGGAAGCATAGCACTCAGACAAATCAGCTACAAGCAGGCACATAGATATAAACAATATCTACACACCATTCAAAAAAGACAATCAAAAAGCTAAAAAGGAAACAAAAAAGACCAGAATACCTCCTCACCAGCAATCAATACCAGGCATGGGTTCTAAAATTTTTTACTACGGGTTCTGTGGGCATGGCTTATTTTGTGGGCATGGTTTGATGGTCATGTGACAATTATTTAGGATTTAGCAGAGGTACTGGTCTACCAGACTTTTAACTGCTTGCAGAGCTGTACCGGTCTACCCATTTGTTCTTGGAATGTTCCAGTCTACCCATTTGTTCTTGGAGGCATCAGTTTACCCATTTGTTTTTGGAGGCACCGGTCTACCCATTTGTTTTTCAAGCGCACTAGTCTACCACCACACTGCCTTTTAACACTGATCAGCTGTAGGGTGGCCATTTGAAGCCCGATCAGCTGGGACTCAGGAGGCAGCGAATAGATTGGGGGCGGGGCCAAATAAAAGGTAAGAATAACACTGGGGGCCGGCGGGAGGGACCAGCTCCTGAAAAAAGAGAACTGGTTCAGTGACGTCATATCGTCACCGCTACTGGTTTGGCCGAACCGGGCTGAACTGGGCCGAACCGGGAGGAACCCACCACTGATCAATACTGAGATAAACAGGGATTAGCATCTGTATTAATTCCAGATGCACAATCAAACAGTAAACAATACCCCAATCAAGGAACTACCGAGTCAGAAAAATGCTCAAACTGTAAACAGCCAAATCAAGGAATTTTCAAGAAGGAAACACTCCCATCACCTCTAACAGGGCAAGTCACTGTATATAAACAGAGAGCAAACCCCATTCCCTTCTAGCACTGAAAATGTTACCTAATTGGGTAATGAAATGTCTGCAGGAAAACAACCATGCATAGAGAACTCTGAGCTACAAATATTGGTACTCATGAGACGGATTGAAAGTGACCTCTTTCAGCTTCTTTCTTCAGCTGAAGTGATCTTTTATCTTTATTAGAATGGCAATTGAAAATAAAAAAGAAAATTCCAGCAACTTTTTTCCCCGACTTACCCAAAGGGAACATAAGACAAAATCTTTTTCTTCAAAACGAGCACCTTCATAATAGTATTCAGGCTGGAAGCATATTTGGAGCTTTGTTGTCTCTTAGAAACAGAGCTCCTAAAGTAGTGCTTTTAATGTTTAAAATACTCTTTGAAACCCCAAGGCTTTTTTTAAAACCATGTGCAAGTGGCTCCTATTAGTGATTCTTATTTTAAGATGTAGTAGAAAAATCCTTCTTGATTCCCTTTAGATTTGTTGCATCACTTAATTGTGCTGCACTGAACTTTTAGGATAAGAATTATCGGGAAGAAAAAGCAGTAATCTTCTTCTGTCATTGACCTTTTAGGCTTTTTTTTTTCCCTCTTTAGAGTTCAGGAAGGTACTGCTCTACATGTCTTCCAAAATATGGGCTTCAAAATATGTACAAGTCCATATTTTCATAAACACAGACAATTGGCACTAGATTAGTATTGCTCAACAGCTCCCCATCTCTACATATATATGCACACACACTTGGGCAGTACATATTTCAAGGAAGAGATAAGCAACTTGAAGGCACTGGATCAGGAATCTAGGCTGCTTCCTTCTATGTATCTATGTACACTTTGCAATAACCTTTAGCGAAACAAGAAAAAGGAACTGGAAATTGGGATGCGGGGGAAGGAAGCAAACCTAGGCACTAATTGTTACAATGTTAGGATTTTTTAAAAACCAAAGTGTAGTGAAAGCATTCAGATAGCATGATGAATTGGCTGCCAAATAGGAGAAAGATATGGAGGGCCCAAAACATATGTACAAGATTAGCTCCACTTCTCCAACATTGTCAAGTTGCCTCATCTCTGTTATTCTTGCTCTTCCAATCATATATGAGAAAAAAAAAATTAGCTGGAAGAATCTGCTGTAAGAAAATCAAGGCATGCAGGTGAAGTAATCTCCAGGTCATAGGAGATTACTCAGGAACATAATTTCCAGGTCCTTTCCTTCCAACCAATGTCACTTCTGGTGTCAGAGCTGGTATGAGAAAGTATCTAGAAAATAAGACTGTAGATCTGGATGTGGGTGGAAAACTCGAAACCATCAACTGCATCCTTTTTGCTCTTAAAGCCAAGCTTGTACCCTTCCCACATACACAAACACAAAATGTGTTTAGAATGTATTTAAAAGAAATGCATACTGTACTCTAAAATTAATTCAGATAGCAAGTATTTCCCCAGCAGGATTAAATTTAGGTCACCGTGTCCCTAAAGGGCATGGCTTTTGATTCACCAGATTGTATTCCTTTGCTTTTTTCCTCAATGCATTTAAAACTGCAGAAATACAGCTACCATTTTAAAAGCCACACATTGTTTTCTTTCTTTCCAGTAAATAGTTAACAAACTTAATAGGAACATTCTCTTCCCAAAATGGAAACTTGCTACTGTGCATCATCAACATTGGAGGTATTTTTATTAGAACACCATGGCAACTCCTGAACATGTTTTGGTAGCTCCTAGAGAGCTGAGTTATTTTTAGCATAAAGTTTGTCCCATAAAATGACAGTGTGATAGGTCTTCCCATATTGCATTGAGTCTGAATTCACAAACTGGCCATCTTCATTAACAAAACCAGTCAAGTATGATTCAGATAGGAGTCTTTTGTACCCCAAAGCCCTACATTTGCCAGATGAAAAGAGTTTCTCCAACTTAACTATAGTTTTGAGCTACAATACCAAAACATTCTATATCTATCTATCTATCTATCTATCTATCTATCTATCTATCTATCTATCTATCTATCTATCTATTAATTTGATTTATATACCGCCCTTCTCCGAAGACTCAGGGCGGCTTACAATGTGCTCAGCAATATATTGTGATGCTTATCGCTGTAAAATAATTTGTTGCTAAATAATCAACTTGGTCATATTTCCTTTCAGATCGGAAAATGGCTACTCTTCTCCAAGCCTTTCTCCACTTGTACCAACCAGGAAACAGGCATACACAGACAGCTATTTGGCTGCATTTCATTTCACATTCATGAGTAAGATAGGCTTAAGCACTCTTAGTGGTACTCAGAATAAAGTAGCATTCTCTCATTCCAACATCATTCTAGAGAAGCTACTGTAAGTATGTAATTAAATTAGATATTGGCAGATCTGCACTTTCTGCTTCCCCCTTCACCAATATGGGCAACTCGGTGCTGCGTCTTAACTACAGAAACAGATGATGTGTTCTTCCTCCCACTCACAGACCATTGCAAATGCACTTCACACCTCGGTTTTTTAGCTTCAATTAAAAACTACCCTTTTCCAACCCATGGTTTGGGTGCTTCACAGCAGATGTTTTCTAATGCTTTGTCCCATTGCAATAGCAAGTCTATGACTGAAGTGTGCCCACACCCTCCAACAACTGCTTGCTACCTTGTGCAGCCATATTATGATGAGCTACCAGGTTGCTATGTTTTTCACTGATCAGCAACTGCTTTTAAAACAATTCTCAAGACTGATCAGAAGACAGTCTGCTATGTCAGTGAACAATCCTCAATCTTAAAAGCTCATGTTTCATTCAACCAGTGGTGGGTTGCTACCGGTTCGCACGAGATCGGGCGAATCAGTAGCAGCAGTGGCAGGAGGCTCTGCCCGGACGCTTCTGCGCATATGCAGAAGCGACGCGCGAGCGTGCGCATGAGCAAACCGGTAGCAGATTTGGAACCTGTCCCTGCATTCAACCCTGAAGTTCAAACCCTTTTTGTTTCTGCCTGGATTGAGCAAAGCATGGTCACTTTGGTTTCTCTATGTCCACAGTACTGCAACATTTTCCATTCTTTTATTTTTCTGATATCTTTAAGCTGAAATATAGGAACACTATGAGTACTTTTCTGTGAAGCTGAAATATCAGTTTTCCTTTGCTACAAAGTTTTCATGGGCCTACAGATGAACATAAGAAAATCCAGTCCTATATTGGTTTGATTACTGTAGCTTTGGAACTGCAATGATACCATAAGAGGAGAAAGAAAAAAACAGAAAAGTTCTATGGTAGTGTCACAGAAAATAATTGGGGAAGAGTAGCGGTGGTGGAGGCATCTATGGACAGAAACAATAGAGAAAGCAAAGGTAAGGCATAGGATTACTGAGGACAGAAGAATCCCTAAAAAGAAAAGGGAAGGACTAACTGACTGACTCACATAGAAGCCAGCCAGCTTTCCCTGCATAGATGGAAGATCAAGAAGCAGGGATCATATCCAATCAGACCATTTGGTGGCCATAATATAAGAAGCAGCCCAATCTGTTGACAACCACTGCACTTCTTAAGCCACTGAAGTTGGTTTGAGAAATACTCAGGAGCAGCCTGGAAAAGATGCAGCTTAAGTCTTTAGAGAGAAATTGCCCTTTGTTACTCACTATCTTTGACAAAAGTCAGGCAAGTGACAATTACTAAGCATGGAAACAAGAGAAGCCTGGCAATAAAGAAAGCAAATTGTATACATTTAAAACCATTTGTCAACCTAAGGATGGATGGGTAGCACCATAACTCAGCAGTAGAAATCAAAGCATGGTGAAATCTGGCCGGATCTATCTGACTCGCGTGAACTGGTAGCGCCGGCAGCAGGAGGCTCTGCCCAACCACCGGGATGTCATTATGTCCTGTTTTTGACCCTCTGTGCATGTACAGAAGAGGTGCACACGTGCATAGCATGTGCGCTCACACACGTGCTCCCATTCCCGAACCGGTAATGAAGGTAAGTGGATTTCGCCGCTGAATCAAAGTATTTATTATTCGGTCATGGAACTAAATGAACACATCTTTGATAAACGTCTAGTTTTTAATATTACAACAGTGTCTGTAAGCAATCTCATGAACTGAACCATGTGAAGTAGAATAATGAAATTCGTGTTTTGTTTCTACCTCAAATTCTATCCTATGTCATTCCATTCCATTTATATAATATCACAGCATATGCATATGCATATGCATATGCATATGCATATACATACACACACACACACACACACACACACACACACACACACACCAAACACATAAACATCAGGGGTAGGTTCTACCAACCTTTACTACTGGTTTGCAACGAGGTTGTGCATGCGCGCTTGCTTCGCTCGCGTGCATGCGCACTATTCTGTGCATGTGCAGAAGCATTCTGATGACGTTGGGGTCGGTGGGCAGAAACTCCCACCAATTTTACTACTGATTCTATAGAACTGGTCTGAACCGGGGGCAACCCACCACTGATACACATGTATATATGGATTTCTCAACGTCTTTTGAGGTATTTGTTAAGAGAATGCCATGGTCATTTTCCCTAATGGGTGTTTTCTTTTTATGGGAATTTAATGTAAATGTTAAAAATTGGCAAAAAAGTTATCACAGATAGCGCGCACATGGCTGGGGGATGCTGCAACATCTTATATATAAAGGTGGAATGATTCTCAAGTGCCCAAAATGCAATCGCATAACTGGATGGAAGTGATTTACAGCTGTCATAACTTCAAAAACGGGTTGTAAGTAGCCCTGCGGAGGTCAGTCATAACTTTGAATGGTTGTTAAACAACCAATTATAAGTTGAGGACTACTTGTGGTCCTCTCACATTCATAGATGGAACACATCCGTGTTCTCTTATTTCCTCTAGTGAAGAAAAAGTAGTACAACTAGTCCTCGACTTACGACCACAATTGAGCCCCAAATTTTCGTTGCTACCAAAGACATTGGTTAAGTAGTTTTGCCACATTCTATGATCTTTCTTTGCACAGTTGTTAAATGAATCACTCCATTTGTTAAGTTAGTGACATGGTTGTTAAATGAATTTGGCTTCCCCATTGACTTTGCTCAAAAGATTGCAAAAGGTGATCCCATAAGCTCGGGACACTGCAACCATCATAATTATAAGTCAATTGTCAAGCAGCTGAATTTTTATGACATGACCATGGGGATGCTGCAAAGGTCGTAAGTGTGAAAAATGGTCATTTTTCAGTGTTGTTGTAACCCAACAGTCACTACATGAACTGTTATAAGTTGAGGACTACCTGTATTCAACTATCTGTTCCATCTCAAAGTTTTGTTGTCTATTCCATTCCATTGCAAACTTGGATCAATTGCAATTATTTCCTTATTGCCATGAATTTTCATACTTACATAAAAGGACCGAATTTTATATGCATTCACCCATGTCATATATTCATTGAAGATTTTAAGAGACGAGATCTTTTTATGGAACCAATATTTCACGTCAACTTTTTATAGCGCTTCCTGCAAGTCAAGAGCTGCTGTTGAAAAGATACTACCCACACAATGAGATAAGGCTTACTCATATTACCTTCAAATAAGCACTAAACTTGCCCAAGGAACCTTTTAAAATGGAAACAAGTTTCTAGCGTTAGAGAGGGAGGGTGAAAGTTTTATTGCTGCTCATGCTGAAGTAGATTCTTTTGAATTGAGTTCCATGGGAAGGTTGTATATATTCTCCTTCTGCATGTTCCCATACAAAGATCACATGAGAAAGCCTATCCCCCAATAATGATATAATGATAATGATAAAAATAAATGATAAATGTACAAGTCTTTAAAATATGCGACAGCAGATAAAATCTTTAGAAGACCTCTGCTGGATCAAATAAAAAGTCCACAAAGTCCAACATAATTTCATGTTGTTACCTATCAAATACTCCAGGAAAGTCATGGAACATAAAGGAAATATTCCTCTTCTATTATTATTACTCATGCAGAAGGAATGAGCCGAGGTGGCGCAGTGGTTAGAGTGCAGTACTGCAGCTATTTCAGTTGACTGCTAGTTCAGCAGATCAGCAGATCAAATCTCACTGGCTCAAAGTTGACTCAGTCTTCCATCCTTCCAAGGTGGGTAAAATGAGGACCCAAATTGTTGGGGGCAATATGCTATTTAGTATACTGTCTTTGGTGTAAGCCGCCCAGAGTCTTGGAGAGTGGGCGGCATAGAAATATGACGACTACTACTACTACTACTACTAATAATAATAATAATAATGAAAAAAGTCACTCATAAATCAAAGGACGAGCAGCCAGGCTTTATTAATGAGGGTACATAACCTTGTGTTATATGTCTTTATTTACTCAAAAGTGCATGATCCATGGATTTAAATATTCTTGTCTGATCTCCTCCTGATATTTGCTTGTCTATTCATTTAAAAAAAAAAAAACACCTTAAAATTCAGTTTTGTGAGGGCAGCTACTATTGAGAATCTCTCTACCCTGGCATAAAACAGACTAAATTGGAGCTCTAAACTTTGGATAGTGAAAGAGAAAAAAAAAGAGAGGCAGCTGCATGCTATGTGTTTATGGAAATCTGCAGTTTGAGCCATAATCAGTTCCCTATTCAGGTTAATTTGACCACTACTTTTGATGACCTTGAAAGGAACAAGATTAATTCACAGAAGATGGAATTATCAATGGCTGCTTAGAAATCTTGATAGTTATTTCCTCAGTCAGAAGCATGTAGAAACTGTTGTTAGGCATTTCTTGCTATGACCTAGATAGCTATGATTGGCTACTGAATGGTTCCAAAAATCTAGGCAGGATAGTTTCATTGCCTGATACATCAGTATTCCGTCTCCTTAGATATCAATGCTTTGATTGCTTTCTATAGATTATTTTAAGGAGCAGAGTTTTGATCCTCTGTTCCAAACCTATCATTTTATTTTGTGTCACTCAAATCAGAGTTGAAAAAGAGCAGTCTGTGTGCCCTGCCAGTTACAAAGATAAGTCTTTGCCAGATCCTCATTAAATTGCAAAATACAATTGGTTACATCACTTTTCTTTTAAACTCTTGTGAAATAATGAGCTAAATTTCAAAGATGTACTTTTCTTATCCTATGGGGGAAAAAAACAGAAAACCAGAATGAGAGTTTTTCCAAGTTCTTTGCAGAAACCTATTGTTAAAATAGTCAAAGTGTATACTTGGAAAAATTAGGGCAATGGTTAAATCACCAGTACTATATGTATCAAGCATAATGTTAAAATGTATGTACATATACCATATCTTTCATATCTTTCAGCCATATCAAATTGTTCTTCTCACATTTGAGTAGGTCAGGTTTTACATTCTGCATTATTTTTCTAGTATTTACTTATTCCACTGCCTGATGTGCCCAGTTGCTAGGAAACCTATCCTTTCAACATGTCTTTATTTTTTTTTCTTTTTTGCTATGGCAGCATCTTCTCTTCTGCCTTGGGCAGCTTGTTGCCATGGCAGCAATACACCTTTTTCCCAGTATAGTTCCTGAACATTTTGGTGGAATACTCTATGGCTATTGGATGCTTTCTTCCTTACTGCTTCCCAATTCCATTTCTGAGTCCAACGTTCGGCTTAATCTAAAAATCAGAGAAACGAACCTAAGAGCTGAAAAAAAAAGCATTGAAACACTGAGTCCCTTGGTGCTTCTATAACATCAACTATCTGATCTCAATCCAGATGCACAAACCATTTGACCTAAATCCATTTATGTCTTTCAAATGCAGAATGTCCCTCGTTCTAAAGCTGCAAAATGGCCTTGGCTCAAGGAGCTGACATTTCCACACCATAACATAGCATGTGGTTACAGTATAATGTTCTAACATTGCTAGCAGCAGGCCAAGCCAATAGAACTGCCAACAACTAATGGAAGCCGTAAGTGGGCATTCATGCTCCAGGACCAGTGTATCCAAGCTAGCTTATTACAGTCATTAAATTGGGAAAAGTGCAGGAAGCCAGGAATTGTCTTGGATCTACTCTGTACCCTTATGGCTATACATCTGTTTTGACCCAGTTGATAATCTGCGGGAGAAGAAGGGAGGAGAGACAAGACCGTCGCCTTTTCAAACATGCCCATTCAAACAAAATATAAAGCAGTAGAGCAATTGTAATGGAAAAACTATTCATCTAATTCAGCCATCTAATTCTGTTGCAACATCTCTCTTTCTCTCTCTCTTTCTACATCTACATCTACATCTACATCTACATCTACATCTACATCTACATCTACATCTGCATCCCTAATGCTATATAATAATTATGCAAGCCTCTATTTTGTGAGGAGGCTGCATAGGTGTCATACTTGTAAGTCAAGAACAATAACAACTTCATTAAAAAAACATAAGCTTATATTATCAGCTAACAAAGTATGCTTTCCATTTTATTTTTATTTTTTTGGTGACAGAGATGAGCAATTCCAAGGAAAGTAATCTGAGAAGTGTACTCAGATGGATCAGAGATGGAAATGAACAATGGAGGGGAAGAAACTTAAGGTAAGGATTTGTTCATATAAGGCACAAGTGGTCAATTCATAGCCATAGGCTGCATTTAATACATAAATAAAATAAAAATGTAATGCAATCCAAGTTCCACTTTTAAAAGTAATAGCAAATGAAAAATACTTAAGTCTGCAGATGCTCATTTTACATTTTAAAAATCCACCAAAATTAAAAGCTCCAAATATTGAAAAAGAAGAGGTGATTCCAATTACGCCCCATTTACTAATGTTATAGTGTTTGTTAAGAAAAAAAGAAGGAGAAAAACTCTGGGCCTCACTATGGAAGAATTAATTGAGGTTGGTTAAGATGTTTCATGTCTTCTGATTCTAAGCAAGTCTTTCATGTATGATCCCAAATTAACAACTCCAATTATGCAAGCAGAAATGAACTAAAATGCCGAACTCAAGCATTTTAATTCATTATATCTCAAAGTTGCATTTTAAAAATGCCAAATATGCAGAGATCATTTTAAAAATGAAGTTAAGGTAAAAGGTAAAGATAAAGGTTTCCCTCGCACATATGTGCTAGTTGTTCCTGACACTAGGAGGTAGTGCTCATCTCCATTTCAAAGCCAAAGAGCCAGCGCTGTCCGAAGACATCTCTGTGGTCATGTGGCTGGCATGACTAAACGCCAAAGGCACACAGAATACTATTACCTTCCCACCAAAGGTGGTCCCTATTTTTCCACTTGCATTTTTTATATGTTTTCGAACTACTAGTTTGGCAGAAGCTGGGACAAGTAATGGAAGCTCACCCCTTTATGTGGCACTAGGGATTCGAACCGTTGAACTGCCGACCTTTCAATCGACAAGCTCAGCGTCTTAGCCACCGCATGCCCTAAAGTGAAGTTATAGATGGCTAATAAACTGACCAAGTGATAGTGGTTTTTCTTATGTAAATAACTAAAGAAACTTCGATGAGTCAGATTACATAAAATCAAAAGATATATTAATGTTACCCAAATAAAGCATACAGCCCATTTTCTTCATCAATCATTGCTCTGCTGTATGTAATTCACAATCTTTTCATTTTTTAACATATTCTTGTCTCACAGCAATGATTATAAGATAAATTTCAGTGGCTTTTTTCTAGTAGTCTGTCCATTAATCCACCCCAAAAGTGCTAGTTTAATTTGAGTTTTAGCTTTAAAACTCTTAGTATCAGTATATGTATTTAAGCCCAAAATTTTATTTTATTTTCTTTTTTTTACAAATCCACCAAACATGATAATGATCCTTTAAGATTCCACATAACTAACATAAATTTATCTTTATTTTCTCTAGATAACTTTGGGGGGAGTCATATACCAATAGTACATATACCAACCTCTTTTAGGTTTAAAACATAATGTGAATTTCTTTTTTTTCAATAATGTTTTTCACTGTTAAAGGAATAAGTTATTTCCAAAATTGTTAGCTTATTTAGCATACGGGTAGTCTTACAACTGAAATGAACCTTGGAATTTCCGTCATAAGTCATGATGGTTGTAAGTTGAGGCATCTACATGATTGGAGCTGATTTTATGACATTGTCGTGCTAATTGTTAAGTGAACACCTGGTAGCTAAGTGAATGTGGCAGTTTTCAAGTCATTGCCTTGGTAATTAAGCTAATCAATTTATTCCTGATGGCATTTTTTTTTGCCAGAAATCAGCTGAAAAGGCCAGAAATCAATAATTTAAAAAAAAAATCATAAAAATCATAAAATCATAAATTGCAATCGTCATGTGACCATGGAAAGCTGCAACTGGCCATAAAGACAAAGCAGTTATCATGAAGCCATGGGGGTGTGTTTATCTGTCAGAACTCTGGAAATGGAACATAAGTAGCTTTTCAGGAGGTCCATTGTAACTGAATAATTGCTAAGTGACCAGTTGTTAAACAAGTATACCTGTATATACTTTCACTTGTTTATCCTCCATTTCAAATTTCAGGAAAAGTTTTTATATTTTTGCAATTACACATTCATCATTTGTACATAAGTCAACTTCAGTTTCTAAGTTTTATTACTCAATTCCAAAAGTCACATTACCTGGTTTGACTCTTTCTCTTAGTTGGGCATAAGGAAACAATTGAAAACTAAATCTCTCTGCAGCCATATGGTGTCTGGATTTCAAGTTATATTCTCTATACTCCTGTACTTACAACTCTCTATTGATTAACTGTTTCTCTTTAACCTGCTGTTTCTTTCCTATAAAATGATTCTTGTGCTGAGACTATAAAGGTATATTCAGGCATAATCTGTGTTTATTCCATATTCCCAATATAGCACTTCTAATATAATGATTTTTAAAATTTGCATTAATCTTAACTTTATATACCATATAAAACTATGCGGTCCATACCTTAGTTTGTGTTAGTTGTATTCTTCTAATTCTAAAATTCAACACCCACTCTTTTATCCAAACCAAACTGCTGGTGGCAAAACAGTTTTAAAACAAGCAATCCCAATCGTCCATATTCCTTTGCATCTTCGTGAACTAATATTTAACTCTTGCTTTTTTCTTTGTCATACAAACCTAGATATATCTTTCTGCTACTGCTGAAATGGTTTATTGGTTATCAAAATCTCTTCATTTGAAACAAACAGATAATTCTAGACAGTACATTCATTGCAGAGGTGGGTTTCATCAGATTCTGAGCAGTTCTGGAGAACCTGTAGCGGAAATTTTGAGTAGTTTGGAGAACTGGTAGTAAAAATTCTGACTGGCCTCCCCCCCATCTATTCTCTGCCTCCCAAGTCCCAGCTGATCGGTAAGAAATGGGGATTGTGCAGTAACCTTCCCCTGGATTGGGGAGGGAATGGAGATTTTACAGTATCCTTCCCCTGCCAAACCCACCAAGCCATGCCATGCCACATCCACCAAGCCACACCCACAGAACCGGTAATAAAAATTTTTGAAACCCACCACTGATTCATTATTATAACAGAGATTGTTCTCAACCACGACAGTTGTAGTTTCTACAAATTTAACATGTTCTTCTTAATTTCAATCCATGACTTAACATAATTATCCTGAAATAATAATCATAGTAATACCCAGTCTTAAAACCACCTTCACACACTTTCATTCAGTTTTATAGTTTCATATATTTGTTAACATATTTGTCTTTGATTGTTAATTTTTAAATCAGCTAATGCTGGTTACACAGAGCCTTTGAAAATTATCACTAAATTATCAGCAAACATCCATAATTTTTATTTCCCTTTTAGTCCTCACTTTAAAATTCTCTCATCTTGTCTTAAATTTTTGTTGAATATTTCCAGAGTTAACACAAATAACAATGGTGAGAGGGAGCTTCCTTGTCTTGTCTCTTTTTGTATCTCACAATGTTTTGTTAATTCTCCATTTACAGTTATCTGTGGTTTTTATGAAGTATAAATCAATTTTACCCATTTAATAAAATTCTCATCAAAATCCGTATTTTCCAGAATATTAAACAGGAAAGCCAGATAAAATTTTCAAATGTCTAGATCTAAAAAGATCAATATATCTTATTTTTCATTATGCTGTTCCAGGTATTCCAAAATGTCCAATATATGTTTAATATTATATTTCAAATATCTTTTGGGAAAACCCACAATAAATCTTCATGAATATAGTCCTCTAAAACCATTTTCATCCTACTGGTCACAATCATCATAAATGCAGTATTACATCTATTTAATATATAGTATTAATGATATATTAGTATCTATCAAAAGCTGCACATTTTCTTTCATCAGGAAAGTAAGAAGCATCAAGAGAAATTCCCCAAAACTAGATGCAATCATCTATTTATTATAAATTAACAAAAGACACTTCATCAGCAGCTGCAAGATGTTGTTGTAGTTTATTTTGTTAATTTATAATAAATAGATTAATAGATCCCTTTTTAAAAAATCTTTAAATGAATTAGATCCAAAGCTCTTCAGAAAAGCATCCGTATCTGGCCAGAGATTTATCTAAAAATAAATAGAAAAATAGTCTTCTTGTTGAGAGAAATTGTCCATGCAGGGTTTTTTTTTTCAGTCACTGAGAATAAAAGATTAAATAATCATCAACCATCCCTGGAGTATAGCTGGCTTCATACATCTGGTCTGCTGAATATTGTTCCTGTGTGTACATAATCCTGTTTGGCATTCATAGCTTTAGAAAACATCTGAAAGAACTGGCTCTTCTATGGCTTTGCATATGGGCAAAACTGTACACAGTATTGAATTGGTTAATTATGAACATTGTGATAATCACCAGTCTCAGATAACTTGATTTGAATGCACCAAATTTACTTATAGCTGGTATCAGTTTTGGAATCTTATAGAGAGTGCAGGACTTAATCCAGATATAGAAATATTTATTTGTGCCAGATGTCCTCCTAAATAACTTTTAGAGCTCACAACTATGTAGTCATCAGACTCTTCCTTGTTGAACTTTGAAAAAATTGTAATTACAAGTGAATTAAACACATTTTCAATAAGTTCTGTTACATTCCATCACCATGTAACATATCATGGCTGGCATGAGCAATAGGGACTAGCCTGAAAGCTGGAGTATTATAAATGATTTATTGGTCTAATAAACAGACTGAAATTATCCACCTCCTTCCCTTCCCCCTTGCCCGAAGGACCAATACAGCTACTGTACAAACATTTTCTTCCTCCCATTATGTAATGTTACAGAGAAGAAAAACAAGTATATGAGCCCCATGAGATTCTTGATGGCTGACAAATTCTCTCCCCCCTTCAGTCTGACTATTAAACAACAGCCTCTGAAAGGAAGGCAAAGATGGTTGAGGCAGATTGCAGCAGTAATAGATTGCTGTGGCTTCCATCATCAAAATATTTTGCAGTTGTTCAAATTTCTACGAAGCCCATACTTCCTTAAGCAACCCTAAGGTGCTACCAATTCAATCATCTTCTCCCACTTAGAGTTCTTTGCTTTTCAAACAGGTTTGCCATCTTGCTTCAGATCCAACCACGAACATAACCTTCCTGTAGAAGATTTTTTTTCCCATCCGTTATTTGGTGTGCAGCTGTTCGCGATTTGCTCCTCTATAATTATAGCACTGGCACGTTTTGTGATGCCTCTTATAGGACGGAAAGGATCCACTTGCCAGCCTTATTTAAATGGAACTATGTTCTATGTAAATGTGCTGTGACTGAAGTGTGGAATATTTTCTAATTGTGACATTTGCTTTCAAAATAATACTTTTGATGCAGCCTAATATTTTATAGCACAGGTCCCCAACCACGGTCTGCAGCCTATTGGGAATCGGTCTGCACAAGCTGTGGACAAGCATGTGAAGCTTCAATTGTGCATGTGCAGGATCTAGGTTGCACATGTGAAAACATCCCCTCCCCACTACCACCAGTTCGTGGGGGCCACTGCTGTATAGGAAATTTACAGAGCTATTTAATGAATTTACTCTGGTTTGGTCTCTTCATAAGTGACTTAGATCAGTGGCCCTCAACCTTTGTAGCCTGGCAGGGGGGAAAGGGGGGAACTGGGCTGCATGAGTGGCAGGCTGGTGCACGCACACAAGTACAGTACGTGCAGCCCTTGCACAAGTGGTGGGCTGTCACATACGCACATGAGTGCCCATCATCCCACAGCTCATGCAAGTTGAGCTCTGCACGCACACATGCTCTGTCCAGCCACTCATGCGGACCAATTTCAAAAAGGCTGTGGCTCAGTAGTAGGCTGCAGCCTAGGGTTTGGGGACCCCTGATTTAGATGAATGGTCTCTCATCAAATTTGCAGATAACACAAAGCTGGTGGAAATTTCATCCAAAACCCCTGCTGAAGATGTTACCTAGTTTGGTAAAAAAATGTCTGGAAGCTAAACAGCAAGCTCGGAGAACAGACAGCAAGCTTGGAGAACAGACTCGGAGAACAGACTTGGAGAACAGGTGAAACAATATTCCACCAATATTGCAAGCACTTTGGAAACCTGACCCAAGATTCAGAAGGATCTTGACAGACTTAACCATGGGACCTTATCCAACAAGATGTAATTCAGTTGTGAGAAAGGTAAGGTCCTGTACTTAGGCAGAAAAAAAAACAGATGCGCAGATACTGGATAAGCATTACCTGGCTCAATAGCAGTGCCTATGAGAGGGATCTATGTGTTCTTGTGGACCACTGCTTAAGAGTCAGCAATGTGCTACACCTGTCAAAAAAGCTAACACAGCCCTGGTCTGAAATCAACAAAGGGATATATCAAGATCAAGGGAAATAGTACTGTTCTAGATGGTACTGGAAAGACTTATTTGGAATACTATGTCCAATTCTGGTCACTACAATATAAAAAAATAATGATGCTGAGGCCCTAGAAAGAGTGCAGAAAAGATGACAAGGGATCTAAAATGAAATCCTGTGAAGAGGCACTATTGTAACTAGCTCAGTTTATTTTAACTAAGAGAAGGCTAAGGAGAGTCTTCCAATATTTGAAGATTGCCACAGGGAAGTGGGCATCAATTTATTTTCCATAGCACCTAAGAGAAATGATAAGGATATGATAAGAAGTAACAAGAAGTTGTCAGAGGAAGATCCAACCTGAAAATAATGAGGGATTTCCTGACAGTGAGAACTATTAAGCAGTGGAATAGCTTGCCTCCTGAAAGTTGTGAGTACTCTTTTCAGGAAAAAGATTGGACAACCATTTCTCTGTATGAAATATCTGGCCAACCCCATATTTCTATGATTCTTTCTGTCCTATTTAACTATTATCAATTCAGGATTTTTTTTTCTTTTTTTGCCCTTATATGTACACATATACACACACACACTCATCATCTGTGTAACACTAGTATTTCATATGACTGGTTAAGTAATTAATGTGGTTTTGCTGTTTGATTCAGGAAATGTGTAGCTCAAGTATTCTCAGATAATGGTCATGTAGTTTTTTCAATGATCTCCAATGATATAAAGCATCCCTTCTCTCCCTCTACAATTCTATTGTCAAATTACCTTACTCATTAAAAGGGTTTTGTTTTTTAAAATTACCCTAAATATGAGAAGGACAATGAGAATCCAAGTAAATGAGCTTGCTGTATTATGCCTTCTTTTTTGCATATTAGCTGAAGGGTTTATGTTAGGGTTAGTATGGGTCAAAGGGTAAATAGAATTAGAATGGATCAAAGGGCATATACCACTGAATAAAATTTAAATGTGCACTGTTTTAGGTCAATGACGTCAATACCTTTAATGTCTTTGGATGCCATGAACATTATTGAACAGCAATAGCTTAAGAATAGTAGACATCTGACAGCACACAGAATAAGAAAGTTTTATATTAAAGCAATTATCAGATTTGGTAAACTTAGAAATAGAAATCCTTATATTACATGCAATCTTTGTTTAGTTTTATATTGATATTTAAGCAAAAATGCTTCCCTCTGTCTAAAAAGCAGAATTACTTTATTGCAAGTTCAGAGAAGCTCACCTAATAGTTTTTATGGGAAAATCTTGTGGAAAGATACTAAAGGTTATCTATTAATAACCAGATATTATCTGGTTATCTATTAATAAGTTTGTGCTTAGTATTAACAAAGATTGCATTTGTTTGCCAGCTTTCCTTTAGCAAACATGATGGGATCTTGCAGAAACCTCAATGCTGATAAAGTGACAAAAACATGGATTGTGACATTACAGTTCAAATCCTACCCTTTTATTCTCCTGTCCTGTCATTGAAGGAAAGTAGTTGTTATGGGTTTGTACTGTAACTTTCTAACACATATTCCCTAATTTGATTCTCTCCCTCCCTACCCCTGGCCCACATAGATCCCCGTTCTTGTGGACACCTCCTTGACCTATGGCTGAAATGCAGATTTACTTCATTTTTCTTCATAGAACAGAGTACCTTAATCCTATGGACTAAGGATTCCCCATTCCTTTAGATTAGTAAAGGTCAAAAAAATATAAAAGGTCAGCTTTTTAATGCTAATGGAAGTTATTCCTACTGACCAGTCTAGAATCAATAGAGATTTCTTTCAGTTTCTTTCATCCGTGTTTCCAGCAAACACTGATCCTCATGCATCTTGCCGGCTGAGAGCACATCATGAATACCACACTATATGTAGTACAAGGGGTTCTATCCTTAGAGGCTTCAGGGGACCTTTAGAGAGTAGATCAATAGGCTGGGCAGAATAAGCTTCTAGATTGTACTGTGTACAGTCTCTAAAGGGCTAGAAGGCAGGGAAAAGACACAGACCTCAAGTAGGTCAAAGGTCAGTGCTGTAAAAGCAATGTATTGTAGATAGTTTTAGTTACTTAAGCTCAAGTATTGAGAAAGTTGGACAGTGTGTTGAAAAAAATAAAGAGGCGATTTAATTCTAGGGAGAAAGGCAATGACAAAAACATAGAGAAGATCATAAAGAATTACACCAAGCAACAGCATTTGTTGTAAAACAATGAAGATCAGAATAGCACAGATCTTCTCAATGGCAATGCATTGTTTGTGAAAGCTAGAGACCGAGCAAGAGTAAAATAAAGAAGATAGATGCCTTTGAATTCTAAATGTGGGATAGTTATTAAGAGTACCATGAACCACAAGGCAAACCAATCAATCAGTTCTGAACCAAATAAAGGCTGACTGCTCCCTTGACGCAATGATCAACAAGCAGAAACACATGTAATTTGGGCATGTGATGAGAGTGGATGATGGACTAGAAAAAAAAAGCATTATGCTTGGCAAAATTGAGAGAAGTAGGATAAAGGAATAACAATGGATGGATGATGGGTGGATGGGATCAAGGAGATTACTGTAATTTCCTGAAGCCTAGTATGCTACCAAAGGAGCAATTAACAAGCATATTATCTAGATCCAGCATATGAATATATAAGAAACCAGACCATTCGAATGACCAATCAACAAGAAAACCAATCAGCCGCTCAGAATTTAAATATAGCTCCAAATGAACAACCAATCACACAACCAACTAACCACAGTGGCACACAACACATTTATAAGCTAAAGAGGAATAGGACAAGAAAATCCTGCTGATTTTACCTAGTCTGGTAGCAAAATATTCAGAAACTAAATTGAAATAAGCTTTGAGAGCAACCCACTACAAACATCTAAAACCCAAGCTACAAGTATTTTCTGTTATTTCAAAGTTATATGGGCATAAATCACTTAAACATGCCCGTTATTGGGAGACTTTTGCAATCAGACAATTGTCGACCCGTGAACAACTACACTTCCTCCATGAGTGCCTCTGAAAGAAAACACTGCCAAAAAGCACATTCTACAGACCTCCAATTAACCACCCACAAGCATGAAAACTAGCCTACATAAATGGGTGTAAAATGCTTCAGTTCATGATTACTGAATGATGCACACAATCGTCTGGAGAAATACCAACACATCATCAATAAACAAAAAACCAAGTGGTTCAATACAATCAGACAAGATCTACAAACAAACTGGAAAACACAATCAACATGATATCTGACAAACTCCAGACCAGAAAACATAATGTCCTACGAAAGAAACTAGCCAAGATCATTCCTAAACAGAAAGATGACAATTCAAAGTCATGGATCCAAAATTTGTTCAGTATACCATATCTGAAGATGAAAAAGCTATCGTCATAAAAGACTTAATTTCAACTACAAAAACATGAATTTACAGTAGTTGATTTCCTTGCCAACTTAGAATACATAATGAAAACTAACAAACTTGTCCAAGGAACACAAGAGGACATCAGACAGAGAATCATTCCTAACATCCAACAAAACAGACAAGATAGAACATTTAACCAAAAGGAGAAGAAACAGAAACAGAAAAGATAGATACATCGTCATCCTACTGGCAGACAAAGGCAGACTAACTGTGGTAATGGAAAAAATTGTTCAGATCAAGAAACCTGAGAATTTACTTAATAACACTAACACCTACCAGGTAATCAACAAAGACCGAACAAAACAATCAGAGAATGGAATAAAAAACCTTGATAAAAATAGAAAAAGAAAAACAACTAACTTCAACAGAAATATTTTTTTTATTACCACAAGACTCCATTATATCCAGATTCTATGGACTTCCCAAAATACACACAAATGAATTCCTCTCTGCCCCACAGTGGTGCTACCCAGAGTACCAACTTACAAACTAGTGAAAACTTTAAGAAAAAAACTTCACCATCTTGTCAACAATTCAGCTTATTCTATAAAGTCACCTGAACAATTCCTTCAATTAATTAAACATTTCAAAATAAACAAAGAAGAAATAATGGCCCCATAGGATGTCATTGCATTATTCACATCTATCAATATTGACCTGGTCAAACAAACCATCTATGAACTACTCACAGAAAATCAAAGCCGTAACAAAAAGGCACCTAAAGAACACTCCATGTCCACTGACGCTACCATAAAACTGTTGGCTTTATGCCTCATACACACTTCAAATTCAATGGCAAAATCTATCAACAAATACAAGGCACTCCTATGGGATCATCTATATTCAGTTTAATAGCAAAAGCAGTAATGCAGAAACTTGAATGGACAATCCTGCCAACCATCCAGCCAAAATTCTGGATACATTATGTGGGTGACACATTTGCCATCATCAAAGGCACCAAACTAGAAGAGACACACTATCTACTCAACAACATAGTCACCGGGATCAGTTTTACATGTGAGGAAGAAAAAAAACAACAACTCCCTTTCCTAGATATTGACATAAGAAGACAAGATAACAGCGAATTAACCTTCTGCATATACCGTAAATCCACATGCACACAGACCAAATTCTAAATTGCACAACCACTGCACACAAGAGGAGCTGCATCCAGACCCTTTTCAAGAGCCAAAACACACTGCAGCATTGAGTCATTAAGAAAAGCAGAAGAAAAACACCTTTTCAATGTTTTCCACCGCAATGGCTATCCAAAAAATTTCACAATACGATCCTTGTCATCCAAACCCCTACAAAATACACAGCCAACCACAATACAAAAACAAGTCCTGCCATACATCAAAGGAACATCCGAAATGGCTGCCAGAATACTGCAACCCCTAGGAATAATGATAGCTCACAAACCCACATTTACACTTAGAAAAGAGCTATCTAAAGTCAAAGACAAAATACAGAAGGAAGACAACAGCAACATAGCATACAAAGCCAATTTCAACAATTGCAACCAATTCTATGTGGGACAAACAGGAAGGCAATTGAAAACAAGGGTTCATGTACATCAACTAGCAGTTAAACGGCATGACCAAAAATCCCTGATCTCAAACCACATTGGTAATAAACAACACTAGTTTGATTGGGAAGGAACAAAAATCATTGGCTATGCCAACACTTGCCGCACACATGAATTTATTGAACCCTGGTATTCTACCGAAGGAGCAATTAACAAGCATATTGAGCTAGATCCAGCATATGAATAAGTAAGAAACCAGACCATTCCAACAGCCAATCAACAAGAAAACCAATCAGCTGCTCAGAATTTAAATATAGCTCTAAACAAACAACCAATCACATGATGACACTGGCACACAACACATTTATAAGCTGAAAAGGAATAAGACAAGAATATCCTGCTGCTGATGTTACCTAGTATGGTAATGAAATGTTCAGAACAGTAATGGTTTTCACTTACCTTCGCTACCGTTTCGGAACTGTGAATGCGTGTCTGCGAGTGCTTGGTTTGTTCGCGTGGGGCGCTTCTGCACATGCGCAGAACCTTCTGCGCATGCGCAAAGTGTCCGTGATGACATCCGGGCAGGTGGGCGGAGCCTCCCACCACCGCCACTCCTGGTTTGCCCAAACCAGGACGAACTGGTAGAATACTACCACTGGTTCATAAACTAAATTGAAACAAGCTTGGAGAGCAAACAAGTGCAGGTAAACACGGGTAAGGTTGTACCAAGAGCTATTCCTTACAGCATGTTAATGCATTTTCCTCCAATCCTTGCATTATGAAGAAAATATATGGATCAGTGGTGGGTTGCCCCCAGTTCGGACCGGTTCGCAAGAACCAGTGGTAAAACTGGTGGGAGGCTCTGCCCACCAACCCCGACATCATCAGGGAGCTTCTGTGCATGCGCACATGTGGCCCCTTGCGAACTGGTAGTAAAGGTAAGTACAACCCACCCCTGATATGGATATGCCTCTGCAATGAAGCTGGACAGAATTGCTGTTCTCATAGAATTTAATGCAGGGTGGCTGAAATGATTGGTACATTGTATCCCATTTTTTTCTCTTCTCATCTACCAAAGGCAAAACCAACACATCCTAAATGTGTGGTGGAATAGAGGTTGGAGGTTCAGGCCTTTATTTTCATTATATATTTTAAGCTTGGTTTTTATCAAATACTGCAACCTTTTTCTCTATGGATATTTGCCCTATGGATTTCTGCAGTAATGCAGATGACCTCTAGAGCAGGGGTGAAATGTTCCCGGATCGGGCGAGCATGCACAGAGACTTAAAACCAGGAAGTAACAATATCCGGGCTGCCGCTGCTACTGGTTCACTGAAATCACGTGCCACCGGCGCTACCAGCTCTCCCGAGCCGGACAGAACCGGCAGGATTTCACCACTGATGTAGTGGGATAAACTTGACTTAGGAAGGCTATTCATAGGACTGGCTCTTGGCCAGGTTGTCAGCAGGGCTGGTATAAAGCATTTTATAAAATTTGCCTTTAAAAAAAAAAGTCACTGATGTGCTAGTGAAAACACCTTGGGCATCATTCTTCAGGTGTTCTGGGCAGGGGTGAAATGCTCCGGGTTCGGACCGGATCGCCCGATCCGGTAGCGATGGTGGCGGGTGATTTGGAGAACAAAATCCCTGCCCCCCCCATCCCCAGCTGAGCCATGCAATCATCAGAAGCTTTTTTTTTTTTACTTTTAAAAGCATTTTTTCTACAACCTCTTCGGCTGAAAAAATGCTTTTAAAAGTAAAAAAAAAAAAAGCCTCAGATGATCGCACAGCTCAGCTGGGATCATCAGAGGCTTTTAAAGGCATTTTTTTCTACAACCTTTTCGGCTGAAAAGGTTGTAGAAAAAAAAAATGCCTTTAAAAGCCTCTGACGATCCCAACTGAGTTGCCTGATTGTCAGAGGCTTTTAAAAAGCATTTTTTCTGCAACCTCTTAAGGTTGTAGAAAAAATGCTTTTAAAAGTTAAAAAAAAAAGTTGGTCATGCCCACCCAGTCACACATACACACACACACACACACACACACACACACCAAGCCACACCCACAGAACCGGTAGTAACAAATTTTACATTTCGCCACTGGTTCTGGGTCTTTTCAACTTCTTTTCAATTTTTTTAGAGAGATGGATCTTTCTTTAGAAAAAATACTATAGATAATGGCTGAACAGTTCTTGTCAGTCCTACTGCTTCGGTGAAGTATTATCTTCAAGGGTCTTTTTCACCATGGAATTAAAGTGCTATTATTTATTCTTGTGTCAACACACACTGGGAGAGGGTTAGGTGGGCTGTGGATGCTGTGGAAATATTGTTTCCAATTAAGAACACAGATTTGTGTTCTTAAGATGTGTGTCCTTACAAACTTTCAAATAAATAAACAAAATGCAAAGGAATGCCAGATACCCAAACTGCCTCTACTACATCTTTTTTCCAGATTACCGCTGAATGAATCTCTTTTTAATGGTGAGTGTGCCATTTGTGATGGGTGCGATTGTTTTCTCTTGGTTTGCTGCAAGCTCCTCTCAGTGTATTCCTCAGTGTATTCTTCTTCATCAATCTCTGTTCACAATAGAATACCTTACGCCACCAGGCTTGAAATTTTGGGATTAGACAATTTAGAACTACGTCACCTTCGATCTGACCTAAGTAGTACACAACATTATATGCTATAACATCCTATCTGCCAATGACTACTTCAGTTTCAACCACAACAATACACAAGCACACAATAGATACAAATTTAAGGTAAACTGCTCCAAACTCGATTGCAAAAAATACGACTTCAGCAACAGAGTGATCAATGCCTGGAATGCACTACCTGACTCTGTGATTTCTTCCCCAAACCCCCAAAATGTTAATCTTAGACTGTCTACTGTTGACCTCACCCATTCCTAAGAGATCTGTAAGGGGTGTGCATAAGCGCACCAGCGTGCCTACCATCCCTGTCCTACTGTCCTATACTAAGTATACATTTATTTGTATACTTATCCTGTATTCATAATCATGTTTATATCTGTTATCTTACATGTTTGACAAATAATAAATAAAATAAAATAAAATAAAAATATAAAATAAAATAAAATAATAAAATAAAATAAAATAAAATAAAATAAAATAAAATATCAGACACTACCAACAAAAGAGTTGGGTTTTACTGCAGGACTCTTCTTGTCTTCTCTTGACTTGTTTTCTTATCCTTCTTCCTTAGCAGTTAAGGGGGAAAAACCCTCTTTTATTCATAACTACCAGGTAGCGGTGCAGTTTAGAAGAGTTCAGCACATGTATTCTGAATATAGTCTAATGGATATTATTAGAATAATTTGGTTATGTTGTATTTATTAAGTATTAAAACTGGGGATTTCCACTGGACGTATGGTAAGATAAGCATATGACTATGTAGACTGAAGAACCAGTGACCAGATTGTTTCTTCCAAAGCTCTCAGGATAAGGACAAGACAGGAGATCCCCTACATGTACCCCAAATGCTTGTTCCTTGTAAAGAGACCACATAGCAAGTATCCAGTTGGTTTAAGTGCCGAGAGACTAAGGGATAAATCATCAAACTCACAACCAAGCTCACAACTTGTGAGCTTCACTTTTAATCACTTTTGGAAATTGCTAATTTAAATAGCATAAAGTCATTAGAGCTCTTTGGAATGAAAAGCCAGAAAAGTCACTTAGTGTATATATTTTTATTTCTGAACAAAAGAAACATTAACTATAAGTTTAAGGGTTTAAAGAACTTGAGATGAATAAAAAAAATAAAGAGAAAAAAATAAAAAGAATCCTGAGAATCAGGATTCTTTTGATACTTCATGACATACCTGAGATAAGATACATTGTGATTTAAACTGGACACTAAACAGGACTAAAGTCCAAATAAAAAAGAAGAAAAAAGCAACAAATTGCCTTAAGGATTGGGATTTACAAAATGATACAAAATACGATAACATTTTAAATACTGCATTAAAGATTATTGAAGAATGGGACAATAAATTATTATTCTTTATTTTTTAGATTTTATTACTTTTTAAGTAACTCAATTTAGTTAGTAGCCACATTATAACAATATCAGTAACAATATTCCATAGCCTTCTTATGATAGACTATACCTAAAATATGTTAATGAAAGAGATGTAAAACAACTTTTACTTTAGGCAGAAATAATGGAATCAGGAATATTGCATATAAAAAGTATGGATTGGCAATCAAACGAGAAATACAGATGATAGGAAAAGTGTCATTTCCATGATAGAGAAAAACTAAGAGAATTGACCCTGATAAGAACCAAAAAAGGATTATTAATTTTATGCTTCTTTTGGATAAAATGGATTATTCTTTGCTGGAAAATAAGGTATTTTCTTCCACTAGTTCCATTGCAGAATAAATTCTAAGGGGATTGAACTGCAGCTAAGATTCATTTTCTTTTGGGAAAAAACCATCAATATTTTAAAAGATATACTAAGTATTGAGGGGTGGGCACATATTTCTTCTTCTGTAAAATATTCCATATCTTCACAGCAATGTTAGGCTCTTTAGAAACTCACTCTCCTATTGTGATTCCTAAAAGAATTATGTGAGTACAGTGATTGAGAATAATGGGAGATATGGCCAATAAAACTGGAAAGAATTAGACTGTATGAATGTATGTATGTATGTATGTATGTATGTATGTATGTATGTATGTATGCCCTGTTTTCCCCAAAATAAGACATCCCCTGATAATAAGCCCAATCAGGCTTTTGAGCACATGGCAATAAGGCCAAGCGCTTATTTCAGGGTTCAAAAAAATATAAGACAGGATCTTATTTTTGGGAAAACACGGTATATGTATATGCAATATTATAATGACATTAGCAATGAAACAGCTATTCAAATCTATTGAGCAATTAGATTATTATAAAAAAGCAAAGACTTATGCCTGACTTGCTTCATGTGAGATGTGTCAGAAGTAGAATAACAGGTTCTATTCTGTAATTCCTACTTCTTGAAATAAATAAACTGGGTTGTCATTTAGGAAAGTCTACCTAGATTTCAAGTACAGATGTTTATTACCCATACACATTAATATACTTAGATAGTTTACTAGTTACAAACTTGGTAACCAATGTTAGTCTACATTCTGGCTGTGCAGAATTGTACATTTTGAGATATGTAACATTGGTGCTTAATTATGTTTATCATCTAAAACTCCAAAAATTTACAAGTAGGGAGATTTGGAAATTAAATGCATAGTTGTTCTGCTATTTTAGGAGGAATAATTATGTTGGTCTATCATAGCAAAAGGGACACGGTGGCTCAGTGGCCAAGATGCTGAGCTTGTTGATTGAAAGGTCAGCAGTTCAGCGGTTCGAATCCCTAGTGCTGCGTAACGGGGTGAGTTCCAGGGTCTGGTCCCAGCTTCTGCCAATTTAGCAGTTCAAAAGCACGTAAAAAATGCAAGTAGAAAAATAGGGATCATCTTTGGTAGGAAGGTAACAGCGTTCCGTGTGCCTTTGGCATTTAGTCATGCCGGCCACATGACCATAGAGACGTCTTCGGACAGCATTGGCTCTTCGGCTTTGAAACGGAGATGAACACCACCCCCTAGAGTCAGGAATGACTAGCACATATGTGCAAGGGGAACCTTCACCTTCATCATAACAAAACCAAAAGTCTTATTATATAATGATTTTGTATTAATTTGCAAGTTGTTTAACTAAGAATAGCTTTATTGAAAAGAATTAGCTCATATATCCAAAAGCTTAGATCAAGGTGTGAATTTTAAAAAGTTATGACCAACCTGGCTAAGTAAGATTACAGTTAATTAATGCAGAACATTCTGTCCTGATTTGTTTAATGACATTATTATTTCATTTCCATGGTTCATGTCTGTCCCAGCACTGAACAAAAACACAGTTTATTTCCTTTGTCTATTTCCATCCACTTCAATGTGGAAGAATTATGCATTTCTATTTATATTCCTTTAATGTTGTGAAGAAGTCTATCATCCTGTTTTACATAGTGAATAACAA
This sequence comes from Pituophis catenifer annectens, assembly GCF_029215685.1. Classification (NCBI taxonomy): domain Eukaryota; kingdom Metazoa; phylum Chordata; class Lepidosauria; order Squamata; family Colubridae; genus Pituophis; species Pituophis catenifer. The sequence goes on from NW_027256884.1 coordinate 91,113,396, forward strand.
TCAAGTACAATGTATCACAAATGCTAAAAAGCATGCATGGTGCCCTTTGGTTGCCTTGGATGGATTTGCTGCTCACAAGGGCCTGATACTGCAGCAATTAATTGGTCCGTTTTGTGACAGCTAGAGTCTTAATGCTTACACTCTTTTACATAACCTGTGCAATTTTAAACATACGACAGCTGGCTTGGGATGTCTGCAAAGTCTGCTGTTTCTACAGTGACATTTTATGTTTGTTTATGACCTCTATTACAATATTGCTCAAAGGCTAACTCATCACCAAGAGCTGGTTTTCTGAAAACCATTTGTTTGGAGCAGATTAATTCAAAGTTAAATCAATTGAATATTCTCTTCATTTGAACTCCAAGATTGTGTATAGGTCACCAGTGACTGTAACACAGAGAAAGAGAGGGAGGGAGGGAGGGAGGGAGGGAGAAAGAGAGAGAGAGAGAGAGAGAGAGAGAGAGAGAGAGAGAGAGAGAGAGAGAGAGAGAGGTAGAAAACAAGAAACAAAGAACCTCAGCTATAAAATAGAGATATTTCTTACCTCTGAATTTAGAATATAAAAGACAAAAGAATGTGTATACTTATAAAAACTCCTATTCATATTAACAACTATCTGGGTGATGTTACATATGAGATTATTGTGTGGAAAATATGTAAATAATATTTCAAAGTGATAATTTTTGCAGCATAGAAATGCAGTCTAGAAAGACACCTCATTATTACATTTTTATTTTATTTATTTGTTACATTTCTATGTCACCCATCTAACTGTCAAGTGACTCTGGGAAGCTTACAACATCATAAAAATACAATATAAAAATGAGAACATTAAAAACATTAAAAACTTTCAACATTAAGAATTAAAACATTAAAAATTAACAAACAAACAAAAAACTAGATAAAAAGGGACCAATATGTAAATGGGGTGAATGTGAAATCTTCTCCTAATCTACTAAACAAAGTCAAATGCCCTCATTAGAGCCCCAAGCCAGTTGGCAGAGTCAGGTTTTCAGGCCATTTTGGAAGATCAAGAGGGTGGGGACAGATATCACCTCGAGAAGCACAATATTCCAAAGGGCAGGAGCCATGGCATAAAAAGCTCTTCTCCTAGACCCTGTCAGCCAAAATTCCTCAGCCGATGTGGTTCACAGCATATCCTTTCTGCTGGAGTGAGTGGGTTTGGCTAAATAAACTAAATTGGATTGTTATTGGTAAGACATCTTGTGAAGATTGACAATGACAAAATTGTCTTATTAAATTTAATGTTGAATTTGAAGACAGGTATCCAGTTTGGACTAGGTTTGGACTTCATTAAATCAACTTTTTAATGACCTCATTGTTTAAGAAGGTGTGCTGAATGTCAATATGCATGTAAGCCTAGGTACTTCAAAAGAGTTACAGTTCAAATTCTTAGCGTTTAACTACAACACAATGGTATTTATTCTCAAAGCATATCTGCCTTGCTGTCTCCTAAGACCATTAAGGCCAGAGTCAAGAATTACCTAGCTGACTGGCATTTCTATAAAGACTTTATGGAAAATCTGTCTTTCAGAAAGCAGACTGTAACTTATTTTGAAACTGATTTTTCTATGACCTCACTGAGCAAGCGAATAGGAAAGGTTAATATAAACTTGCCAGGGGACAAGATGAAGAGAGATTATTATAAATTTGCAACAAGAAAAAAAGAAAGTGATGAGAGAAGAACTGTGTTATGAGGGTTTCTGTGCTGAGCTATCAGGTGTGAAATAGTCATGTTTTGAATAGAAGCTGACAGCTAGAGAAATGTCCTGAGAGTTGCTAAATCCCATTGGGAGTGACTGATTGAGTACTTCCCACCAAGTAGAAACTGTAAGAGATATATAAGATGGTTCAGGTTCCAGGCAGCTTGCTCACTAAGTTAATAAATAGAGTGAGGGAAGAGGAGAATTGCTAGGGAGTTCAATTTTCCTTCCAAGAAGAATTTGTTTTGGGTAACTCAAGAGCTTCTGAAGGAAGCTGACAATGAACTGACAGAAGTCCACACTTGTAAGCTGCAATGTTAATAGAATTTTGTTTTCTCTCTTAGCATGCTGTGTATTTGCAGCAAATGCAAGTTTATACCACTTTCCGGTGAAAAAAAACCCAAAGGATTCAAGCAGTGATTGGCCATAATTCAGCTAAGAAAGGATAAAGGAATACCAATTTAAAGAAAGAACACTGATAGTGCAAGCAACGTTTCATAGGAACACAATAAACAGAGAAGCAAATCCAGTAGCTGAGAGCACTGGTGGGATTCAGCTGGTTCTCACTGGTTCAACCGAACCGGTAGTTAACTTTGTGTGCAGTTCGGTGAATCAACTGAATCACCATGCCTGGCCCCGCCACACGGCTTGCCCCTCCCATCCCCACCACTCCTCCCCTTGCCCAACCTCTCCTGAGGCCATTTTGGCATCTTAACACTCCTCTAATCACCCCCTCCACCCTCCAAGCAAGCAATGTCAGCGCAGGCAAAATTCCAAGGCAGCTCTGAAAAGACGCCCAAAGGGAGGAACTGAAGCTCCTAAACAGACGGCCAAGCTAAGTGCCTCAAGGACCTCATCCATTACTAGAAGTCCAGGCACTTCAGCAGGCGAGGCCTCAGCCGGGCTCCTTGGCAGACAACTGGCTTTGTAGGAGGCTGATACAACATCCGGGGCTGGCTCTGCCCTAAGGAGCCTAGGACTGTTGTTGGGACTCCTGCGAAGAGAGGCCCAGGCCTGGTCCCTGTGCGGCACCATGATCCACGAGCTTCTGCTGGCGCTGCATGGCTACCTGGGCGGCCTCTTCATGGGCGGTGACCTGCAGGTGGGTGTGGTGGCCCTCTATCCCTCCTTAGACGCAGCCCAGCACCCTTCCTCTTCCTCCTCCCATGCAGGTGTCCCCAGAGCTGCCGCCATTCCTGCACCCAAGCAAGGCTGCCCTCCTGGCCTACATCTGCTGCCTGGCCACATTCTATGTCCACCTGCATGAGTTCATTGAGCAATTCTCTGAACATGCCCACTACCACTGCCTGTACCCTTCCTGGCCTGTATGGGGACTGTGGCACCAGGTATGCCCAGAGACACACAGAGTGAGAGGGATGAATGGGGACTAGGCATGCAGTTGACACTTGGCTTCCAGTACCGCAGAGGATGGGGAAGCGAAATGGCCAGCCTGCTGCTGCCTTTCATTGGCGTGCATGGAGCGAGATAGGGCTCCTCTTGCTGTCTCTTCTCTTCCCTTCGCCAGGCATGGCAGGGCTTCCTGCCCCTCACTTAGCCCGCTGTCCCCCTTTATTGATGCAATTTGGGGATGGCAGATGGGATGGGATGGGGTGGGGCACGGGAGGAAGGTTATTCCCCTTCTCCCAGGCCGACTGGCTTCTTCTCAGCAGCTCTTTCTCTGCCTTTTGGTGTTGGCTGTCAAAGACAAGGTTTTTGTGGGCAGATGAGCTTGTCCCACCCACCACCGCTCAGATGCTGTTGCTTCCTCCAAGCATTTCTTTGCCTACCTGATTTCCAGTTCAATCATGTTTCTTACCGTCATGTGCAGGGAAACAAAAGTTTATGGGACTAAAAAAAGTCCAATCAATCAATTCAACTTCTCGTGAAAAAAAAAAAGATCTTGCAAAGTTGGAATTGATTGATTGAACTTTTTTTTTAGTCCCACAAAGCGATTTCCACTACTGGTTCTGGTGAACCGGTCTGAACCGGCTGAATACCACCTATGTCAAAACTGCACAACTAGAAAAAAAGTTTCTTGCATTTCAGGCTTTTCCCAAGTTTCATTTCTGAACTTTGAGCAAGAAAATCTAAAGCTTTTGTTCTTATTTTTCTTAGGACTGAAATGAAAAGGAAAGGCTTTATTAGAATGCTAAAAGCTCCCCACATAGACAGATTAGGGTGAGTCAAGATATTCAGCCTATTATTGGCAGTTTATCATAAATATCTTTTGTTGAAAACTTTGGAACAAGAATTCTTGGAACAAGAGATCTGCCAGAGAGATTTAAGCCCCTTCATCATGTAACAATTAGCTTTTTGTCTTTATTTTATCAACAGTTGAAACATTTCTCCAGATTTTGTTCAATTGCATCAGTCAGTTTTACATTTGCTTGTAGAGTCAGTTCAAAAAGAGTTGCACAATTGTATTAAAATGAAATACTTCTTAACTAGAGTTAAGGGGAAAAAAATCCACCCACATATTTTTCATCTTTCTCCTTTAAAGTAAAAACTACAGAACTATTTCTTTTTAAAAGGTAAGGTTCTGTTTACTGAAAAATGCAATTGATTATGTTAATATTACATGTTTTCATGCTGTTGGAAGCATTTTAGAATCAGCCTAAGTTTGCATTTCTTTAACAGTTTTATGGTTTTGTCCCTTTCTTGCTTGCTTTCATCTGCTTCTTTACTCCCACTTAGATTTTGATCCAGCTGGTTGAATCTTTTTTCCAGTTCACTATATTCTAGTTTCCGACATTGCTTTGAGACATGCCCTATCTACTTTCAAACACATTATGCTTTCACTAAATAATTTATTTTCATTCTGCTTTTCAAGCATTGGGTATATTCCCAGGAAATCTTCCAGGTTGGCAGGTTCTTCTTCTTCTTTGTTAGATTTTTTTTCTTCCCACTTCCCTTGTTACTCATATAGCACAGTATGACACATAAATGTTGCCATTTTAGAGCCTCTGTGGAATTGTGGAAGCAATTGGCAGCCAGTAAATTTAAATTGTGATCTATCAGAATTGCACATTAGTGCTCTGTTGGGTTACAACAGAGTGGTAAGCAGGAAGAAGCACAGGAAGGAACTGAGAAATGAAGGCTGAAGCCCTTCAGTCAGACCTGTCTTCATTCCTGCAATGTTGTGATTGGTAGACATTTTCCCCATTGTCTGGTGAAATGCTGAAGAGTATAGTTTTATCTGAATTGCTAAACTGTACCACTAATTGCTGAGTGTAGCAAGTTTATTTATTTTATTTTATTTATTTTATCGGATTTATATGCCACCCTTTCTCCACAAGGACTCAGGGCGGCTCACAACAATAAGCAGCAGCAAGTCCAGATTCAAACAATAAAAGAAACTAAAATTCCCATTAAAGCCCCATTCAGTCCAGGCCAGCCTGGTGAAACAATCATGTTTTAAGGTCATGGCAGAAAGAGCGAAGGGGCCACCCGGAGCTCCAAGGGGAGCTGATTCCAGAGAATAGGTGCGCCTACAGAGAAGGCTCGCTCTCTAGGGGCCGTCAGCCAGCATTGCTTGGCCGACGGGACCCCAAGTAGGCCGTCTCTGTGTGAGCGCACTGGGCGATGGGGAGCTGTTGTTGTTCACTCCTAGAGTGAAAGTTGGCACTCTTGTATGCAAGAAGACTGGAATGAAATGCTCCAACACTGGAAGATTTTAAGAAGAGATTGGATAACCATTTGTCTGAAACGATATAGCATTTCCTGTCTAAAGCAGGGGGTTGGACTAGAAGACCTCTAAGGTCCCTTCCAACTCTGCTATTCTATTCTATTCTATTCTATTCTATTCTATTCTATTCTATTCTATTCTATTCTATTCTATTCTATTCTATTCTAGTCTAGTCTAGTCTAGTCTAGTCTAGTCTAGTCTAGTCCAGTCCAGTCCAGTCCAGTCCAGTCCAGTCCAGTCTAGTCTGGGTATCTTGCAAAAGATCACAGGAAAGAAACCGTGTATCCTCAAAACATGGCTTCTTCCAAGGCTTCTGGTTTAGCAAAATTCTGGAAGCATCCGGCACTATAATGTTGTTAAAATGACCCCAGTGCTGACTTTTCCAGTGACATATCTAACAGCCCTAGCTTAAGGTTACATAAACATTTTCAGAATCTTCTCCATTTGAACAGTTAAATACTTACCATGATCTCTTATTGACAAATTAGTGGAAATATTTTGGATAAACTGAAAGAGGAGTCTGTTTATTCAAAAGAAACCATCTTATGTAACATTCAAGCCATTGTACAATGACTTTCCTTTTCTACACTCAATATAGATTTTACCACTTTATAGCCAAGTACTCTGTGCTTGCATTTAGATTATTTACTTAAAAATCTGTCTTCTTAATTTACAAACTGTTAGATGTAATCATTAAATTTAGTTAAGTAATAACTTGATTGTCTGATATCATTAGACTCAAACATTAATTAATACACTCTATAAACTATTGCTTTCATTTATTTATTTATTTATTTATTTATTTATTTATTTATTTATTTATTTATTTATTTATTTATTTTGTTTGTTTGTTTATTTGTCTGCCCATCTACTGTAACAGCATGTCTGGGAACAAAGACATTACCAATGGAACAATCAGATAAGAGACAGCATAGCCAACAGCTGGATAGTGGGCAGGGAAAGAAACTCAGAAAAGACTTTCCTTAGTTTCCCAGGTTATAAAGGTGACAGGGAGAGAAACATACTTTCTGATTTGCAAGATTCTGCCAATATAACTTTGCAATAAAGTAAAATTAGCCATCTGGTTGTGATTCCTAGATGTCCACAAGGCCAACATCTACTAAAGGCATAAGCCTGTTTAATAACCTGTAGTGATTGGTCTCAGTAGAATTGATGCATTCATTACAGAAGAATGTAAAGCTAGAGAATTAAACCAATAACTCTATCATGAGCTAGACACATATGATCAGGACAGCACATTTTGATAGCGACTTGGAAAAGAGGCAAGACAAGGATTAGTAATGGGGGGCAGCGTATTTCATGCTAGTGTAATTTTCTGCTGATTCAAGAATAGCACTTAAACTTAGCAGTGGAAAAAGGTTCAGCAGTGAATTAGGATCAACTAATCTTGAGCCTTTTTGTTCCTGAATTTACTAAGCAGAAGCAGCCACTGATGCTGCTCATTCTGTAATTCAATATCTCATAATTCCTTATATCCCATGACAAACATTAAGTTTGTAAGGTACAAGTAATCTTGCTAATTATCTGCATTGCTTTCTAAGAGTCCTTGGTCTATGACTATAAGTTTTACTAAACTTAAAATTTAATTTCCCAGAACATTACATTTATGTATTTTTTGTTTGTTTCAGTAAGCTAAAATGGAGGTTTCATTGGCTCTCAAATATTTCCTTTGATTTCTGATGTTTAGACTCTGAACTTTTTTAAGATGAAAGGCAGACATAGCAAAAAGCTGAATAAACACTGTAACTGGTGCACCAAATAAAGCTGGCCATAGGTGCCCGCAACTCATCAAATAGGAACAATGAGTCCAAAAAGATGACCAGATTGCACACCATTATTGAATACAGAATAAAAAAAAAAAGTTGGGAAGGATTTTAAAGGTCTACTAATCCCGCACCCTGCTCAGTCAGGAGACGGTATACCATTTCAGAAAAATGGTTGGCTAATCTTTTCTTCATAATCTCCAACAATAGAGCACCCACAACTTCTGGAGGCAAAAGTGCATCCCCTTGGAAAGTTAAAGATGGAATATCCCTGGACCCAGATGGCCCTAATATCATAGCTGATGCTATTTTTTCAGTGTTACTAGTAGATGTATTGAAGTAGGACACTATATGATTATAAGTAATGGTATGTAGGAATGACCATGGGAGATTGAAGTAAGGGATGCTATCTATGGAATTATCAGATGGGGGGGAAGGGAGGCATAGCTGCATGATGGAAAGAGAAAGAAACTCAGAAAGCATCATCCTTAACTTAAAAGTTAAATGTTTCCCCTGTCCAGTCATGTCTGACTGTAGGGGGAAGTGCTCATCCCTGTTTCCTAGGCAAAAGAGCCAATGTTGTCTAAAGATGCTCCCAGGGTCATATGGCTATTTGGCAAGGTGCATGGACTGCACTTACCTCCCACTGAAGGGGTACCTATTTATTTACTCTCATTTGCATGCTTTTGACCTGCTAGGTTGACAGGAGCTGGGGCAACAACATGAACTTGCCTCGTCACGCGGTACTTGGGTCTCGGACTGCCAACTTTCCGGTTGACAGTCCAGGCAACAGCAGGAGATTTGTACTTTGAAATTTGTTAGATTCTGTTAATGTCAACTTACAATAAAGCTCACCTGGTCATGTTTTCTGTCTGGTCTACTTGGAAGGCTGACATCAATCTTGCAAGTCTGTAAAGTACAAATCTCCTGCCTCTTTGTTTACAATCTAATAAATTAGAGCTCCCCACCACTCTTTTAACAAACATTTCCTTGGCAGCCTCCTCTTTTCCTTCTTCCACCCATCACCCAAGGTCATTCCCACATACCATTACGTTATGGTATCATAACATCTTTCTTTAAGTATAGTATCAAGACACATTCTAGTCAGCATTCTATTTGTGTTTGTGTGTGTGTGTGTGTGTGTGTGTGTTTCCTTGTACTGTATGTCTCTGCACTTGAGCCTTTCAAGTTAATTGATTTAGGAAGCAGTTAGACATTTCCTCCATTAGCAAAACAGCTATTTTCCCTAGAGTTCAGCCAGAGAGTTTTAAATGCATTGTTTATTGCTGAAGACATATCATCAATAAGCAAGCAGTAGTGAAGATACTTGATAAGAAGATCTTGCAGATTTTATGGGACTTCATTACTTCAATTTGTAGAAGCCTGCTGGTCAGTCTAAAGATTACAATTGATTTCTCATTATGTTAATATTAATTTCGGACACTAATAATCTACACAATCCTGCCCTGCAGTCTGCTATCTTCAATGCTCTTGAAATATTCGTTACGTTATTCACATATAATATATATGTTTACCTAGGCAAATTAACAGAGAAAGTTGGAATGGTTATTGCTTAAAATTACAGGAAGCAATTATAATTGTTATGAATGTTTAATCACTTTTTAACCTTGAAAAACTCTATTCAGATAAGAGTAAGAATATTATCTGAGAGACTACTACACAGAGAGATTTTGGTTTTAGAGGAATCTGAATGGCTTGCCAAGATCCAACTTCTATTCTGGTAAGGCTACTGGATCTTGACAGCAAAATAGGAAAAGACTACTAGATCAAGCACAGAAAATATTCTTTGTTCTTATCTAGTAAATAGATAATTGGAGATTTGCAATCCAGATATTGTCACACTAAGATTTATTAATTTATTGATTGCTATGCCACTTTAATGTTTATTTCAGATGGCTAATGAGAATAAAAATAAAAAAGTAATGCAAGTATCAACATTAAAATTAAGCTAAATCAATATAATAATTAGAATAAAATGAGCTGAAAGGGATCTTGGAAGTCTTCTAGTCCAGCCCCCTGCTCAAACAGGAGAACCTAAACCATTTCAGATAAGTGACTGCCTAGACCCGTGATGGCAAACTTATGGCATGCGTGCCCTCAGTGTGGGCACACGAGCAGTCACTCCAATTCAGTTCTGCTGCGCAAGCTCACATGCCTCCCGCCAGCCAGCTAAGTAGATCCATAACCAAGTCATGGATGCCTGTCGGTAAATCCACCTGGCTCCAGAATGATGGCAGTTAGGCATTATTCCTAGTTGTATACCAGTAGTCCTTGTCACAACTCTCACCTGCAAATTCAGTGATTTGCATTTTGTGGACCTGGTTTTTCTATGAGACTGCTGCTCGTTCATTAATTAAGTTAGTTAGAACCTGTGAAGATTGTCACAACTAAAATGGGGTGATGAGTAAGTGAGTGGCAGATGTAATTCAAGATAAGAACAAAGTAATGTGTAGTGAATATGAATTCCTAATTTGACAAGTACACTGATAAAATTTAAATTGTCTGTACAGTGTAGGAAAATAGATTTGGGGGTTGCAGTGCATTGAGATTTGGGGGTTGTGCTGCAGATATCACTTAAGTGAACTGTAGCACTGAGGGACAGAGGGACAGAGAAAATGACAGTGTTAAGAAGTGATTAAAGTGATTGAAATAAATTGAAGAGGGCCATCATGCCTGCATCGATATTGGAACCATATTTAGCATATTATGATACTACTTATCAGTTCATCATACAAAGGTAAAATGTACAAGATGTAGTCAAGATACAATTAAAATTATTTCAGGATAGTGTCCTTAATGAAAGCATGAGGAAAGACCTAAGCACTTTGTAGTTGGTTTGTTTTAATTTAATCCAGGAGGATATGAAATATTTTTAATAATAGCTTTTGGACCATTGTTTTAGGAGCCTGTGTCTTAAAGCAGATGGCTGGCTCATTGGCTAGGTAGCAAACAGGGACTAAAATGATATCTGTGGGTTTTTTTTAATAGACTTGCATTTTGGATTTCTTCAGCATCAACAATATCTTCAAAGGAACAAAATTCTCAATGGAACAAGAAATCCACAACACATATCAGCAGACGAAAACTATGGCAAATTACAAACACAAGTCTGTTGAAAAACAGCCACAAGAGGAGGTATGTAAAAACATTAGTCAGAGGAGCACAAAAACCTAGCAGCAACCCAGAACATCACAAAAAGGAACATCTTCTAAGAGAATGAATACCCATGCAACATTTTTTTAAAATGTTGCATGGGTGCCTGACTCAACTACTTACAGCATAACCAACACAAACTATGAAAAAAATAACATTGCCATACATGACATCTCGTATACAACCATTCCAGCAAACTGTCTTTATTGCTAGTGAATAATGTTTGCCTTGGTAAGGATACTGAAATAATTAATTACTTACACATAATGAAATGGATTACTATATTCTTCTCAACAGAAAGAACAGCATTTCTATTTCTCATAGAGCATCCTGAAAGTTCTTCATTTTGGCCCGAATTCAAGTTACATCTCAATAAGGACTGCAAAAGAAAATAAACCTCAGCTTTTACAAATAGCGAATATAAACATAGGTTCATATTAAAACAGAAATATTAAGGCAGAAATAAGAGTGGTTGACTAACAAATGAATTATGCTGAAAACGGGACAGGAGAGAGAGAGAGATTTAATCCTACTATCACCATATTTTCTCAGAATACACAGATACAGGATTTATCCACTATAAATTAAAGTTATTTCAGGTACATTTGGTTAAATGTTCTCGGAAAGTGAAAAGCTATTGCTATTGATGTTCCTAAGAGCTCTGTAATGCTTTTGTGATTTTTAAATGTTTACTTGAAACCATTAAATCAGAGTTCCACAACCTTTCTGCGTTGACAGCCCAGAGGGGGGTTAAGGGCAGATACCTTTATGTGCACATGTGTGCGAATGGAGCTGCGAGTGTGCATGCAGTGCAAACAGGGCTACAAGTGTGACTATAGTGCAAGTGGGGAGGTGTGCCTGCAGGCGCGCACACACTGGCCAGCCACTCATGCAACTCAGTGGCCAATAGGCCACAGCCTGCTAGTGGATCACAACCCACAGGTTGAGGATCTGTGAATTAAATGATGTCCTTTGAATTTTTGAGGTTTGGTGATACCATTGTGTTGATAATACTCAGTACAATCTCTCTTTTTCAGTGATTCCTTGTTCATAAAGAAATTGTAAAAATCTGAAATCTTGCTTAGTTGCAGTGGGAAACAGGATGTGGAGAACTATTTGTCCAGATAAAATAGGAATTCTGTTGACCACTATATTACTAACTCAAGAAGTAAGCCTATTCTGAATGGAGTAGCACATATACTCTTTAGAGGTTACTTTAAATTCAGTATTTGTTTCTAAAAATATCATGGGAAGATGACCTAATATACTAGAAAAAAATATGCTTTGCAATATTGAGGGAAGTATAAAAGGGGCATATTTCGGATAATCTTGGTGGATGGGATTAGGAATAATACTAGAATGTCCTTCAAAAAATGTGATTTGGTATCAGGACATACTGAGGTGGAGGCTATTGTTCTTACAGGAGAGGAGACGGATCCAAAATAATGGTACCAGAGTTACTGATTAATATCAGCCCTTTTTATCTAGCAAGCCTTACTTGTGAGATGCATATAGGACATACAAATAAGATTAGATTATGCAGAGTTCACTGTTAGTAGAGAGATTATACATATCCTGTTTGTTTCTAATAAAATACTTAAGGTAGTTAAACATTTAAAAATTTGTCAAATTTAGTGATGCAGTCAAATGAGACTCCGGCAGACAGGGAAAATGGACTTGGTGATTACCAGTGCCTTCAAGAATTATTAACAGTCTTGAAATGTGAGTTTCTCCTGCACAGTCTTTAGGATTTTCTATTTTATGTGCTTGTTCTGCTGCATGGCCAGGCTAAACTGGGTCTCAGAGAAGTGGAGGAGAAAGAGTGTGCCTTAAAGACTGCTGTGATCTGATCACCTGCAAAGCAAAGTTGTTAATGTTTACTTTTGACATTAACGTCTATTATTACAAAGGCAAAGGGAAGGATGAAATTACTGTTTTTCACAGCACTATAATTTTACAAGATAATCTTGGAACCAGGGCTAATGTTGTCCCTGGACCTACTGAATATCCCTATCTATATACCGTAGCGCCTAATTTGGTTATCTCACCTAGTATTGCTGGTGAAACACTTCATCCTGAGAGGCCATGCAACATTGTATATTTGCAAATAAAGAAAATAGAGTGGATGAAATACAGAGCAGTGCCAAAGGCACACATGGCAAATGTGGACTTTTTCAAAGAGGAACATCAAAGCATCAAAGAGAGAGGAAGGGAAGAGCTGGAAGTGAGAGAGCTGGTTTAAAGAGCTATTTCTCAAGTCTTGTTGCTAATCATGTTCAACTGCTGTGGAACTTGCTAATATATTTTTGAACCAACTCCTCAGTGTGAAGGTCTTGGCTTCTTCCTTGGTCAATTAAAGGAACATTATAGTGGATCAATCTCATTTTCTACTGTTGACTGATGGGTGTGTGTGCAGAAAGTGAGCACTAAATATCAGCCACTATACTCAGGCTAAATAGTCATTACTTGGTAGCTGTTGAATAAGAGCATAGCCAAAAAATCTTGCTCAACAGCTTTATAGAATCATTATTATTGTAGGGAGAGTTTATCAATCTGTCTTGCTTTAATCCACAAATTTTAATATTTGTCATATTTTGGAATATGCATGCTTTTCTATTGTTACAAAACCAAGGAGCAGCAATGCTCCAATTACAAAAAAGTCTCATAGCAGCTGAGTTTACATGTCACACTAAACCATGGTTTATTTATTGTTACATTTATTTAGGCCAATCACCACATTACACAATAAATGAGTTACAAAACAAACTTCTTTGATTGCCGTAATACATTAAGCCAAATCAAGATAAATTACATTTTGGATTTATAGAATGTATTTTTATATATTGTATAACATCAGTTAACATTATTTTCTAACTGTGCTGTTTCTTTATTTCTGCACTCTGCCAGCTAAGAATCTGAGCTATGCCATAGCAAAACTATGGAAATGAATCACCCTTTTGTTTTTGTAGTTTAGATACAGAATGAAACTTGTCCCTTGCTTTCCTGATGCTTAGTGTAACTTGATTCCGATACCACCAAATTGTAATCTGTTTATTGCCATCCTGAAAATGATTCTACACACTGCAGACATAATAATAATAAAAAAAATCTGGTCTAATTCTTGGACCCCAAAATGCCAGTACTATATATATAGATCATATCATATGTTTAAGAAAAATATTACAGGAAGTTCATATATTACAAAAAAAACACCTAGGTTTGGTCATTTATACCTTATTAGGATTCTATCGTCCTGGCAAATAGATGGGGAAGAAATGGAGGTAGTAACAGATTTTATTTTCCTGGGCTCCAAGATCACCACAGATGGGGACTGCAGCCAAGAAATTAAAAGACGCTTGCTCCTGGGGAGGAAAGCTATGGCAAATCTAGACAGCATACTAAAAAGCAGAGACATCACCCTGACAACAAAAGTGTGTATAGTCAAGGCTATGGTTTTACCAGTTGCAATGTATGGCTATGAAAGTTGGACCATAAGGAAGGCTGAGTGCCAAAGAATTGAGGCCTTTGAACTATGGTGCTGGAGAAGACTCCTGCGAGTCCCTTGGACTGCAAGGTGATCAAACTGGTCAGTCCTAGAGGGGATCAATCCTGACTGCTCTTTAGAAGGCCAGATCCTGAAGATGAAACTTAAATACTTTGGACTTGAGAATGAGAAGGAAAGACTTGCTGGAAAAGAGCCCAATGCTGGAAAAAATTGAGGGCAAAAGAAGAACGGGACGACAGAGAATGAGATGGCTGGAGGGAGTCACTGAAGCAGTAGACGTGAGCTTAAATGGACTCCAGAGGATGGTAGAGGACAGGAAGGGCTGGAGGAATGTTGTCCATGGGGTCGCGATGGGTCGGACACAACTTCGCAATTAACAACAACAAGTATTCTATCCACTTTCCAGCTGAATAAAAACAGTATATATATATGTTTGTTTGTGTGTGTGTGTGTTCATTTATTTATATATGGTCATTAATACCTTATTAGTATTGTATATAAAAAATATAAAAATAATTTCATTTGCTGCTATCCGCTTTCCAGCTGAATACAAACTATATTTATTTATTTATTTATTTATTTATTTATTTATTTATTTATTTATTTATTTATTTATTTATTATTCAAATTTCTATACCGCCCTTCTCCTTTCGGACTCAGGGCAGTGAACAGCCAAGATAAAAACATCTATACAAACATCACAGTTAAAAAATAAAGTTAAAATAATTTATAAATTTGGCCCATAATTTAAAACTTGTCAATTAAAATCAATATTAAAATATTAAAACTAACCCTAAAATCAAGACAGACCGGCTAACTGAAAAAAATAAATTTTTAGGGCCCGACGAAAAATCTGAAGGTCGGAGATCACTCGTATCTCTGGGGGTTGATTGTTCCATAGAGTAGGTGCCACCACAGAGAAGGCTCTCCTCCTGGGGGTCGTCAGCCGGCATTGTCTGGCCGACGGCACCCTGAGGAGGCCCTCTCTGTGGGAGCGAACCGGCTGGTGGGAGGCTATTGGTGGCAGAAGGCGGTCCCATAAGTACCCTGGCCCTAAGCCATGGAGCGCTTTAAAGGTGATCACCAACACCTTGAAGCGTACCTGGAAGTCCACCGGAAGCCAATGCAGCTTGCGCAGGAGAGGAGTCACATGGGAGTGCCCTGTCGCTCCCATAATCCCCCGCGCAGCCGCATTCTGCACCAGTTGGAGCCTCCGGGTGTACCCCAAGGGGAGCCCCATGTAGAGAGCGTTACAATAGTCCAGACGAGAAGTGACGAGTGCTTGAGTGACCATGCGTAGGGAGTCCCGGTCCAGAAAGGGGCGCAACTGGCGTATCAGGCGAACCTGACAAAAAGCCCCCCTGGCCACGGCTGTCATATGCCCTTCTAAAGACAGCTGCGCATCCAGGAGGACACCCAAGTTGCGGGCCCTCTCCGTGGGGGCCAATGATTCGCCCCCAATAACCAGCGGTGGCGTCAGCTGGCTATACCGGGACGCCGGCAGCCACAGCCACTCGGTCTTGGAAGGGTTGAGTCGAAGCCTGTTTCTCCCCATCCAGACCCGCACGGCCTCCAGGCACTGGGACATCACTTCCAAGGCATCATTGGGATGGTCTGGGGTGGAAATGTACAGCTAAGTATCATCAGCGTACTGATGGAACTCCACCCCAAAACCACGGATGATCTCACCCAGCGGCTTCACATAAATGTTGAACAGGAGGGGCGAGAGGACCGATCCTTGCGGCACCCCACAAACAAGGCACCTTGGGGTCGACTGCTGCCCCCCTGTCAACACGGATTGCGACTGGTCGGAGAGATAGGAGGAGAACCACCGCAAAACGGTGCCCCCCACTCCCAATCCCTCCAGCCGGCGCAACATGATACCATGGTCGATGGTATCAAAAGCCGCTGAGAGGTCTAATAGGACCAGGATAGAGGAAGAACCCCTATCCCGGGCCCTCCAGAGATCATCCACCAACGCGACCAATGCCGTTTCCGTGCTGTACCCAGGTCTGAAGCCGGACTGGAGCGGATCCAGATAGACAGCTTCATCCAGGTACTGGGGAAGCTTTCGCGCCACCACACTCTCAACAACCTTCGCAATAAAGCAAAGGTTGGAGACTGGACGATAGTTAGCCAAAACAGCCGGATCCAGGGATGGCTTCTTGAGGAGAGGCCTCACCACCGCCTCTTTCAAGACGGCCGGCAGGACACCCTCGCTCAAAGAAGCGTTAATAATCCCCTGGAGCCAGCCTCGTGTAACCTCCCGGGAAGCCAGCACCAACTAGGAGGGACAGGGATCCAATAAACATGTGGTTGCGTTCAGCCGCCCCAAGATCCTGTCCACGTCCTCGGGAGCCACAGGATCGAACTCCTCCCAGATAACACTCTCAAGGCCTGCCTCAGTCATCTCATCTGAACTAACCCAGTCGGCAGCCAAGTCTTCCCGAATCTGACTTATTTTATCATCCAGATACTGTACAAAATCCTCAACTCGGCCCTGCAAGGGGTCCTCCCGCGCTCCCAGATGGAGGAGGGAGCGGGTCACCCTAAACAGGGCGGCTGGGCGGTTATCTGATGATGCGATAAGAGCGGCAAAATAGCTAGATTTTGCCGCTTTTATCGCCACTAGGTAGGTCTTAATATGAGACCTTACCAGTGTCAAGTCAGACTCGGAACGACTGGCCCTCCAACCGCTCTCTAGGCGTCTTTTCCGGTGCTTCATCTCCCTCAGCTCCTCGGAAAACCAAGGAGCTAAGTGAGTTCGGTGCCGGGTCAGAGGCCGCAAAGGCATGACCCGGTCCAAAGCCCCGGCAGCCGCCCTATCCCAGGCGGCCACCAGGTCATCAGCCGAGTCATGAGCTAGAGTCTCAGGAAATGGCCCAAGCTCCATCTGGAACCTCTCAGGGTCCATCAGACGCCTGGGGCGGAACCACCTAGTCGGTTCCGCCTCCCTGCGACAGGGTACGGCGGTCAGAAAGTCAAGTCGAAGGAGCGAGTGGTCAGACCATGACAAGGGTTCAATATCTACATCCCCTATATCAAGGCCACTCAACCACTGACCAGAGATAAAAACTAAGTCCAGAGTGTGTCCCCCCATATGAGTAGGGCCGTGAATTACTTGGGTCAGGTCCATGGCCGTCATGGAAGCCATGAACTCCCGAGCTACCTCAGATGTTTCACCGATGGATGGCAGGTTGAAATCCCCCATGACCACAAGTCTGGGGGTATCAGCCGCCACCTCGGCTATAACATTGAGGAGTTCGGGCAGGGTCGTTGCCACGTGGCAGGGAGCCAGGTACGTGATCAACAGACCCATCTGCACCCCACGACCCCACTTCACAAAAAGGGACTCACATCCGGCTATCTGAGGTACAGTGGTCTCCCTCGGATCAAGACCTTCTTTTAGAATGACCGCCACCCCCCCGCCCCTGCCCTGAGCTCTCGGCTGATGAAAAGCACGGAAGCCTGATGGGCACATCTCCACGAGGGGAACTCCCCCCTCATGGCCCAACCAGGTCTCCGTGATACCTGCCAGGTCCGCTCCCCCCTCCTGAATAAGATCACAAATGAGGGGGGCTTTATTTACTATGGACCTGGCATTACATAACATCAGCCGGAGACTCAGGCGCTGAGACTCTAAGCAGCCTGGGGAACGGGAAGAGCTAAGGGGACCGGGGCACGCAATCACTCGGAGATAGTGAGCACGTGCCCCCACCACATGATATGGCCCCCTGCTCCCGCCATACCTGCCCCTCCCACTCAGCGTGTTAATAGAGAAGCCCTCACTAGAGGTGTATATATATATATATATATATATATATATATATATATATATATATATATATATATATAATAAAAATAAATATATAATAAAAATAATTTCATTTGCTGCTTTCCTGTATGTTTCTCCTCTTTGAAATAAAATGATCAAAGTAGGGCCAGAGAAAGTGGAATCTAATTTTGGCATGAAAAGGCATTTCGACTCGGAATCAAACAAAACATACAAAGGCCCATTGTTTCAATTACTGTAGCCATGGTCCTCAATATGGTTTTAATTTCCCCACAGAAGCAGCTCCCCTGATACTAGTACAAAGTCAGCTGTCATTTTAAAGGGTGGGGGGGACGGAAAATCTTTTTAAGGGTGAAAAGTCTCAGATACATTATTTTGCACAGCCAGTTAGAACAGAAACAAGAGGTGCTTGCTGGCAGTGGCATTTGCTTTCTACGCTGAACATGAGGATGAGAAATTGCAGCCCAAAGGGTCAATTTTTCAGAAATGTTGAAGTGTCTGAAAACAGGGGCTTGAAACAAAAGCATTTCCTGAGCTATTGCTATTGCTTTAAGCTCAGTGCTGCGGTGCTGTAATAAGGTGCTTTTTATGTAAGTGACCTATTTTCTAGGGAAGTTGGTTCTCTGAAAGGGGAATTGAAAAATGGCTAGAGCAGCAGTTTTTAACTTTAATATGTTTTTCATTTTATGTGAGCAACAAGCTGCTGCAGTACCCAGAAGGATTGAGGAACTGTCTGATTTCATAAATGGAAAACTCTTGATATAGGACAATGTCTAGAGAAAATGTTGACAAGAGTTCTGTAGAAGTCAGTTACTATACAGGCATCTCTTAACAGATATTTCTCACATTTCGGATGGATTTCTGGTGGGGGAAAAATACTATCTTTCATTCTCTGTGCTGAGATTTACATGCTTGTGAGCAATGACAGAAAATATTGGAGTGGGGGTGACAATAAAAAAGGATATTTTGAAAAACATGAATTACAGGGATAAAGGTAAAGGTAATTCCATGTATACTAGTAATATAGCTAGATAGTTTTAAATTCTAGATCAGTGTTTCTCAACCTTGGCAACTTGAAGATGTATGGACTTCAATTCCCATGGATGGCTGGGGAATTCTGAGAATTGAAGTACACATGTCTTCAAGTGTACTTCAACCTGCTAAGGTTGAAAAACACTGCTCTACATAATCATCTCAGTAAAAAGCCACTGGAGGGACCACAGAAATGGGGCTGAAGTGCATATGACGCTCATCATGTTTTATATGATAATAAATGTACTACTCATTGTGCTAAGTGGGCCCTTGAAACTACTGACTCAGTCTAGTCTTTATGGAACCATTGTAATAATGTACCCTCAATTTCTTCCACAGTCAAATTATGGCTCTCCATTCCAATAAACATTTCTGATGAAGGTTTTCTCCTTATTTCAAGCATGTGAATTAGAACACATTTCTCTTTATAAGAAAAAAAAATTCTGCACAATAACAGTGTGATATGATGAAACATATTTTATGGTGAGAAATGAGGGAACTTATCCCGATAATTTTTCATTGTCAAACCTATGATGTAGGAATGTAATAGGGATTTCACCTATGGAACCTGACTAAAGGTAGTCTACCCAGGTAGTCCTCAAGATACAGTTGTATTGGACCCTACAGTGGCACATCACCTATCTCTGCTCCTTCGAATGCAACAATTATATGAAATACAGGTTTTTAAGTGGAGCTTGAGTTGAACAGTAAAATAGGGAAGAATAATAAAATGTTGAAAGTTTGCAGAATTTCATTCTTATATCAAGGTAATATTATTTTGAGTTCTTTCTTACGTTTTCTTCTTTCTTGGGACCTAAGTCATCTTTTCTGAAAATTTCCCTCTAAATAGCTTGCCCATCCTTTCCCTGTTCTCAAAGCCAAGTGTCTCTTCCTTCGCACATTCAGAACTAAAAGCTAATTTGAAATGGTCTTTCAATTTATTTATTTATTTATTTCTCCATGTTTTATGCTGCCAAATTCCGACTGACAGTGGCTCACAGAGTAAAAACAAAAAAAGTATAAAAACAATGAAATACTATAAATTAGACCAAAACAAATTATAAAATAATTACCAGATGGCAATATGATATTTGCTGTGGAATTTGGGGAATTAGAAATATTTATGTAGTGTAGGCAAGCTGCGGTACAAGCTAGCATGCTGGGATTTTTTAGTAGTGTCTATATATTTTGTTGTAACAATCTCATTATAATGAAAGAAGTGAAGGGAGCAAGACAAATAATTAGCATCAGCTGTGGGTGAAATGATGCCAGTGGAAAAACATCAGGTTCATTTACTGAGAAACAGGGGAGGGTTAACATTTGTTCATACACACACACACACACACACACACACACACACACACACAGAGAGAGAGAGAGAGAGAGAGAGAGAGAGAGAGAGAGAGAGAGAGAAAGAGAGAGAGAGAGAAACACACACACTACCTATATCTATGTGCATTCATAGACACACAGATATTGTGTTTTCTTTTACCTTTGAGATATTTTAAGAGCGCACAATATTTTTTCTTAAATAAGAGAATTTAGGAGATTTCTATTCATTTGTTAAATATTCCTGAATATTACATTATAAATTCTTACAAAATAAAAAATAATAAACTTATAAAACATGCTATGTATAAAAAAAGCGAAACAAAGCAAAGGTTGGAGACCGGATGATAATTAGTCAACACTGCTGGGTCCAGGGAAGGCTTCTTGAGGAGAGGCCTCACCACCGCCTCTTTCAAGGCGGCGGGGAAGTCACCCTCACCCAATGAAGCATTTAGAATCCACTGGAGCCAGCCTCGTGTCACCTCCAGGGAAGCCAGCACTAACCAGGAGGGGCATGGGTCCAATAAATATGTGGTCACGTTCAGTCCACCCAGAATCCTGTCCACGTCGTCAGGGGTCACAGGATCAAACTCATCCCAGATAACATTCTCAAGACCTGCCTCAGTCATCCCCCCTGACACTACCCAGTCGGAGTCCAGGCCTTCCTGAATCTGAATCCCCCATGCCGCGCTTCCTTGCCAGACTCAACCCTTCCCTTTGTGGGCTATCACCCATACCCACAGCCTGCATTCCAATCAAACCCTCCCCCTCCCTAGAGCCCCTTAAAAGTTTAACTAAAAATTTGGATAAAAAGCCCCTCAACCCCTAGTTTTCACATGCCACCTCTCTGGGTCCCAAAACCCGTCATTGAGGTAGGTCCTCGATAGTGAAGAGGGCCATATGTGCAAGAGGGGGGAATCTCGCAGCGCAAGAAGATCCAATGTCGTATACGTCTCCAGGTACAGCGATGGAGGCATGGAGCATAATCAGGGGTCTCAGAAAAAGATGTCACATGCAGCCATTGTTTAATGAGGCACCACTGGTACCTCCACTGTACTCTCATGACAGCAGGAGAGTGTGCTCATGGCATATGTTAGTTTGCTTTCCGTGGGGATCGGAGGGGGGCGCAGCAGCTGGCAATGCCGCTGTAGTCCAGCTCCTGGACGGTGGCTGCATTTTGTCTATGGGATGGGATTGGGTTTGAATCTGGTGAGGATGATTGGTGGTGGCGTCATGTGTTATCCTTGGTCTGGTGTTCATGTTTGTGGCTGGGGCTCATTTGTCGACTAGGGCTAGTTTCCAGATATCTGGTAGGCGGGAGGTATCGTCATGTTTATTCATGTTATGGGGGTGTTTTTCTATTTCGATGGCTTCCATAATTATTCTCTTGTTGAAGTGTTCAGTTTTGGAGATTAATTTGGTTCCTTCAAACTCAATTTCATGTCCTGTTGTTTTAAGGTGCTGGAAAAGGGAGGAAGTTTTTTCTTCTTTTCTGACTAAGTTCTTGTGTTCTGTGATGCGTGGCTGGGCAGATTTTGCATGGTATTTCATAGACTCCTTGGTTTTCTAGCTGGATCTGGTCTTTTCTTAAGATGTTGGCTGTTGTTGACTGTTGTTGAGATCTGTGAGGAAGTTGTCCAGTTTTTTCTTTCCGTGTGGCCAAATTATGAAAGTGTCATCTACATATCTGAGCCAGAGTTTGGGTTTGTGTTCAGATTTATCTTTGAAACCAAGCGTTGGTTTCAAAGTGTTCCATGTATAGGTTTGCGATGACGGGTGTCATCACAACAAAAAATAGCCAATATCTTAAGAAACCCCAAAGACAAGATCCAGCTAGAAAACCAAGGAGTCTATGAAATACCATGCAAAATCTGCCCAGCCACATACATTGGACAAACCAATAGGAGAATAAATGCACACATCACAGAACACAAGAACGCAGTCAGAAAAGAAGAAAAAACAGCACAACACAATGGGCACACAGCTAGGACCTCACCCACACAGGATGTTACGAAACAGCCGACTAATCTGCAAACATCAACTCCTTCAACTAATCAAGATGTAATAACACAGCCAACCAACTCGCTTACAACAACAAAGCCAGCACTCCCCATCTCCCCACCAGAGACAGCATCTCTGATCACGGTTTACTCACGAAGCCGAAGACACCAGCCTGAAGATGACGAGTGGGACCTCGTCAAAACGTCCCCAAGATACTCTCAATCTTACACAGGAAAAGACTGGAATACACCAAAACTTGTACCCGTGAAAATCTACGAAAACATATATATATATATATAGGTCTTTGGTTATTCGGGTCTTCTCCCACGTAAAATTGAAGGTTTCTTGGCGACGTTTCGACGAAGTCTCATTCGTCATCTTCAGGCTGGTGTTCTCGGCTTCGTGCTTCCAGGAGAGCTTGCTAGGTGTTAGAAAAGAAAAAAGCCCAGAACCGAGTAGATGAGATTCTACTGAGCTGGAGCTACAAAAAAACCTTGGCTACGTAGGGAAAACCTGGCTAGAAGAAAAACACACATAAACCCTATGAAGAAGTAAGAAAATTGATACTGTGCCTTTACAGGGAGGATATGGGTGTGGCCTACTGATGACAGCTAACGAGCTAGAAATGGATCTATTTAGGTCTCCCACCTAGCAGTGAGAGCTTGCTAGGTGTTAGAAAAGAAAAAAGCCCAGAACCGAGTAGATGAGATTCTACTGAGCTGGAGCTACAAAAAAACCTTGGCTACGTAGGGAAAACCTGGCTAGAAGAAAAACACACATAAACCCTACGAAGAAGTAAGAAAATTGATACTGTGCCTTTACAGGGAGGATATGGGTGTGGCCTACTGATGACAGCTAACGAGCTAGAAATGGATCTATTTAGGTCTCCCACCTAGCAGTGAGAGCTTGCTAGGTGTTAGAAAAGAAAAAAAGCCCAGAACCGAGTAGATGAGATTCTACTGAGCTGGAGCTACAAAAAAACCTTGGCTACGTAGGGAAAACCTGGCTAGAAGAAAAACACACATAAACCCTACGAAGAAGTAAGAAAATTGATACTGTGCCTTTACAGGGAGGATATGGGTGTGGCCTACTGATGACAGCTAACGAGCTAGAAATGGATCTATTTAGGTCTCCCACCTAGCAGTGAGAGCTTGCTATGTGTTAGAAAAGAAAAAAGCCCAGAACCGAGTAGATGAGATTCTACTGAGCTGGAGCTACAAAAAAACCTTGGCTACGTAGGGAAAACCTGGCTAGAAGAAAAACACACATAAACCCTACGAAGAAGTAAGAAAAATATATATATGTAGGTCTTTGGTTATTTGGGTTTTCTCCCGCATAAAATGGGAAGTACCTTGGCGACGTTTCGACGAAGGCCGAAGACTCCAGCCTGAAGATGACGAATGAGATTTCGTCGCAACGTCGCCAAGGTACTTCCCATTTTACACGGGAGAAAACCCAAATAACCAAAGACCTACATACAAATACCCACGAAAACTATATATATATATATATATAGGTTATATAAGGTTCTGGATATTCATGAGGGCTGACACTTGCTCAGCCTCATATTTGAAGCAAATAGAGTTCTGTCTTTCAATTTCTAGACTTTGAATAAAATTTATACTGCTCTTTTACTTTAATCCTAGCCTGCAAGAATTTAAAAAAATATATGAATTCAGAACATTCCTATATGGCTTATATTTCTATATTTTTTATATCTATATCTCAATATTTATTCATATTTCCTATTTGATGAAAAACTTTCATCACAAGGTTCATTATAATTGTTTATAATTCTGTTATATAAGAGTTCTTGAAGCAAGTTAAGATATAAGTTACTATATATTCACATGTGTTATTACTAGATTTATTACATTCTGCACATATTTTCACTATTTGTATTGCTCATCAGGAGTCAATGTGACTTAACAGGATTAATAAATAAACAAAAATATTTTATATAGAAATTCAACTCTTAATTTCAGCACAAACACAAAAACAGATATACTAAAGGGATGTAGTTTTGCCAAGCCATGTTTTAACCTTGCTACAAAGGCAACCTCCTCTGCAGAAATAAAAGAAGCTCAGCAGGAGCCAAGAGAACAGCCTGAGTTCAATTTGAAGAAACTGGGAGCAGCTTAGAATGCCGGCAATTAGATAATATACTTCCATTTAAATGCATCTGTCAAAATGGGGCTAAAGTTCTACCACCTTTAGTTTATTTTCATGGGTCTTTGTCATTAATGGAAATTCAGTGTCTGCTGCTTTAATTCAAAGTGTGATTAAAGTTATCCTTCCATGTCCTTGACTATCAGCCAGACAGCTGATTGCAGTTCCCCATTTACTGGTTCCCTCCCCAAGCATTTATAAGTCAACTATGTTGCATATTTATCATTAGCATGCTGCAAGAATACTCTGTTTTATATCATTCACAAAGACATGTTCCCAGAGTCAACAAAAATCTTTGGGGAAACAAGTTTAAAAGCACTTTTCTACTTAATTCCAAATTAAAATAAAATCTACACATAATACTTAATATAAGGAAAGATGAGAAAAATAAAATGCCTTCATTCATTTTGGCCTCTTCTCATTCGAAATGTTGATTCCAGGATTTGAGCCACGGTAGCGCAGTGGTTAGAGTGCAGTACTGCAGGCTACTTCTGCTAACTGCTAGCTGCCTGCAATTTGGCAATTCAAATCTCACCAGGCTCAAGGTTGACTCAGCCTTCCATCTTTCCGAGGTGGGTAAAATGAAGACCCAGATTGTTGGGGCAATATGCTGACTCTGTAAACCACTTAGAGAGGGCTGTAAAGCACTGTAAAGCAGTATATAAGTCTAAATTTATTTATTTATTATTTATTTATTGAGTTTATATTGCCGCCTATTCGCCCATGGCCACTCAAGGTGGTTTACAGAATATAAAACCACATTTAAAAAAATAAAAACAAAAAGAATTAAATAAATTAATATAGTACAATATAACAAAATCTTTCAATTTTCTTGATGGTGGTAATGATGAAAAAAAAAGTGCTTACTAGTTCAAGATGAAGAAGTTGCCATTATGGAAAAAGAAGCAAGGAAGATTTAATCCACATTTCATTCCTTATTTTGTGACAATATCTCAGCCAAGAGCTCTTGCCTTTTTACTTTTGTAGGAACCTTATCAATCACTATTCCTATAACAGAATAGGACAAATAGGCACCGAACATCTGAAGATACACCATACAAAATGTGTTTGTATATGCATTGTACTAATATTGAAGCCATAAAGATGTATTAAATCTTTGCATATAGTCACATTTAGCAACAGATCTAAAATGGACTTACAATACTATATACAAATTGGCTTTAAATAGCTTGAATTAAACTAGTTTAATTGCCTGATAAACGGAAGAGCTGGAGCAATGAAATTGTAAGCCAAATATTTAGAAGTTCTTAAGGACTATTATATAAACACCGTGATCTAGCTTAACTGTTTGGAATGCATAAAAGTTAACCTTTAAGGAATATTGGAGAACAGCCTTGAGAGTTTGTTCTGATATATTTGCTAAACATTTTGTTGCTGTTATCACATCTGATGTGAACCAGACACCGTTTTAAGTACAGTACAAATATAGAATGTTATTAGAGAACTGTATGATTGTTTTCAATTGGATGGCTTGCTGTTATTACAGCCCAAGGATACTGACAAGGATTCTCAACCAAAAGGCCTAGGGATGACATTTTTATTGGCTTTACTTACAATTTTAGTAGCGCAGTATTCCTATTATTCTTGTATTTTTTTATCTGATAAATATTTAAGGAAAATAATACTATCTCTTCATATAATCTCATTTGCGCATGCCTCAAGATGGCGACGCCCGTCTAGATCGCGTCTAGAGATGGGCGGCTCGTGGACTGGCAGGGGTCTTCTGGGGCTGCCATGAACATCGGCAACCCCCGTTTCCAGTTTGAGGACTCTCTCCCCAGCCTGATGAGGGCTTTTTCGCCCTCCGGAACCTCGTGGCTGGGGAGAAGTGAGCGGAAGACGGCGCGGGTGTAAGAACGCCGAGGCTGAACGCTGACAGCCCGGCTGCATTGGCTCCGCCGTTTTTCTCCCTGTTTGACCGAGGCGGCGGCTGCTAGAGCGGTGGCGGCGGCGGCGGTGGTGATGCCCCTTTATCCAGCGAGCTCCCCCCTGACCCTGGATGCCCCTGGGGGTTTCTTTTGGATGTTCCGGGGGCGCTGGGGAACGCTGGGAGCTCGGGTGTGGCCAGCGCCAAGGACGACGCTATGGAAATGGCGGCTGCTGCGCGGCAACCAGGTCGAGGGCGGTGGTGCTGGAGAGCTGGAGAGTTGTTGGCGTTGGAGGAGAGGAGAGGAACATCAAGCCTCGACATTGAAATGGGGGAGTTGAACCCCATTGTGCTCAGGGGTTGAAGGATACATGGCTAACGTTAAGGGTTGTGTGGAAAGACCTGGGGTTGGAGAGGCTGGTGGACGGCTCAAGTATTGGGTCGCTATGGATGGCCTCCCCCCCTCCCTTTTTAGGCCCTGTTATCGGCCTATCGGCCAATGTGGACTTTCTTCCCCAGAGCTTGGGACCTGGCTCTGTCTTTCGTCCTGTCTCCTGGCTGTATGGAGGACAAGGCAGTTATGGGAGGATGGATGGAGCCAGTTCCAGACTACGTTCGCCGCGGACGGGACTCATCTTTTCAGGGCCAGGAACGCCAAACCACCGTGAGAGGGTGGTTTGGACTTTTTCTGACTCTTTCCATCTTGCCTGATTAGGATGGCCAACCACCGTGAGAGGGTGGTTGGATAGTTCCCCTCAACTGGACTGAACGTGAGGACTCCTACCCATTACCGTGAGAGGGTAATGGTGACTCTTCCGATCATCTTAGTCTTGCTTCCTGGACATTTGAAACCATCATTATCGACCCCTAGGCCATGTCTAGGCCAAACTTGTATTATCTTGTATTTGCCAAACTTGTATTATCACTCTAGTGTTAAAATGTATTCTAGGGCAAAGCTTCTTGTGCTGCGAGATTCCCCCCTCTCGCAGGCCTGGCCCTCTATGTTATCGAGGGCCCACCTTAATGACGGATCTTGGGACCCCGAGAGGTGGCATGTCGCAAAAAGGGGATTGAGGGGTTTTTTAAAGACTTTTTTAATTAGACTTTTAAGGGGTTCTGAGGGTGGGGGAGGTTATGTGGGTTTGGGGGAAAACCCACGGGGGTTGGAGACCAGTCCGGCTGCTATTAATGGTGCCGTAGGGGGTACGGACTCTGGGGGAAAGGGGACTGTTAGAATGCCCTCTAGTGAGGGCTTCTCTATTAACACGCTGAGTGGGAGGGGCAGGTATGGCGGGAGCAGGGGGCCATATCATGTGGTGGGGGCACGTGCGCGCTATCTCCGAGCGATTGCGTGCCCCGGTCCCCTTAGCTCTTCCCATTCCCCAGGCTGCTTAGAGTCTCAGCGCCCGAGTCTCCGGCTGATGTTATGTAATGCCAGGTCCGTAGTAAATAAAGCCCCCCTCATTTGTGATCTTATTCAGGAGGGGGGAGCGGACCTGGCAGGTATCACGGAGACCTGGTTGGGCCATGAGGGGGGAGTTCCCCTCGTGGAGATGTGCCCATCAGGCTTCCGTGCATTTCATCAGCCGAGAGCTCAGGGCAGGGGCGGGGGGGGTGGCGGTCATTTTAAAAGAGGGTCTTGATCCGAGGGAGACCACTGTACCTCAGATAGCCGGATGTGAGTCCCTTTTTGTGAAGTGGGGTCGTGGGGTGCAGATGGGTCTGTTGATCACGTACCTGGCTCCCTGCCACGTGGCAACGACCCTGCCCGAACTCCTCAATGTTATAGCCGAGGTGGCGGCTGATACCCCCAGACTTGTGGTCATGGGGGATTTCAACCTGCCATCCATCGGTGAGACATCTGAGGTAGCTCGGGAGTTCATGGCTTCCATGACGACCATGGACCTGACCCAAGTAATTCACGGCCCTACTCATATGGGGGGACACACTCTGGACTTAGTTTTTATCTCTGGTCAGTGGTTGAGTGGCCTTGATATAGGGGATGTAGATATTGAACCCTTGTCATGGTCTGACCACTCGCTCCTTCGACTAGACTTTCTGACCGCCGTACCCCGTCGCAGGGAGGTGGAACCGACCAGGTGGTTCCGCCCCAGGCGCCTGATGGACCCTGATAGGTTCCAGATGGAGCTTGGGCCATTTCCTGAGACTCTAGCTCACGACTCGGCTGATGACCTGGTGGCCGCCTGGGATAGTGCGGCTGCCGGGGCTTTGGACCGGGTCGTGCCTTTGCGGCCTCTGACCCGGCACCGAACTCACTTAGCTCCTTGGTTCTCTGAGGAGCTGAGGGAGATGAAGCGCCGGAAAAGACGCCTAGAGAGCGGTTGGAGGGCCAGTCGTTCCGAGTCTGACTTGACACTGGTAAGGTCTCATATTAAGACCTACCTAGTGGCGATAAAAGCGGCGAAATCTAGTTATTTTGCCGCTCTTATCGCGTCATCAGATAACCGCCCAGCCGCCCTGTTTAGGGTGACCCGCTCCCTCCTCCATCTGGGAGCGCGGGAGGACCCCTTGCAGGGCCGAGCTGAGGATTTTGTACAGTATCTGGATGATAAAATAACTCAGATTCGGGAAGACTTGGCCGCCGACTGGGTTAGTTCAGACGAGATGACTGAGGCAGGCCTTGAGAGTGTTATCTGGGAGGAGTTCGATCCTGTGGCTCCCGAGGACGTGGACAGGATCTTGGGGCGGCTGAACGCAACCACATGTTTATTGGACCCGTGTCCCTCCTGGTTGGTGCTGGCTTCCCGGGAGGTTACACGAGGCTGGCTCCAGGGGATTATCAACGCTTCTTTGAGTGAGGGTGTCCTGCCGCCTGCCTTGAAAGAGGCGGTGGTGAGGCCTCTCCTCAAGAAGCCATCCCTGGATCCGGCTGTTTTGGCTAACTATCGTCCAGTCTCCAACCTTCGCTTTATTGCGAAGGTTGTTGAGAGTGTGGTGGCGCGACAGCTTCCCCAGTACCTGGATGAAGCTGTCTATCTGGATCCGCTCCAGTCCGGCTTCAGACCTGGGTACAGCACGGAAACGGCATTGGTCGCGTTGGTGGATGATCTCTGGAGGGCCCGGGATAGGGGTTCTTCCTCTATCCTGGTCCTATTAGACCTCTCAGCGGCTTTTGATACCATCGACCATGGTATCATGTTGCGCCGGCTGGAGGGACTGGGAGTGGGGGGCACCGTTTTGCGGTGGTTCTCCTCCTATCTCTCCGACCGGTCGCAATCCGTGTTGACAGGGGGGCAGCGGTCGACCCCAAGGCGCCTTGTTTGTGGGGTGCCGCAAGGGTCGGTCCTCTCGCCCCTCCTGTTCAACATTTATGTGAAGCCGCTGGGTGAGATCATCCGTGGTTTTGGGGTGGAGTTCCATCAGTACGCTGATGATACTCAGCTGTACATTTCCACCCCAGACCATCCCAATGATGCCTTGGAAGTGATGTCCCAGTGCCTGGAGGCCATGCGGGTCTGGATGGGGAGAAACAGGCTTCGACTCAACCCTTCCAAGACCGAGTGGCTGTGGCTGCCGGCGTCCCGGTATAGCCAGCTGACGCCATCGCTGGTTATTGGGGGCGAATCATTGGCCCCCACGGAGAGGGCCCGCAACTTGGGTGTCCTCCTGGATGCGCGGCTGTCTTTAGAAGGGCATATGACAGCCGTGGCCAGGGGGGCTTTTTGTCAGGTTCGTCTGATACGCCAGTTGCGCCCCTTTCTGGACCGGGACTCCCTACGCACGGTCACTCAAGCACTCGTCACTTCTCGTCTGGACTATTGTAACGCTCTCTACATGGGGCTCCCCTTGGGGTACACCCGGAGGCTCCAACTGGTGCAGAATGCGGCTGCGCGGGGGATTATGGGAGCGACGGGGCGCTCCCATGTGACTCCTCTCCTGCGCGAGCTGCATTGGCTTCCGGTGGACTTCCGGGTGCGCTTCAAGGTGTTGGTGATCACCTTTAAAGCGCTCCATGGCTTAGGGCCAGGGTACTTACGGGACCGCCTTCTGCCACCAATAGCCTCCCACCGGCCGGTTCGCTCCCACAGAGAGGGCCTCCTCAGGGTGCCGTCGGCCAGACAATGCCGGCTGACGACCCCCAGGAGGAGAGCCTTCTCTGTGGTGGCACCTACCCTATGGAACAATCTACCCCCAGAGATACGAGTGATCTCCGACCTTCGGATTTTTCATCGGGCCCTAAAAACTCATTTTTTCCAGTTAGCCGGTCTGTCTTGATTTTAGGGTTAGTTTTTAAAATTTTAATATTGATTTTAATTGACAAGTTTTAAATTATGGGCCAAATTATAAATTATTTTAACTTTATTTTTAAACTGTGATGTTTTGTATAGATGTTTTTATCTTGGCTGTTTCACCGCCCTGAGTCCGAAAGGAGAAGGGCGGTATAGAAATTTGAATAAATAAATAAATAAATAAATAAATATAGAAAGGCCTTTTGCAGAAGTTCCCATAACGTATATATTTTTATATACGAAAACAAAAAACAAAGTTCATCCTGTTTTCCTTTTTTATTTATTTTTATTTATTTATCATGCACATTTTTATTGGTTTGATTGATGAAAGTGAATTCTGATCTTTGTTGAATGCTAGTGGTTGAAATCCAATGGAAACAACATCCAATTTTGCTCCCAATAATTCTGTGGTGAAATTATTTTTCATTCCTAAAGAGGCCTACTATATATTTTTTGAAAACATTTATATAAAGGGAGACAACAGAATTTTGGAGATAATATCCTAATATTAAACAGAAAGAGTGAACTCTCTCCACATATAGGTATAGACCCTATACATACTGTAGCTTTGTCCCTTTTAATCATTACATAGTAAAAGAGTGATAATATTAACTATCACTCTGTATCTAAAATCAGAACTGTAAGAACTCTTACTTAATTCAGATAAGATAAAGTTTCATTAATCAGTCATTGGTTTTATGTAGTATTTCATCAAGAGCTATATTTAATGCTTAAAAAGCCATTTCATCAAGAGCTGTATTTAATGCTCAAAAACATTTTTCATCAATTTAGTTTGGTACATTAGCTGCAACCCTTCCTAGATGAAGTGACCTATGATAAAATGTAGTTTGAAATACTGCAATATTATTATACTGTTATATAATAGTTTGCCTTTGAAGTTAGTTTGGAAGCTTGTACTTCTTCTGAACCTGATGACTCATTTTGATTCCCAGTTCAGTTCAAGATGTTGCTTTAAATATGATGGTTTGAGATCAGAATATTTACATAATCAGAATATGTGATTATGTAAAACTGTCCCAAGTTTCAAATGGAGAGCAGAGGTTTTTGTCAGAGCACTTTTTTTTTTAATTTGATTTATATGCCGCCCTTCTCCAGAGACTCAGGGCGGCTTACAATGCATTAAGCAATAGCCTTCATACTTTTGTATATTTATACAAAGTCAGCTTATTGCCCCCACAAACTGGGTCCTCATTTAACCTACCTTAGAAAGGATGGAAGGCTGAGTCAACCTTGAGCCTGGTAAGATTCGAACCTGCAGTAATAGCAGGCAGCTGTGTTAATAACAGGGTGCTTTAAACCACTGTACTACCAAGGCACTTAAGATAAATTAGCTGATTGGACATCAAATGTTCACTGAGACCACCTGGAATAGCAAGAATGGAAAGCAAAAACATTGAGTAAATATCCCTTTACTGAGACTTAACATGTCTTCATTGGTATTCAGGGCCATCCTCAGGCTGTGGTCAAAAAAGGCACAATGGAGAACTCAAGGGTGCAACTGAAGCCCTGCCCATTTTTAATGTGCACCATATACAATAATTCCAGACACCTATGTTGTTATTCACAATGAATTATTTTACTGATGCCTATGTTTTTAAAAAAGCTAAATATTAGCCTTTGCCTCATTTACATATATTAGTTGCTCTGGTGTTGCATAATGCTGCTTTGACTGTTTTTGTGATGGATAAAATTTCTTATAACTATTTTAATAGATATTTCAGTGAATGCCATGCATCACCTAACCTATTTTATAGTCTAGCTTCATGCCATCTGCTAATCTGACATTATATTGTTTGCTGTATTACTGTAATTCTGAATACGTCCCTCCAAAAGGTTCTAATCACAACACTGAAAATAAATAGTTTGTAAAAAGTTCTCTGACAGATTCTTTTTAAATGGGTGTGCATTTTATTCTCTTTGAAGGAGTTTCCAGGGTTCCTTCATATTATTGCAAACGAAACATTGTGCTCAAGCATTCCCATTCCATTTCTTTCCTATCACGTTCCAATTATATGTTTGAAAAAAACAAAACAAAAACAAAAATCCTGTATATAAATTTGGAAATGGATTGGGAAGGGGAAAAACCCAGAAAACAGAATATGTAAACAGTTCCCCTTAATGTTCTTTGTTATTTTCAATTGCTCCTTCTAAAGTGGTTATTGAAGAAAATACCTGGAATTTAAACATAGACTATTGAATTAGGCTGTTATGTACTTGGAATACAAAATGCATTAAATAAAACAAGAAATATTTCCTGTGGTCAAAATCAGTTAGAATGAAAACATTGTTTTTTGTTTTGCAAGAAGAAGGCAATCGATTTATACTGTACATGTCTTGCAATCTACTGTTTTGATAATACTGTGAATAACAATGCATACCAACCAGGCCAACACTGAGAAGAAATGAATCATGAAATCTGTGGGAAAGAATGGCAATGCAACCCCTTTTGTGTTCTAATCAGACAAACGCACCAATAAGCTGCATTCATCTGGGAGCAGAAATAATATGATATTCAAGGGACTCATCCTTTACAAGGAACTAGGTCATTCTTATAATCTCTTTAGTTTAGTATTAAAAGTCTCATTCAACTTTAAGCTTAGGATTTGCCTCCCTATGACTGACAAGTCAGAAGAATTTGTTCTGTATCCTGTTTCCCAGTTTTAGAGTATTGTTTCCAGTTATCAAATATTTGGATAATTTTTTTTCTTCTACTCATCAGTAGATAAGTATTGATACCCTAGTGACATATTAACCATTTGTGAATTGTATTTTGCACACATTTGTCAAGATTTACCCTTGAAACTGCCTAATGATTAAGTTCTAAATCACATTAAACTATAATGTAATTTTTGTTTGTTTGTTTTGCTCAGCAGACCATATGAATTTATCTACTGTAGGTTGTAAATTTTGATTAATGGTTTACTGTGACACGTACACCCATTTTATATGGTTTATTCATAGAACTGTTTAAACAAACAATGTCTTGGTGCAATATGTAACCTTCAGTCACTCTGAGAAATTAAAGTCTAAAACTAGTACTTGACAGGCTAAGAGAAATTTGCGAGCAAGAAATAGTTCCTGAATAGATCTCAGGTGTAATTATTTATTTGTTAATGCTGTTGTTAATGTCAGTAAGCTGGTTTCATGGGAAATTAAAGGCTCAAATGAAATCTGGGAAGGACCCTAGACTTGATTGTTCTCCTCCTATTGATGACATTTGATTTGTTTGTGATTAGCCTCAAAATATGTTATCTTGGCTGGGTTTGCCTGATCCAGTGAAAAATGGTATGGCAAAGTGGGTTTGAACAGAGGTCTACAACCTTGGCAAGACTTTAAGACTTGTGGACTTCAACACCCAGAATCCCCCCGCCAGCTATGTGTGGAGTTGAAGCCTACAAGTCTTAAAGTTGCCAAGGTTGGCGATCCCTGGGTTAGAATACATAAAATAGTATCAGTAAAAATATGTGATAAAAAGAGCTATACACAAAGATTAACATCTTTTTTCAAGAGACAACATACAGTTGGCCTGCATCTTGCTTAAGGGGATGCACATATAAGAACAAATAACAGAGGAAGGACTATAGATATTTGTTACCTTGTGTAAGATTTTCCTACTAAAAACTGTTCTCAAGGGACTAGGGATCTCTAGACATTTTCATCCACTGCACCAAAGTGGCTTTTGAACATAGCTTTATAGTGTGCTAACAAAATTTATGAGTCTATCAATGAGAAAACACAATATTTCATAAGAAGGCAGACAGAATTTATTTCATCTTTCAATGAATGTCAACATTTCCCTTCAAGGTAAATGTTGATCTTGGTTTCACCTTGAACAATACTTAAAGCGAACATTGCCATACATCTCAATTGGGATCTAGATAAATATCTCATACCAAATAATATGCTAAGAGGTAAAAATTACAAAGAAACAATGCAAATGGCAGAAATGAGATTATTTCTAATCTGGGGAAATATTAATAAAAGAATTGATGAATTATAAGTTATTTATATATATTATTTTAAATACAGTTCCCAAAACATTGTCACAGAGGGAATTTATGGGACTTAAAAAAAAATACTTGCCTCACAAGCTTAAAAAGTTCACTTTTAGTTAGTTTCTGGGTAGATCATCAGTAATTCCTGGGGTAGAATCTACAATGAGAATTTGAAAAAAGAAACCCTATAAGAGGGGTGTCAAGCTGATGTCATCACAGCAGCATCACATGACTTTTTTCCCCTTTGCTAAATTGGGCGTATTCATTTTTAGAATATTGCCAAAAATTCTGCCTGATTATATTCAGGTAGTCATCAGAATGTGTAATTTGAGAGAAAAATCATTTATAAAAAGAAAGATCAAGATCTTTCCAGTTCACTGAACTACATAAATCTCATGTTCTTGCCAAGAATGTTGAGATTTTTAATGAGATCATCTAAATGGTGTAGGCTTTAAGGCAAGAAAACTAACATTTCATAAAATTTAGTGAGATTTCAGTCATTTTTCAGCATGATTGTTCTGGGGTATCTAAACCTCAACCTGAATGCTGTCATAATAGCACGTGAAAACTTTGTCAAGAGCTAACAATGTGACCTATTACTATGGCATATACTGTATACTATTGCCTTCTCCTATTAGTATCTATCATTATCACTTTGTATGTACACTGAACGCTTATGCAGTGGAGACAAATTTTTTGATCTAAGAATGATTTATTCTTGTTTTCTGTCTTAATATGATCATGAGTCATTTTCCTGTAAGACTTTCTTGTCCCATCTTCAACAAATTTCTTGATAACAGAGACATATGTGAAAAATTACTGATCTCTTCCATTCTAGTGGAATCTGGCTCCTTAAATAAGGTGGCAACCAGAAACCTTATTATGGAAAATGTATCAGATATATCAGATTTATAGCATTGGACAGAGAGTTATATCTTGGGATATGAGTATTGAGGGAGTGGGCTTCTGGCTGCTATCTCAACATCAATGCCATTGACGCCTTGGACTATCTTGAGACTCCTCCCACTGCCATGAAAGGGCAGTGGAGTTTCCAAAGTACTAATACCTAAGACTTATATTTTCTCTCTGTTGGTCTTTTAAATCATCATGGTCGACCCCCCTGGTTATAGCCCAGCATTTACCCCTGGTATCAGATGTATTTGACAGCTGAGCTCCTTGGACTGCGAGACTCCCCCCTCTCGCAGGTTTGGCCCTCTACCCTATTGAGGGCCTACCTTGAGGTCTTGGAACCCCGAGAGGTGGCATGTAGCAAAAAAGAGAGTGAGGGATTTTTTAACAAGAGCTTGTTTTAAGTTTTTAAGGGGTTTTGGGAAGGGGTGGGAAGAACCTGGGGGGGGTCCACAGAACCTCAGAGTGGCAGAGTGGGTTAACGCTACCACATGTTTATTGGACCCGTGTCCCTCCTGGTTGGTGCTGGCCTCCCGGGAGGTTACATGAGGCTGGTTTCAGGAGATTATTAACGCTTCGTTGAGTGAGGGTGTCTTCCCATCTGCCTTGAAAGAGGTGGTGGTGAGGCCCCTCCTCAAGAAGCCTTCCCTGGACCCGGCTGTATTAGCGAACTACTGTCCTGTCTCCAACCTCTGCTTCGCAGTGAAGGTTGTCGAGAGTGTGGTGGCGTGACAACTTCCTTGATTCCTGGATGAAGCTGTCTATCTAGATCCGTGCCAGTCGGGCTTCAGGATGGGTTACAGCATGGAAATGGCATTGATCACATTGGTTGATGATCTCTGGAGGGCCCAGGACAGGGGTTGTTCCTCTGTCCTGGTCCTCCTCGACCTCTCAGCGGCTTTTGATACCATCGATCATGGTATCATGCTGCGTCGGCTGGAGGGGATGGGAGTGGGGGGCACCGTGTTATGGTGGTTCTCCTCCTTCCTCTCTGACCGTACGCAGTCTGTGTTGACGGGGGGACAGAGGTCAACCTCGAGGCTCCTCACTTGTGGAGTGCTGCAAGGGTCAGTCCTCTCGCCCCTCCTGTTCAACATTTATGTGAAGCCGCTGGGTG
The DNA here is from genome assembly GCF_029215685.1 of Pituophis catenifer annectens. NCBI lineage: Eukaryota > Metazoa > Chordata > Lepidosauria > Squamata > Colubridae > Pituophis > Pituophis catenifer. Next base: position 91,149,772 of record NW_027256884.1, read on the forward strand.
AGATCATCCGTGGCTTTGGGGTGAAGTGTCCAGAATGCGGCCGCACGAGTGATAATGGGGGTGACCCGTCGCCCATGTAACACCTCTCTTGCACGAGCTGCACTGGCTCCCGGTGGTCTTCCAGGTGCATTTCAAGGTTTTGGTTACCACCTTTAAAGCGCTCCATGGCTTAGGGCCTGGATATTTACAGGACCGCCTACTGCCACTGACTGCCTCCCATCGACCGATACTCTCCACAGAGAGGGCCTCCTCATGGTGCCGTCAGCCAGACAATGTCGACTGGCAAATCCCAGGGGGAGAGCCTTCTCTGTGGGGCCTCCTGCCCTATGCAACGAATTGCCCCCGGATATACGAAGGATCCCCGACCTCCATGTCTTCCGTCGTGTGCTGAAGACCCTGTTATTCCAGCAAGCCGGTCTGATGGGACAATAATTTTAATCGGGTTTTAAATATGGGTTTTTAATATGGTTTAATAAGGGTTTTAGAATGGGAATTTTAAATTTGGCCAAAATTGAATTATTTTAATATGGTTTTTAAATTTGTCTTGTATATTGTTTTATTATGGCTGTTCACTGCTCTGAGTCCTTCGGGAGAAGGGCGGTATAAAAATATAATAAAATCTAAAAAAAATCTAAAAATCCATTTTCCCCCTGAATATCAGTTTTTTTCTTTTATCAGTTTCTTCTAATGCAGATTGCATTAGAAATTGCCAGTTTTCATTTTTATCAAAATCAGTTTTGGTCAGTTCCTAGTGTACATACATCTGCAAAAAGATTAATTTGCCTGCTAAACAGACAAATAATAACAACAGCCTCTTTGTTTTAGGAAGATCGCCTTGTGTAAGACACCATAAACTTGCAATTATTTTGCACCACATGTAGCATATGAAATCTGATAAAATCCATGGGGTTCCTGTCAGTCATATGGCCATGTTCTTTCTTTTTGCTTAGCTGTCATAATACCTATAGGTAATTAGTTACACATGGCTACCTTAACTCACTGTTTTTCCTAATTGTCTTTAATTAGAGAAGAGTTCCAACTGTAAGTGTCCATCACTTGCTGAGTTGTAATGGGTCAGATGTATTTTCTTTTTCTAGAATAAAAAAAATTGTCTTGGAAGAGGGAATATATTTTAGATATGAGAAATAGATGCAAATGTTAATTTTCAATCTTCTTCATTATGTCACTCAGGTGCTATTTATGAGCATAACCCAAATATTTGCTCATACTTTTAAAGGTTATCTTTAAACTGGACTTACATTGATCTGCTTTGAAATAGATACACAGATTTAACAAAGCACTGCCACTAGGAATGGGAGTAACTTCGTTGGCGGTATGTGGTTTGTTTCAAAGAATAAATGTTTGTCAAAAGAAGTGAAAATGTCTGTCGGTATCTGAAAGCATGTCTTGTCTTTGTTAAATAGAAATGAGAGTTGACTATGCCAGAAGAAACATCAAAGTAAATGCAGTGGAAATGACTTACTTAAGAAGTGGGTGTGGTAAAGCAAGAAGAAATAGGGTGTTGAATTCATATTCATCAAATACAAAAGAGAATGATCAGTACAAAAGAAATTGGTTGAGGTATTTGGTCATACAGATACAATGAATGAGCAAGAAAATATGTGGAGGAAGAGTGAAAAGTTTGGGAGAAAGGGAAGCCAGTTGATGTATGGAGTTGAGATCCTCCAAGACAGATGGTTTGCAAAAACAGAAAGGTAGGGAAAGTGAGATTTATAATGAATAATGTAGGTATAAAGTAGATCTACTTTTCAAAAAATATTTCTGACTTTCTTTTGTTTTCAGCTTCTTGCTGTTTTTCTATACTACATAACATCACTTATTCTGAAAGGGAATGACAAGATGGGCATATATGTATGCTTTGTGAACACACAGTGTAAATATGCTCCCTCTCCCTCTCTTTCCCTCCCTCCTTCTCTCTTTCTTTCTTTTTGCTATATGCTGTTGCTATTTTTATTTCTTATGGATGGCATCCCTCCCAAAAAAGTCCTCTAGGGATATTTGCTTTATCTCCCCCTCTTTTTCCCCCAAATTATTTTCAGAAGCTGTTAATCGGTTCAGTAGACTATAATAGAGTCAAAATATTTTTTATTATTTTTTATTTTGTCAAATATGTACGAGATAACAGGAATAAGTATAAACATGGATATTAATACAGGAAATACAATAAATGGGGACAGTAGGACAGGGACAGAAGGCACGCTGGTGCTCTTATGCATGCCCCTTACAGACCTCTTAGGAATGCGGTGAGGTCAACAGTAAATAGTTTAAAGTTAAAGTTATGGGGGGTTGACGATGTAACCACAGAGTCAGGTAGTGCATTCCAGGCATTGACCACTCTGTTGCTGAAGTCGTATTTTCTGCAATCGAGTATGGAGCAGTTTACCTTGAGTTTGTATCTATTGAATGGATATGCATTGGAGCAATCTCCCAATCCCTAATTTCATTCACATTTAATGGTATCTAAATAGCAATAAATGATTGAGATAATATCAAATTAGAAATGATACCATGTCATCAGGAAATGTATTATTTATATTATACTTCATACTTATAGTACCTTTCTCACTACGGATAGAAAAGGAACTTTGGAATAGTAAGGAAATCTAGAATTTGGTCCTTTCTTCTCCATTTCAAATGGTTATAATCGGAGCCCTTAGCTCATCCTAACACAAGCTCTAGTTGCCAATCCACTCGGATTGTCTTCCTACGTCATGCTTTTGTCTTTAAAGAACACAAAATCCTGCTCTAAGTTTACTAAATGCCAGCTCTCAGAAGCATTGCTAAGCTTCTTGATGGTTAACTAAGAAATCCCAGTTGTTTAATTCAGCAGCTTCTGTCCTGGAACTCTGCTTCTCCCTTGAGCTCATTAAGGAACATTTGCTCCAGGATTTCCACTGATGGTGCCTCATCGCCCTCTCTTGGTGACTAAATCTGTACTTAAAAAGCATTTCAGCACAGATAACATAGAAATAATATATTAATTCGATCTTTTAAGACTGAATGGCTTGAGGTTAAACATTCTGTTATGGAAGTGGGACGTTGTTGTAAAAAGAAATAAGAAAAATGTTGGTACAAAAAAGCTTTGAAAAATAAGGAAAAACTTTTTTTAAAAAAAATAGTCTAATAGAGCAGAGACTGTAGAGACATCATACCTCGTAAATATGTAACAAGGCCTCTTTAATATAGCACTATGCTATTCATCATATGTGTTAGGATATGGTTTGAGCCTAACAAGTTGTCCAGGCAATATATGTGTTCTGTAACTTTAATATGAATATGTATTGTGTGACTTTAAAGTTTTACTGCTGATTCATTGTAATGCTGAGTCATGCTGTAATTAGATAATCACTGGTTGTAAATGTATTTAAGAAAGGTACTGTAACATATTCCGTTGATGATATGCTACCATAGTGTGAGGAGTTGCTATCATTGTGCTATCATCGGTTGGATGGATCTGCTACCATCGTGGTTTGTGAACCAGAGTGAGTTTGTTATTCTAACCAACTACTGTTTGTGTGGTAAGAAGATTCTTGTATCACTGGACTGATTTAACTGGCAAAGACTTGGATTGATTTAAAGACTATGAGATTGCTTTTTCACTATAAAGTAAACTTTTGATAAACCAGTTTGCACATCTCTTATTCATTGCTCTCAGCAACGTTTCTCTTGCTCTACACTCTGCTGGTTGGTAACACAACAACAATATCCTTAACAATATGACACCAATAATATGATACACATTGCTGTTTTGTAACATTCAGGCAATTTTTCACTATAGTCCTGGTTGGTGTTTGTGAAATAGATATAAATAACTTCAAAGGAGTTTACTTTTTTACATAAAGAATACGGCCCTTAATTCAAAAAAGTTGTATATCCAGTGCTGAACCTAGTAGCTAAAGCATAACATGAACATTAAATAAACTTCCTGCACAAATGTTTTAGTGACTTATAATATTCTGTGAAAATGCACTGAAAATACAGGTAGTCCTTGAGTTACAACCACAGCTGTGCCCAACATTTCTGTTGCTAAGCGAAACAGTTGTTAAGTGAATTGTGCTCCATTTTATGACCTTTCTTGCCACGGTTGTTAAGTGAATCACTGGAATTGTTAAGATAGTAACATGGTTATTAAGTGAATCTGGCTTCCCTATTGACTTTGCTTGTCAGAAGGTCGCAAAAGGTGATCACATTACCCTGGGACACTGCAACCGTCATAAATTAGAGTCGGTTGCCAAGCATCTAAATTTTGATCACCTGACCATGGAGATGCTGCAACAGCTGTAAGTTTGAAAAACAGTCATAAGTCAGGTTTCTTAGTGCTGCTGTAACTTTGAATGGTGACTAAATGAAATGTTGTAAGTCAAAGACTACTTGTCTTAAACTGTTTGATTAAGATGTCATTAATCTGATAAGTGTAAAAATGGGGAAAAGAAACACGGAACTAGTTCTGTCCATCTAAAGAAACATGACTTAAAATTTACCAGTAAATACAATTACAAGAGAATAGGACACTGCTGAGTTTTGACTTGTTATTGAGCTGTCCTTTGTACCAGATCTGTGATTGCCATCAATATAGATGTGGAAAAGGTATTTGAAAAGAATATGGAATGGACAGGCTGTTCCTTCTGGCCCAGCCCATCTTCCCATTCCATACCTCTTGATTGATTTCTATTTTGAAGACTAGCTGAATGGAAATTATTATCTAGCATTTGCAGAGGGAAATTAGCAGGTCAGGTAAGGCCAAGCATTTTCTTCTCTTTCTCTCTCCCAAAAGGCACCCAAATTCCCGTGTTCTTTATGAAAGAAACATTAAATTGATTCTTGTAATAACCGGAATAAATGTAGTTTCATCTTTAGACCATGCTGAGGGTTGAGGGACACAGATTGGACTGCAAATCTACAAGGCAACAGACTGCATCTGAGAACCTTAATTTAGCATACATAAGTTTAATTTTTCTTAAATAACTGTCTTGTGGCTTAATTAATTGTGAATCTCTAAAAAAAGGTGTTAGCTAGTCACAAAATTCAGCTATAAAGAGGTTATTGATGTAATAGGCAGAAGCATATGAAACATGAACTGCAATATTCCTCTGTGGAGGCCACAGGAGAGAACAAGAACAGACAGCAATTTAGATGAAAGTAACAGCAGCGAGTTCTTTAAAAGTGGCCTTAAGAGGTATTGCCTGCCTAATTCCTCTCTCTGCTCAAAGGCTATATTGAGTCTTGGGAATAATGCATTTCTCAATAATACATAAAGCCAAAAACTGTGTGGCAAACCATGCTGAATGTTCTCCACCTTCATGTCTTCCTAAAAGGAGGACCCTAAGCCTTCTCCCATTGAGAACTTGGTTTGAAGGTTGCACTTCATTTTTCTATTATGAGTACAGCCATTTAAGGACTGAAGATTCACATTTCTGTTCGTTTACATTTTTTAAAAAAAATGCTATACAAGAAGTTGTAGGTGGCTAACAATCTCATCACAACATAAAAGCAAATTTATTTTTTTATGTATTAAATTTCCATACCGCCCATCTCACCTAAATGACTCTGGACAGTTCACAAATAAAAACTGTAAAAAGAGCCTGCCTCACCTCTAGGAGAAAGATGTTCTATGGGATGCGGCAACAGTAGAGACCCTGCCAGCAGAAATTCTTTAACCAATAAGGTCTGTAATATACCGTCCCTGCTGTATCAGGTGGGAAAGGTCAATAAGATAAAGACAAGATGGTTCCTCAGTTAACCTAAGTCATGAGGGGCTTTAAAGATGATAACCAATGCCTTGAATTGGACCTGGAAGCAGACTGGCACCCAATAGCTGAGGTGTTAGGTGAATCATCCCAAAATTTCTCACATCCCCACATTCTACTAATATAAACAAAGAAAATACTTTGCCTCTAATACATAAAAATAACAAACTAAATAAAAAATATGCTTATATTTCCCCTTTAGTTGTAACAAACCCACCTTTGGGAGAGGAGTGTATGCCTGCTTACTCTTTTTTAATCCCTTCCTCTCCATCAATTCTCTACTTGCTAAACACCAGAATGAATGTACTAAAGGAGGGAAGGGAGTGGGGGGAAAGGCTATGTTGTTTGCCCTTTTGCCTGGCTTTGTTATATGTTGAGTTCCATTGTATACGGTAACCATTGCAAGATTATTGAATCCACTAAGATGGAGGAAGAAGAATGAAATACCCACAGTAGATGATTGGATTATAAAACTGACAAGAGTTTGTGGAAATGGCAAAGCTGATCAGTTTGGTCAGGGATTAAGACTTTTTTTTTTTAAGATTGGAAGTCTTAAATGTATTTTTGCTGTAAGAAGAAAAAACAACTGATGATTTATGGATTTGGGAATTAAAAAGTTTAAAGAGGGACAGGAAAGAATAAGATGGTAATTACTTTACAGAGAGAAGAATGGAATTCAAAATTCTATGTTTTGTTTTTTCATTTTTTCTTTTTTCTAAATCTTATCTTTTCCCCCTTATTTTTCTTCTCATATTTTGCACTTTTAATGTGTTGTAAAAGGAGAGAGAGAGAGAGAGAGAGAGAGAGAGAGAGAGAGAGAGAGAGAGAGAGAGAGTATCAAAGGTGATAATTTCCTGGAATTGCTAGATTCTGGGGCCCAGGGGTGGGTTCAACTTACCTTTACTACTGGTTTGTAATGGGACCGCGTGTGCACACTCACTTCACTCGCATACGCTCTTCTGAGCATGTGCAGAAGCTTCTGCGCATGCACAGAAGTGTTCTGATGATGTTGGAGTCGGTGGGCAGAGCCTCCCTCTGGTTTTACTAGCAGTTCTATAGAACTGGTCTGAACTGGGGCAACCCACCACTGCTGGGGCCAAAATCTAGGTCAAAGCCTGTTCCTCCCATCTATGCCCTGACAGTATTCAGAAGTGAATAATTATTTGTACTGCAATGTTTGTTGCTGTTGTTCTAGGGATGACCTGTATTATTGAATATCATCATCATATTAATTATAGTGATCCCATTCTTTACTGTAGATAACCTTCCCTAGTTTTTCATATAAAACGAAAAAAGATTGGGGCATCCACACAAGGTAGAAGTATAGCCAGCCACACAAACAGGCTGAAGAACAGTTTTTATCCATGGGCTGTCATACTCCTGAATGAGAAATAACATCATAACTACGTAGTATCATGGACTGCAGGGCCGGCGCAATGTGTAACATGTTCACACTGGTGCAATAGGACTGGGTGTTTTGTTAATATGATTTATTGGGTTAGGGATTTTCTTTCTTCACTGTGAGTTGTATTGTGTTTGGGGGGAGTGCACTGAGAGAGTTCAACCAATCTCATTGTACATATGTTGTCCACTGACAATAAAGATTTGAAAATAAAAGTCTCCAAAGATATTTGCCCTCCACTCCTCGCCATTGGAACTGCCACTTCCAATACAGTGTAGTGATGCTAAGTGCAGGTACAAGGATCTTATAGGTAATGTTTATCTCAGGGATATACACTTTAACTAATTAAGGTCAGTTAGCCTCAATCACACTATTCTCTAATGGGTCTTTTCCGACAGGTCTTCCTGTGCCTGTGCACTGATTAATTAAACTTGGTAAACTCACTTGAAGTTAGTTTTCAAGACCTCCATAGCTTCAGTGTATCCTTCACCTGTCTATCCAGAAGATGCAGAAAGGTCAGTACTAAAAGAGGTACTTTAATTCTGATGCTGAATGTTGTATGAATAGCCTGGGGTGGGGATAATGGGAACTATGCCAAACTCTACTTTACTTTTCTATCCAGAACTTCATTGCATGTTCTGATATATGATAGGCACAGTTTGTGGGGCTTGGATTTATTTTGGTACAGAGTACTTCACCTCAGTGTTTCGCAATATAATGGTTCTTTAGACTTCCAGATTCATTTCCCATGTGAAACACTTCTAATCTCCAGGCTGCAAATTGATTCATATCAAATAAGGTCATGTAAGGCTTTGATTTCTGAATCAAAGTTAGAACTTCCTTGGAAGCAGCAAATCAAATGAAGTGTTTCGGTGTTCTTTGTAGATACTCAGAGTGGATCACAAATTCAGGGGCTTTTCTGCAGATCTATGCAAAGCTTTAAGTAGGTTCTTTGCTTCAACAAACTTCAAGTGAAGCACTCCCTACATCTGCTCCATGAAACATTATGGTTGTTTCATGTTTAATAGCAAAGCAAAATAACGTGTTTACTAGCTTTACTCTAGTTTGCTCCAGAACACCTCTCAGGCAGCTTGATGGGCTTTTTTGTAACACTAATCCCAAAGCAATTCCAGACCATTAAATTGTTTTGCTGTGATGAATAATGGGTTTCAATTTAGTCTGCTACCGCTTCACTCGTGCACGTGCGTACACAGAAGCGTCCGGGCGGGTGGGCGGAGCCTCCCACCACCGCTACTACCAGTTCGCCTGATCTGGGGCGAACCGATAGCAACCTAACACTGTCATAGACCATGTTCTTTGTTGAAGAAAATCTATGCCACTTTACCTAGGTCTACCTTTCTATTGCTTCTGAGGTTGTTAGAATGTTGTACTTCCAGATTAAAGAGAGCACTTCAAAAATTAACAAAGTGAATATCTTCTAGAGAATTCACTATCCCTCTTATTTCATTCCATTGTTCTGAAAAATGAAGAATTTCAGGCAGTTTGATACTTGTGCATTATAGCCTATAGACAGTTTTTAAAAAAATCAAATCTCAAGACAGCTTCAGATAAAATGGAAAGCTAGGAAACCACACATTTGAATCAAATGTTGGCCTCTGGACCTTGAATTTCTAATTTGAATCTAGTCAGCCTTAATTAACACAGGTCTAGTAGCAAACCATAAACAAGTTTTTACAGCCATAACTGGAGTGTTGTGTTTGTTTTCTTATAAAAAAACACATTAATTAAGTTAACTTTGCTTCTATTAAAACTATTTTCCAGGTAGAATGTTTTCTGTGGATTCTACCGGGAAACAGTTTAATTAATTTTAAAAAGCCAATTACTTACAATAGATTGCTACTTTAAAAAGAAATGGCATGCAGTGATTAGAAATCCCATGCAAGTATGGCAGTAATAAAACAAAGTTGTACAATCTATATTTATAATAACTTTTTCCAGCAAGGCAAAAATCTTGCTTGTACAGTTTAAAAGTTTCCAACTCTATCTCAAGAACATTGTCTTCAGTTTTAGAACTGCATTGTGCAAACCGAATGGACCTTTGTATGTCAATAGATGGGGTTTTTTTCCTTGAATTATTTCAGATAAATTTGCAGTAATAAATATTTTATCTGCCAGTTTCATCTTCTTGAGAAAGGTGAAGTCACTGCCTATTTAGTGCCTTTATTAGAAGTCTCTTGTCTTTTGCCATTGGCGTCAGCTACTTCATTTTTTCCTAAGTTCTTTAAAGTTATTTGAATATGAAGCATCCTTGAAATTAAGACATATTTCAAAATATATATCTGTAATCTTTTTAAAGACACATCTGGAATTTTGAGAGTGTGTCATTATTTTTCTTTATTTGTTACTGGTGAGACCACATCCAGACTATTGATTGATTCTGGATGCCATATTTCCCGGATATGGATTCATCAAAAAGAGTTCAGAAAATAAAATCAAAGATAATGCAATGATTTGACAATATTTGTGATACTAGTAGAGGGTACTTGTTCAGTTTGGAGTAGAAATCCGAGGGGAAGCATAGTACTCATGTTCAAGGTATATAAAAAGAAAATGATTAATAAATGTTTCTCATGGTCAGAGAAATAGGGGCTAGAAACAAGAGCTATCAGTTGCAGCTATATACATTCAATTTAAATATAAGAAACTTTCTGACAGTAAAAATTGTACAACTGTGGAACAATTTCCCCAATGGAAGTTTTGGGGTTTTAATAAGAAGATAGGAAGCATGGATCATGTCTCACTTATTTGTTTTTCCTGAACATTGCAAAAGTATTATCTTTATGGCTCCTTTGAACTCCACAGTTACGTAATTCTATGTATACATTAAAGTTTCCTTTATGGCTAGCTGGGCAGATAGCTTGACAGGTAGAAAGGAAGATGAATAAATGGAACCAACCCAACAATCCTAACTACAAAAGTCTAACATCTGAAGTAGTTATCCCATATCGTCTCTGGGAGACCTGCATTTCTCTTTAATGTCTTCATGGAATAATATAGTAGATTTGCAAGTAGTTGCTTCTGTTCTCCCAGTAAAGTTTGCATATTCAAATCTTGGCAGGCATACAATAAAAGAGACTCTAGCTTCAGCTATCTATAATTCAACAGGCCAAGACACAGAAATCCTATAAGAAAATAATTTTAACTTTCACAAAAGTTAAATTAATTGTAGACACTTCAGAAACTGACTGAAAGAAAACAATCAGTTGTTTATGAACTTTATAGACCTGAATTTAAAAACAAATGTCCAGTTACTGGATAGAAGTAGAAAACATACAGAGTAAGCAGAAAGAATATTATGCTAAAATAAAATAAAATTGTATATATCTAAGAATAAATGCCAAGTGCAACAAATGACAAGTGTTGATGTGAATATGCATGGATGATCAAAAAAGGTGATGATATTAATTTTATTTTGATTTTTTGCTATTGCCATGATTGTTAACTGACATATGATTAAAAGATTCTACACATCATATAGTGTCTGTAAATACCTTTTCCAGAATTGAATCTGGGATTCTGATTTGATAATTTTCCATCCCTACTGATCAGCCAAAGATCAACAACTGCACAAGAATCGAAAAGGTAGGATCCATAATTTCATCACTTGGAAACCTGATATAATTTTCATTTCAAGAATCCATGCTTAAATAAAAGCCATGCACATTTTTAAAAATTAAAAAATCATATAGAACACACATTATCCTTACTGCATGGCTGGCTGCATCAAATCTGGATCATATAGTTTCAACCTTCAGGATAGTACAATGCAACCATTTCTGTGGCAAAAATAAAGCCTCTCTACATTAGAACTATGTCATCACGGCAATGGTTGGGTCACATCATAAATCATTAATCTATATAATGTATATTATATACAGTAATGAATATGTTATTCATGCCTATTTATAATAAAATTAGTTTATAAATTTTATTTTTATAAACTTTAATTTTACTTTGCTATCACTTTTCTGTTTTTAATATATTTAATATCATATACTTTATTCTTTCTTTTGAACATAAACAAGGCTCTATGTTAACCGTGAATTTATGAATAAACCATTCTGTCCTGAACAATCCAGTGACCAGACTGGATAGACGAAGAATTTTGGCAAAATTTGATAAGATATGATATAGGAGAGAGTAAATGCCATGACCATTTCTTAGCAATTTCCTGTTATTTAGAGACATTAAGTGAGTCAACAGAATCGCTCCAATGAAAATTTGACAATTACAATTTGACAAAAATTTGCCAAACCAAGAGTTATCAATACTGAGCTACGTGGTAGAAGCATCACTTTGGTTCTCTAGTATTGATCTGCAATCATTCTGTTGCGTCATTTGAGTGGTAAAATGTCTGTCACAAGGTGTGCAATTTCTTTGTAGGACTCTTACGTTCCTGGAGGCACAATAACATAATTTTTGCATTTAAGTTAGGCCTTCTCAAGAATGAATATATCTCCATACATTATGCAGGATAGGAAAAAGTAATTGAAACCTCAGGCTTGTTTGCTAATCATCCAACTTGAAACAGGAGATTTTTCTACACTCTGCATTTTTTCTCTAGACATGGTAGATTCTGCTGACTTGTTTAAATGTCTCTAAATAACAGAAAATTGCTAAGAGATTATCATGGTATTTACTCTGTTCTGTTCCACATTTTAGAAATAAATGTCTCTCATTGCCCAGAGGATCTTGACATCTTGAGGTGCCAGTGAAACATAAACATAGCCAGCTGTTGTACACATAGAGGAGTGTACATTTTTTCAGATAGAGGTAAGCACATTGTGGTGGTACTAAAGCAAGTGGATTTGTTCTGTTCCATTTCTATCTCCATAGTCACTTTACAACCAAAACATATTGGGAAAATATTATTTTTTTTTATTTTTTAAAGGCACAAAAATAATTGTGCTTTGAATTTTGTAGGTGATTTGTAGGTGATTTGTAGTTCTTCCTTTGTTTCTTCTAATTGGTAGAAGAAAGAGAGAGGGATATGCTTTTCTGCTGTCCTGACATTGATCACACTTGGAATGGATCATTTTTTGTTAATCTGAAGTTAACTATATGAGGTCTTAGAACTATATGACCTAGAATTATATGAGATCCTAGCTCAAGATCCAAAATAATCTCAATATTATTGAGATAATAATATCTCAATACTGCGCCCTATCTAACAAAACTTGAACACTGAGCCCTATCTTTTTTTTTAATAAAGTTTATTTTCATTTTTAAAAATACAATACTTTACATATATACATACAAGATTATTGCAACTAACGTACACAAATCTGCGCCTATACCACTAATACAATCCATTTCGTTTCCCTCTTTTTTCTTTCACCCAATTATATCATAAATCCCAACATTTGTAATAATCAGAATCTTTTGGTTCCTAAGTAATTTCGTTAACCGGTCTGCCTCTGCGCATTCTGTAATTTTCCAAATCAATTTATTTTCTGTGGGTATTAATTCGTTTTTCCATTCTTGCGTGTATAGTATCCTAGCTGCAGTAGTGAAGTGGAGGATCAAATACCATTTTTCTTTAGTTATTTTGTCCAGTTTCATTCCTAATAAAAAAATCTCTGGTTTCAGCTCTATATTATATCCTGTAATTTCCACCATCCAGTTTCGAACCTTGGACCAATATTTGCCTGCTTTGGGGCACGTCCACCATTGGTGGTAGTACGTCCCACAACCATTCCCGCACTTCCAGCATGCCGGAGAAACTCCCGGGAACATTCTTGCGATTCTTGCCGGGGGGATATGCCAACGATAGACCATTTTATAAATATTTCCTTGTAGGGGGTTGACAAAGTAAGTTTCATATTCCTATTCCATATCTCATCCCATTTATCCAGATTTGGAGAAAATCCGAGGTTCTTCCCCCAGGTAATCATAGTGTCCTTAATCACCTCCTCACCAATCCATCATGATACTAAAAACTGGTAGCACCTTGAAAGTAATTTCTTTTCAATTCCTAATAAGATTTTATCTAACTCCTGTAGTGACCTATATATCCCCTCCTTTCTTTGGTCCCTTCTGACTCTCGATTGTATTTGGGCATACACCCACCAATCTACCTTTTTGCCCTGTTTTGTAAACTCCTCTCAGGTCTTCAATTCCCCTTGAGGGTCAAGCAAATCCTGGTAAGTCAATGGTATTTCCTTATTTATATAGTGTCGCATGTGTTACTGCCTCTAATGGGGCAAACCAAATCAGAATCATTGAATAATGCCTGTTCCTAACTCTTTCCCAAGATTCTAATAATATTCTCTGGAGGTAGTGTCTCTTAAACTGTCCACTTCTCCATTGTTTGGTGGAGACAGCAGCCAGTGTGGGTAGCACTCGCCCAATCAGCTGAAGGACTGAGTCAGCCAATAATATTAAAGTCCGCCCTTGTTGCCGGGCAGATCCAGCTTTTGACTCAGTCCTTTCAGTTGATCGGGCGTGTGGGTTACTGGCTCTATCTTTCTATCTCCTTTCTATGGTTATAAATTGGATTTATTTACTGGTTTTGACCTTGGACTGCTGGACTATGTTTTCACTTGTGTGTGCCGGTATTTGGACCTTTGGATTGATCGACTACACCTTTTTCTCCTTCCTGACTTGCTGTTGGATGTTGTGAGTGTTCCCTGCCCTGTTATCTGGCCGTGGCTAAAAGGAAGCTTCGGTTTCCTTGCTGGCCCCTCTGGGGGTCTGGGAGGGGGTTTCTTTCCCCTTCGTTGGCTCCTTAGGGTGATTTGAAGTCAGAGTTCCTTCCACCCTTGCCTCCAGCTTCAGAGCGGCATTTTTCGCCTCAGCGCAACTGCGGTAGCCATTTTGGGCCGCTTTCGCGCCGTGCCACCTTGGGACTGATTAAGCGCCTCCGTTTCGCCTTTTTTTGTTGATTGCAGCCGTTCCCTTGCATCGAGAGCTGAGTGGGGCGTTTGGAACTTAGAGACTGCATTTTACCTGCTGCCCCCTTTTCAGCCGCTGCTGCTTCGGCTTAGTGACTAGTGTGTTTTGCCTGCACCTGTCAATCATTCCCCCCTTTCTGTTCTTCAGCAGGGAAGCCTAATTCTGCTCGGATTGTGATACACTTGCTCCTGTCAGCTGGTCTTCGTTCCGTTCCTCATCAACTTGCTTTGTGTTTGTGGGGATTTTCTGCTGGATCCATTTGGCCGTTCGCCATTTTACCCCTTGCTAATTGCGGCGGCAGCCATTTTGACTGGACATTGACTCTCGTGTGGAACTGTGATCTAACGTTGCCTACAGACAGTGGAGCGTTTGCACCCCCTCGCCTCAGCCTGTACTGCCCCCTGGTGGACAATTTACGTTGCCTGGTTTCTTCATCTTTGTTTGAGGAGCTTTTACGCCCCCACTACCTTATTTGAGGAGCTTTTACGCCCCCACTGACTGTTACAGCAGAATATTGGTGGAGTTTAACGCTCCCGTTTCTTGGCTTTCTGTGTTGGCCGGGGCTAATTGGTGGAGCTTTTCACGCCCCCCCATACCTTCTTGAGACCGTCCTTATCATTGCAGCTATGCCAAAAGCATTGGCAAAATCTAAACATGGCCGTTTGACCAGTACTGCTGCTCAAGACCAGTCTCATTCTGGCTCCCATGATAGACCTGCGGAAACGGCAGTCTCCAACAACTCATTGCCATCGACTGATCCTTCGCGGTCTCATCAGAAGAGTTACAAACACAGCAGGGCCTCTAAATCTGAGCAGTGCAGAGACAAAGTTTTAATAAAGCTCTGCGACAAGGCGAGCGCTAATGTTGCTGCAAAGGGTGTGGTTTCCACTCCAGTAGCTGACAATCCGCCTCCTGAGTCTCTGCATAGGCCGGATACACTGGATCAGTTGTCACTAAGGGATTGTCCGGTGACCATCTCGACTTCGGATTTATGGGGGGCTTCTGCCCCTACTCCTCCTGCTGCCCCTGTTCCGGTGGCTGAGCAACCTGTTTCTTCTGCTCCTGCAGCGTCTCCTCCAGTGGCGGCGGTTTCTGGTCAATTGCTTCCAGAGCAGCTTCAATTAGAGCAACTTCAGTTTCTTATTGAAAAGGCAGTGCAAAGGTCGTTAGCTGCGCGTGAGCAATCACGCAGTCGTCCGGGATCTGTACGATCGTCTTCTTCAGTTTCTCCAGAGCGGCCAGTCGCTGATGAATCCCAGGCTCGGGCTCCTGATTCTCCTACTTGTTCCCATTCGAGCCATCCCTCTGTCTTGACGGATGTGGACTATTGTGACTCTGCCTTGTCTGACGATGAAAATTTGCCTCAGGAACAACCGGCTTTCACTGGATTATTCCCACAATCCTTATTTAAATCCTTATTGTTTAAGGCCGTTAATACTGCTTGCCTGTCCTCACCTGCTGTTGACCCAGTCCCAGCTTTGGAGGCGTTAGATCCCATGTTTGCTGAGCCGGCTAGACCTGTTACTTCTATTCCGACTCCTCCCCTTTTTGTCGACGTGGTGAAATGACAGTGGTCTTCGCCGGGCACGGCTCCTTCGCTTACTTCCAATGACCGCAAGAACTTTCAGGTCGCTACCGAGCTAGACTCTCTTCTCCAGGTCCCTTCTGTTGACGCGCCTATTGCCGCTCTATTGCCCAACGCCAACGTTCCGGGAGACCCGGAAGGGTCTCATCCAGATGGACTTGGTTCTCCAGCGAGCACATCAGAGTTCTGCCTGGGCTATTCTGGCAGCTACCACCGCATCGTTTTTCAACCGTACCACCTTGCTTTGGCTGCGCCAGCTTCAAGAGAAATTGCCCCTGGAAGACACGTGGGTCCATCAGGACTTGAATAAAATTATCGCGGCTTTGCAGTTCTCGACCGACTCCACTTTGAACGCTGCTCGCTTCGCTTCCAAGGCGATGGCTTCCACGGCCTCTGCCCGTCGCCTGGTCTGGCTCCGTCACTGGCAGGCGGACGCCCGCCATAAGTGGCGTCTAGCTTCGGTTCCGTTTGGGGGATCCCGCCTCTTTGGTGATGCCTTGGAGCCATTTCTCACCGAAACCAGGGACAAAAAGAAGGTCCTGGCACCGGCCTTTAGACGAGGAGACTCTCGGTTTTCTCCTTATACCCCTCCCCTTATACCCCTCTCAATTCCGAGGTCCTGATGGTTCGGCTTCGACTTCCTTCTCTTCCTCTAGGCCTTACAATAGTTTTGGCAGGCAGCGGGGCTCTCTAGATAGGTCCTCGCGGGGGAAGCCCTTTGGGTCCAGGCGGCCCTTTCGAGGGGGAGGAGGTCGTCCCTACTGTCGTTGTCGCTGATTGCATCGCGACTCCCCCCATTGGCGGCAGACTTTCCCTCTTTGTCGCCGTGTGGGAGAAGTCTACTTCAGATAAGTGGGTCCTGGCTACCTTAAAATCTGGGTTAGCCATCGAATTTCTTTCCCCTCTCCCGAGCTCCTTTGTTTGCTGTCCGATTTATCTTAATCCTGAAAAGAGAGCGCGTATGGACGCTGCGGTACAGCATCTCCTTTCCATCAGGGCTATCCAACCTGTCCCTCCCGATCAGGTAGGGTTGGGTTCTATTCCCGGATTTTCCTGGTCCCTAAGTCCTCGGGGGGGTGGAGACCCATTCTGGACCTAAAACGGTTAAATCGGTATGTTGTATAACGTAAATTTAAGATGCAATCGTTGAAATCCATCCTTGACAGTGTTAGAAGGGGCGATTTCCTTTCTTCAATCGACCTAACTGAAGCCTATTTGCATATCCCTATTCTCCCTTTCCATAGAAAGTATTTACGGTTTTGTTATGGGGGGGTTCATTATCAGTATAGGGCGTTACCCTTTGGGCTCTCCTCTGCCCCCCGTACCTTTACGAAGGTATTGGCGGCGTTAGCCGCTTCCCTCCGGGTTCAGTCTGTTAGACTGTTATGTTATTTAGACGACATCTTGGTGTTGTCTTCTTCTACTAACCAAGCTGTGTTGGATATTAAGTTAACTCTGGAGACGTTAGCTGCTCATGGTTTTTCTGTTAATTTAGAAAAAAGAACCTTGTTCCCTCCACTTCTCTAGTTCATTTGGGGGCCCTAATTGATTCTGTACAGGGTAGGGTGTTTCTCTCCCCTGACCGCCAGAATAGTTTACGGGATTTGGTGGCTAAGACTGTGGCTCGTAGGGCTACTTCCCCCTTTGTTCTCTCTCAGTTATTGGGAAAGATGATTTCGGCCATTGCCATTGTTCCCTGGGCTCAGCTCCATGCCAGGGAACTTCAATGGTTTCTTTTGCCTCTACAGAAATCGGGCAAAGGCACGTCAACCAGGCCGGTTCCTGTTCCCTCCTCTGTTCTCCGATCCCTCCGGTGGTAGTGGTCCCCAGCGATAGCAGCAGGCTGTCTTTTTCTAGAACCCCGGCGGGTGGTGGTAACCTCCGACGCCAGCCTCTGGGGTTGGGGTGCCCATTGCCAAGGCCATCTAGCCCAGGGGACGTGGAGCGTAGCGGACTCTCTTCGTCCAATCAACTGGTTGGAACTACAAGCTGTCTTCCTGGCTCTCCGGGTGTTCCGCTATCTGGTCTCCGGGTCTCATGTAACGGACAATGTGACTGCCAAGGCACATCTCAACAAGTTGGGCGGCACCAGGTCCAAGGCCCTGTTGTCTCTGGCCATGAAACTCAGCCTTTGGGCGGAACGTCATCTTGAGTCTCTGAGGGCGGAACACATTTCGGGTGTCGCCAATGCACAAGCAGATTGGCTGAGCCATCAGGAGGTGGACAATGTGGAGTGGCGGCTTCATCCCAGGATCTTTCAATCCCTGGTTCATCGGCTCGGGACGCCAGTTGTGGACCTGTTTGCAACTCATGCCAATGCTCAGTTGCCCCATTTCTTTGCCCGGTTTCCGGAACCTCAGGCAGAAGCCATTGATGCACTTCGGGCTCCATGGCCGGAGGGTCTTTTGTACGCCTTCCCTCCAACCTCCTTACTTCCCAGGGTCATCCGCAGGATCCTGGACGAACGGGCGGAGGTGATTCTCCTGGCTCCTCATTGGCCGCGCAGAGCATGGTTTGCGGACTTAGTCTCCCTCTCTGTCGCTCCCTCCTGGCGCATTCCTTTCGAGGCAGACGCTCTGATGCAAGGGGCACTGAGACACCCGGACCTTCCTTGGCTCAGCCTGACCGCCTGGAGATTGAGCAGCTCACCCTGATGAGCGCTTTGGCCCCGGAGGACGTGATTCGGACAATCCAGGCGTCAAGACGCTCCTCCACTGACAGAATATATTCTGCGACTTGGCGAGCTTTCTGCTCATGGTGTGAACGGACTGGTGTGAATGTTTTCCAACCTTCTATTATGGACATTCTTGTCTTTTTACAACGGGGTCTCTCCGACGGCCTTGCCCCTAACACATTACGTCACCAGGTGGCCGCCATTTCCTCTGTACTTACCTGCGGTTCTCTGTCATCTCTGGCTCAACATCCTCTGATTAGACATTTTCTTCGGGGCGCCATGAACCTGGCTCCTCTGGTCCTGCATCATTACCCTACCTGGGACCTTCCGTTGGTGCTCGATTCCCTTATGGGTCCTCCATATGAACCTCTGAGGACAGCCTCCCTTCGGTTGCTGTCTTGCAAGGTTGCCTTTTTGGTGGCGGTGACCTCGGCTCGCCGCATTTCGGAGGTGGCGGCTTTGTCCATCCGAGCTGACCTCTGCGTCTTTCACGCGGACCGTGTTGTCCTCCGATTGGATTCTACCTTCGTGCCGAAGGTTAACTCCGTCTTCCATCGCTCACAAGAACTTATTCTGCCGAATTTCTGCCCACGTCCTTCCCATCCTCGTGAACACCGTTGGCATACTCTGGACATCCGGCGGGCTCTGAGAATTTACATCAAGCGGACTGCTGCTATTCGCCAGTCGGAAGCGTTATTTGTCTCCTTCCTTCCAGTCTCGTTGGGTCTCAAGGTGTCTTCTTCTACTGTAGGCCGCTGGATTCGTCAGACCATCGCTTCAGCTTATGACCTTCGTTCCTTGCCGTGGCCTGCTCGAGTAACGGCCCATTCCACTCGTAGCGCGGCCACGTCGGCGGCCTGGGCTACTCAAGCTCCGTTGTTAGAGATTTGCTGTGCGGCTACCTGGACCTCGCCTACACCATTTATACGGCACTATAAACTGGACAAATTTGCTTTGGCTGAGGCTGTCTTCGGTCGTCAGGTGTTACAACAGGTTGTGGCCAGTGACGTAGTTTCGGACCAGCCTGGCCCCTCCCAGACTTGGGGACAGTGAACTGGGGTATGTCCCACACTGGCTGCTGTCTCCACCAAACTATGGAGAAGGGGCGTTGGTCCTACCTGACACGCTCCTTTTTGTTGTGTGGAGACAGCAGCCAGACCCTCCCTTTGCCTGTCTTGTCCTCTTGTGGTTTTTTCTTCTTGTGTCTTTCCTTTCTGCCTACCCACACGCCGAGTCTGCCATTATAGTATTTCGCCAAAAGCTGGATCTGCCCGGCAACAAGGGCGGACTTTAATATTATTGGCTGACTCAGTCCTTCAGCTGATTGGGCGAGTGCTATCCACACTGGCTGCTGTCTCCACACAACGAGAAGGAGCGTGTCAGGTAGGACCAACGCCCCATTTCTTGTCCCTCTCCCTCCATAGAAAATGGTGCCAACCTTGACACAAATCATAACCCTCCAATGTAAGAGTCCTCTTCCTATTTAAAGCATCCAGTCCCTGATCCAAGTTAAATTAGCCACTTGGTAGTAAAATTCCTATTTCGGTGGAGCAAATCCCCCTCTACATGGAGCCTCTTGGAGCATTTTAAGTTTCTGCGCCCTATCTAACAAAATGAAATTCAACGGTAAGAAAAGTAAGATTTTACAGAAATTTGGCAAGAAAAACTAAATGGTCAGATATAGAATAGGTGGAATCTGGCTCAACAGCAGTAACTGCAAGAGGGAGTCCTAAAGGACAACCCTTAAATATGAGCAGTAGTGTACTGCAGCCACCAAAAAAGCCTATGCAGTCCTAGGCAGCATTAACAGATGGATAGACTCAAGACCATGTTAAGTGTTAGTACCACTTTATAATGCCTTGGTAAGACCATACCTGGAATTTTGCATCTAGTTTTGGTAACTACAATATAAAAATGAAATTGAGACTCTAGAAAGAGTATAGAGAAGAGCAACAAATATTATTAGGAGTCTGGAGACTAAAACATATGAAGAACAATTACAGGAATTGAGTATGTCTAGTCTAGTGAAAAGAAGGATTAGGACAGAGGTGGTTTTCAGCCAGTTCACACTGGTTCACACAAATTGTTGGTGGAAATTTGGCCAAGGTCGCCGAAGCAGTACTGGCCATGCCCCTGAACTGGTCCCCTGGTCACCGATCGCTCACCCCACCTGCCATGTTCGTCACCACCATGTTCTTCATGCACACGCATCCCATTGCCTTGAAAGTCCAATGGGATGCGCATGTGCGAAGAACATGGCGGCAATGGCAGCAGCTTTTTCTGCAACCTCCAGTACCTTTTTGCAGCCTGTGGCCAGCTGCCGCCTCTTTGAGAGCCACTTTCCAGCAGCGGCAGCTGGCTGGGGGCTGCCGAAAACTCTGGTTAGCTTGCCTTCTGGACTCTAGATCAGCTGCCGCAGAAGGTAAGCAGTCCAAACAAAGAGGCAGTGGTGCGGGAGGAAGCAGGGCTAGAGCTGGGGCCGCTAAAGGAGGGGAAACAGGGGCAACTGGCGAAGGTAGGGTGGGGGTAGATAGGTGGAAATTCCAAAAATTTTCCTATCTTTTCCTGTGGGCGTGGCTAGGTGGGGGCTCATGTGACTGAGTGGGCGTGGGACTGAAAGACCTCCAGGATCCCTTCCAACTTTATTATTCTGTTCTGTTATTCTGTTCTTCTTTCTATGATCCCACATATCTATCCCATCAAAGCCCAAAGAAAGTCCGGAATTGTATAGGATCTCTTGCCATGGGCAGGGGCTTGGACTAGAAGGCCTTCAGGGTCATTTCCAACCCTATTGTTCTATAATCTGTGTGAGGACCATTAATTGGATAGGAATTCTAAAAAAAAAAAAAAAAAGTTGGGTAAGCTTATTGTAAGTGTGAAATATTGTTGGAAGACTGGGAATGGAATTAAAGGGAAAGTAGGGATAAACAATCAAGTGTGAAAGAGAGGGTCATGCAACAGCTTTATTTCGTAAATGGCCAAGCCTTCTGGGGAGAAATCTGGGAAAAGCATTTCAAAGAATTGAAGGAACATTCACCTTAATTAATTCACTCTTAATGAAGATGGAAATTCCTCTTATAGTTTCAAGATTCTATATTTACCCCAGACTAATGTGAAAGAAATTGTACTTGAATCTGTGTAATTCTTCCTTCTTCGATCTTATCCAGTTGTGTGGGATTTGGTAGTAAGGATCTCTTTGCCACCAAAGCATAGCAGTTGTCTTCAGCTGCTCATCCCCATAGTCATGTGATCAAAATTCAGACACTTGGCAACTGACCCATGTTTTTATGATGGCTGCAGTGTCCTGGGTCATGTGGTCACCTTTTGGGACCTTCTGACAAGAAAAGTCAATGGGGAAGCGAGATTCACTTAACAACTGTGTTACTAATTTAACACCTGCAGTCGATTCCCTTAACAACTGTGATGAGAAAGGTTATAAAATGGGGCAAAGTTCACTTCACAAATATCTTGTTTAACTATGGAAATTTTGGAGTCTATTGTGGTCATAAATCGAAGATTACCTGTATAATGTCTGAATTACATTTTTTTAAAAAAATAAACTTTCTAATCCTGTATTAAAAAATGAGAAAACAGCAAAACTCCTGACCCTACCCACAGAGGCAGTATGCCATTATCAACCTTATAACATTCCTATACTATAGGAGTAGGCAGCCATGGGCAGCCAAGGCATCATAAGGATTGCTCCATTGACCAGTTTTAGTTCTCACCCTGTTTTACAGATAGCATAGATTCAGCAGTTAATTTATGGAGAAATAAGCTCACTGGCAATAAATCTGATCATATAAAATACATTACATTCTTTGCAGTACTGCAAATATGTGATCAGGATAATAAGTGAAAAGCTATCACACTTCCCAACATAGTGCATTTTCTCAGTGTCCTAAAGTATGAAAAGATTTAAGAGTATATTGCAAAAGAAACACTTAGCAGAGGCATGCAAAATTCTGGCACCTTAGATGACAAGCCTATCAAAACTCATTATTCTCAGAATGGACATACTACAAGTCGGGAAATATTTGGAGTGTTATACTGAATTGGTCTTGAGTTAATCAGAACCCTGAAGCTATTAACATAATGGTTGACTTCTCTATTTTCTTATATTGCAATAGGGCCGTGATAGCGAACTGATGGCACGCGTGCCATAGGTGGCACACAGAGCCATGTCTCCTGTCATGCCAGCTCAGCTCTGGCGTGCATGCATGTGCCAACCAGCTGATTTTTGGGCCTACCAGAAGTAGGGAAACAGGCTGTTTCCTGCCTACAGAGGGCCTGGGGGTGGTGGTGAAGGCCCGTGTTTATTTCTCACCTGGCTCCAGATCCTCTCTATAAATCTGGGGAAGGTGAAAACAGGCTTCCCCACCCCCTCAGAGGCTCTCTGAAGGCCCAAAATGGCCCATTTCCCAACTTCCGGTTGGACAGGAAGTGATGATTTTTACTGTCCCCAGCCTCCAGCGCTTCTCTAGGAGTCTTTACAGGCCATCACATGCCAGAGTGGGGTGGGAAGGGGGATTGTGCGCGCATGCATGGGGTCTGGCGCATAGAAATATGGGTGTGGGCATGCGCACACGTGAATTTCCCCCGCCCCCCCCTTCCTGGCACGAGATGGCAAAACGGTTAGCCATCACTGCAATAGGGTATTAAAATCATGGAACTACTCTTTCTTCTGCCTGGAATCATGCAACCCATTAAGGGCTGCATCCCATGACTCAGCTGACCAGCTCAGCAGCCCATCCTGAAGACCCTCACTAGATGGTATTCAAGAGAAGCAAGAGAGAAATAGGCAAGTTTAAATGGAACCTCTACAAAGCTCAGTTTTGATGATCCACAAGGAGCATGTTTGCAGTTCATCTCTAATCTCTCTGCAGCTGCATGGACAAGGCTGACAGACAAGGCAACGGAAATGGCAAGAATAAGAGAGTGAAGCAGTCACTAACTGCTCTCAGAGGACAAGCTATTTGACTGAAAGTAAAGTCTTGAAAGGAATAAGACTGTATGGCGGCTCTTTGGTTCCTGTGGTGGAGGAATCACTTAGTAAGAAATAACAGCGTGGAAATCACTTAGCAGAAAATCACAGCATGACAGTCACTTACTACATAGGAACTTCAATGAAACCTAACACCTAGATGCTTGAAAAGGAAAAGCATTCAGCAGCAAATATGAAATACTTAAGAAATTGATGAAAAAGTTTTTATCTGCTTTCAGAGGCTTTTGTATCTTTCCCACTCTGGGTTATCTGAGCTTCAATGGATTCTACTGGAAGAGGTCTAGCATGACTGAGTGAACAAATCACAGTATAGTTTGTTGCTTGCTTTATATAGGTCATAAACAAAGTCATCTAACATGTAGCATGCTGGTATGAAAAAGTGATTGCCTTCTTAAATTCACTTATTCATTGAACAACTTTTAGCTACAGTAAGTACAACCAAATGTTTCTTATAACTGGTGAGCAGTTACTCACTTAGCTCTATAGGAACCTGACCTGATAGGAATTTCTTTGTGGTGGACTACCTCATCTCTGCACCATTTCACATATCTAATTTGAGGAAAACACCCTTAGTTCAACCAATTCAATTTAAAAGAATAATTATGTCCAAATGTATAAGTAATTATTAGATTATTTGACCCAGTACAATACAAATCTCAATTCCTACTATCAACGGAAAGTTCTGAACCCTATCGATTCTAGAAGCATGGCCAGCTCTCAATATGTTTCCAAAAAAACAACAACACTATAAAACGTTATTGTCAATCAATCTGGAAAAGTTTAAAAATCATTTTTAAAACTCCAGGGCTCCACTGCTCCATAATCATAGTCTTGACATGGAGAAGATTTGGGATGACAATGAATCTTCCTAAGAGAAACCATCCTGTCAAAATCACACCAAGAATAAGAAGAATCTCCAGGAAATCACAAAGACTCCAGAAAAACACCCCTAGATCTACAAGTGTTTTTACTTATGTATAGTTAGTTTTCAGTATTTCACCAACATTGGATAAAACTAGGATTCATGGGAAGATAGCAAGGTCAAAGTAATTGCTTCCTGTGGTGATATGCAAACTCAACTACCAAAGCAACAAGGGGGAAAATACATATTAAATCCACAACAAGCAGACAGCATTCATAAGTGGATAAGTGGTTCAGCCAGACACCTTTCTAATGCACAAACCACGTGGAGGAGGTACAGCCCAAACAGATTTGCACTGATTTTGCTATTATTGTAGTTTTAGATCACCTGGAAAGTTGATTGGTTTTGTCTTCTTAGTCCGACTAATTGTCCTAAAATGAGCAATGCATGTCACAAAGCCCTCACATGTTACAGTTTGCATTATAGGCATGAGCTATATTACTACATAACTGATCACCAATTCCAGGGAAATTTTGTAATTTGAAAATTTTAAAATGATACAGAATTAATCTAAGGTGGAAATTATTTTTTTTTTATATTAGTACATTGGTCACTGGATCAAACATTGTATTAACTGTTCCTCAATTCATGTACAGGTAGTGCATACGCTGAGAGCACTTTTGGTGTGAAAGATATGCAGCCATAAAATCTAAAAGGAAGCTAATATTTTTCATGGAACTATAATATCCTATCTTCTTTGAGAACAAACATAATTTATTTTATATTCTATGCAGTGCCCGTTCAGAAATAAATTTCATACTGCAGTTGTTATACAGATTTGAGGTTAGCATCAGATTTCATTTAAATAAGGGTCCTCTCTTCTACTAGGGTCTTGCATTCATTTCAGCAGCCCTGAAACCCAAAGCGTAGAAAGCCATTCATCCTAAAGAAATACAGAAATCTCATTTGGATTCATATGATTCATGGCAATCTGGCATGAATATTGGCAACTGCTCTTTTTAATAACTATTCTAAAGTGGGACCTTTCTCCAGGGCAATAGAAGAGAAGAAGAAGAAGAAGAATACTCTACCATTGTGGCCACATTTTTTGTGGTATGCATGCCTTGGAGTCCTGCTACATCAAGCTATTTTTTATGGGGTGGGGAAGAAAAGTGGCAGCTGAAGGAACCATTGATATATATTCTTTTGGAATTGTCTCTCTTATAGGGTATCAAGATTTTAACGGACACTTCTTTGAGGTGAAGATAAATAAGACAATCCTTTGGATAGATCAGATGATGGCAGGCAGGAAATGTAAGTCTCATCAAAAGATAAATACAGTACCAGGTTGCAGAGGATAAATAGCATACAAATCCCAGCGGCACATATATTGTCAAACATTTGGCTTGGTGGCATGCCCTCCGGGTGTGTTAGCTGTTAGCATGGTGAAAATGACAATATAATTCACAGTTATGTAACCTTCAGTGTTAGCAAGTATACAAACAGACCTTAGAGGAAAGAGATGTGTTTCCTTCTTGCTCTTCAAGTCCATGGCCATTTTGTTTTGTTTTTGTCTAAAGTAGACAAATTGAGTACATACTGTATTGTTTTTCAGTCAGTATTTGGCTTCACAGCAATAAAGAGCTTGACAGTGGAAAGTCACTCTTAGTTAAGAACAGTCCTTCAGGTAAGAAATCCAGTGAGATAATTATTTCAGTGCAATCACAGTACTAAATTACAATATTTCATTGCATTGTTACAAATCTGCTTGTTCTATGCATTATTTCCTCTGCATATGTCAGAAACATACAAGCTCCATTTGATCTTTTCAATAATATTGGACTATTTTATGTATTCTTTCAGTAACCTTTTACATTAGAGATCAATATGACTTCATCCAGAGGGAAAAGAAAATTTCCAATAGTTTTCTAAGGCCAAGATTTATTATTATTGTTGAAAATGTCCAATAGAAGTAGTTCCTTCATGAAGAGCCATACAGTCTTTTACTATGCTGCAACAATTTTTTTTTTCTTTAGAAAACTTGGTTTAACAAAAGTGCTATGAGAAAACTGAAGCAAATGGATGTACACCAGAGGTGGGTTTCAGCAGGTTCTGACCAGTTCTGGAGAACCAGTAGCAGAAAGTAGTTCAGAGAACCAGTAGTAAAAATTCTGATTGGCCCTGGCCCCAACTATTCGCTGCCTCCGAAGTCCCAGCTGATCGGGAGGAAGTGGGAATTTTGCAGTAATCTTCAGAATGGAGATTTTACAGGGCGTGGCAGGGGTATCCTTCCCTTGCCACGCTCACCAGGCCACGCCCACCAAGCCACGCCACGTCCACCAAGCCACACCCACAGAACCAGTAGTAAGAGAATTTGAAACCCACCACTGATGTACACCAAACCGGTTCTCTTTCTTCGGGAGCTGGGCCCTCCTGCCCGCCCCCGCATTATTCCGACCTTATATTTCTTCTTTTTTCACCCAGCTGAGAGGTGCAGCAGAGCGGATTGCCGCACCTCAGCTGGGCAGATTTGCAACATGCTTGCGCAAAGCACACGACCGAAGAGGTGATTGCACGCGAAGCATGCACACAAAGAGAACCGGTAGTAAAGCTGGGTAGAACCCACTCCTGATGTACACACATGTAAAACATCAAGAAACACTTTCCAAATTAGCTATGTGATTCGGTAAATAGATGAGCCTGCTTTAACAATTTGAAAAAGCAGTGAATTATGCATGCTTCTATATCTTCTACAGCATTTCTTTTGAAGGACTGGGACAGTTTAGAATCTAAGATAATAGCAATAGCAATAGCACTTCAACTTATATACTGCTTCACAGTGTTTCACAGCCCTTTCTAAGCGGTTTACAGAATCAGCATATTGCCCCCCCAACAAACGGAGTTCTCATTTTAGCCAACTTGGAAGGATGGAAGGCTGAGTCAACCTTGAGCCTGGTGAGATTTGAACTGCCAAATTACAGGCCAAATTATAGTCAGCAGAAGTAGCCTGCAGTAGTGCATTCTAACCACTGCACCATCAACCACATTTATGGATATGAAACATGCAGGCATTCTTTGGAATAGATCCTTGTGACAATCAATATCCCACAAAATTGAAACCTGCTTTGACACACAACACAAGATAAACAATAAACATACCAGTAAATAAAAACACAATTTTGTCTCCCAGAAGCACAAAAAAAAGAGAACTTGGATGATTATAGATTCGTGCTTCCAAGTTAGTCTTGACTCCTGACAAGTTCTTGAAACTCCTGGCAACATGAACTCCTGGCAACTTTTTGGTAACTAATAAAATGTGGGATAGAGAGCATCACCATTAAATGAATTTGTAACTGGTTGACAAACTGTATTCAACTAGTAGTCCTTAATGGTTCTACATCTACATGGAAGGAAGGAAGCAGTGGGATTCCACAAGGCTCTGTCTTAGGTCCAGTATTTTTCAATATCTTCATAAATGATTTAGATGAGGGATTAGAAGGGCAACTCATCAGATTTGCAGATGACAATAAGCTGCAGGAATAGCCAACACCGCAGAAGACAAGCTAAGGGTCCAAAAAGATCTTGACAGACTTGAACAATTGGCCCTATCCAACAACATGAAATTTAATGTGGAGAAAAGCAAGGTTTTACACCTAGGCAGGCAAAACCAAAGGTACAAGTATAGACTAGGCGAAAACTGGCTCAAAATAGTAACTGTAAGAGGGACCATAGAGTTCTAGGGGACAATCACTTAAATATGAGTCAGCAGTGTGCGGCGGCAGCCAAAAAAGCTAATACAACCCTTGCTTGTATAAACAGAGGCACAGAATTAAAATCATGTGAAGTATAAGTACTGCTTTATAAATCCTTAGTAAGACCAAAACTGGAATACTGCATCCAGTTTTGGTCCTACATTACAAAAAATGATATTGAGATTTTAGAAAAGAGGCAAAGAAGAACAACTAAGATGATTAAGGGCCTGGAGGCAAAAACATATGAAGGACAGTTGCAGGAATTGGGTATGGCCAGTCTAGAGAAAAGAAGGACTAGAGGTGACATGATAGCAGTATTCCAGTATTTGAGGGGGGCCACAAAGAAGAGGAAGTCAACTTATTTTCCAAAGCATCAGAAGGCAAGGAATGGAAACTAATTGAGGAGAAAAGCAACCTGGAATTAAGGAGAAACTTCCTAACAGTGAGGGCAATTAACCAATGGAACAGCTTGGCTTCAGAAATCGTGGGTGCTTCACCACTGGAGTTTTTTAAGAAAACAGTGGACAGTCACCTGTCTGAAATGATATAGGGTTTCCTGCTTAGCAGGAAATTGGACTAGAAGACCTCCAAGGTTCCTTCCAGCTCTATTCTGATTGGTTGAAGTGCTGGCCATTTTTCAGAAATCATTTGCTGTTGCTTTCTTCCTAGGACTGAGATGTGGTGACTGACCCAGTCACTGGGATGCTTTAACTCTGTGGAATTCTAAGAATTAGAATTAATGACTCCTGGTTTCTATTCAGTGTCTTTAATGACTACATCAGACTAGCTCATAGGCTAATTCTTACAATTTCCCTATTTTGTGTGAATTCATAATACCAACCCCCAATAGCAATAGCACTTAGACTTATATACTGCTTCATAGTGCTTTACAGTCCTCTCTAAGCAATTTACAGCGTTGGCATATTGCCCCCAACAATCTGGGTCCTCATTTTACAGATCACAGAAGGAGGAGAGGCTGAGTTAACTTTGAGCCTATGAGGGTCAAACTCCTGGAAGTGAGATGAATTAGCCTGCAATACTACATTCTAACCACTGCACCACCATGATTCCTGCAGATATTTCAAAGGTGTGGATGTAAAGGGTTGATAGGTGGAAGATCAGGTAGAATTTTATATAAATGTTCATACTATACTAAAAATCAGGGAAGCAGAGAAAAATGTGTCTGGATTTCTTATATTGATTGTGTTTTGTATATAAAATTTGCGTATATGTCCTCAAAACTATCCTAATTTCCTGTGAAGCTTTAGTTTAATAGCTGTGGTTTCAGTATTCATAATTTATTTCTACAGCCTCTAAGGGAGTAGCAGCAAAGATTTTTGTAGACGTCTGTTCTGTTGAACAAGGTTGCTCTCCTAACTAGGTTCTTATCAGGAACAGTAATCTATTACCTCATTTCATTTTTATTATATTTGTAGGTGTTAATAATAAACATTAAAAACTAGCAATGCAAAAATTTCATCACATATCATGCATTCTTGCTGAAAATTTCTCAGTCATCTTCTGAGGATTTTTTTAAGGCGATCACAGCAACCACTGTGTCAGGTTTCAGGCCATATGGTATTTATGATCCCCATTCTAAGGTCACTGCTATTTCTAAATCAGAGAGAATTTGCCAAGTGCTTGAGTCACTGGAATAAGCCCTCTAATACATAGATACTTGGTTTATGCTTTAGGCCAATCCAAAAGAATTAAATCAGTAGTGAGACCATGCCAAGTCAGAGTCTGCTTGATTATTTAGGTGTCTAATTCTGGTGCTGATGTAGAGAATAAAGAAGACCTTGATGGAGACATGCCAAGGATACAAGGAATACAATATTTGTTAACTGCAGAATATCTGGATAATGTTCCAAAGCAGCCCAGAGAGAAGGGGTGAAATGCTCCTGGTTCGGACCGGATCACCCGATTTGGTAGCGATGGTGGCAGGTGGTTCGGAGAATCGGTAGCAAAAATCCCTGCACCCCCCCCCCACCATGCTCAGCTGAGTCGTATGATTATCAGAGGCTTTTTTTTTTTACTTTTAAAAGCATTTTTTCTACAACCTCTTCCGACGAAAAAATGCTTTTAAAAATTAAAAAAAAAGCCTCAGCTGGGATCCTCAGAGGCTTTTCAAAGCATTTTTTTCTGCAACCTCTTGGCCGAAGAGGTGGTAAAAAAAATGCTTTGAAAAGTGTCTGACAATCCCAGCTGAGTTGCCTGATTGGCAAAGAGGCATTTTTAAAAAAACCTCTCTGACGATCCCAGCTGAGTTGCCTAATCAGCAGAGGCTTTTCAAAGCATTAGAAAAAATGCTTTGAAAACTTAAAAAAAAAAAAGTTGGCCACGCCCACCCAGTCATATTACCCCCCACCACCACCAAGCCATGCCCACAAAACCAGTAGTAATACATTTTACATTTCACCCCTACCAGAGAGGCATTTCCCTAATTTCTTATAGTGTAAGGTGGAGGTGGTGCAGCACAATCAAGATTTGCAAGACTCGAGCCCGTCCGAATAAGTAGTTTTTATCTTCTTATAAAGTTGATAGTTTGGTCTGATCTACCTAATAGGGCTGACAGATTCCTACTAAACAAACAGGATTTCATCTTTCCATGAAAGTTATTTTCCTTAGGAGAAACTCTTGCCTCCCTAAAATGTTATTGAGAAAAGGGGAAAAAAAGTAAAATAAGATTAAGCCATTGCTATGAAATAGTACATAGTACATAGGACAAAAAGAAAATGCATTGATATCAACCTCCATAAAAGAGGTAAAAGCTGTCCATGGGATAAGGTCCCACTTTCTCTTTCAAACACTCCATATGGCTACAAATTGATCTGTCACACAAATCTAACCGTTGACCATAAAATCTCAGGAAAATTAGACTCTGAACAGCCAAACAAGTTTTCTCCTCTCTCTCATGTGAGCTTTGTAAACAAGTGGGGGAACTGCTCAATTTGCCTTCTCGTAGGAGAAATGGAGCAGTTCTTTCCTGGCTGGTGCAAAGCCAAATAAGCAACATCTCAGCTCCAGAGATCTGTAACTGGAGAACCAGGAAAATTATATCAATCTAAGAAACAAATCAGGATTTTGATTCTGTTTTGTGGAACAACTTGAGCTGTTACAAATTTGTTTGTCTTGTTCTCTGTGTGTGAATGCCTGGGTGGAGGAGAAACTGTCGAGATAAGCGCTGCAAGGATCCATTATTGTTTTCTTTTACTTCCTCTTTCCCTTTGGCTTTCAACTGCCAATAATTCATTAACCTTGATATGCATAGGAAAGCTTTGGTTTTTTATTGAATCAGCTGAAAGGGCTTTAATTTTAATACACACGGCCCTCCCCCTCCCTTTCAGCTTAGCTGGGCTACAGAAAAAGAAGGGAAGTTGAGTCTTCCCCTTTATTACAGGGAAGTAAACCAAGAAGAAAAGGATTTATTCTGAAATAAAGTGGATGATGGCAACATGCGGAATAGGCTCTCCCAAAAAGTGTGGGAGGGTGTAGGAAGAGACTGTTCTGGTCCCTAGGCAATTACATGCACATACTTATATATGCATCAGTTCACATTCGTATAGATAACTAGCATTTTTTTTTATTACAGTTCTGGTGTCCTTTGATTTCTGTTTTTCGATGTTCCACACAAACCCTTTCAGCTTTGAACAATACCAGCTGAATATTTATGCTGAAAAGCTTTACATGGTTTCTTTCTTTGTATTAATGTTTCTGGAGTCTCCCAAGCCAATTGTGGGAGTGCATATTTTAGAGCTGCCAAGGACAGCATGTAGAATGAATATGCTAATAAGCTGCAAACATAGAAAGACAGATTAAAAATAGAGAGATTGAAGTGGGATCACACTGCAAAAGAAATAAAACTTATGAATAAAGGTTCTGCCAACCATACAAAGCTGAGTGAGAATACATATACATATATATTCTACACACATATACATACACACAATTAGTTGGATTGTATTTAGATATTAAAAAACGCGTGGACATCTGGGAGCAAAAAGGCAGATTATTGCTAGATGGCAGCAAATTACAGAAACCAGTGGTGGATTTCTACCAGTTTGCCCTGGTTCGGGAGAACTGGTAGTGTGGTGACAGGAGGCTCCGCCCACCCACCCAGACATCATCATGGACATTCTACGCATGCACAGAAGTGCTGCATGCAAGCAAAGCAAGCGCGCGCACACACACACACACACACACACACAGGCGCTCACCGTTCTGAACCGGTAGCGAAGGTAAGTGGAACCCACTACTGACAGAAACTATACCTTTTTGACATGTGATGAAACATGGTGTATATGGAGTTTTAAAAATATGTAATTAGAATAAGATTACAGTTTTGTACTTAATATACCTAAGGTTAACTGAGACATTGGCCTGTCGGCTTAAATTTTGAGGACTGAACCTCATTACTTCTCTTTATTAGTATTGAGAGCTGCATTGAAAAGAGACCAGGCTGATAGCCATTTTGCTCACTAGCAAAATAGTCACTATTTCTCAAACCAGCCTAGTTCACAGGGTTCTAGTTGTTAAAACAAAGGCATTTTCCAGGTGATGAGTAGAGATAATGGGAGCAAGTCAGTGGTGGGATTCAAGTAATTTAACAACTGGTTCTCTGCCCTAATGATTTCTTCCAACAACCAGTTTGCCAAACTGCTCAGAAAGTTAACAACCAATTCTCCCAAAGTGGTGCAAACTGGCTGAATCCCACCACTGGAGCAAGTCATAATACGTACATCACGATACCACAATGCCAGCTTATGACTTATGGTAGATATTTGCACCCAACATCAATATATAAATATGAAAGAGAAGATTTGCATCATAATGTTACCATATTTGTGACATCCATTTCTATCATTGTGGCTAGCAGTAGGTGCCAATGAGTAAGGATAAAGTCTCATGTGCTCCATTCTGAGTTCCCCAAAGACAAGAGGTTTAAAATGTAACAAACTCTTTTCCTGCCATGTAGTTTCCTACTTGCATTAAGTTATACGACTCATTTAAGATACAGATAAGGTTGTTTAACTGTCCTCATTAATTAAGAAATAAATAAAGAGCTTTTACATAATGTGGGGATTTAGTATATTTTCAGTGCAAAAGCTTGCTGATTTAGTCAGCAGAATCCTTCATTAAAAGGATCATTAAGAATTTGCAAGAGATTTGGGGGAAAGATGACTAGCCAGAATAGTTTCTACTGGATTGACTGTAAAAGAGGAGGGCCTTGAATAAATCTAGATTTCACTGCTATAAATAAAACAGGCTTGGGACAGTAATTTCAAATGAAAAGACTGTTGAGTAGCTTTTTGGGTGCCAGATTCCAAAAAAGAGATAAAGATGGATGGATAAATAGGTAAAAGCTAAATTTGATTTAATTGTAGTATAATTAAATTATAATATTATTCTCTCTGTGTATATATGCATAGTTTACAATATATTATAATTAAATACCTATGCTTCATATTAAAAGTGTTTCTGCCATAAACTTTATTATATCAGAAAAGGGACTCTGAAGAAGATAGGATGCTCCAGGTGCAATGATTTCCATAAATTAGTGAAAAGGGTATCAATGCAATTTTATCATCACTAGTTAGAAATAAGTTTCAATTTGCAATCTGTTTTGGGACTCCTGGGTTGCCTTTTCTAAAGAAAAGACAGAGTTATGAATTTTCAGTGCTTTCAACATAACCACGCATTAGCCCTAAAGTCCTTTGGTTAATTTGTTCCATCAGATCTGAGCTGCAAAAATTCATGAGATGGTAGCAAGGAATTAGTTTCTATATCTCATTGTGCCAATAGATTGTTGTAGCCCAGAATCTGATATCCGGATGTATTATATGCAATAATCAACATTCAGATCAGAAGATGATCAGCGTCTGCACATCATCAAGGATAATAAGGCATGAAAATAGTTGCCATATTGTCAATCTTTTTTTTTAAGAGCTACTGTTGTGCCCACCCCGATTTCATATGCTCGTGCAATATGAAAGCTAGAGTCAATGCTGGCCTCTTGCCAATTGCTTCCATGACCCACTGCTCTGGAATCTGGGGCCTCTGAAGTGAAGATGTCAGCAAAAGTAGCACAATCAAACTCCCATTTGTTATGTGCACATATCTAGGAAGTTATAGCGACCTCGCTCATCTAATACAACTTTATTTACTCTGGCCATTGCTCTTTTCTTATCCATTCTGAATGGATAAGTTCTTTATTAGAATGATACATTTTAAGAGCTGGAAATGTGGACAACATTAAGCCCAAGGGGTCAGTATAATCAGTAAGATGATATAGGTATACACACTCTGTCATCCTACCCTCCTAAAAACACAGTATACATTTTTAAGGGTTGTTGTTTTTTTAAATGCAAACCATATTTCCTAAGCAGGTCTGTGTTAATTCAACCAACTGAGCAAGGCATGCAATCCCACAGCAAATGGCTACAAAGGTAAGGGCTTTGTTTAAGTCACCCAGAATTTCCCCTCACCCACATATAAAGTTAATATTCTGAAAGCTAGCAGTTTAATATTGCTCTCATTGCAGACCAATTTATGCATTACGGTAATTTATAACACAGGCTGTTTACAGGCCTTGTTTCTGGTAAGGCAGTTCTGCATTCTGTTTCCCTGCTTCAAAAAATAAGAGGAAAACAGTATGCAGGAGCAGAGATACATTGTCTGCTCTTGTCAGTAATGTGGACAATTTATCATATTTTTCGGACTATAAGACGCACCTACATTTACAGGAGGAAAACATGAAAAAAAAAGTTTTGGCCTCTGCATGTCGGATTTTCACCTTCCCCGGCCCCCAGAAGCATTCTGCAGTGCTCTGCACAGCCCATTTTTGCCAAAAACGGGTCTGTTTTCACGAAAACAGAAGCACTGCAAAGTGTTTCTGGGGGCCTGGGTGGGTGAAAACGTGATACATGGAGGATTCGGGAAGCCAAAACTGTCCGTATTCAGTCTATAAGGCGCACCTACATTTTCACCCACTTTTAGGGGTGGGGAAGGTGCGTCTTATACTCCAAAAAATATGGTAATCATCAAAATCCAAAAGTGGGAAGAAGTGTAGCTTTACTAGCCAAAGGTGATAGTGTAACAGCAATAGTGCAAGCAAAACAGTTGTTACCATGGATTGTAAGAGATACTGAGGCTCATCAATCATTTATGATGGCACTGCCACTCTGATGCCCAGGAGTTTTAAAAGTTGCAATACCAATGCATCCAGAGAATATCAAGCTCTTTCCAGTGTACAAGTAGTTCTTGACTTACAACAGTTTGTTTAGTGATCGTTCAAAAGTAAAATGGCACTGAAAAAGGTGACTTATGACCATTTTTCACAATTATGACCGTTGCAACATCCCAATCATGGTCACATGATTTACATTCACACTTGACAACTGGTTCATATTTAGGATGGTTGCAGCATCCTGATTCACTTAACAACTATAGTAATTCGCTTAACAACCATGGTAAAAAGGTTGTAAAATGGAGGCATGATTCAGTTAACAACTGCACTGCTTAACAATGGAAGTTTTGGGTTCAATTGTGGTCATATGTCAAGGACTACCTGTATCAGGGGACTAAGCCTTGGTGGTGCAGCGGACTAAAGTGCTGTTAAGTAGCACTTAGCTGCCAGCTGCCTGCAATTACTGCAAGTTCAAATCTCACCAGGCTCAAGGTTGACTCAGCCTTCCATCCTCCCGAGGTAGGTAAAATGAGGACCCGGATTGTAGGGGCAATAAGCTGACTTTGTATAAAAAAGAACACCGCTTAGGGGGTCCGAAAGCCCTACTAAGCAGGTATATACAAAAGTATGAAGGCTATTGCTTAACGCATTGTAAGCCACCCTGAGTCTCCGGAGAAGGGCAGCATATAAATCAAACCAATAAATAAATAAATAAATAAATAAGCCACAGCTTAATGTGCTTGACCTACATAGGATCCCAGGTTCAGTACAGGTAGTCCTTGACTTACAACAGTTCATTTAGTGACTGTTCAAAGTTACAACAGCACTGAAAAAAGTGACTTATGACCATTTTTCACACTTATAACCATTGCAGCATCCAGAAGTCACATGATCAACATTGGCACCTGACTCATATTTATGACAATTTCAGTGTCCCGTGATCAGCTTTTGCAATCTTCTGACAAGCAAAGTCAATGGGCAAGCCAGATTCACTTAACAACCGTGTTACTAACTTAACAACTGCAATGATTCACTTAACAAATGTTGCAAGAAAAGTCATAAAATGAGGCAAAACTCATTTAACAAATTTCTCACTTAGCAGCATAAATTTTGGGCTCAATTGTAGTTGCAAGTCGAGGACTGCCTGTAATTGTATGGTTTCCGCAACCCCCACATACATGTATAAGCTTTTTCTTCTGTGTTTATTGCAACATAGATCAGGATTGATCAATTAATTGTAGTCTGAGATCACTGGTATAGGCGTTACTTCATGCATTATGGCAATTAAAAAGGCAGCATTTGTTAAAAACCATGCTAAATTAATAAAGATCAACAATATGGTGGCATGAGTCAATAGTTATATTTTGTTCATAATTATATAGTGTGGTTCATTTGCTATTGTTTGATGTATGTTAGACATTATCTTAACAGGGTTATTTTATACTACAAGAAGGCTTAAATGCTTGTAAATTGATAATATTAATAATTATTATGAGGGCTGAATATTAGTAACAATAATTTCCATTGTCTCAAATAGACCGAGAATGGTTTGAAAAACAATAGTATTTTGTTTGCATCTTCAATTCTTTAAAAAGTCTGCCCATTGTAATTTATAGCCATTGCATTTAGTTCTGAGCTTTTAGTCACAATAAACAATTTGTTTGAGTCATTTGTTATGTATATGTACCTGCAAAAATAGAAAAAAAGAATTTTTTCTAATGTGGGTTGAATGAAGATGTAACAATTATTCCCTTAATGAATGCCCCTGCAGCCTTCTCCTAGGTTAAAGAGTCGAATTGGTTGTGTACCCTGCAATTGTGTGAAAATGAACCATTAAGCATTTGAATTTACCAGCAGAAGGGTGTATAAATAAAATAAATTGCAACAACTACACTGTATCTCCACTAGGTGGCCTCAGAGTGCCATAGCATACCCACTAGGTGGCTGATAACCTTCAAAACCATTTTATGCATCAGACAAGATATTTGAAACTACTTTAAGAACTCCTGACATTTAAAAAAAAAACTCTCTTGCCACTGCTGGAAATTTCTAAAAAAGCAGGGATTTGGTAAAATGTAGTTCTACGTAAATCACCATAATGATAATAAATAATCCCTGGGATTGGAAATAATTCAGTCTGCAAACTGAACCCCATTCATGCTAGTCTTTTGCTCTGATGGTGACAACTGATCATTTCTTAACCATTTTTTGTCATCAAAAAATGATTGTAAGTACTATGCAGAGCCACTTTATATTCTCCATGGAATCTAACCCAGACAAGTTTACTAACTTCCACCACCTGGATGAAATGGCTAGACTTTCAAGATGAAAATATGACAGATATATATTCCACTATGGCACAACAGCACTAGAATGTCATTTCCGAAATGAAAAAGCATAATTGACATGATTATGTCATAAAGACTTTTGAAACAGGAAAAGAACCAAGAGCCTTAGTGTTCTTATTTTCGGAAAGGAAAGAGAAGTGGATTTCGACGAGCTATATTACACACAGCTACTGCTTGCTTTGTGCAGAAACGGGGCCATTTCTGATCTCCAGAGGGCCTCCAGGGCCTGGGGAGGCTATTTTTGCTCTGCCAGAGGCTCAAAGAAAGCCTCCAGAGCCCAGGAAGGGCAAAAACGCCTACCCACTGTGGTGCAGGAGGCCAACATGGCCACAACCACCATGGCCACACCCACCCAGCAACCAGGCAGAAAACCCCTTGCTATAATTTTGAAGCCCACCCCTGCTACAGTCAATGCTGACCTCTTGCCAATTGAATCTGGGATCTCTGAAGTGAAGATGTCAGCAAAAGCAGTACAATCAAAACCCCATCTGTTCCTTATATGCATGGATCTAGGAAATTATAGGGGCCTCACTCATCTTGTGGTATCCCAGAGGCATTTTTACTATTATTTTTATTATTATAACACGAGCTTCGGTGGAATGGATAAAAAAGAGAAGGAACATGGTGAACAGTAAGTACAATAGGGAGCAAGGTGAAAGAATTACAATGTTTTAAAAGAAATGTAATCAGAGAATGCATATTTAGGCAAATATTTTTGTACAAATTGCTGCAATAGAATGTCACAGGTCCAGCACTTTTTCCTCTTCGTTGCAGAAATAAGGATGTTCTAATAATCTTCACTGTTTGGCAGATTTATTTTATTATCTGAGAGGGCCTTTCCACATATCACATGAGAGAAAACCCACTTTCTTTTTGGCCTCACCTTGTGAACATTCAGAAGTTATTTCTCACATAATTGGTTATTATAAGGTGTGTTTAAACTGTATATTAGTATTGAATGAAGACTAAGGTAAGCATATAAAGTAAAAACTAATGTGCAAATCAATACTAAGGCACTAACTTAAAACTCCTTTGCACAGTGACTGAGTGCCTTGGATATTCACTAAGCAAAGCATTATGAGAGAGTAACCAAAACAAAGGCAATTCATTTCTGCTCATCTTTTCCCCTAAGCAAAAGAAGCACAAGGGCAAGTCACATTCTTTTCTGTTCAACAATTAGTTTGGCCCTTGGCCTCAGGTATGTGGGGGGGAAGTTGAAGGCAAAGACAGTGGTTTAGACATAACATACTTTACATATATAAGATTTCAAATTTATTCTTTAAAAAGTGAGACATTGTATATTGTGAAAAGGAATCTGCCATTCAATCTTTCTCACAGTCGAACCTCCCAGCGATTTCCAGGGCAAAAGGTGAGAAATTACACTAAAACAAAAGACCACAAACTTGACAAAGAGATGGAGACTGGTCAAAGATGGCAGCCCATCCAGAAACATTCCTTTCAGGATACCAGGTATTACACCTATTAATGTGTGATTGCCTCCTCCAGCTGCAATGTAAATTAAGCAGGAAGCCAGTTGATATGTTAAAACCCCACAAGCTCAACAGGGTTCCTAACCACAAAGTCCCCTCTTTTGGCCATCCAGCTACTTATAGTGTACTATAATTCCTAGTGGGTGGGCTTTGTTTCTGGAGAAAAAAGGGAAAGGTAGTCACTTCACAACTTATAACTCTGTTGCAATCTTTGATTACTTACGTAGTGTTGTGCTCTCGAATAAATTTTGCGCCTGATCCAAGAGACTTGTCATGTGTGTCCTATAGAGGACCCAACTTCATTCAAATGAGGAATTTTTTATATATCTAAATCTAAATCTAAAATGTTTATAGATCTAAATCTATATATCTATCAATAAAAATATAGTTAAAAACTTAAATCGAAATACATAACTGCCTTCTTGCTCTGTCTCCTTTGAACCAAGGTCGTCTGGAGTTTTGGCCCAATCACAGGTAAGAAGACTCTCCTCTCTCCTTCTCCTTCTCCTTCTTCCTTTGAGGATCCCTTTGCAGAAACATTCCATTGTT
This sequence comes from Pituophis catenifer annectens, assembly GCF_029215685.1. Lineage (NCBI taxonomy): Eukaryota > Metazoa > Chordata > Lepidosauria > Squamata > Colubridae > Pituophis > Pituophis catenifer. Next base: position 91,189,308 of record NW_027256884.1, read on the forward strand.
GGACAAGAGACTGGCATATGTACACATTACTACCATTCCATTCAGAGGTGGGTTTCAGCAGATTGTGACCACTTCTGGAGAACCAGTAGCAGAAATTTTCGATAATTTGGAGCCCTGCCCCATCTATTCTCTGCCTCCCAAGTCCCAGCTGATCGGGAGGAAATGGGGATTTTGCATCCCTGGAGTGGGATGGGAATGGAGATTTTACAGTATCCTTCCCCTGCCACACCCACCAAGCCATGCCCACTAAGTCATGACCCACCTACCAAGCCACACCCACAGAACTGGTAGTAAAAATTTTTGAAACCCACCACTGATTCCATTCCATTATACTTTTACAGATTTGACCCTATTTTTCTACAATATTGCAGATTTATAAGCTCAACTGAATTTAGAATCTTTAGCAAGTCATGGAGCCTCCTTTCCTATCTTCTTCATAACTCTTTCCAGTTTGCTTCACATGCCAATCTTCATATGCATTTGTCTGTGTAGCCCCCTAACACAGTTTTTTTTTTCAAACCTGGCAACTTAAAGATGTGTAGATTTCAACTCCCAGAATTTCCCAGCTGGCATGCCAGTTGGGAAAATCTGGGAGTTGAGTCCACACATTTTTAAATTACATAAAGTTGCCCTACATAATGATCAATGGAAGTTCCCCAGTATTGCTTCGTTTGGTTTCTTTATCCAATGACAAGATGAGGGAAGAGATACATTTTTATTCCTCTGTAGCTACTTTTACTTGAAAAATGAATGAAGCATTTGTCTGCTTGAAAGCAGTAGCTTCTTTATTATGTTGTTAGTAGGCAGCTTGTGTACATTATTGGCTTGTCACACAGTGACAAACATCACTGTGTGACAAACATTCAGCCAGATGTTCAGACTGAATTTGGCATTTTGTCTACTTATTGACAAAGGCCCTGGGATAGGCAGATGTACATGTTTGATGATGTTGGAGGTATCATTGCAGGATGTAAGCTGTTCCGAGTAAAGCTGCCTTTTGCCACTGACGATGGTGAATTTGTCAATGCCCATGATGTTCAAGTTGTGCTACACTTTATTATTATTACTAGTATTGTGTACATTGTGTTCATTACTGCAGTCTATTGATTCCCTGACATTAATCTGGCATCAAGCAGACAGTACCAGCCAGCCTGGAAGAGTGAGCATGGCAGCATCACCCAGGAAGTAATATCTTTCCTCCACCCCCCCCCCCCCGCCCCACACACATACGTGCTAGATCTTAGACATATCCTGAACATTGAAAGAGCCAAAGGAATTCCAGCAAAAAATCTGAGGGCCAATTCAGTTATTAACACCATTTGTAAAAATGTTCTCTTTATTTTGGCATCAATCCAGGGGTGAAATCCAGCAGGTTCTGACAGGTTCTGGAGAACTGGTAGTGGAAATTTTGAGTAGTTCGGAGATCTGGCAAATGCCCCCTCTGGCTGGCCCCAGAGTGGGGTGGGAATGGAGATTTTGCAATATTCTTCCCACAGGAGTGGGAGGGAATGGGGATTTTGCAGTATTCTTCCCCTGCCACGCCCACCAAGCCATGCCCATAGAACTGGTAATGAAAAAAATTCGGATTTCATCACTGCATCAATCCCTAGTGAATGTTGTATTTGAATGTAATTTTAAAATAGAAAACAATTCTTCAAATGCCTATACATCAGAAGTTCAGAATAACAAGCAATAAAAACAAACAAACCCCAAACTACTTTTTTTCCTCCTTCCTTCATGGATACTACCACTCAAAACGTGCAGGCTGGCAAAGAGATATAATACATCCTCTCATCCATTAGAAGCCTCCCCAGCAGCAATGTCATCTTATACATTTATGAACTCAATGTACTAGACAGAAATACTGGCAATGCCTTCACTGCCATTATGCAATTGATTTTTCACTGAGCACTGAAATTGCAAACAACGTTTGGGGTAATGATATCGACTCTAAACTCCCTTCCTTAATGAACAGACCACATAAGAAGAATATTAATCAAGGCCTATATGAATCCTATCTATTCTCCATTTTAGGTCTGTTATACATATTATTGTCCAGTTGCCAGAGTTAAAAACACCACCCTGAACTGATCTTTCCCAAAGTAAGATGTGCATCTTACTGCTTCATCTCAGCAGGATATTTTGGTATTTCCAAGCAGTATGGAGATCGTCAGTCATCCAGAGCATAGTTGTCCCAAAGGTGCTTTTTCAAGAGGCAACTATGCACTCTTGTTTTTCTTTGAAGACATTTTGCTTCTCATCCAAGAAGCTTCTTCAGCTTCTGCGAGCTAAAATAGCTTCTTGGATGAGAAGCAAAATGTCTTCAAAGAAAAACAAGGAAGTCCAGTTGCCTCTTGAAAAAGCACCTTTGGGGCAAGCAGTGTGTCATGATTAGGATCTTCTTCTCATAGAGCAACATTCTGCAGCTCTGCTTCTGTGAGTAAGAGAGCAAGTAGGAAACCAGCCTGAAGAAAACAGATTCCAATGAATTGGAAAAGTGGCTCACAAACAACCAGCAGACTCTTAAGGAATCCACCATGTTTCAGATTCCTACCTTAAAAAACAAACTGATAAAACGCATAGTCTTTTGACCTAGTTCTTATGATATCACATGCTTTATGACACATCAAGACAAGTTAAAACTGTAAATAGAAGACGCAGTCTAAGATACATAAGTAAACACAAATTTATATTCATAGGAGTGTTGTCCTAAGGCATCTACAAGTGCTTGCTTCAGAAAAATAGTTTTATCAAGGTTAAAGGAGCATTTAGCTTCATTTCATAAAATGCCAAGACAGTATATAGGCAAAGGCTCAATTTAGACAGCTGGATGGTCCTCTGTATGATGTATGACTACAGGGTTCTAGAAACACATTTCAAATTCTTTATCTCTCTTTATCTTAATAAAATCCCTTTTTGAAAGGAGGAAAGAAAAAAGTTTTGTGTGTGTCTGTGAATACCAACCTGTTTTTTTCTCTGGAAATCAGTTCATATCTTGAACTAATTTCCAGTAATCCTGGAAATTAATTCAGGATATGAAATAAAGGCAGACATGTAATAATACATTCACTTTTCTTTTCTTACTTTTGTCTCTCCCTGACTTTTTGGATCAAATAAAGTGTGGGAATGCAGTGGCCATAGTACATGTATAGACCAGTTTAACTGGTTGGACACTTGTATGGAGCTTAGCATTGAAATAATCAAACTAAGAAAAGCGGGTTCATATGGATACTCTCTGAAGGGCCCTATTCATTCTCTCATTGTTTTTAACATAGGACGTGCCTGCAAAAGTAAAGATATCTCCTTGTATAAACATCCTGGGATACAAAGTAAAGATATCTCCTTGTATAAACATCCTGGGATACAAAGTACCTGAGATACAAAGTAAAAATATCTCTTATCTCTTTGTAAACACATTCCTGAGAAACAGATAACAGAGATGGGCCTCTCGCCTGGTAGTATCTGATACCAAGCAGCCAGAGTTAGGTTTTGCTTTGTATCTTTACCATTGTTTCCCTATCTCTTGTGTGTAATATGAGATGTGTGGCCATAATAACGCCTTCTGATGACGCTGTATTTGGGTAACTAATAAAAGAGATTGTAGCTCTTTGTTTGCTGCTCTCTCATCCCGAGAAAATGCTTGTCCTGTGTTTTTTCTAATCTGGACCATACATGAGGAGCCCGCCAGGATGAATTCAACATCTGGTGACCCCGACGTGATTCATGGATCGAGCACGTCTCTTGGCACCCTCATACTCATTCGGCTGGAAGAGCCTCTGCAAACCAGGGCCGGTCGTCTGCGAACGAAGCACCCTCCCATAAATCGTGAGTATGGGGGCAGAATTCTCTAGTTCTCCCAGGTTACGTACCTCCACAAACTTAGAGAATTGGCCAAGTCCTCAATTATTGTTTTAAAAAGATAACGGGAAAGTCCTGCCCATGAAAAGAATTTGATCTACCTTCTAAAATACTTTTGGCAATAAAAGGGCTCTTTAAAAGTGAATCTGTGGAAGCAGATGGGAACATGCCTCCACAAACCTCCCCAGCCCTGAAAAATTTTTTGCACTCTGGAGATTAGTTATAGAGTGTTTTATGATACATTAAAAAATAAATAAATAAAAGCCTTCAGGACACTGTTAATAGTTCCTTTTCAGACTTTGTTGAGAGATTGCTCTCACGTTAAATCACCCACACAGACGCACGGCATGAAATTAAACATCAGCTCATTCTGAAGGAGTCAGTTACACCCCCACTAAGCAGAATTTAAAGAAACAGTTAGACAAAAAAAAGGGGGATGGATAGAATAAATTGCTGAAATGCTTTCAGTGTGTCTGCCGGCTGCAATTTTGCAAGCTTCTTCTGAATGTGCTTAACAAGCCTTCAGAAAAATGCTTGTTTCTGGCAAGCGTCAACAAGCCTTCTCTAACATAAAGAAAGCTAAAAAACAACACCACTTAAAAGCTATTGTTGGGCTGGAAAAAAAATCTTAATTTGGCAGATATGATTAAAGTGTGTCAGGATCATCGTATAGATGACATTTTAATTGGAGCACAAAAAATACAACCTAATTGGCTTTTTGAAAATACAAAATGATTTATGTGTAAATGAATTGCACATTGCCCCAGAAAAAATACAGCTGTACGCTTCTTATCTGTATAGGGCATAAACTATGTGCAATCTCTTTCTGCTCCGGCCTTTAAAGTTACCCAAAGTTAAATTTGCAACAATTACTGGGTACTATTAATTGGGACTGCTTATATTTCTCTTTACCTATGCATTTACTTAGTCCATTATTTGAGTTATTGACTAAAAGAAAAAAGCCAAGAGATTTAATTCTGTTTTAGAACAGCAAAAAGTACATTGCTTTATTTGTCTCATTACCATCTAAAAATGTTTTACCCTTTATTTAAGCTATTGCTGAAATTATAACCTTGGGACGTAATCCAGACTGTCGAAGAAATGGAACTGATCTAATAAATATTATTCTTTCTATCTCAAAATCTGACTTTTACTTTTGTCTTCAGAATGATTCATCTCTTCAGTGTGCTCTAACTGACTATGTAAGCTGTATTTCATATCATTTGCCTAAAGATCCTAGGTTTACTTGCTTAATGATTTTCTCCAGAGGAGCCACTGCTTACAACGACATCTGGAAAGAATCTTACACTAATTGTCTGCGACTATCTTAGCTTTCACACTTTTTCTCAACAAGCTTTTAATTTGATCTCTGACTCTCAGTATGTTTCTCAGGCTGAAAAAATAAATAAATAAATTGTTTATTGTTCTTCCCACCCGGGGTTTAGCAGGAAATAAAATTAGAGCCTGTCTAAATGGGAAGACTCAGATAATTTGAACTGATCAACTTGAAGTGATTTCTGTTAAAAATATTTTGTTGATGTGCATCTATAATGATAGTGTGTGGAATTGATATGCTTGGCTGGCCAGCAAAAATTAACTGGGTTTGAACTTGAAACTGTGGAAAACCGGGCAATGGTTATGGGCCCATATCACTTTTTGTGATTATGACTGTTGCCTGAATTTTTTCACTGTTTTGGGAATAAACTAGTTCATTGAAATAATTTGAATGACTGATTCGCATGAAGGATGTATTATACAAAAGGTCTGATTGCAGTACAGATGTGAATGGGTGTGTATTGGATTGCATGAAATGTAATTTTGTGTATAAGCACCTTTTTTCTTTTCTCTCCCTGCCCTCCGAGGAGAAGGGAGGCTTGGTCTGTTTTAAAAAATTTTTTCCTTTCCCTCACCCCCTCCCTTTTTTTCCCTGGGAGATGAGAGGCACGAAAGAGGGGGGGGGCTACTTTGTACTTTTAACCATTTTTTTTCTCTCAGAGAACGAGCCAGAGAAAGGCGGGAGTGAAAGGGTGATATCTGATACCTGCCTTTGCAGAGCACTGAACGGCTCAGAATGCAATTTTGATTTTTTTCCTTCTGAACATTTTTGACATTTTAAATACTTTCATACCCAATTCTATTTCAGAGTATTGACTCAAAATACTCCTTAATGTTTTTATGTCTACGTGCATTTTGCATACTTAACAGATGGCATGTTTGTTCTTTGTTTGTCTGTTGTTTGTTTATTTGTTTGTTTGTTTGGAATTATCACAGAAATGAGTTAGAAGTTACAATATGTAGACAGAGAGATAAAATACTTAGGACATTTAATTAATGAAAGAAAATAACACCTGAAGAGTTGAGGAAATTTTTAGGATTGACTGGATATTGTAGGCTGTGAATAGATAATTGTGCTATTTTGAATAAAGACTGGTATGCAAAGAACCCAGTGTTACAGAGAATGTAAGAGAGAGTTAGTGAAGGAAAGCAGAAAGTTGACTTTTGGAAGTATGCTTGTCTACAAGGAGATTTAGAAGGACAATCAGATATTGGTGCAGAGAAGGAGTTGAATTGTTTAAGAGAAAGTTGGTTTGCACAGACTTGGGCTGGCTTGGAAGTCAGAATGGCAGTGAGAGAAGGACTTGAATGTTTAGTGTTATAAGGAGATTTGTTTATTGGAAGGTTATAGATATTGTGGATAGCGGAGACAGAGATTGGAAGAGGGAAATGACAAAGCTGCAACTGCGCTCATGGTTATATCTTCCATCACACCATGGGACAGTCATGCCTATTTTTATCAAAATAAAAAGCATTAGTGAAGCAATTTGGCCTCACGGCAGCCGAAGCAACTGCCATCATACAACAATGTCCTACCTGTAGTCAACAAGCTCATTCTATCCCTATGGGTGTAACCCTAGAGGACTTAAAACTTGTGAAATTTGGCAAATGGATGTAACTCAGTATCCATCCTTTGCCCCATGGAAATATTTGCATGTTTCCTTGGATACTTATTCAGGACTTATTATTGGCATTCCCAAAAAGGGGAGAAGCAACCAAACATGTAATAAATCATTGTATTCGGACTTCTGCATCGATGGGATGCCAAATTGAAATTAAAACTGACAATGGATCTGCTACACCAGTACTGCCTTTGCAAACTTTTGTAACAAGTGGTCCATCACACACAAATTTGGCTTATAAAATTGAAAGAGGAAAAATGCCTCGGCCTCCCAGCCATGCAAAACAAACTCAATCTTTGCTTATATACTTTGAACCTTCTTAACCTAACTGGACAGCCTCCCACATCGGCTGCGACCCGTCATTTTTCTGCTTATCCATCAGCTGCCCTAAAACCGAAGGTCTATTTCCACCAACTACCTGATCCTGCATGGAGAGGACCTGCTGACCTTATTACCTGGGGCCATGGATATGCTGCTGTCCAGGACTATGATCGCATCATTTGGATCCCCAAAAGACACGTAAGACCATTTCATTTACAACAAAAAGGAGAAACCCCTGGTGCTGAGATTTAAGAGAAAAAACATCTTGCTGAGTCCTCCCGGCAACAGACTCTTAACGCAAGGTGGTGACCATCAGCTTTGCAGAACTACACCGGAAGTTGGTCCCCTGAGCACAGCGAATATTCATCAGGAGGAAACTACCTTCACATTGTACATATATATTTTAACACTTTCTTACACATACTAATGTTAGTAGAATTGTTTTTCTGATTTTGCTAGTAATTTTGTTTCACACGTATAAGTGACTATGATTTGTTTATGGCCTTGGACATTGTTAGCTTTGGGACTCTCAAGTGACCATGTAAGAACGCTCCTGCCACAAACGCATTGTCTATGCACAAGGTCCTTACTTTCTACCTAAGTCTACTCCAACACCTAAGGTTCCCATATTGACATTTCCAGCTGAGGGGGGAGTGGATAAGGACAATGGGCCTCTGTAACAAAAACATAAAAGAGACTATATATCATGGATTCTGGAATTAAGTCATGATCTTGCATCTATTGCCCCTACATCTCATGATCCTTCATGTCAGCAACCTCTACATTCAATCATGATGGGACAGTAAAAGACATTCAAATGGCTGCTAATCGGACAAACTCCACTACTCCTATTTCCTAAACCACACTCATCACTGACACTGGGTGGTTCATTAAAAACTCAGATATCCAGAGGCATCTTGCCCAATTTCGGGTGGCAATGAACTATTGGGATCTTCATTTATTAAATAACTGGACAATACATATGTTCAACGAGACTATCAAGGTGCTGAAGCTGATGAATAAAGAACTGGCTGAAATCAGAGAGGTAGTCTTACAAAACCGATATGCCTTAGCTAAAGGAGGCAATTGTGCCCTTATACATTCACATTGTTGTACCTATGTATCTGATTATCAGTATAACATCACTCACACCATAGAACATATGGAAAACTTGATCAAAAAACAATCCCTTATCATTCAATGGATCTGGCGCCATTGACATCTGGGCTGCTCTTTGGTCATGGCTCCCGGATGGTTCTTGGTTGAAATCAATTATGCCAACTATTGTATCTATAATTGTACTGCTTGTTTTGCTTTGTTGCTGTATCCAATGTCTCCCCTCCCTTCTGCAAATGTGCAAAGGTTTTATTTCCTCCAATAGGAAGGACGTCCTGAAAAGTGAAACCAAAGCCCTTCTGGAACTGGAGGAAGAAATCAGGTGTGGTCAGAGGAGGTGCTCGGGACTTGCAAGATAGGGCTTCCAAGATAACTCAGAGGTTACAAACTCCTGACATGTGGTTTTCTTGGGTGCCTGAAACCGGATGGATTTACAATTTGTATGAGCAATTTGTGGAAATGTATAGCTGAAATACACCTCAGAAACTTGATGGCCTACCTCGCTTGACATCTCCTGGCCACTTTTCCACTAACTTTATTCACCATAATAAAAGGATGGGTGAGCTAAAAACATTTGCAGAAACCAGATGGATGAAGAACATATTCTCTACTGTACTCATGATTATTGCTTTGCTTATTTCTGTATGTTGTAGTATTCAATATATTCCTGCTTTGTTTGCTATGATGATAGGCATGTTTCCCAGGCATAAAGAGAACATCATAATAACAACACAGCTGAACCCTGTTGCAAAAAACAAAAACAGAGGAAATGTGGGAATGCAGTGGCCATAGTACATGTATAGACCAGTTTAACTGGTTGGACACTTGTATGGAGCTTAGCATTGAAATAATCAAACTAAGAAAAGCGGGTTCATATGGATACTCTCTGAAGGGCCCTATTCATTCTCTCATTGTTTTTAACATAGGACGTGCCTGCAAAAGTAAAGATATCTCCTTGTATAAACATCCTGGGATACAAAGTAAAGATATCTCCTTGTATAAACATCCTGGGATACAAAGTACCTGAGATACAAAGTAAAAATATCTCTTATCTCTTTGTAAACACATTCCTGAGAAACAGATAACAGAGATGGGCCTCTCGCCTGGTAGTATCTGATACCAAGCAGCCAGAGTTAGGTTTTGCTTTGTATCTTTACCATTGTTTCCCTATCTCTTGTGTGTAATATGAGATGTGTGGCCATAATAACGCCTTCTGATGACGCTGTATTTGGGTAACTAATAAAAGAGATTGTAGCTCTTTGTTTGCTGCTCTCTCATCCCGAGAAAATGCTTGTCCTGTGTTTTTTCTAATCTGGACCATACATGAGGAGCCCGCCAGGATGAATTCAACAATAAAGATACTTGAAAAAAGTATAATTCTAATATACTTGCTGTTCAAACTATTATTCAAAATTATTGTTGCCAACATATTAACTTTAGGAGAACTCTGTTCTTTACATCCCCATTTCTGGGAACTTATCTGCAAGTAAGGAAAATAAAATTAAAATGTCATAATATTCTGTATGTTATCATCCCAAATTGCAACTTTTGGCTTTTGCAAAACTTACTGTCTTCACAAAATGAGTTAACTTTTCCTACCTGGTTGGAGAAGGTTCCATAGAAAATCAAATTCTTGGAAGCACTGAGAAGGAGGCACATAAAAAATAGAACAAATACTAAGTCATCCCATAAAGTTAGGGTTAACTAAAAATTACCATATTTTTCGGAATATAAGACGCACTGGAGTATAAGACGCACCTTAGTTTTTGGGGAGGGAAATAGGGGGGAAAAAATCTGCCTACCAGGTATTCATCTGGCTAGTGTCCTTGGCCTAGTCAGCTTCAGCACATTAGTTCACTGGTTTTGAGTGTGCGTGGCTTAAAAACAGCTTTTAAAGCACAGCTGATCGTCGGAGGGAACAGCAATGAGAAAAGCAGGCAAAACGCAGAAGATTGCTAGAGCCTCGTTAGGGCTGAAAAAAAGCTTTGAAAGCACAGCTGATTATCGGAGGGAGCTCCAGTGAAGCTCGGAAAGGGTAAGAGAAGGCAGCAGCTGTTCCGGATAGCCATTTTGGCCACTGCGCGTCATGTTTTAAGCCTCCAAACACATTGCGTTTTCGGGTGTCAATTGGCGGCAATATGCTTTGGCGATCCCCACAGCCTTGAAGGGCTCTCAAACAGAACATTTGGAGGCTGAAAACACAACACACAGAGCCCAAAAACACAAGCCATTGTTGGTGGCAATCTCTGCAGGCAGGAAGAGGTCACGTGGAGGCCGAAGGGTGGGAGCCAGCAGGTGGGCGGGGCTACGTTCAGAGTATAAGATGCATCCAAATTTTCAGCCCCTTTTAGGGGGGGAAGTGCGTTTTAAAGTCTGAAAAATACAGTAACTAAAATATGAATAATGGACATACTTCAGAAAAAGATATAAGCACACGTGGACATCTTTAAGAGAAGTTCTCTATCAGAAATAGCAGGCAATACCAAAATCCTCAAATAAGTGTTAATTTGTTGCATAGTTTCATATACTGTGGAGTCTAGGAATAATAGCAGAATATAACATAAGATTAAAGAAGTTGGAACAGATGTAGATCAAAACAAAGTTGGTAAGAAAGGAAGAAGTCTTAGTATGATCTTTGTAAAGAAATGATATGTTAAAGTTCAGTACATAAATCAATAATCTAAGCTTAAACCCAGTATTCTAGCATGCTAGTTTTCACTTTCTGAAACAACAATAATCAGAGAAGCACAGAAAGCAGACAACATTACTGAAAATGTTACTATAAGAGTTTAAACAATGGTTTATTAATCTTGTGAGCTCTGGCTACTAACTCAAAATGCCTCTGCAGTCTGTCTGTTTTCAAAATGTATAAACATAATAATGATCAAAAACGGGCTTTTCCAGCTAGAGTTTTGATTGTAAGTTCTATCTTTTTGTATATTCTTTTATACTGGGATTAGACCTTGAGAAATTCAAAAGCAGCTCTTTGTCTTAAATATGCTTTTAAAATTCTTTCATATTAAACTATCTGGTTGTATAAATGTGAGGAAAAATAAATGGAAAAGCACTTGCAAGATCCTTTTACTGCAACCTTACAATAAAGGCTCTAAGAATGTGGTTTTGTCAGCAAGCCTGACGACCATGAATGCAGAGTGGCTGATTTGATAGTGTTCTGTCTGTCTATCTCTCCCTCCCTCCCTCCCTCCCCCCCTCTCTCTTTGTGTGTGGGTGTGTGGTGGTGGTTTTTGTAATAGGCTTGTATTATATGGCGGATTTAAAAAAAATGTGTAAGCCATCTGGAGTACCCATGTGTGTGTAGGGTAATACTCCGGTAGATCTCAAAGAATGCCAGGGTAATGTCTAAGGGGTAAAAGACTTTCTTGCACTGGTAAATGTCATTATTTAAGGGGCCATTTTCAAGAGGACACTGATGACGATGATGCAGCTGCAATTCCTGCTTGCCAAGGGAAGCCATACCCAGTTGTTGTAAAGGAAAGGTCCGTATACTTTTGCCACACATATTTAACTTTAGATAATTTTCCTCAAAAAATAGATGAACAGGTATAATGCTTATGACTCATTTGTTTACTTGGCTTCCCTTTATCAACTTATAGGACTTGTGAGGAGAACAGATCACATTTTAGGTCATCTTTCTGCAGAAATATTGAAAATTCAAAAGAATTTGCAAACCTGTAAGCACCACTGTACTTGTTTAGTCCGAAAATAATTTGTAGGTCTTGTAGATGCTTTTTCAAATGTGGGGGGAGGGAGCGAGCTAGGATAAATATGTTTACCGGTTTGCATTATGATAAATGCAGGTATTCCCCATTTACCAACTGCTTATTCAGCAATCGTTCAAAGTTACCTATATCTTTATTAAGAATTTTCATTATAATAGAAAAATATAATATAAAGTTATATTCATAAAAAAAAGTTTAATAAATATGTGAATAAACATAACCAATCCAGAAAAACTGTTTTGGGAAGCAAGGTTATAAATATATACCCTACATTTCATTATAATATAGCAAAAAATAAATGAAAACTAGTATCCAAATTACTGTATTATCCTCTAATTGTTCAATTTGTACCACCCTAAGTTTCAAGTAAATACCAAAACTGAAAATGCTGGAGTCCCGTGTTGCCTTGCATGCTACATAACGTGGTAGGATCTAATGCTAATACTAAAAAATAATTTCCAGGGCTTGTAGAAAATATTTTAATAAGAATGCCATCTCTACAAAAATAGGATATTTCACCATTATTAAATAGCACACTCTAGTGGTCAACAAAAATAATTACAGTTTGCCTCCTCAAAAAGAAATGCATAAGAGAAACAAATAGTAAGCTTTTCCAATTACATTATTTGTTAGTTGCAAACCAATCAACACTAAGCTAGGATAAAAACACAGCAAGTTTTTGCAAAGAACAAGAGCTAGGAAGGGGGGGGGAAAGCCATCTCAAGTATCACAGTTGCAGATTCGTCAAAAAGTTAATTTTAATCCTTTAATTAAAAAAGCTTAATTCCTCCCTCCCAAATTTAGATATCCAAATCTTCATCTTCTTGTTTTATAGGCTAAGTCCAAGTCCCTAATCAAATTTTCTTAATCCAAAATAGCTCTGAAATATTGAAAGAGACATATAGCTCTGTAACTGAGGAAAGCCTATTTTCAACTTAAAATTAGTAAGGTAACCCTACTAGTAACCCTAATTCAATTTCCTTTATGACTAACATACTGTACATTCAAATGGAAAACTCTGTGTTCCACTAAATGTAAACAGCCTATCCAAAAAAAATTATTATGTTTGTTTTCCTCACTCATTTCATGGGAGCCAAATCATAGGTAAATTTACATCCAATGGAATTTTCCCATGCATATACAGCAGGTCCATATATAGCAGGACACAAATGCAATGTGAAAATCACATTGGCAACCAACCCACGGCTCTGGAGCCGCATGCAGAGAAGTGACTGGGCTGATTCTCCAGCGTCTCATCTCTTGCTGGGTCTCACAGGTGCTTCTTCCAGCCCTTGCTGATGTTGGACATGCCTTGGTCACCTGGGCAGATGTGCGACCTTGTGTCTGCACTTAGACACTGGCCTGACCCAGCCATGGCCACTGCCAGCCTCGCTAGGACTAGTGGGAATGGGATCCAGAAGGAAGGGATAACAGAAAGGGGGACAAGCCCACAGCACCGAGTCGCAGAGAGAGAAATAGAGAGAGTGACAAAGAGAGAGAGAGAGAGACAGAGACAGAGACAGAGAGAAACAGAGAGACAAACGCACACACAGAGAGAAACAGAGAAGTACACCGAGAGAGAGACAGAAAGAGAGAGAGGAAAAGGTGAACAACATTTTTACAGGACTTAAATAGACCTCGAGTATTTTATTTGAAAGTAACCTTCAACCCAGCGACTTTTTTTTTTTTTTTTGGAGTTCAAAATGTTTTTGTTGCATGCAGAAATAAAAATTTGTTTTCTCTGTAGCAGTTCATTGATTTCATAAATGCAACACATTATATAGTTTTTGTGTACATAGCATAAAGGTTAAAAATGATATATGCAATGTTATCTTTATTTTAGATGTCAAAAGGGTTTTGTGGCTCCCAAAACTGGTTCTCTGCCCTAATGACCGACTGGGTAGGTGTGGCTAGGGGGGTTCATGTGACTGGGTGGGAGTGAATGACGTCGAGTTGGCCACACCCACCCAGGTTTTGTGGCTCCCGGTGTTTTATTTTCTGTGGAAAATGGGACCAAATGGCTCTTTGAGTGTTTACTCAAAGTTGCAGAACCCTGACCTAGACAAAATGCAAGGGAAATGCCACTAGAATGCAAATTCAGCAAGGGTGATTTTTCCCTATGAAATCAATGACAAAAACCAACATGACAGAAATGTTCAGAAACAGCATTTATCTTTAGTGGGGCACATTTATTACTCATTAGTCACAGCTGTTTAATAGTCATTAAGAAAAATGGATAGGGAAATCATAAAAGTAAGCACATCCACCTAAACAAAATGCATGGGAAAATCAAATTGGGATGCAAACCCAAATAGGATTTCCCTATTCCCTAATATAGTTCATTCCCTAGAAAACCAATGACAAAAATCAATGTGACCATAATGTTCAGAGTGTCCATTTATGATTAGTGGAACTTCTATATTTCTGTTCTGATACTTATTCATTGGGAGAACTTCATGGTAAAATCCCATTGGCAAGCAAATCCACCTAGGATTTGAAATCAGTCATGAAATCAGTGACAAAAATCAGTGTGACAGAAATGTTTGGAGAAACATTTTCTCAAAATGTTTGGAGAAATTTATGTTTAGCAGGATGCAAAGATTTCTGTTTGGCTATTTACTAATTATTAGGAAAAATCCACGGGAAAATCCCATTGGAATGAAAATCCACCTGGAATTATGATAAGGCCATAAAATTGGTGACAAAATCAGTGTCAGACATTTTTAGGGAGGCCATTTATGTTTTGTGGGACTAATACATTTCCATTTGGCTGTTTATTGGTTTAGCCTAACAACAAATATGTAGCCAGTCAGAAGTGTATGAATCCCACTAATTGCAAATAGGCCTAACCTTTCTGCCACATTAATTTTTGTCTCTGATTTCATGAGGGAGTAATTCTAAAAACTATACCTGGATGTGCATTTTAATGGGATTTCCCAATGCATTTTGACTAATGACTAATATATAGTACAACAGAAATGTATATGTCCCACTAAACATTAATAACCTATCCAAACATTTCTGTCTAGTTGATTTTTCACTGATTATATGGGGGAATCTAACTGTAACTGTAGATGCATTTGCACCCCAATCGGATTTCCCCATGCATTTTGTTTATTCATCTGTTTCTGCCACTGAGTATATACAGCTTGTTAGAATACCATTAGAGCCCAAGTACATCAGAGTTGCAATATATCTTTTTAAGAAACTTGTCTGTAAAGTTCTCACATCATGCAGTATAATTGGGTCTCTACTTTCATTGCTTTGTATGCTTATCAGCTGTAGATCTGATCTTTTATTAATGTTGAAGTTGTCTTTAAATTAACATTCTGTACAGGATTGACATAATATTGTAGCCTTTGCTCTCAGGTGTTCTGGAGATTGGTGATTTATTGTAATCCACTAGATTTGAAATAAATGATCATTTGAATCCTCTACAGTTGCTAGCTTTGTTTCGTGAGTTTTGCACCACATACTGAAGGCCGAGATGTTAGTAGAAGAGTATGTTCTTGCTCATCCAGAGACAGCTTTTTTAATTTAAATATATACAGTATGTATATTTAGAGGACCATCAAATTTAACCCTTACAATTGCCTAGCTAAGCATTTCCTCTGTGTCCCCTAGTGTTATTTAAAAATGAAATATAATATCTGAGATCAGATCCAAAGGACAAAATGGATACAAAACAAATCATGCAAATCAATCTTCCTCCATCAGGAATGTCTATGGAGATTCTTAGTCATGTAGGTTGCGGTTGTCTTAAAAGTGCTTTCAAAAGGCAACTGGACTTTCTTTGTTTTCCTTGAAGACACGCTTCTTGAAGAATCTTCTTGGATGAGCACCAAAATGTCTTCAAGGAAAACAAAGAAAGTCCAGTTGTCTTTTGAAAAAGTACCTTTGGACTTCCATCAGGAATGTTTTACATTTTTGAAGCTAGCAAATGATTCAGAAATGAAAGAGAAAAGCTGTAATTCTTGGTTTACATCTTGTTACCTGAAGAATCCATTTATCTCAATAAAGGTAAAGATTTCCCTGTCAGTTATGTCCGATTCTAGGGCACAGCGCTCATCTCCGTTTCTTGGCTGAGGGAACCAGCATTGTCCGAAGACAATTTCTGTGGTCATGTGGCCAGCATGACTATTTATTTATTTATTTATTTATTTATTTATTTATTCAAATTTCTATACCGCCCTTCTCCTTTCGGACTCAGGGCGGTGAACAGCCAAGATAAAAACATCTATACAAAACATCACAGTTTAAAAATAAAGTTAAAATAATTTATAATTTGGCCCATAATTTAAAACTTGTCAATTAAAATCAATATTAAAATTTTAAAAACTAACCCTAAAATCAAGACAGACCGGCTATATGCCAAAGGTGCACAGAACGCTGTTACCTTCCCACTGAAGTGGTACCTATTAAACTATTTATATTTGCATGCTTTCAAACTGCTAAGTAGGCAGGAGCTGGGGCAAGTAATGGGAGGTCTCCCTGTTGTGAGGAGCTTGGGTCTCGAACCCGGGCTGTCAACTCTCCAGTAGACAAACTCAGCATCTTTAACTGTTGAACCATCACTCCTCCAATTTATCTCAATAGGTCTATTGTTTGTTTAAAGGAAAATGTGTGGGAGGATTAAGACAAGGTTTTGTCCACTGCTTTTATCAACAGTTTTCCATATTTGGGAAAAACAACAGTAAAAATTAGTGATCAAAAGATTTTGTTTGTTTTGCCTTGTTCACTCAGCATCCCCCCAACTGAATTGCTAAGCAGGTTGGCTAATGTGCTGCCTCAAGACATCAGTATTTCAAGATCTATGGTCTTTTAGCCAGCCCTCCAAGAAGAATGCATACCAAGTTAAAGAATAATGATCTGATTCCAAGATATCTTCAGAAATTGTTTAGTTGGGATCTCTTCTCTTTGGGTTAGGAAAACCTGGGAAATATAATGCTTCAGTTTTTACAAGATAGTTTAAATAAATATGCTTTAAACCAACAGACTGGATAGATTAGCTGAAGTCTATAAATCAACCAAAGTCACACTGCACTACGTTAGATTTTCTTTATCCATGGTATGGTGAATAAATCGCCATTGGCAGCATTTGCACAACATATTAAGCCATAAAGCATGGATGACAAACTAACATGGCTGGCTTCATATAAGAGGCTAGGCTAAAAATAAAATTACATTTTGGCATACCATAAACTCAGCCAATTAAATGCTAAGTATGGAAAAAGATCGCTCTTTCTTCCCACTATACAGAGAGCTATTAGACAAACATTGCTTGAAACCTGATCAGTCAGAATGGAAGAAAATAGATAATGGCTTTACTAAGGAAAATGAAAAATGTGATCTTAGTTATATCAGTGTCTTGGAAAATATCCAATAACAAAGCTTCCAATATCTGACAGGAAGAAGTAGTAAAATATGCATGCTATACCAGCCCAATGATTTTAGTGCAGCAGTGAGTAAATATACTCTTTGGGAGTAGTCTAACAGCATGGCTCCAAATGTTAATTTTAAAGCATGCCACTTCCTCGAATGCACAGACTGTCTTTTAGCATTTAGATGCTACAGAACAGATGCCTGCTCTGGGATTTCGAGAAAAGATATCTCTGCTGTAGTTGTAAGGTTCCAAGCGGTCGTATCATCATTTCAATTGAACAGGACTCTCCTAAGCTAGAAATTATAAGAATTTGGACTAGGGTACATAAATTAAAAAAGGGTGCCTCTTTTCACTTGTTTGTCTGTTGTATAAATTACTAATTATATACATTTCAGCAAGGATCAGTATTCTACAGCAACAGAGATTAATATTATTAATATTATTTGTTAAATTTATTTGCTGCCTATGTCACCGTGGGGCTACTCTAGGCGGCTTACAACAATAAAACGAAAGAAATTAAGAGTGTAAACTGTTCTCAGAAGTAAAATAATAGAACAATAAAGTAAACAATGAAAAAGAACACAATGAGAATATATCAATATGATACAGAAAATAGAGGAACTATAAGAAATACAGGCATATAATTTCTTGAAACACAAATTAAATTTGGATATTTTTATCTATATCATCAAGGCTGTCATTGTTGTCTTTCTGCCAATCTTCATCAGAACTTGTCCTGCTCATCACAGCAGATTTAAGTTCAAGAAGAAATGAGAGTCATCTATAACATAGTGTAAGGACTGTAACTGCCAGTAACAGACAAGCAGAAGACCAATGAGCACATCCATGAACACCAGCTACCACCTCAGAAGACATAATGAAATTTCCTTAAATCTTGCAACACATGGACAGACTCATGTAGAGGTTCAACTGGAAAACAATAAGCAACCTAGACCAATCCAAATCCAAAAACACTAGGGAATTTCTGGAAATTTGGCATTTAGACAAATCAATTGACTCAGCCTTCCATTCTTCCGAGGTGGGTAAAATGAGGACCCAGATTGTTGGGGGCAATATGCTATTTAGTATACTGTCTTTGGTGTAAGCCGCCCAGAGTCTTCGGAGAGTGGGCGGCATAGAAATATGACTAATAAATAATAAACAAACAAACAAACAAATAAATAAATAAATAAATATCCTTACAAAATCTATAAACTAAGCCTATGAGTCTTCTTTTGGCAAACAGAAAAATTAGTGGAAACTGTACTAGACCTTCTGGTTGAATTAAGATGAATATTAGTCAAGGCAGTAGATTACAGTGAAATACACACGCACACACACACAATTAAAGGTATACACACACACACATAATTAACCATATTCCTTGCCTATTCCTTGCTTTTTGGCTACATTCCACTGAAAATAGATTAGATTACAGAATAGATTACAGTTCATTCTGATGCTGTAATGTACTTAAACTACAAACTAAAAGTAGAAAAAAATATTTAGCATAGTCCAGATACAACCCCATAGCTAAAGCAAGTAAAAACAATTCTCTACCTGAGACCTAAATAACTTGTCTAAATATTGTCCACTGAATAAAAACAATCCAACAGAGACTAGTCCAACTTAAACAGACATAACAGGTCCAACAAAAGCAATTATTTACTGGAAGAAGGATATAATAAAAGCAATTTAGAGACGCAATATTACGAACTGAAACAATCTTTAAACTGTTGGTGAGCTATAAAAAGATGGACACAGAAGGAAGTCCTTATGAACTGACCTTCTATCCTCTTATGCTATCAATTCTCTGGTTAATTATCTAGTAATCATCAGTTATGTTCATCTGCAAAATGAATACCCCATGCAAATTTAAATCTGCATGTAAATAGAGTCAGAGTTAATTAACATAACAGTAAACCACTCAGCCATCTGAGTATTCAAGAGACTATACTCACCATTAACAAGAAGATTCTATTAGTATTCAGTACTCTCTGATTGAAATATCCTAGTCTAATGCATTTGTAGCAAATGGAAATTATCACCATCATGAGCCAAGGAGTAAGTGGGTCAATTATCAAGTAACTCAGGCAAAAATGTAGGTCTTCCATTAATGAAACGTGAGTATACTCTTATCCAAGCATTTAAACACTTAATTTTAAAATAACTTCAGTTACCCCAGTCAGATTTAAGGATATTCTTAAATGTTTCACAAATAATGCACTTTGCTAAGGCAATAAAAGTTTCTCCTTGCCCTGGTTTTCTTATGTGAGTCTCTATAGAATTGGAAGTTCTTAACTAAGAAATAGCAGCTGAAGGCTTCATGGCTAAAGTTAGGTTTTCCCTAAAGAACATTAGCTGGCTTCTGATTGCCATTCCAAAGATGAAAGTTATCTTAGAGGCAAGGGAATCAATCAGTAAAAAAAGTACCTTTACATATCATATTTTGATAAATGTAACATTTCATAATGTACAATGTTCTGCCTAAAATTGACCGAAGCTGTGAGGCCTAGACATTCTTCTTAACTTTCCTCTATAAAAAAAAACTCATCTTATACATTGTTTTTTTTCCCCAACTGGGAAATGACTGGTTAAAAACTATTTTAGTGTTCTTCACCCAGAAATCATTAGAATCAGATTCCAGCAGCAAGAAAAGTTTCAGATTCGCTGTCTAAATCCATGACATAAAAATGAAACATTTTTGCTTAATTGAGCAGAGCAATAGTCAGAAAAGCTTTCACTTGTCCTCTTTTCTACAAAACTAAGGGAAATGCTCAAGGAAAGAAACACAATCACAGGAAGAAGGACCTGCCAAACAACTTCAGAAAACCATATGATCTTCTTTCAACCACCTTTTCTGCAATGTGAAATGAAACCCAAATTTTTATTCAGCCAGATAAGAAATAACTCATTCAGCTAACCTAACCTATAATGATTTTAGTTGGAACTAGACAAACCATCATTGTTTCAATTTCCTTCCCTAATCAGAGAAGCAGAATGATCTCAGGCAGGCAGAAAATAAGTAAGATCTGGACAGCTTTCAAATTCCTTGTCAGCTTTCCCATTGAGTTTCCCTGTGGGAAGCTGGTATGGGACCATTGGAAATCCTTCCTTCCTTCCTTCCTTCCTTCCTTCCTTCCTTCCTTCCTTCCTTCCTTCCTTCCTTCCTTCCTTCCTTCCTTCCTTCTTTCCTTCTCCTCCCTTCCTCCCTCCCTCCCTCCGTCCCTCCCTCCCTCTTACTTGCATTTTTCCTTTCTTCCTTCCCTCCCCCCTCCTCTTCCTTGCTTCCTTCCTTCCCTTCTCTTCCCAGGAGGTGAGTAAGCAGCTGCTGTCAGGTGGAAGAGGGTGCCCAAGTGGCTGCCATGATGCAAGTGCAGAAGGGTTCAGGAGATGACATGGATGGGAAAGACTTACATGAACAATTTGTGACCTTCCCTACCAGCTTCCGCATAGCTGATGCTGCCTGCCAGCTTCCCACAAGCAAAGGCTTTGCTAGCAGCGAGGTATCAGGCAAAATCGGCAATCACTAGTGACTTTTAGGGTCTCCATAACCAACCCAGATTCAGTCTTCCAACAAGAATTTTAGTTATACTATTTATGGTTTCTGTGTAAGTGATTGCTGGCCTTTTGTATTTTTCTAATCTTTTTCCTTTCCCAATAAACTTGCTTTAAGAATTTAGCTTCACTGAATTACAAATGGTTTTAATAAAACCTCAACATGGAAGACTGTTTGTATGTGCACATCTTGCATTTCAGGAAAGGCATAACTTCTGTTAGGTTCTGAACATCTGGTTTGTGCAGGAAATGTTAAAACGCTTTCCTTTTAACTTCTTTTGAAAGAAAATGTCTTTCATAGATGGACTGAGGACACCTCAATAAACATGCCTGCCTGGCCAATTATGGTTTGTGGAAGCCTGTCATAATTATCTTTCATTTGGAAAACCTTGAAAAAAACTTGAAAAAAGTATCTGCTAATGACGTTTAAATTAATTAATTAAATTGCAAATGAGCATAGCGATCACGATTTGGATGGTCAGTTCATGGTTTATTTCTTTTTCAGTTTTTATTATATCTCTATGATATGTTCAAAAACTTGGCTTTTAAATTAGAACCTCCCCTGTCCACTCTAAAAACTCACCACTCATTCCATATATCTCTGTTCATTCATATTAATCTGTTGTTTGGGTCAGTGGTGGGTTTGCCCCGGTTCGGGCCACCCCAGATGTCATCATCAGCAATCTGCGCATGCGCAGAAGCAAGGCGTGCATACTCGCTTCGCTCACCTGCGCGTGCGATCCCGTTGTGAACCGGTGGTAAAGGTAAGTAGAACCCACCCCTGGATTGGGTGCATATAATGTAGTTCACTATTTCAAAAGTGAACTACATATCATGTGAAGTTCTAGTATGGTACTAGTTTATAAAGCCCTTAGTAAGACCATACTTGGAATACTGCATCTAATTCTGGCCATCACAATATAAAAAATAGGTTGAAAATTTGGAAAGAGTGCAGAAAAGAGCAACAAGGATGATTAGGAGGCTGGAGGCTAAAACATATGAAGATAGCAGGGGCTCATACAAAGATGAGAGGGTCAAATTATTTTCCAAAGCATCAGGAGGCAAGACAAAAAATAATGGATGGAAATTAACCAAGGAGAGAACTAAAAACTAAGGGGAAATTTTCTAATGGTGAAAGCAATAAACAAATGGAACAGTTTGTCTCCAGAAGTTGTGGGTGTTGGAGGTTTTTATCCAACAAAGCATACAAACATATTTAGGGATATTCTTACATCTGATTAAAGTAAATGCAGCTGATATCACTTGTCCAAAATCAATGACTAAAAGAGTATGCTGCAAGTACAAATGTTACTTAGGTCCATGATTACAAACATTAAAACTGCATGACTGGAAGATGTTCAGTACAATTTAAAACATAGTACAAAAGTTCTGTTTGCTTTGTGAAGGAAAAGAATTCAAATTTTACCACCCAAAGTTGTTTTTATTGTTATGTAACACTTGCTGGAAGGAGAACCAAATTGTGGATTTCTCACATCTTGTTTCATCGTAATTTATATATCGTAAACTTCAGCTAAAATTACAAAGTACAACCTACTGCTCTAAGTAATTTATTGATGCATCTGATTGTTCTTTTGTGACCCAAATATAAGAAGGGGATAATTTTAGGAATTTATAGAGAGTAATAGGTGGATAAAAAAGAGATAGTGATGTTTATATTTCACAGATAGTCCTCAATTTGCAACCAATTGCAAAGTGATTATTTGAAGTTACAACTGACTTCCTAAAAGCTAATTTCAACCTGGTTCCAAAGTTCTAATGGCCATCCCTACCTGTGATCATATGACTACATTTTGGCACTTTAAGCAATGGACCTGCATTTACTGCACTTTCTCACATGTGAATGCAATTTACAATGATTTTTGCTAGTTTGCTTCTGGTTTCCAGAAAAAAAATGCTCCATAGCAAACAATGTATCCACTTAACAAACCACAGCATTCACTTAATGACTGCTGGGTTTGCTTTACAACTTCCACAAAAAGGCTCTAAAATCAGGTTCAGTCACATGATGACCTGCTTTACAGACTTCACAACTTACGACAGTAATTGCAGAGCTCAAATAAGGTCATAACTCAAGGACTGCCTGTATAATAATTTCTCAGTCATATTCAACAACTGTTTTATGAATGGCTATTCCCTTATAGCAGGGATGAAATGCTCCCAGTTCGAATCGGATCACCCGATCCGGTAGCGATGGAGGCGGGTGGTTCGGAGAACTGGTAGCAAAAATCCCTGCCCCGCCCCCTCATGCCCAGCTGAGCCGCACAATCATCAGAGGCTTTTTTTTTTCTTTTAAAAACATTTTTTCCACAATCTCTTTAGCCAAAAAAATGCTTTTAAAAGAAAAAAAAAAGCCTCTGATGATGGCGCAGCTCAGCTAGGATCATCAAAGGCTTTTAAAAGAAAAAAAAATTTTTTTCTTTTAAATGCCTCTGACGATCCAAACTGAGTTGCCGAAGAGGTTGTAGAAAAAATGGTTTTAAAAATTAAAAAAAAAATTGGCCATGCCCACCCAGCCACATTAACCCCCCCAAGCCACGCCCACAGAACCGGTAGTAACAAATTTTAGATTTCACCACTGCCTTATAGGTAATAATAATAATAATAATAATAATAATAATAATAATAATAATAATAATAATAATAATAATAATAATAATTTTATTTCTATACCGCCCTTCTCCCGAAGGACTCAGGGAGGTGTACAGCCAATTTAAAAACACAGGACACAACAATGATTAAAAATTAAAATAATTAAATAGATTTGGCCGATTTAAAACCCCAAAAATTTAAAATAAACCCAATTTAAAATTATTAAGTTGGTAGCCCTGCCTGGCGGAACAACAGGGTCTTCACCTCTTACATTAAATTACTGCCAGTTGACATCTCAATATTCCCCTACTATGTTTTGAGAACTTCTTTCTATGCCAGTCTGCCATGAACTCTGGGGGTCAGATGGGAGGGGACTATGCTTTCAGGGGAATGAAAATTCACCATTCCTATCCAAGCACAGTCTCAAGGTCAGCTGCTTGGGATCAGAGCAGAGCTGCACTCCTTGGGAGATCATTCTAAAAACATCTCTTTTAAACTTCATTGGACATCAGGGGATCAACTATGGAAGGCACCTTTAGGTGGGAAAGTTACACTTGAGATTTTGGCATGCAAATTTCAGAACTGGCTTTACACTATTGTATTTCATTTGGCTTCTAGTAAACTATCATATTTTTCGGAATATAAGACGCACCTTTTTCCCCCAAAAAAAGAGGCCTTCTCAAACGGAGGTTTCAGAGGCTGAAAAAAGCATCAGAAAAGAAGCTTCAGAAAAGAAGCCCCCAAACAGAACTTCAGAGGCTTTTTTTTATTGAAAAAGTTTTTCAAATACAGATTTTTCCCCCTTTTTCCCCCCCTCCTCCCTAACCCCCCCTCCCCCTCCCCTCCCCCAGAATAAAACCCAAATTAATAACAGATTATATAATACTTTACCATCCTTTTTACTCCACCCCCCATATGCTGACCCTTTCTTTCTAACAATATTATTATATCCCCCTTATACTATACATTTCAAAGCAACATTCAGCTGTAAAATTATATAATAAATCCTAATTTGGCAATTTCAACTCATAATCTATCCATTTCCTCCTCCCCCATACATATATCTCTTAATTCAAATCTTTTACATATATTAATATAACATAACATCCCTTTTCCTAAACTAAACAATCAGTAAGCTAGCCTATCTCCACCCACTTTCCTGCAGGTCTACCATACATAATATTTATCAATATCTTTGTTCTTCTGCCCACACCACTAAAAAATATTTCCATATATAGATAAAATCCTCAAATGACTTTAAGCTTGTAATCCATATGGTATCTTCTGTAATGTCTTTCAACTGGATTGTTAATTCCATCACCCATGTTAGGGTAACATCAAATTCTAGTTCCAACAGTATATTCAGTATCTTCAATTACCATCTGCCCCCATCAATAATAAATGTTTTTGTATATAAAAAACCACCCGAGTGACTTTATATTTATATTCCATATAGTGTCTTCTGTAATGTCTTTCATCTAGATTATTAATTCCAACCACCGTATTACGGTAACAACCAGATCTTCTGCATGCCCCAGTCCCATAGTTCTCTTGCCTTATGGCTCAGCATAAACGTAATCCATTTGTCAAAGAGTCCAAAATAGAAAGTTCCAATCCACTCAGTTAAAGGCCATCTTCCACATCCCAAAAGCACAGCACTGCAGAGATCTGTCACTCTCCTCAAAATAGTAAAAACCAATACTTTGCCTCAGCTATATTTTCATGTTTTTAATCGTCTCTTAAGTAACTGGCATTACACTGTTGTTTAGTCTAAAAAATTTTATTTTTGTAGGACCTGCTTCTTCTTTTCTTAACTTTTTGTGACTTAGATCTCCATCCTGGTTGCCTTTCTAGGAGTTGTATATCAACTGATTGATTTCCATGCTGGTCTGTAACTTGATAAGTCATCACATTAGAATCCAAAGCTGCCTCTCTTGTATTTATAGGTAATCCAACTATAACCTCTGAAAGAGAATCCATAAGCGGCTCATCCACAAAAGCCTCTGTAACTTGTTGTTTTTCCATTACCTCCACCTCCATCTGCTTAGCCTGGGTTTCAATCTCTTGTTGATTTTGCTTTCCTTTATTCCCCTCATGTATTATACATGGAGATGTTGAATCCATTTTAAGAACCTTATAATAAAATTCTTCCGCTTTTTCAACAGTATTTAGTTGATATCTTTCTCCTTGATATCTCAATATTATTCCAACTGGAGCATCCCACCTAAATGGGATGTTTTGTTTCTTTAGCTCAGTCACCAAAAAACCAAAATCCTTTCTACTCTTTAACATCTTGGGTGGCAGCTCTTTAAATATCCAAATCTTCCTTCCATACATTTCAAGAGTGGAGTTAAAAGACTTTTGTACAATATCATTTCTTATTCCTTTATCGGTAAAGTAAATCACCACATCTCTAGGCAACTGCCTTTGCTTTGCCACCCAAGAATTTGCTCTGTAGGCCTTATCAATCAAGGATACCTCTTCAGGACTAACCTTTAAAATCCCAGCCAGAACTTCAGCAGACATCTTTCTCAGATCTTCTCTTTTATCTTCCTGTATTCCCCTAATTCTGACCGCAAATTCCATAAGTCTGAATTGCATCATTATAACTTCATTTTCAATCTTTTGTTTTATATTATCTGCGTTGTAAGTCTTGTAGTCAGCTTCCTTTATTTTTGACTCTACTTCTGAGCTATTTTCTTGAATCATTGTTAAATCATTTTCAATTCTTTGTATTTTATTATCCAAATTATGAATCTTATAATCAACTTTCCTTCAGATTAGACTCTATTTCTGAATTAAACTTTTCATCCATCTTTATCATTGCATCTAAGAAACTTATCATATGTTGCTTGAATTTATCATACTTTTGTTGAACCAACTCTTTAATTTCCTGTCTAAATTTTTCAAGGTTCTGGTTCACAATCTCATCATGTCTTGCCATCTCCTCCAATACAAATTGCGTTAGATCTTTAAAGCCATTCCTCTGCATCTGCAAACTCAAAACTTGTTCATGTGGTTTATAAATGGGGAAGCCCACCCCCACAGCTTGGTTGTCTGGCTTTGTGAGTTTTAACGCCATCCTGCCACACAAGCAGATTTTTTTTCTTTTTTTCCCCTTTAAAGAAGAAAACTTCTCTCCAAACAATATCAATATCAAGTCTCTAAGAAGGAAGAAGCATAAAATAAGAATTTTTCTCTTCACTTCTAGACAGCGCTGTTATCTCAATTACTTTGTAACATATTAAACTAGTCAAACGGAAGGACTTTCACTTTCAGCTCTTCTCAAGCCTCAGCCAGTCGCCATTTTAAACTTTCTTTTTTCCCCCCTTCCACTCTTCTTTACTTTTAAAGTCAGTCTTAGGGTTGTTAGAAGTACTTGCAATTTAGGGTCCCAGATCCGGATTTCATCCTACTTATTCAGAAAGTTTTCTTTAGTTGGTCTGGTCCCGTCGCCTGGCTCTGCGAAGCACAGAGTTCTCCTGAAGCCCAGAGCAGCGGTGAGGAAAAAAGGGAGCCTCATCCTGCTTCCTCCCCAGAGGTAAAAAAGAACTCTGGGGACTTCGCAGAGGGCTCTACCTGCCCTCGCCAGCTCTGTCTCATGTTTCCTTATGGAAACGGAGTTTTTCGAGCCGCCTTTCAGCTGTAAAGGCAGCTCTTTACGGGCGACGGGGCTGGTGGTCTCAAAGGACCGTCTGGCGGCAACGGAAGCCAAACCGGAAGCCCAGAGGCTTTTTTTTCTGAAGCTGTTTCGGAGGCTTTCAGAGACAGGAAAAAAAGTTTTTTCTGAAACGGGATTTCAGACGTTTCAGAGGCAGAAAACAAAGCAAAAAAAAAAAGCAAGGCACAGAACTCACAACAAAGGAACCTGTTGCTAAAATTCACCTCTGGAAACAGCTGATTGGGGGTATTCTGGGAGGCCGATCCATTTGCCATCAGCCTTTTTCTTATTTTCCTCACCAAAAAATTAAGGTGCGTCTTATACTCTGAAAAATATGGTATACCTTTCTCAACCTGATGGTCTTAAGGATCATTCTTACTTAGAAGCTCAGCTGAGGCAGGACTGACAATTTCTCTCTAATCTTTTTTTTTTTAAAGGTATTCCTTAGTTCCATAATTTTTCTCTGAAAAGGATTCTGTAATCCCCAAGAGCTGATTCTATGATAGTGTTTAAGGCAGGGATTGATAATGATCAGCAAGAACATGAAATAAATATTTTAAAAGGCCAGTTAGTCTGAGAGTTCGGAAAATACATGGGAGAACATATGTGTGTGTATTCCTAGATTCATACATAAATGCACATGTAGTGGAATGTTGCAGGCATGTTATACAGCCTTACTCCAAAGGAAAACATTAATGCTTAGAAAATTTCCCTCTTGCAGCAGCCTGAGGACTAACTGGGGACAGATCTTTCATCACTCCTCATTTTATTGAGATTTTAACTGATGCTCCATCTAGATAAATAAACCTTCTTATCAGTCTGGAACATCTGCTTTCTCAGCTAATATGGAGGCTGATGCAATCTCTCTAGCGTTGTTCCCATCTTTGCCCTTGCTTCAACCCTCCTGCTATGCTGCTTATTCCTTCAGACCTTCGGTAATCCTCTCTCTGAATTCCTGCCTCTGGTAACATTATCTAACTCAATTGCATGCCCCACTTCATTAAGCCTGTAATCCAGTGGTTGGATGGTTTCTTACTTGTATCTGTTTGCAATTTAAAGTAGGCACTCGCCTTAGATCAAAGCAGTGGCGGCGGCAGCGGGAGGAGAAATTAGAATCTCATGGCATTTCCATTTGATTTCATTGCCACTGCATGTCTCATTTATTAGCAAGAGAAGGAAATCTCCTACATTCAGGCATTCTCTGCCTTTTATCCTGTGGCCTCTGCACGACACATTTTTGCCATATTTAACACAGATTGGTCATGGCCCTTGTCTTCTAAATTGGACAAAACTCCATACGCCAGTATTAAAGCTCCATCAGAAGGACACAGTGCAGCCCCCAGCCCTTCCCCCGCACCTCTTTAGTGTCTTTCCATCTGACTGGGTGTTATTACCAGTTCATTCCCATGTGCTTTTAAACAAAATAACAACCCTTTTCTCTGACTGAATTTTCATGCTCAAATGCCAGCCTTAGAGACCCTAGCTTTCGCTGTCTTCCTTTTATTCTTTTTATCTGCATAAATACAGCAGTGTATCTGTCAGTTTGCTTTGTTGCTCTGTCTTGCTGTTGACCTGCAGGAATCCCTTTTGAACAGAGGCAGACTGAATCACTCACAGTACGTAGTCTGTTTCTTCCATCTAACTCAGTCCTGCCAACATAAGAGACCTAATTTTATGGTGCTAGCCCTGGCATTAGGGGGAGCAAGACGATTACCCTCCAACAGTTTAAACTTATGACATGAAGAGATAGTAAATTGCTATTTGATAAATGATCATTACTGCAGAAGACCAAGGAAGTTATTTGTGATATAGTCTCCCACGTACTATAAATCAAATCTTTATTCTGTCATAGACTAGCATATCTCCAGATACCTTAAATCCTGCTCAGCAAGATAATATTTTGGTATTGATGCTTAAAGAACACCTTGCCATCAACCTTAAGGTCTGTGCCAATGAAAATAATTTCCCCCCAAAATTGAAAAGTTCCACATACTAATTGATGATAACCTTATGCAAAGCACTGGACATGAGATAGGGCTCAATGCCAAGTGTCAGTCACATCCTTGAATCGCTATGGTTGTAAGGACAGCCAAAATTAACTCACTTGCTCTAAGCGTGTGGCATATGTACACTGTGGGTTCAGCAAAATTTAGGAGACATTAGGTTCCTGCCAGCTCTGGCAAGGGATGAACAGCTATGTGGACTCAGCTCTTCTCTCTCTCCTTCCCTCCCTCCCTTTATTTTCTCTTTGACACACATTCACATTTCCTCACACCCAATCACCTACTCAAAGAGCCCCAAACCTGGGCTTCTTAAATTTAAACTAGTAGTAAACTGTCTAGATAACATTTATAAATAAATGTTATCTATAAATGCATAAATAAATAAATGCATAAGTACTTCCTGTTTCTCACACAGTTATATATTTACCCACATGCTTTCAACATATGCTTTCTCACATATATAGCCATTCCTACATGTATGAATATGAGAAGCTTGCAGATCTGATCTAGATATTCTTCTGCTTTTGTTCTCCTGATCTCTTTTCAGCTAGATACCATGCACACTTTTGCTATTTTTCCCCAGTGTGGGAAGTATGCAATGAATAGAGAATTGAACTAGAAAACCTTGAATATCTTTTCCAACTATATAATCTTCTGAAACAAAGCTGAAATTATAGCTGAAAGGCCACTATTACAGATTATTTTTCTTTTTAAAGAGGCATTTATAATCTGGGAGAGAGCTTCATAAAAGTGCAGCCTGATCAAATATCTGAGAGTATCGGGTTGATAACCTCAATTTTCACACAAGTAATTGAGCATTTGTCTGAAAATCATTAGCCAGTCATCAATCTGCAGCAGCCTTATCTCTCATCCCATCAGAGATTTTGTGACTATAATTTCCAAAATTCTGGCCAAAAATTAACAACAGCTGAGAATTCTGTGAATTGTAAACTAGGAATTTTTAGGATTGCATATCTAATGCATCTGGAGGAAAAGTGAAGCAACATCTTTCCCTTATTGTATCAGCTGGTCCATAATTAGAATATTGATCCAGTTCAGGAAGATATGTAATAGAACAAGCCCAGAGTTACTTAAGCTACCAGCAGAAGTGCCAGATTTCATCCATTCATTAAAAGTATGTTCTGGAATGTAGAATACTGCTATAGTTACAAATGAAGTTAGGCAGGACATAAAGGGCTGTTTCAGAACATCATTAGCATCCAGCAATGACAAAAGAAATAAAAGCTGAAGCCCCAAAGAAAAATGGCAGAAGAGAACAGAGATATCTCCAAACTCCAAGGAAAAATCTCCCACTGATTTTGATAATTCCTCAAAATTAGACTCAGTCAAAGCCAGCTTATGAAGCTAATTTGTGCTAACCAAGAAACAGATTAGTGACATGAAGAATAAATTCCAGATTAAAATTATAAAAATAGAATCTGGCCTACTAATATAAAACTGTCTGCAGAAAAGTGAAAGAAATGTATAACTTTTTTAAAAAAAAGTTTTTGGAGTATATTTGTCCTGAAAAATACATCTCTGTACAATATAACAGACATAACAAAATGAGTGCATGCTATAGTTTGACAAATAAAAGCTAAGTAAACTGAAAGGACACAATTTAAGAGCCTTTTGCTGACTAGATTTACTAAAAAGCAGAGACATCACTCTGCCAACAAAAGTGTGTATAGTCAAGGCTATGGTTTTCCCAGTTGCAACCTATGGTTGTGAAAGTTGGACCATAAGGAAGGCTGAGCGTCAAAGAATTGAGGCCCTTGAACTATGGTGCTGGAGAAGATTCCTGCGAATCCCATAGTCAATGAAGCAGAAGTAAATGTTTTTCTGGAACTTCCTAGCTTTCTCCATGATCCAGCATATGTTGCAATTTGATCTCTAGTTTTTCTGCCTCTTCAAAATTCTGCCTGTACTTCTGGTAGTTCTTGGTCCACATACTGCTGGAGCCTAGCTTGTAGGATTTGGGCATAACTTTGCTAGCATGTGAAATGAGTGCAATGGTGAAGTAGTTTGAACATTCTTTAGCGTTACCCTTCTTTGGAATTGGAATGTAAACTGACCTTTTCCAATCCTGTGGCCACTGTTGAGTTTTCCAAATTTGCTGGCAAATTGAGTGTAGCACTTTTATTGCATCGTCTTTTAAGATTTTGAAAAGCTCAGCTGGAATACTGTCACCTCCACTAGTTTGTTGTTGCTCAGACTTTCTAAGGCCCATTTGACTTCACGTTCCAGGATATCTGGCTTGAGGTCAATGACCATCCCATTGTGGCTATCAGGGACATTAAGCTTGTTCTTGCATAGTTCTTCTGTGTAATTTTGCCACCTCTTCTTAATCTCTTCTGTCTCTGTTAGGTCCCTGCCATTTTGGTTCTTTATCATGCACATCTTTGCATGAAACGTTCCCTTCATATCTCCAATTTTCTTGAAGTGATCTCTGGTTCTCCCTATTCTATTGTTTTCTTCTATTCCTTTGCATTGTTCATTTAAGAAGGCATTCTGATCTCTTCTAGCTATTCTCTGGAATTCTGCATTCAATTGGGTGTATCTTTCTCTTTCTCCCTTGCCTTTCACTTCCCTTCTTTCCTCAGCTATTTGTAAAGCTTCTTCAGACAGCCATTTTGCTTTCTTGCATTTCTTTTTCTTTGGGATGGCTTTAGTTGCTATCTCTTGTACAACGTTGCAAACTTCCGTCCATAGTTCTTCAGGCACTCTATCAGATCTAATTCCTTAAATCTATTTGTCACCTCAACTGTATATTCATCAGGGATATGATTTAGTTCATATCTGAGTGGCCTAGTGCTTTTCCCTACTTTCAATTTAAGCCTAAATTTTGCAATGAGAACCTCATGATCTGAGCCACAGTCAGCTCCTGGTCTTGTTTTTACTGACTGTATAGACCTTCTCCATCTTTGGCTGCAAAGCACATAGTCAATCTGATTTCTCTGTTGACCATCTGGTGATGTCCATGTGTAGAGTCGTCTCTTGGGTTGTTGGAAAAGAGTGCTATGACCATCGTATTATCTTGACAAAATTCTCCTAGCCTGTGCCCTACTTCATTTTTTACTCCAAGGCCAAACTTGCCTGTTATTCCAGTTATCTTTTGGCTTCCTACTTTAGCATTCCAATCTCCCAGGATGATAAGGACATCGTTTTTGGGTGTTAATTCTAGAAGGTGTTGTAGGGCTTCATAGAACTGCTCAACTTCATCCTCTTCAGCACCAGTGATTGGGGCATAGAATTGGACTACTGTGATGTTGAATAGTTTGCCTTGGATTCAAACTGAGATCATTTTCACATTTTGGGGATTGTATCCCAGTATTGCTTTTCTTACTCTTTTATTGACTATGAAGGCTACTCCATTTCTTCTAAGGGATTCTTGCCCGCAGTAATATATCTGATGGTCAAATAGTTAGAAAGTATCAAAGGACTTGGACACAAAAGAAAAATATTCCAGTATAGTAATCCAACCTGGCTGATATTGAACAAATAAGGACATCCCAGAAGCAACTAGCAAATAAAAAAATTCTGAAAACTACTTTAAGCAGGAATACAACATATTGTGTCACAAGGATGTTTAGACAGTTATAATATGATTTCTAAAGAAAAAGAGAAACTGTTTAATTATAAAAAATAAAATGATTCACACAGAAGCAAGTAATAATGTCTAAAATAAAATGTAAAAATAGTACAGATAGTCTTCGGTTTATGACCACCATTGAGCCCAACATTTCTGTTGCTAAGTGAGATATCTGTTAAGTGAGCTTTAGCCCATTTTACAACCTTTCTTGACATGGTTGGTAAATTAAGTTAAGTGAATCATTGCAGTTGTTAAGTTTGTAACAGTGTTGTTAACTGAATCTGGCTTCCCTAATGATTTTACTTGTCAGAGGGTCACAAAAGGGGATCATGTGACCTGCAACAGTCACAAATATGTGTCAGTTGCCAAGCATTCAAATTTTGATCACATGACCACAGGGATGCTGCAGTGGTCATTTGTGCGAAAAATCGTTATGAATCGCTTTTTTCAGTGCCATTATAACTTTGAACTATCACTAAACAAACTGTTGTAAGTTGAGTACTTGTAATTTTGGTTGTAGAAAAAAAGAAGGCGGGCAAAAAGAAAGAGAGGAGGCTATCCAAATGTCCTCCTAACATTTAAAAATCTTTTATTTTTGTTTCTTTTCCTTTTTTAACTTTTTTTTTTTAAAAAAAGGATTGTATCTATCATTTATGTATGCATACAGTATGTATTATTTTTTTCTTTCTCTGTTCTGCTTTTGGTTTGTATGTTTTAGTTAGTAAAACTATGTTTAAAAATGCAAAAAAATCAATATATTTTAGATTATGTCATTTTCAACATAAATAATATTTTAGAAATGACTTTATTGCATTTATATACAGTAGAAAAAGCCTTTTATTGACTTTTTAAATGACTTTTATTGGAAACTCAAGGAGATTAATACTTTCTTTAAATAAGTTTATTTATTTATGGAAATGGTTTTTACTATGTCCAACAATTGTTCCTTTTCAGAAATAAGTTGTTACATGCATTAACTCAACTTTGAGATTCAATATTTCAGAAGTCTATATTTGTTTTGAAGTTTATTCCTATCACATGGTAATTGACAGCTGGACAAAGAAAATTGATTTTTTGGGGTACATTATTTACAGCTAAAAACTAGTTGCTGAGTATTGAAAACTTAAAACACATGGATTGAACTATCCAGAAATCTACAGAATTGATCAGCACAGATTAGCTATGGATGACTGAAATGAATTCTGTTTTCCTTTCATGGAAATGTTTATTTTATATAATTTTGTATATTTTTATTTTTTTAATTTAATAATCTTGGAAACAAAGAAGAGAAAACTACTATTGAGCAAGGACAAATTTTGAAAGGAGAATAGAAAATATAAAAGTTGAAGGATTCTCATTATAGGTGAAAATCAGATACAAAATTGGGAAAAGAAAATTATTTTGTACAGGGTATGCTTTGCAGAAAGAAATCTGAGATGTGTCCAGAGATGGGTTTCAGCAG
This sequence comes from Pituophis catenifer annectens, assembly GCF_029215685.1. NCBI lineage: Eukaryota > Metazoa > Chordata > Lepidosauria > Squamata > Colubridae > Pituophis > Pituophis catenifer. Next base: position 91,223,569 of record NW_027256884.1, read on the forward strand.
GTTCTGACCAGTTCTGGAGAACCAGTAGTGGAAATTTTGAGTAGTTTGGAAAACCTGTAGTAAAAATTCTGACTGGCCCCGCCCCCATCTATTCTCTGCCTCCCAAGTCCTAGCTGGTCTGGAGGAAATTGGGATTTTGCAGTAGCTTTCCCCTGGATTGGTGATGGAATGGAGATTTTACAGTATCCTTCCCCTGCCACACCCACCAAGCCATGTCCACCAAGCCATGCCACGCCTACCAAGCCACACCCACAGAATCGGTAGTAAAAAATTTTGAGGTCACAAACAAAAGTACAAGAAAGTGAAACAAAATCATACAACTTTGCAACTTTGCAGCATTAAAAAATGGCTTCTTGCCCAAGGCTCTTCTAGCAATCTTCTTGATGGCTTGTGATGCAGCCAGTCAGATCTGGCTTCCTGACATTTCAAAGCCAATCAAGTTTACCTATATAGTGATATCAAAATAAATTCAGAATGAGTGGACAGTTTTGTTCTATTTTTCAACATGCCCTTGATAAGCAATGACATTTTTCAGGAGATAATAGCTCAATAGGAATGGAGATGATTATATATCTGTTGCAGATACATATAAATTGACAGAGGCACTTACAATATTCCTGCAGACTATTGCATTCTAGATATAACCTTCAGAAAGCAGTTAGTTGATAAATTCAGTATCACCACACATATAAAAACTCATATCCTCATATCCTCATATAAAAACTTCTGAACAGGTATATTTCTTCATGAAAATGATCCCTGCTGTTTTGATTTAACCTAGTTTACTGTTGACTGAGTAAAGGATCATTAATAAGCCAGAAGGCAAAACAAAAATTAACAAATCTTGTAATTTAAGATACGTACATTTTAGGGTAAAAATATCATTGCATTAAATGGGACTTCTAATACATAAGATTGCTTTGTTATAAAAAAGCAATTACTTTTAAAATGATACAGAATTCAAGAATTCAGTAATAAGTTGAACTTGTTATACAGCATAAAAACTGCCAATAACTTGGGTTACTTTCATTGCCTGTTAGTGGTTTTCTGTATCCTACTGAAGAAAATAAAATTTGAAAAGTTTGAAATATGTACAGCATTGAATGGCCTCATTCATCAATCCATTTCATTTTTTTTTTATTTGATTTATATGCCGCCCTTCTCCGAAGACTCAGGGCCGCTTACAATGTGCTCAGCAATAGCCTTCATCCTTTTGTATATTTATACAAAGTCAGCTTATTGCCCCCACAACTGGGTCCTCAATTTACCTACCTTAGAAAGGATGGAAGGCTGAGTCAACCTTGAGCCTTGGCGAGATTCGAACCCTGCAGTAATTAGTCTTATGACCATTGGCTTCTCCCTCTGTACATTGCTATTGTGGTTGAAGAGAGCTAGTGACAATTTTTTCAGTTACTACATTTGAAGTCGCATGTCTTTTTGAGGTATGATACTTGTAACTTAGTATGGACTTGAAGTACATGAATAAGAAAACAAGAAAACAATTTAAAAAGACAAAAAAGGGAAAACAGAATAAACTGCACTTTCCTATGTATTGTCCAAGAGTGAAGACTGACTCAAAGGAAGGATGGATGGATGTTACACAGGTAGTCCTCGACTTACAATAGTTCATTTAGTGACTGTTTGAAGTTTATTTATTTATTTATTTATTTATTTATTTATTTATTTATTTATTTATTTATCAAATTTCAGTGCCAAGTTACAATGGCACTGAAAAAAGTGACTTATGATCAGTGGTGGGATTCAAATAATTTAACAATTGGTTCTCTACCCTAATGATCAGCTGGGTGGGCATAGCCAACTCGACTTCACTCATATCGAGGGGCACCTCGCCTCGCCTGACCTCTCCTCACCACGCCTGGCCATGCCACACCTCGCCCCTCCCCTCCCAGTCATTCCTTGTCACGCCCGGCTACTCACCTCGCACCGAAGTGGTAGTTTTCAAATAAAAAGATTGCTTGCCTTGTGCAAATAAATAACATCTTGACTTTAGATTTGATGCATCTTGTGCTCATTCTAGTCTCCTTTCCTGTAATTTGCTACAATCTCTCTTGTCTTTTGTATCATTCTATGGGAGATTATTCTAAAATGTTATCTGTGATGTTTGCAGCTTTACAAATTTGTTTCCTCCAACCCTGTTTTCGCATGCAGTTCTTACAAGTTATTTTGACATTCCTTCCTCCTTTTTAAATAAAGTTGAGGTTGAGGTGCTGGCCTAGAAACTAAGAAGCTCTGAATTCTAGTCCCATTTTAGGCTTGAAAAAATGGCTGAGTGACCAGCCATTTTCTCCCAGCCAAAACCACTTCTTAGATTGTGGTTGTGGGGAAACTAAGAGGAGGAAGGATAAGTTCTCCACTTTGAGTTCCTTATAAGGTAATAAAGACAGGATTAACATCTAACAAAATAAATAAATAATTTGTGAGAATGATGTCCTTCTAAAGGAGAGGGGTGCTGATTGCCTTGTCAGATGCCTTACACAAGGGGTGTCAAACTCAAGGCTCGCGGGCAACATCCAGCCTGCCGGGTACTGAGATCTGCCCCATGGGCCCGGCCTGAAATAGCCCGCAGTGCCTCTGGCAGCCAAAAATCCATCTCTTGCACTTTATTTTCAGCTGGTTTGCTGAACTGCACAAAAAGTTAGCTACCAGTTCAGCTGAACCGGTGCGAACCAGCTGTATCCCACCATTGCTTATGACCATCTTCCACATTTATGACAGTTGCAGCATCCCCATGGTTATATGATTTACATTTGGATGCTTGGTAACTGATTCATATTTATGATGGTTGCATTGTCCAGGGGTCATGTGACCATCTTCTGCGACCTTTTGACAAGCAAAGTCAATGGGGAAGCCAGATTCACTTACATCTTACTAATTTAACAACTGCAGTGATTCACTTAACAAATGTGGCTGGTAAAATGGGACAAAACTCAATTAATTTCTCACATAGCAACATAAATTCTGGGCTCAGTTGTGGTTGTAAGTCAAGGACTAGCTGTATACATTGTACATAGGAAGAGAGTGAGAGTATGTGAGGTATAAATATAACCAATTTATTAAAGTATAGGCCATTCTATTGTTCAAATTTGGTGGCGTTGTTTAGTTAGAATCTTTACAAAGTCTTTTTCTGTTCCTTGTTATATTATTGTAGATATTCCAATAATTCCTGTCACTTTCCTGTCAGAAACTATAATGGAATGTACGGATGACCTTGGGGAAGTACAAAAGAGATGCTGCCTAGGAAACAATCAGACAAAAGAGGCAGGAAACCCCAGTGGCTTAAAGGTGTGAGAAAGAAAATTAGGAAGGATCCATTGTAATAGATCAAGCAGTTAAAAGTGGCAGGTAGAAAGTTTATACTTTCAGACTTGCTAGATTCTGTTAATGTAACCTTACAAGAAAGTAGTATTAGTTCATCTTGTCATGTTTCCTGTCTGGTTTACCTGGGAGGGCTGACAGAAACTAGTAAGTTATTCTCCCGCATCAGTTTGCTTTCCTACATCACATAGTCCAATTATATTTCTTCCTTCTTGTTTCCAATGATGGCATTCCAGTCTCCAATCACATACAACATTTATTACTTGTATGTTCTGTCAATTTCAGATTGACTTTGACCATAAAATTTGTCAACTTGTTTTTTTTTCTTTATTAATAGTTGTAGCACAGGTGTGTCAAATTTGCGGCCTGTGAACTGGATGCGTCACGCACTGACCACGGCCACACCTGATTTAGCAAAGGGGCGGAAGTTGAGATACGTCACAGGACACCGCCATGATGACATGAATTTGATACCCCTCTTGTAGTATAAATTTGGATAACTTTCATATTAAAGAGTTTCCTCTAAATTTTAATTGATATGATTAGCATTTGACTGCCTTATATAAAATATATGCTTCCTGACTTTTAAAGCAATTGATTATGTCTTGAATAGCAAATGGAATAGTCTTCTGACTGTCCATTTCCAATCTATTTCTATTTTCTGATATATAAGATGACCTAGATCAGGGGTCAGCAACCTGCGGCTCTGGAGCCGCATGTGGCTCTTTCACCCCTCGCTGTGGCTCCCTGTCACTCAAAATATGCATCACAACCGCCAATGTGCGAGACCCGTTGGCATGCGATTATTGAGCTTTTCAACCCCCAGTAGGCCAACAATGGATAAATCCAAGAAAAGAAAAGTTTCAGAAGAAAACAGAATGTTTAATTCAACAACATATGCTAGTTTTGTCCCCACTCAAGAAATAGGCACGGGAAGGGTTTTGTGGCTCCCGGTGTTTTCTTTTGTGTGGGAAATGGGTCCAGATGGCTCTTTGAGTGTTTAAGGTTGCAGATCCCTGACCTAGATCATATGTAATAGTATGTGGAAATGAACTTTGGGGACAGGCAAAAGAGATGCAACCAAGGGATCAGTCAGATAAAAGGCAACTGATCCCACAAGAGAAATGTAGGCAGGGCAAGGGAATTGAAAATACACTCTTTAATTTCTTAAGCTGGAAAGGAAAGGAAAAGTTGTACTTTCAGACTTGCAAGATTCTGTGACTGTAGCTTTATAATAAGGTAGAAGTAGGTTGTCTGGTTGTGTTTCCTGTCTGGTCTGTCTCATAAGGCTGACACCATATAAGCCTTTGATTTTTGACTTCTGCAATAGTTGACTCTCTTTCTTTTCATATTTAATATATATCTGAAGCCCTTAGGAAAGGTTATTTGCTGATGAAGGGTAGGTATGCTGTTGATATTCAGTTGCATAGCTTGCTCCAGACTGGAAAGAAGATATGGCCAAAGTGTTGTGTACAAGTGAACATATCATAACTTCTGCATAAAAGTTGTTTCAAATATATTACACATCTTGTGTACACAAATGGGGGCTTGTAGATGTGTATGATTAGAATTATAGCGTTGATCTGATCGATCAACCAAGTAATATATCAACATTCTTGGCAGTCCTTGTTTCCTTTTTTAAATTGCCTCATCTGCTTTTTGTTCAGATTTTCTAATGTAACAGGAACATAGTTTCAGCAAAGCAGAAGCTGTTTTTTTGTATTAAATCTACCACGTTTCAAGATACCTGTTACTTGAAGATTCAAGTCTCTTTAGCTGTCTCTGCTCTGGAATGAAAAGCACTGCCCAGATCTGCTCCCCTGAAATGTGTCACTAAATTTGAAGCTCAACATTGCCAGCTCATCTAGGTGATGAACATTAGCATCCTACAATGAGCACAAGCTTGAAGAGTTTTACAGTCTATATTGGCCTTACAAAGAATTCTTAATCTTGGTTCTAGTAGCAAAGGGTCTAGACAACTCACCATAACCAACTTGCCACGGCCATCCCACCATCACCAGCTCACCACTGCCAACTCACTGCTGCCAACTCGCCTCCGGACAACTGCACATGGCCAACTTTCCCCAGGAACAACTCACTGCGGGTGGCTGGAGGGAAAGCCACATGGGCAGGCTTTGAGTGGAAAAGGCCTGGGAGGCAGTGGTAGAGGCAGCAGAGGGTGTGTAAATGGGAAGCTCCGGTTTGTCAACACCTCCCTGCCACCCACCCTGATGTGCTCTGCACTCTGCCCACCCACTCGGTCACCACCTGGTTCTCTTCTGGCCGCCCATGGTGAGTCGTCCATGTGATGTGTTGGCTGTGTGGAGTTATCCTGTGGTGAGCTTGTGGCAATGAGTTGTCCCATTCCAAGTGGCAAAGTATCCTATCTCCTCTAATAAATAATAAATAACTTTATTGTCATTGTACGTGTATACACAGTATACCCATACAATGAAATTCACTTAACACTCAAAGACCACATAAAAATCCCCAAACACACTCCCACCCACCACAATTCTCCACCCCTAAACCACCCAAACATCCACACAACAGACCAAGTAATACTGTCCAACAGCTCACTGATGGTGGCTCTTTAGTTCATTGTTGAGTGCAATTATAGCTCTGGGATAAAAACTATTCAGAAAATGTGTGGTCCGAGTTTTAATTGGTCTGTATCTTCTGCCAGAAGGCAACAGTCCAAAAAGATTGTAAGCAGGATGGGAAGAGTCTCTGAGAATGTTATGCAACTTTCTCAAACAGCGAGATTCAAAGATGTCGTTCAGGGCTGATAGCTGGAGTCCGATGATATTCTGGGCAGTTTTAATGATTCTCTGTAGAGCCTTTTTGTCTGCTACAGAGCTGCTCCCATACCATGCAAGAATGCTGTATGTCAGGACACTCTCAATGGTGCTGTGATAGTAGGACAGAAGTAGATGCTGAGATAGATTTATCTTCCTGAACATTCTCAGGAAGTACAGCCTCTTCTGTGCCTTCTTCACAAGCATGTTAGCATTCATAGTCCATGAGAGGTCCTCCGAGATATAAGTGCCCAGAAATTTAAAACTACCCACCTTCTTCACCTCCTCACCATTTATGTACAATGGTAGATGTACATCTCTCTTCCTCCTGAAGTAAATTATAAATTTTTTAGTTTTTGTGGTGTTAAGTGTGAGATTATTTTCATTACACCACAATGTCAGCCCTTGGACTTCCTTCCCTCATTGTTCTTATTAATGAGCCCCACCACTGTTGTGTCATTCGCAAATTTAATAATATATTAATATTAAAAAAGTGTTTCCACTGATGTTTGAATGCTTTACAAATAACACTGTTTTTTGTTTTGCTGGTTATGAATATTTGGATGAGACATTGTAATCTAAAGAATGTTTACAGCTCTTGCTTATATTAAATTGCTTGTGAATCATCTGTAAAATGATTTATTTTGAGGTCTACCTGACAATTAGTGCATAACTTAATCCTGACAATATTGAGGGAAGTAAAAGGAAAATAAATAATGTAATATACTTTGTGGAAAACTTCATAGAAAAACATTCATATTTTTCTTCCACTCAGTCTTTTAAAAATCTCAAGCTGGGAGTGATTACAAATGAGGCCTTTGCAGAATAGCTTTCTCAGAAAAAAAAATCACAAACTTGCTTTCTAAGCAGTGAGTAGAACTAAAATAACTTCAGCAATCCATGCAACAGGAATAAATTTTATCTAACTCTAGGCACATATAAAATTAGATACAAATTTACATTGTAGGATATTTCCTTTTTGCTAATCATCTTATGTTTTGAATTCAATAATCTAAAATGGATTGATTCTTGTGGATTAACCAGTCCTTTTTTAAAATGATGCTGAAGCTGGCAGATTTAGAATGCCATGGATGGTTGGTGGGATATTTGATTGAAATTAGTCAAGTGTTTTGGGAGCTGTGAGTTATGGTGGCCAATGGCACATCTGGAAGATAAGAGAACTGTCAGGTGGCTTGAAGGAGTTCAGGAATTGATCAGGTTTAGGATTTGAAGAAGTTGATGGAGTCAGGAATGATACAGGAATAATTGGGGAAGATGTGTGTGCAGCTACAGTGCTTACCAGCTGTTTAGCAGTGTCTAGGCTTCATTGCTCAGCTCTTGGAGTTTGTTTTGTTAGAAGGCAACAATAACAATGGATTTGGTGCTTCTTACCCAGATAGCAGAGGAGTAATTAACGGTTTGGTGGATAAGGATTGACCTGATTTTCTGGTGGCCTTTGATATCTGAGACTTAGCATGAGATGGAATGCAAAATAGGTTATTTCTGCCATGTAGGTTGAGGTGATTTATGACCTCATCCCAAGCAACAGTATGCATCTGTGTGAGATGTGGTGGTAAAGTGGATTAGTCTGATTGATATGTTATTGGAATAATAGGCAGCCACATTATACAGGTAACCTAAACAATGTTGAGTTCCAGACAGAAGCACTTAAGGCAAATGCTAACCCCCTGATAGTAAGGCTGGAAATCAAGGTAATTTGTTGGGGCACTTACTTTAGGTGGGGAGCAGGTAGGGTTGGGAGAAACTGGGAAGGAGGGCAGACAAGACCATTATGATAGTTATGAGTAGAGGGAAATGTGATGGATGGGTGGCTTTCAAGATAAATATTTAGTGCCAATGTCTATGGAGATTCTCAGTCATCCAGATCATGGTTGTCCCAAAGGTGCTTTTTTCAAGAGGCAACTGAATTTTCTGGTTTTTCTTTGAAGATGTTTTGCTTCTCATCCAAGAAGCTTCTTCAGCTTCTTGAGATGTTTAGTGCCAATGTTGCCTTCCAGCTCCCAGAGCTGTGCTTCAAAACCTAATAACTAATGCTCCTTATTTCTGACTGCTGCAGTGGTGGGTTCCTCCCGGTTCCACCGAGCTGGTAGTGGTGACGATATGACATCACCTAACCGGTTCTCCACCCGCCCCCTGCCCCCCTGCCCCCCACCCCCCTGCCCCCATCCCGCATTATTCTTACCTTTTATTTGGCCCCAGCCCCAATCTATTGCTGCCTCCTGAATTCCAGCTGATCAGCTACAAGGAAAAAAACTGTTTAAACTCTTGGCGTGGGGCTTCAAAGGGCTGCCCTACAGCTGATCAGTGTTAAAAGATAGTGTGGTGGTAGACCGGTGCCTCCAAAAACAAATGAGTAGACCAGTGCCTGCAAAAATAAATGAGTAGACTGGTACAGCTCTGCAAGCAGTTAAAAGCCTGGTAGACCAGTACATCTGCTAAATCCTAAAGAATTGTCACATGACCATCAAGCCACGCCCACAAAATAAGCCACGCCCACAGAACCGGTAGTAAAAAAAAATTAGAACCCATCCCTGGACTGCTGCTATTTAATCTCTATATAATAAAGCTTACAATACCCACAACTTAATTGTGAATGAGGAACAGATTGTTTGCATTATCTTCTCAGAAATGAGCCCAACTAGGTTCATTCACACATGGTATCAGTTACTAACCTAGAGTCAGTATGGATGTGTGGCAATTATTATGTGAGAAACCCTTCCAAGATAGCCTATTGTGTGTCCCGTTTCCTGAATTTGGGCTATATGGATGAAGAAAGACTTTGCACCCTACTTTCTATTTGCTGCAGAGCAACCTTTATAACCAGAGCTGCTTAAGACTTTAGATAGGCTGGCAGTGAAATTCTCCAGGGCACTTGAAACTGCTGGCTTTGGACAAGGCTTTGCCAAAGTTATCTTTGGCCCAATTCATAGTGGGGGGGGGGGTGTGACTTATTTTTTTAATCTTATGGCACTGGCAACGTGATCTGGAATTATATATATTACTACCAGTCCTATATCATAGCTTTAAACATAGTTTTGAAATTTTCTGATGCTACTGGAATAAGAGACAGAGGAGACAGCATAGGTAATTTCCCTGAGTAAATAACTCAGTCAGGCCCCTTTCTAATTCATATAACATGAAGGAGAGAAGAAATACATTCAGACTTACAAGATTCTGTTACACTAGCTGTTACAACACAAACAGTCGTGACCTACAATGTATGATTTCTTAGTATGATCTAATTTATATGACTCCTGAGTAGGATCTATTTGATCAGTTGGTCACAGGTACTTGTTGGACTCTATCTAGTATTAGAGCTCATAGAAGCAACTTGGAGAGGCTAGGCAACCATCTTTAGAAGCCAGTTCTTAAACCAGATGACTATCACAATGTCCTAATTCTGTGTGAAGGGACATAATGGCTCAGTGGCTAAGATGCTGAGCTTGTCGATCGAAAGGTTGGCAGTTCAGCGGTTCGAATCCCTAGTGCCATGTAACGGGGTAAGTGTCCATTACTTGTCCCAGCTTCTACTAACCTAGCAGTTCGAAAGTACGTAAAAAATACAAGTAGAAAAATAGGGACCACCTTTGTTGGGAAGGTAACAGCGTTCCGTGCGCCTTTGTCGGTGAGTCATGCTGGTCACATGACCATGGAGAAGTCTTTGGACAGCGCTGGCTCTTCGGCTTTGTAACAGAGATGAACACTGCCCCCTAGAATTGGGAACGACTAGCACATATGTGCGAGGGGAACGTTTACCTAATTCTATGTGGAGGCTAAACTATAAAGGAAGCAGACCCTACTGAAGGCTCATCCAGATTCACACACCATACAAAGAAATAACAGGCTAGTCTGTTGAGTTAGTCTGATTTGTGAACCCAGTTATTAGATGTTGTAAACTTTCATGATTTAGCATGATGTGAGACCAGACTCTGATTAAACTTAACTATGACTTACTTCTTGTAGAAGCAACATGTAAGCAAAGATCCTAGCTCTAATTTCACTGGAGGTGATACCGGTACCTGATTTAGTTCACAAAGCCTGGAATAGCATTACCCAAACAAAACTTCAGTTGTTTAGAAGCCCTCCCCTACCACCCACACTGCAATTGCCTCTTCTAGGTTTTTTAGTCATCTGATGTAAAGAAATGACAACACTAAAAAAAATGAAAACCCACAAGTTAATTAACTGCATACAGTTGCCAAATTTCCCCTTTGTTTTGTACAGGCCTGCTGCCTCAGAAACTGAAATATCCAAAGAACCGAGCAGCTGTTTCATATTGCATGCACAGTCTGCCAATGTACAGCTTTGCAAAACCCACTATCTACCCTCAGTAAAACCAAAGTCATGGAATGAGTCACTTCAATACTACAGCACAGCAATAGTTTTATTGCGGGCAGCTCTTTGTTTCTGCACCACAGGGTCAGCTTTCAAAGTGGAGTGTAAAGAAGTATATTTACCAGTGGTGATTTTTTGGTAAAATTTCCATGCAACATGTTTCCATGCAATCTCAAAATGAAATTGATACAAGGTAATATCTCCCTGGATCATTTCTAATCTTAATATTCTGAAGAAGATATTATTGTATTCTTCCCATTTTCAGTATTGTGTGGTAGAATTCATGTCCTGGTTGGTTTTTTGGCTTCTATTGTTGACTAAACACCTCAAGAAAATTATTTGGTTCAGGATGGGTTATTTTTATTGAAAAGTTTTTTAAAAAAGTTTACACATATTTTCCCCCCTCTCCTCCCCCCTCCTGCCCCAACCCTCCCAACCCCCCTTGACTTCCCAGAGCAATACAGGGTATAGCATTTAACAAACATAAAAAAAAAATCCATAAGCTAACTATCTATAGATTTAACTCCGTCTTTCACTTTAACTCCCCTTTTTCATATCTAAATATAACTATTTAAACCAATTATTGCTTGAAAGTAATCAGTCCAACTTTGTTCTTGTCCATTCTTCAATAATAAGCAAGTTTTCTCTCTTGTACAGTTAAACATCAGATCTCCAACCCTTACATACATTAATACCTTAACAAAATATTTTAACCAATCTCAAATAAAATATATTGTAAAAACCTTATTTTTACTTTTTTTCAGTTACAGTTAAACATCAGATCTCCAACCCTTACATATATTAACACCTTAACAAAATATTTTAACCAATCTCAAATAAAATATATTGTAGAAATCTTATTTTTACTTTTAACCCCATAAACTTATATTAATTCTTCTTGAAAACATTCCTTGCTAAGTAGCTTTACATAAACTTATTCATCTTATTCTCTACAAATCCTCTACGTATAATCAAATAACATCTTCACTGTTTAATATCCATATAAAATATTGTCAAAAACCTTCCGTCAACCCTTGCACCATTTATATTTTCCTTATACCCCACAAGTTTATATTTATTCTTCAACAAAGCATTCTTTAATATGGTATTAATGTAATTTAAAACAACATATAAAAGTTTAAGTAATATCCTTCTTCTAACCCATAAACTTATATTGAATGATCTACACTGTCCATAATTTTTACATCCACAATATTTTTCTTTTAACCCATAAATTTATATAAATTCTTCACCACTTAATAACAATTCAACCATAACATTATTTAATGTAACTTTTCAAAACAAATCATGTCCCTAAATATAGGTAAATCATTCATTTTCCCTATAATATAACTTATACAGGTATAATCATTCTTTTTCACTATTACTATCATCCCCAAAAAAGAGGATTGTAATTTTTCCTTCTCCATTTCTTCCTGACTTTTTTGCGAACCTTTTGCTTCAGTCTTTTTCCTCCGCCTTCTTTTATTTTTATAAGTTCTTGGATTTTTAACTGAAGTTGCTGAACCTTACAATCCTGTTCTCTTCGCAAAGTAATTCCTTTCAGTAAAAACACCTCTTTAACTGCGATTAGGAATCCATTTTTGTAAAAAAGTTGTAAAGTTCCACTTCGAATCTTCCTTCTTATATAAGAAATCCCAACACCTCCTGACAATTTTCCAGTTGTCTGTGTCAAAGCCTCTGAAGAAATGTCTCTCATTGTTTCCTGGTTGCGCTCCTTCAAGCCTCTCTGCCTTTCCTTCTTAATTTGAAAAACCTCCAATTCATTTTCCAAAGGCACATTAAACTGGGTTATTTTGTCTGCCTCCTCCTTCAGCAACTCCTTGTTGTTTGGCAACTGGAACAATACAGTATCTTCACTTGTATCTTTGTTTCGAATTTGTGTAAAGTCCTTCTTGAAAAACCCTTCCATTCTTTCCACAAACGCGGAGGTAAATGATTCTAAAATTTCTTCAAAGAGATCCACAGTCAGTATTTGTGTATTTACTGATGTATGTAATGGTGAGCCTTCATCACTTTCAAAAAAGCCAACCATTTTTTTTCCCTAATAAGACTTTCACTTTATACTTTTCCAACAACTAAATCAATTATTCCAGTCCTTAAATGGTACCAGTCTTTTTAAATAAAAGTCCTTTTAAAATAAAATCCTCTTCTTTTAAACAGGGGCTTTCAGCACCACATGATACTTTGTAACTAACTTTCACTTCTCCACGCTCTCGTTAGAATCAAACGCCATCTTACTTTCCCTTTCTCCCATAGAAAATCAGAGAGAAGTGATAAACTCTTTGGAGTTAAAGTTCAGTACTTGCCATTTTAGTTTCTCCTGTATTTGCTCTGCCAGCTTTCAAGTCCAAAATTTTTTTCTTTAAAGTTGAGTTGCTGGGGTGGTCGCGACGCCTAGTTCTGCTTGAAGCAGAAACGTCCCAGGTCCGGAGCAATGACGGGCTTCCTGGGAAGCTCTCACCCTTTAAGCCCCAGATTTAAAAAGAAACCTGGGGCTTTTGGGGAGCTCTACCCACCCATCGGCTCTCTTTCCCCCCCTTCTCCCAGGGGGAAAGTTTTCAAGCCACTGAACAGCTGATTTTCGCTGTTCTAGCAGCTCTAACAGAGTTCTGGGGCTGGCGCTCACAAAGGAGCGTCTTATGTCATCTGCTTTATTTTTCCCTGCTATTTTAAAACAAATTTCCTCAGTTATTTTCATTTACTTATTTATTCATTCATTCATTTTATATTTTTATATGCCACACAAACCTCACAATTCCCAAATACCCCAAAACGTCTGAGAATGACTTCACCTGAAGAATGTGAGTAGATCTGAAAAATACATTCGCTGTACATAACAGAAAAGCTACAATCTATCAGTTCTGAGCAAAAACAGCATTTTATCAGTCAGCACAATTTTGATTTATGTATAGAAAAAAAATCTAGCCTGATTGACCTCAAGACTTCATATTTGTACTGATGCCAGATTAATTGTTCATGTATAATGATAAATGAACCTAGAGTGTGTCTTTTACCTCAGAAATCTTACAGCTCTATGTACCTTTGTCTATCAGTTCCACCTGACTTATCATAAGGATATGCTTGTAACTGCTTTGCTGCTGCACTAGAAGATTTCTCACACTAGGTCTTGCTTCACTGTCATTCCGACAGATGAGGCCCAGTAATGATCAGTACCAGGAGTGAAATGCTCCCGGTTTGGACCGGATCACCCGAACCGGTAGCGATGGAGGCATGTGGTTCGGAGAACCGGTAGCAAAAATTCCTGCCCCCCTCCTATGCCCAGCTAAACTGCATGATCATCAGAGGCTTTTTTTTTAAAAAAGCATTTTTTCTACAACCACTTCAGCAGAAAAAATGCTTTTAAAAGTTAAAAAAAAAGCATCTGATGATCGCACGGTTGTAGAAAAAATGCTTTTAAAAGCCTCTGACGATCCCAGCTGAGTTGCCTGACCGGCAGAGCCTTTTTTTCTTTTAAAAGCTTCTGACGATCCCAGCTGAGTTGCCTGATTGTCAGAGGTTTTTAAAAGAAAAAAAGCTTCTGCCGATCAGGCAACTCAGCTGGGATCATCAGAGCCCTTTAAAAGCATTTTTTTTACAACCTCTTCACCAAAAAGGTTGTAGAAAAAATGGTTTTAAAAGTAAAAAAAAAAGTTGTCCACACCCACCCAGTCACATTCTCCCCAACCAAGCCACGCCCACAGAACCAGTAGTAACACATTTTAGATTTCACCACTGATCAGTACTAACCACCCCCCCATCATGATGGAGCCAAGCCATACAGAACCATGGAGGTGGTTTTCTTTTCCATTCAGAGTTGGATTTTTGACAGCAGTGTTATTCATATTCAATTTTTTATCTGTAGAAATAAAAATAAATACACATAGTGAACATACAAGATCAAGTGACTGAACCATGAAGCTGAATGAAGAACTTGTCTCAGATCATAGGCAATTCTGCAGCATGCTGGAATGTTATTAAATTGGACCTAAGTTGTTTTGTTGTATTATTATTTTCTCTCTCTCTGGTAGGTATGGGGAGAAGTATTTGTTGTTTTTCTCAATGTGGAATGCCAAGATAATGTAGATGGTTTTAAGTACCATGAAGCATGATTTGTATCTTGAGGAATAACTATATTCTATTTTGTCTCAGGAAAATATATAACTTTGGTATTTATCTAATGACAAGGCAATTACAAACATTATCAGTATGGATGGGCTAAGGGAAATGAAAAAGTCTAAAATGCTTGTGAAAAACTGATCAAGATGAGTGTTTGCTCACAGTCACTAAAGACATGAATCCCATTCCACCCTATCCTCTTCCCCCACCCTCCAAAAAACTCCATAAAAATAATTATTCTAGTGCAAAGGTAAGGAACTTGGGATCCTCAGGTATGGTAGGGCTGGAGCTCTCAAATTCCTCACCATTGATCATGCCTGCCAAGACTCATAGGAATGAATTCAAGCATAATGGGGGAGCTGGTGAAGTTGTGTATATAGAGAGCCAGTTTTGTTTAGTGGTGAAGGTACCAGACTAGAAAGCAAGAAACCATGAGTTCAAGTTCCACCTTGGCCATGAAAGTCAACTAGGTGACTTTGGGCCAGTCACTCTCAGTCTCTCTCAGCCCAACCCAGCTCACAGTGTTGTTGTTGTGGGTTAAATAGGGGGAGAAAGGTATATTGGATAGGTTTGCCACCTTGTGTTATTTATAAAAAATAACACAAGAGGGATGCATGTGAGTGCATGTGTGTGCACGCGTTTGTGTTTGGATTTATGCAACAAATAGAAATGCATTGGAATACTGAATAAAACAGTTCCTTTGTTTTCACACAGTAAAAGTATCAAGTAAAAAGAAGAATATATTCTCATCAAAGGTATATTTCCAAATGCACTTTCCCATCAACTTTCCAGTTTATTGGCAGGAAAGGCATCTATAATTCTAAATGCTACAGCTAATGGCTGCCTTGAACTAATTGTTTACCTCCTCCAAATTATCAACATATTGAATAATGCAGAATAGAAATCCTGCTAAAATGTTTTTCTTTGAGAAATACTCGTTGAATCTTTTTATAGGTAAAGTGGAACTTTAAACTGTGCTGTTTCAATTCACAAATGCATTAAAAGTTCTTTTGACAGATGTATGGTCTAAACTTCAATTGAGCCTGAATCTAATGTAAGTTGTAACTCTCTTTACTTTCAGTAGCAGTATTTATAATAAAGTTCAGAGTCCATAATTGCATAAACTGAGTGTGACTAAAAAAGGAAATGGAAAAAAATATTTGGAAATCTAATAACTCTTATCTAGAAATTTGTAAAATACACTAAATATCTGAATACACAAAATTGATATTGTGCTACATGGATGTCATAATTTTATGGCAGAAGTCAATCAGGAGAATTCACATTCCACTGCTACCGTATCTGAGGAAAAAAACGAACTTGTAAGGTTTACTTTTCTTCTTCTCATTTTTCTGAATTTGATAGGACAGGACCAGAGAGAGATAGAATTTTTCAAATATATTTTTCAAATATGTTTATTTCTTTTTAATAAAAACCAAACCAAATCCCACTGAGTAGCTGATCATATAGAGCAGGGGTGTCAAACTCAAGGCCACGGATGCTTAGATCTGGCCCATGGGGCCACCCTGGAAACAGCGAAGGACTGGCCCAGGTTGCCTCTGCCCATGAAAACGGAGCTCCGGAGAGCCGGAGACGGTCCTGCCAAGCTCTGTTTTTGCTGGCAGAGGATTGCAGGAGGCTGTTGCAGCCTAAAATGGAGCTCAGGAGCCCGCTTTCTCTAGCAGAGTACTCAGGCCACCACAGGCGCCCCAACATGAGTGATGTCAAGCTGGCCACACACACCCTGGCCATGCCCACTCCACCCCCTGAGGTTAAACACAACCCTGATGTGGCCCTTAATGAAATTGAGTTTGTCACCCCTGATGTAGAGAGATCTTATGAATAGAATGTTCATTTATACCTAAGCTTTTTAAAATCTGGTTATAGAAAACTAGGAACCATAAAATAAACTAACAATATTTGTGGGAGACATAAACAGGTTTCCACAGATTCTTTACTAGCTACTATACGTTATTTATAAAATGCCACATACATGAGTTTAAGAAAAGCTTACCAAGGCGTTTAATGGTCAGTGATGTTGTATTTGTCTGTTTCCGGACAATATCTTTCCAAGTTCCATCAGGGTCTTGAATCCACTCCACTGCTTCACAATACAATTTCCCTTGATCTGAATATTTAAGTTTGATGATGGAAAATTTATATTCCGTATCCCCAATTTTCACTAGTCTGATGTCTCCTGTGTTGAACCGCTCAATGTAGGAAGGGCCTGGAAGCAGAATGTAATCTTTGGACAGGGAAAGAATGTTCTGGGCATTTTTGTCCCTTCCTTCTGGTATTACATACCAAGCAACAGAAATGTGGGTATGTTGTGCTGTTGCTGTCGATACTTGACAGATGAGATCCAAAGAATCGCCTTCATTTTGCATGAGAATCTGTGATTTCACGGTGACAGAGAGGTTGTTTGGAATTACTGAACAAAAAGAAAAAACCAATTGCAGTTTTAAATTCTGCAGACAGAAATTTTTGTAGAGGGGAATGTGGTGTATTAGTCAAAGACTATGATAACAATATACTGATCTTGAAGGGATTGTGAACTTGGATTCAAACAATTAAGACTAGGATGAATTACGGTAAAATGCTAGCATGCTAATACCGTACATGTTGCTTCTGGCCCTCATATTTCTGAAAGGACGCATGGGAAACAACCAACAGTTAAGGGTATAATTTGTTTAATGAGAAAAGGAGGAAGAAGCAAAATGTAGTTTATGAAGTATATGATTGGAAGTTTGTTTCTAAGTAATAAAACAAGAATGAATGGAGACCAAAACCCAAGTGACCATTCCATGCAACTTCTCATTGCCCAATTGTAGGGTGCAAATTTACATTTCAAATTCTGCCATTTGCTAGTAGTTATTAAATGATGCTTTTCGAGCTCAGAAAATGGCTGCTGCTTTTCCCTTGGAAGCTTTCTCTAAATTATATTTTTTTACGTCTTCCCTTTTTGTAGTTTCCTTTGTAGTTTTCGTTCTGTTTAAATTTTTTCAAATCCCTTTCAACTCTCTTACTTTCCCCCACTAATTCTAATTTAAGAGCACTAAAGGTAAAAACATATCCTTATATTTTTCTTTCAGACTTCTAATAATGGACCAGAATTTCCATCTCTAAACATAAACTCATGTGACTTAGCAACAGAAATCCCAGCAGTCTTCATTGGCATTGTTAACTGAATGCCACTGATCATTAGGTGAAAACCCATCCCTATCCAATACATTCCCTGCTTGGTCAGTCCCAGGCCTGAGCCCCCTTAAACAAAGGGATTATCTACATTTGAACTATCCCACCCTGCTATCTCACTCCCATCTCTGTCCGTTTGGCTCCCTGAACAGCAGCATTCTTCAACATCAATGGCAATGGCACTGCAGCTGAAGGAGAGGCCCAGGGCCTTCAGCAGTTTTAGCTGCCCGCCATAATCCCCAGACTCCACTTTAGCCCTAACACTGCTGGCATAGCCACCATCACTGAGGAGTGCCACCTCAAACCCCACTCTTCAGCTGTGGTACTAGGGCTGAAGTAGGGTCTGGGAGTGGTGGCAGCTAGCTGAGATGGCTGAAGGACCCAATTCTTTACTTTAGCTCTAGCATTACCAATGCTGCCACTGCCAAGAGTTCCACTGTGCAGGATGGCCAAAAGGATACAAATGGAGTCACATAGACAGGTGACAGAACTGAAGAGCCCCTGCAGTCATACATGTAGACTAGATGCTAAGATTGAATTATTTATGTTATTTGTAACCCCCTTTTATTATTTTTACAAATAACTCAAGGCAGTGATCATATCCAACATACCTTCCTCCCATTTTCCTCACAACAACAACCTTCTGAAGGTGGGTTAGGCTAGCCCAAAGTCACTCAGCTGGCTTTCATTACTAAGGAAGGACTTGAACTCACAGTCTCCTGCTTTCTAGTCTGTTGCCTTAACTACTTAGGCCTGTACAAAAAAAAAATCACATCCAAATTCCAGTGCAAATTCTAAATTCTCTCACTTATTACTGTATGACTGTAACCTTGTTGTTGGTATCCTTACAATTTATATTGACTGTTTCCTAATATGATTTGATTGCCCGGTGACTATCATTAGGTGTTGTACCTTATGATTCTTGATGAATGTATCTTTTCCTTTATGTACACTGAGAACGTATGCACCAAGACAAATTCCTTGTGTGTCCAATCACACTTGGCCAATAAATAATTCTATTCTATTATAAATAATTATGGAGGAGATTTGGGGATAATGCTTCCACCCTATGTTTGTCCATAGCTTCTTGGAAAAGGGGTAAGATTGAAGTCCTTGGTCAATTACAATGGACCACAATCAATCATTCCAAATTTATAACCAAGGTACTCACACTTTCTTTTCCCAAGTAAAGTTAAAACAGAATTAATTATTTATTTTTGTCTGAAAGTTACGGGATCTAATTAAAGCTGACTGAATGTTGATCACTAAGAAGATTATAATCTAGTCAGATAGCTATCAGATTCCACAAATAGTATTATTTGGGCATCCTCCTGGATTCACGGCTGTCTTTAGAAGAGCATTTGACGGCCGTGACCGGGAGGATTTTCCATCAGGTTCGACTGATCCGCCAGTTGCGTCCCTTTCTGGATCGGGACTCCTTAAACTCGGTCACTCATGCCTCGTCACTTCCCACCTGGACTACTGCAATGCTCTCTACATGGGGCTCGCCTTGAGGAGCACCCGGAGGCTCCAACTGGCGCAGAGTGTGGCCGTGCAGGTGGTTATGGGAGCGATGTGGCGCTCCCATGTAACACCTCTCCTGCGCGAGCTGCACTGGCTCCCGGTGGTCTTTCGGGTGCGCTTCAAGGTTTTGGTTACCACCTTTAGAGCGCTCCATTGCTTAGGGCTTGGTTATTTACGGGACCGCCTGCTGCCACAAATGGCCTCCCACTGGCCGGTACGCTCTCACAGAGAGGGATTCCTCCGGGTGCCGTCGGCCAAACAATGTCGGCTGGCGGCCCCCAGGGGGAGAGCCTTCTCTGTGGGGGCACCTACTATCTGGAACGAGCTCCCCCCAGAGATACGGAGGATCCCGGATCTACGCACCTTCCGCCGCGCTCTTAAAACCTTTTTATTTCACCAGGCTGGTCTGGCCTAACCTTTCCCATTCTTTTTTAATGTAAATTTTAATGTAAATTTTAATTTGCTCTTAACCTGGGGTTTTAAATTTGTCTTGGGCTAAATTGATTTAATTTGATTTTACTTTTGTTCTTAATTTTTGTATTTTACGTGTTTTATTCTGTGCCTGTTCACCGCCCTGAGTCCTTCAGGAGTAGGGCGGTATACAAATTAAATAAAACATAAAACAAACAAACAAACATTATAATGGATATAGAATTAATTAATAGTGCCCCATGTATAAAGTTAACACCAAAGTGGAATTAATTATCTATAGTATCTCACAAGTAGTTTTGTACATTTCACTCTCCATGTGGAGTAGAAAAAAATCTAGTAGAGTAAATCAAACATCCGACATGAAAATTTGTATAGGCTTTGAAGTGAATATGCACCCCATACTTTATCATACCTGAGATATTTGTTTTAGCGCTATAAGTCCCAAGATAAACATCTTCTGTGTTGGGTATGTGGCATTCATATACACCAGCATCGTCCTTCTTGAGGTCCGTGATGTGCAGGAGAACAGAATCTTCCTTGGTCTTTTCAATGTAGATTTCCCCACTTTCAACACGCCCGGAGTAGAACTGATAAGAGAATTTGCTGTCTCCAGTGCTGATGATCTTCATCTCCCTCTGTGGAGCTGACAACTGATAAGCGGACCACTCAAAATTCTGTTCCACCGATTTTTGGTAGCCACTGACATTACACGAAATAGTGATGTGTGTCCCTATTACTCGATAAAGAGGTCCTTTCTGAATAGACACCATTCGGACTCCCACACAGGGGTCTATGAACAAATTATTAAAAGATAGTAGAATCAGTCCAATTTATTACATTAAAATATTCAAAAAAGACATTGTCCAGACCCATGAAATGGTAGATGAGAGCAAGACAGTTTAAACTTTCCAACACCTATCATTAGGCGGTGGTAATGAAATACAAATTAGAACATTTGTCACATTCAAAAAACTTGCATTAGAATTCACAAACACTATCAATTCTGCTTTAGTTTTATTAAATAAATCCTATTATTTTGATAAACTTATACTGAGTTTTAATTTTGTTTCATATATTCAGTTGTTTGTTCCTGTGCATAGTCATGCAACATTTTAGCTTTTGAAATATGATGTTATCATATTTATAACCAGTAATAAGATATATTGAAATGATTTAAAAATTAATCTTTATAATAATTTAATAAAAGCTAATATTCTAGAAACATTTATGAAAGGCAACATGCATAGTTATCTTTCTATAATCCAGCCAAGTACTTTTCCACATTAATTAATTTTGTAAAAAAATAATTTTAATTCAGAAAAAAAGAAAGTGAATTAAAACAAAATATTGTGTATCATTTAGGAGAGTTATATATAATACTGAATTAGAAATGTGACATTTTCATTAATATTGATCAAGATTGACTTTATTTCCAAGAAAAAAAAAAAGAAGGAACAATTGGATCATTTTCATAGACTAAGAGAAAGTCTTCCAGAATCTGAAACTTATTAATTACATTGAAAGCTATTTTGCATACACACACACACACACACACACACACACTCACACACACAGTAAAATTAACTGTAAAAAATATGTTAATTATTTCTGGCCTTTAATAGGATGGAAATATGAAATTCTTTATCCTGTTGTATGGTTTAAACCAGAGCTCACAACTGTTTCAAGATCAAGGGCTTAACTCCTATAACATAGATGAGCTCAATCATCTATGTTTGATCACTTGATTTGTTTAATATTGAATCATGGCTATCACAATTGGCATTTTGAGATATGTTATGGAACCAACTGCACATCTTGTGTAGTCAAATACCTTGGCTTGAGAACAGCAGTTGTTTTAACCTATGGAAAGTTATTCCTTTGGCAGCTAAAAGGTATGTAGATACAAGAAGATACATAGTATGTCCTGAGAGTTAGGACAACTCTTTACTTAGCCTCTTTCTATTATCAGTTTTACAGGAAATTCAAAAAAGCTCTGGTTTCTCTACTTTTGAATAATATTACAGGATTTACCAACCAACAATAAACACAATTCCCATCATTTAACACCAATATCCAATTAGTGTGGTGGCATATAATAAGGCTCATAGTAACTAAAAACTGATTTTCTTTTAGTTTGCTGGATAGGCTTTATTCTTAGATCTAGGTTTAGAACTGACTGGTTTTTTATTAGCCGACATTTCTTGTATTTTAAGTGAAGCTTTTTAAATATATATTATTTCTTTTGACTTATCTTCTGTCTTATTTAATATTTTTGGTTTTATATTTAGGATTATTGTTATGTTTGTTTTGTTGTCTTATTAAGCATTATTAAATCATTCAAATAACTTGTATAAGTTCCTGGAAGTGGCTCTCACATTATATATCTTTGATTTATCCCACCTTTTTAAGTAATTGCAATTTAATATAATTTAATTTAACTGGAAAAAGACATATCTTCTGTGAAAGATTATAAGTATGCTTGTGTTTTCTGCTTATATTGATGTGGAAGATATGAAAAACTGTAGTATAAGTCCTAAAGGGAAATAACATCCCTCCCATCTTTAATAAAAAAGAAAGAAAACAAAATAGTTTAATCCCACCTTCATGTATTGTGCCCTTAATCCAATCATGAGGATCAGCATATTCAAAACCTTGTTTGGTTAGTATTAATTTAAGAGAAGATGACACAAGAGCAATAATCAGCAAAGAATAGAATTCATTAAATCTTTACAGCATGGACTCATCCTGATAGCATACACACATAAGCCACTACAAATATGATATAGAGATAAGGAATAGTGGTGCCTGCAACTTTTCTAAAATTGTGAAATAATTAAAAATAGCTCTTCAAATGTTGTACAACTGGTCCTAAATAGAAAAAGACCCCTATAAGTAAGTACTTTATCAATTCTTAGGATCATTAAATGGAACTTTTGTGGACAGATGTAAATATTCCCTGAAAATCAGACACTGGAGGTTTGGTAGCTTATAGGTGAGCATCCAAAGATATCCAGTTGGCTAATACTGAAATATACTTACATTGGCAAGAAATAGAAAACCTGAACTTAGACTTCTATAAAAAGAAACCGCACTACATGAAACTCACCAAGCAGCAACAAGAGCACAGTTGACAAATACAGAAGAGGCCCCATTAATACTAATGTCAGTCTTCCTTCTACAAGAAACATAAGTGCCTTTAACTGCTGAGATCTGGCAATGAGCTTTGCCTAATAGTGATGAGGAAACTGCCACTTCTTTTTTGTGGTTTCTAAGTTTCACAGTGGAAAAACCTGTGAAAAGTTGCTCAGAAAAGCTTAAGAGGCCACCTGCAGACCAATACAATAGTGGTTTATTAAGAAGGCAGCTCTGTTGAATCTCAGCCCCCACAATAGTCTCTGGATTTTTGTATTCTCAGTATAGGTAGTCCTTGACTTATGACCAGAACGGAGACCAAAATTTATGTTGCAAAGTGAGACATTTGTTAAGTGAGTTTTGCCTCATTTTATGACCTTTCTTGTCACAGTTGTTAAGTGAATCACTGTATTTGTTAATTAGTAACCAGTTGTTAAGTGACTCTGGCTTCCCCATTGATTTTGCTTCTCAGAATCCTGGAAAAAGTGATCACATGACCCTGGGACACTGCAATCGTCATAAATATGAACTAGTTGCTAAGCATCTGAATTTTGATCATGTGACTATGGGGATGCTGCAGTGGACATCAGTGTCAAAATCGGTCATAAGTCACTTTTTCAGTGCTGTTGTAACTTTGAACAGTCACTAAATGAACTGTTGTAAGTCGACAACTACTTGTAATCTTAAGAAATTTTTTTTCCTCCACTCAATGCTTATTATAATTGCTCAAGTATGTGACATGAAAACTAAACACTAAAACTTCACAGGCAAATAGTCTTTCAGAATAAAAGCTGTTAAAAATGTTTGTGCTTTCATATACCTTAATATTTTTTTACTCCTTCTTAATTCTTTCTTCGTATCTTCAATCCTTATTCAAATCTCAGTTTTCCTTGGCCCATGGAAGTTACAGTTCACAGTTATGATAGTGATGATACAACACGGAGCCCACGCTGTTCTTTTTCTTCTTCATGAAAAGAATAACATGGAGAGAATTTCTCATATTTTTCCAATAATAGAATACAAAGCAATTTATTTGCAATTATCAAAAATATATATATAGCAATGTTTATTTAAAATACTGTATTTTTCGGACTATAAGACGCAGCTTAGTTTTTGGGGAGGAAAATGAGGGGGGGGGGAAATCTGCCTACCAGGTCATCTGGCTAGAGTCCTTAGTCTGGTCAGCTTCAACACATTAGTTTGTTGGTTTTTTATCCCCTGTTTGGGGATAAAAAATAGCTTCTAAGGCACAGCTGAGAGGAAGCAGCAATGAGAAAAGCAGGCAAAGGTGGAGGAGGGAAGATTGCTTCACTCGGCGAGTGCCTTGTTAGGGCTGAAAATAGCTTCTAAAGAACAGTTGAGAGTCGGAGCAAAGCATGGAGATAGCTCCACTTGCTAATGCCTTGTTAAAGCACAGTGGAAAGTCAAGGGAGCAGGCAAAGTTGGGAAGATTGCTTCACTCGCTAGTGCCTTGTTAGCGCTTCGTTTGGGCTGAAAAAAGCTTCGAAAAAGCTATATTCAGAGTATAAGACACACCCAAATTTTCAGCCTCTTTTAGGGAGGAAAAAGGTGTGTTTTATATTCTGAAAAATACAGTACGTGGAATTGATTCATATATATTCACTTCATGACACTATAGAAAAAGGTTGGTGTATCAATTGGTAATTCAAAAGCCCTGTGCAGTCTGATTACCCAGAAACAGTTCTATAAAATGGGATAACTGAGTAATGAGTACAAGTATCTTGTTTATTTTTTCCTTTGGAGAATTAGGTATCTTTACCTGACAGTTATGCTCCAGATCTAAACTTCTGGTGCTAAATGCATCTAGCTGCTAATGAATGCCAAAATAAAATTTACATAATTATATGCCATAAACTGATATATATATACCCCGTAATCTTACATGTAAACAATGGGAGGGACATAGCTCAATTGTTGAGAACATATTTTCCATACATGATGTTTAACAGACTAGCAGAGTTGGAAGGGACCTTATAGGTCATCTAGTCCAACCCCTCCCCTCAAGCAGGAGCCCCAATACCATTTCTAACAAATGGCAGTCCAATCTTTTCTTGAAAGTCTCAAGTGATAAAGTTCCCACAACTTCCGAAGGCAAGCTGTTCCATCAGTTGATTGTTCTCACTGTCAGAAAGTTCCTCCTCATTTCTAGGTTGAATCTCTCCTTGGTCAGTTCCATCCATTATTCCTTTTCTGGCCTTCAGGTGATTTGGAAAACAGCTTGACCACCTCCTCTCTGTGGCAGCCCCTCAAATATTGGAACACTGATATCATGTCTCCCCTGGTACTTCTTTTCACTAGACTAGCCATGCCCAGTTCATGTAACAGTTCTTCATATGTTTTAGTGTCCAGTCCCCTAATCATCCTGGTTGTTCTTCTCTGGATGCAGTACTTTTGGTGTGGTCTTACTAGGGCTTTATAGAGTGGTATTAGTACCTCACTTGATTTTGATTGTATCCCTCTGTTAATGCAATTTAGAATTGCATTGGCTTTTTTAGCTACTGCTGCACACTACTTGCTCATATTTAGCTGATTGTCCACCAAGACTCCAAGATCCCTCTCATAGTCACTGCTATTAACCCTGGTTTTCACCGGTTTATATGTGTGTTTTTGGTTTTTCTTACCTAAGTGTAAGACTTTACTTTTCTCTACATTGAATTTCATTTTGTTAGATAATGTCACTGCGTTATTTTATTTACCAGCTGAGCTCATTATTTCTGGACTGTCAGACTCTCCGTAGCTTGCCAACTTCTTATCAGTAAGCTACGTGTTTCCGTATCCACCCACATTCCTTCACACTCTTTCCTTTGTTCTCCTGCCAGCAAGGTCCGGCTTGGACCGGCAGGAGACCTCGCTTGCCAAAATGTAACAATTAACTTTTCTTAATTAGTGAGGTGTTTTATTTTCTTTATAACAAACAAATGAATTTTATTAGAAACCTTTCTCGCGTTTCTTTTCAGAATATTGCAACTTGGACTAAGCCACGATCCATCTCCTCTAAACCAGGGTAATTAGTCCCAGAGCGAAACATGGGATTAATAAATGCTCTGACATCTGGTAGCAGAGGATGGTTCCACAGGCCCAAACTCAAACACCCCCTGGTGGTGTTGGTGTCCTTTTAGAAGAAACACAGGCACGCTTTATGCAGCATAGGCAAATGACTGCATCTCCAGCAGGTCATGCCAATATTGCAGATCAAGCACAAATGGCAACTGGAATACAGCAGATTCCAGTGCATCAGCCACAGCAGCTACAAATGCCTGCATATGTGCCCCAGCCACAACTGCAAATAGGGCCACCTCCTGGCCCACCTCCAATGGCACAACCAAGACCATTTTTAGGTCCACAACAGGCACAGCAAATACCTCTGCCAGCACAGCCAGCATATCAAGTGCAGGCTCCTTACCAGGCATTTTCTGTCTCTCCACTAACTGGTGAGTCAAAACTAAAAATGTCAGGACATAATTACAAAGCCTGGGTCAGTGAGATTACACTATTGCTTCTTAGAGAAGGCACTCATTTTATGGTTTTTAACCCTCCTGCACAACCATGGGACTTTGCAATACGAGATCTAGAGATAAGAGCTCGCACAACATTATTGATGTCCATGGATACTGAACTGCAGGTCACTTTTCCACCAAATACAACAGCCCGACAAATTTGGGCTGAATTGGAAAATTGCTACAGGCCTATCTCAATTGAATCTTCATGTTTACTCATGTCTGAACTCCACGGTTCGAGATTGAAACCTGGTGAACAAATTGGAGGACATTTGACCAAACTGAAAGGACTGAGAACAGAATTGAGAGAAAGAGGCCATAACATTGAAGATATTCAAATGATCAGCATCATCATTAACTCTTTGAATTATGAATGGAAAGATGCTGTTACAAAAATTAACCAAGTCCCAATTGCTCAAGTCCCAATTGCTCAACAGTGGACAATGTTTGTAGACTTTTAATTGAAGAAGAGGCATTCATGTTGGCCACGCCACACTTGAGAGGACCACCCGCATCAAGAGCTCCAGCTAGGTGCCCCTTCCGAGGAAGGACCTACGCTCCAAGGATGCCAAGATGCAACACCTGCAATCGTGTGGGACATGCCACCCAGGATTGTCCCCAACGAGTTCCAGCTCCCGTCATGTACCAGCCCAGAGGAACAGATTCCAGAGGCAGAGGCAGAGGCGGAAGACAAGGTCGTCGTGGTCCCTGGTGTGATCCACAAACTCCACTCGCCACATTGGCTTTAACCAATGATCCACAACCTCAACCAGAGTACGACAGACGACTCATGTGGACTTTGGACAGTGGTGCAGCATTGCATGTTACCTACAGAAAGGAACTTTTCACAGAGATGCACGAGCCTGAACCAGAACTACGTGAACTTTATTCTTTTCGAAATCATCCTTGTCAGGTCAAAGGAAAAGGAACTGTTTATGTTGAAGAGCTTGATGCATTCATTCCTGATGTTTATTACATACCAACAGCAACCAGTAATTTGCTTAGTCAGTGTCACTTGTCTAGAATGTTAAAATTCCAAGTTCACCACCTTGAAAAAGCAAGTTACATAGTTAAAGATGGAGATATTGTTGCTGAAACCATATTAATTGGTGGTGTTTATTACTTAAAGCCAAAGCCTAAACCACAAACACAGGCAAGTATACAAACTCCAAAAAGGGAACGCACAGGCCCAGAGAGAGATGCTCCAGAGAGAGATCCTGTTGCTATTCCAAAGGGTCCTAAAGCCAACAAAAAGAGAATTGGTAAACAGGTTGCTCAGAGCAAGCCTAAGGTTCCGCATAAAAATGTCAATGTTGAGAATTCACTAACAGGTAAACCTTTGCATTCCAGGTGTATCCATAAATGGCATAGAAGATTGGGGCATGCCAGTTTCCGTGTTCTTAGGAAGATGCCGGAATTCGCAAAAGGTTTGGATCTAAAGGGGTGTAAGGTGTTTTTGGATTGTGCTGTATGCAAGAAGGCCAAATCCAAAGCAGCAGCCATTCCCAAACGCGCTACACGCCTGTCAACACGCATTTTTGATTTGGTTCACATTGACATAGTTGGTCCTTTCCCGCCATCATTTGGTGGTAGAAAATATTTTCTAACAATTGTTGATAATTACTCTAGATATGGATATGTATATCCTATGAAAGAAAAATCAGAGACTTTTCAGATCTTTAAAGACTTTGCAACCCTTGTTTCTACCCAACACCAAGTTCGCATCGCCAGAATCCAGAGTGATTGTGGTGCCGAGTTCATGTCTCAGTGTTTCCAGGACTGGATGCGTAAGAATGGAATTATTCATCAGACGTCGGCCCCTTACACACCGGCTCACAATGGAGTCGTAGAACGAAGACAAGGTGTACTGCAAACCATGATGCGTTGTCTCCTAGAAGACGCCAACCTTGGTAAGATATACTGGGGTGAAGCTATCAAGTATGCAAATTACATCGTCAACCATACTTGGAGCAGTGTAATAAATCAGACTCCTTTCTTCATGTTGTATGGCTACAAGCCTGATCTTAAAAACATCCATATTTTTGGTTCATATGCTATGGTGAACATTCCCTTAGCTCAAAGAAAAAAAGGAAGTCCAGCAGCAAAGAGACTGAGATTTATGGGTATTGATGATAACTCAAAATGGAGCAGATTTATTGACTCTAAACATGCAATTGTGATTTCCCAATCTGCTAATTTTGAGGAAGACATTGACTGGTCCAGGATTCATTCCAATGATCCTGGAGTTTATTTTCCTAGAGATGATACCGCTGATGCTATGCAGATTGATGATCAAGATTCCACTGATTCTTCTCAACCCGATGTTCCGTCTTCGCAAGCCGCGGATGCTGACGCTAGCGACGAAAGTGAGGATGAGGATGAAGCAGAAGAAGACTGGACAGTTGTTCCGAGACGTTCCACGAGGGCCACAAAAGGAATCCCTCCACAACGATATTCTTGGCAACTGACAAAAGCACCCTTGCCTTTGATTTGCAATGTCACACTTCCACCTGATAATTTCACACAAATCAAGCAGCTCCCTGATTCAGAACAAGACAAATGGTATGAAGCAATGCAGGTTGAAATGGACAGTCTAAAGAAATTTAAAGTATTTACACCTGCAAAACCTCCAGCAAACAAAAAGGTCATTGGCACTCGATGGGTCTACAGAATCAAAAAGAAACCAAATGGTGAGTCACTGTACAAGGCCAGACTCGTAGCTCAGGGTTTCGCTCAACGTTATCCTGAGGACTACACAAATACTTACTCACCGACAGTCAGAACTGAGAGTGTAAAAATTGCTTTAGCAACTGCAAACTATCCTTGGTTTAGAAGTTTTCCAGTTTGATGTTGACACGGCTTATCTACATGCAGACCTAGACGAAGAGATTTACGTGAGAAGTCCTCCAGGATTCCAACAGCAAGAAGGGGATACCTGGTTCCTAAACAAAAGTCTTTATGGTCTGAAACAATCTGGTTTAATGTGGTACTTATGTCTTACTGACAAATTAAATTCAATGGGCTTTATTAAGTCCGAAACTGATGAGTGCGTGTTCACAAAAAGATCTAGCAATGCATATGAGATAGTTCTTGTTTATGTTGATGATATTGTTTATATTGGTCCAAATAAGCAAATGAGTGAAATTTTTGCCAAAGCTTTGCAGAGATACTTCACATTGAAATCATTAGGTCACATTAGCACTTATTTAGGTGTTCAGATTGAAAAAAACACAGAAGGGGTTTAGTCTTTCACAAGAAGATAAAATTGAACAAGTTTTGCATCATTGCAACATGAAAGATGCTAACACAACAAAGACACCCATGCAAACAGATTTTCACAACTTGACACAAGAAGAAAGTCCTGAGTTCGAGGATCAAACACTTTATCGTTCAGTCATTGGGTCACTATTATACATTAGTAGTTGGACCAGACCCAACATTGCACTTAGTGTTAATCTCTTATCACGACACGTAGGTAAGGCAAAACAGTTTTCATTGGACATGTATTAAGAAATTATTGAGATACCTAAAATACACTAAACACATGAAGTTATTGTTAGAACCAACACATACTGATTATGCAGAATTAAATTGTTATGCAGATTCTGATTGGGCAAGTGATAAGAAATCACGTAAAAGTACTTCAGGTTATATGATGTTCTTAAGTCCTGTTTATTGGCAAGTACGTAAACAGAATTTTGTTTCTTGTTCATCTACCGAAGCTGAATATGCTTGTGTTTCAGATGCATGTAATTCCCTAACTTGGTTTGATGCTTTAGTCACAGATATCTGGACACACCTGATCCGACCGATCACCGTGATGGAAGACAATGAATCGGTGGTTTATATTTCTGAATCTCATTTCACAGGTTCTAGGTCCAGACACATTGACATCCGTTACCAAAACATAAAGCATTTAGTGAAAAAAGGTTTTGTCAAAATGCAATATGTATCTACACATGATCAAATTGCTGATATGCTCAACAAACCACTTCCAGCAGCTCAACACGAGTATCTGCGTAAGAAGATGTGCCTTATTTGATGATGTACTGATATTCGCTCAACTGGCAAAGAAGGGGAATGCCACTGCGTTATTTTATTTACCAGCTGAGCTCATTATTTCTGGACTGTCAGACTCTCCGTAGCTTGCCAACTTCTTATCAGTAAGCTACGTGTTTCCGTATCCACCCACATTCCTTCACACTCTTTCCTTTGTTTTCCTGCCAGCAAGGTCCGGCTTGGACCGGCAGGAGACCTCGCTTGCCAAAATGTAACAATTAACTTTTCTTAGTTAGTGAGGTGTTTTATTTTCTTTATAACAAATAAATGAGTTTTATTAGAAACCTTTCTCGCGTTTCTTTTCAGAATATTGCAACTTGGACTAAGCCACGATCCATCTCCTCTAAACCAGGGTAATTAGTCCCAGAGCCAAACATGGGATTAATAAATGCCCTGACAGATAAGGCCCAGTGTACAAGTCTGTCAAGATCCATCTGGATCTTGAGCCTATCTTTTATGGTGTTAGCTATTCCTGCCAGCTTAGTGTCATCTGCAACTCTGGTAAATTCCCCTTCTATTCCCTCATCTAAGTCGTTTATGAAGATATTGAAGAGTACTGGGCCTAAGACAGAACCTTGTGGCAGCCCACTGCTTACTTCTCTCCATGTAGACTTAGACCCATTAACGACTATTCGTTGAGTACGATTTGTCAGCCAGTTGCGAATCCATCTGGTGGTGAAGCTATCTATCCCACTTTTTTCTAGCTTGCGAAGAAGTAGAGTGTGGTCTACTTGTCGAATGGCTTGCTGAAGTCTAATTATATTATATCCACAGTATTTCGCTGGTCTACTAATTTGGTCACTATGTTGAAAGATGAAATAAGATTGGTTTGGCATGATATGTTTTTAACAAACCCGTGCTGACTGCTAGTTATTTACTTTATAGAGCCTTGGTAGTACAGGGGTTTAAGGCACCCTGTTATTAAGCTGGTTATTAAGACCAGCTGCCTGCAATTACTGCAGGGTTCGAATCTCGCCAAGGCTCAAGGTTGACTCAGCCTTCCATCCTTTCTAAGGTAGGTAAATTGAGGACCCAGTTGTGGGGGCAATAAGCTGACTTTGTATAAATATACAAAAGGATGAAGGCTATTGCTGAGCACATTGTAAGCTGCCCTGAGTCTTCGGAGAAGGGCGGCATATAAATCAAATTAAAAAAAAAAAAAAGTTCTTTAGATCAATTCCAGAGAGCTCCATCTTTAAAGAATTAAATATTGGCAAAGAAGTTTAGTTAAAATCCTGAAAAACTGCAGGGAATCAGCGTAGATATTATATAAGGTATTATTTAAGAACATAGGAAAAGAACTACTGGATCAGGACAAAGGTATTCTATATTCCCCAGGGGCTGGTTAGCTGCCTATAGGTTGCCCTCAACTTACAACCTGTGAGAAGACAACAGCTAGGTCATGATTGAACCAAAATGTATATAGGTCTCAAAAAAAGCTAACAGGCCTCAAATGAATTACTATATAATAAAGTACCAGGCCGGAATGATTTCCTAAGGATAACGTAATATTTGTAATTTGCTGTGCTAGCACAATATTGCAACTTGCATCTGCAAAGTAAGTAATTTTAGAAGTTATTTTTGATTAGGAAAGATATTATTAATATTATTATATTATATTAAAATTATTAATATCAAAGATATTAGGAAATAGAGAACTGAAAATAACAAATGGTGGAAGATTTCCAATAAACTCATATGTATGTGTTAACTGATGGTCAATAGGAGAAAAGCAACCTCAGTAAAATTCCATTTAATGTGGGGGGTGGTGGTGGTTGTCAGAAGAAAGGTATAAATGAAGGAGATGGGTCTCAGATTGTGGCCACTGGCCATAGCTACTCCTTGCTGGACCTAGCTATTGTCTCTGGACCTCATTGCAATGTGTTATTGATGTAAGTAATACTATGATGGCTTTTCATGTTCTAAATTGCTCATGAAATAAACTTTTGAATCTTAAAGTAAGAATTGTTTATTGTATTACTGTCTCCTGTTTCTTTTATTGGGATTCATTTTATGACAAACCACAATTGAGCCCAAAACTTCTGTTGTTAAAACTTCATTTGTTAAGATATTTTGCCTCATTTTACGACCTTTCTTTCCACAGTTGTTAAGTGAATCACTGCAGCTGTTAAGGGCATGGTTGTTAAGTAAATCAGGCTTCCCCATTAACTTTGCTTATCTACTCACATATAACACGTTTTGCTTATCTACTCACATATAACACACTTCTGCTAGGTCACCCTGTTACACACTACTAGGACTTGAATTGTTGGAGCAAAGACCATCACCAGTATCATTAAGGCACTGAGCCACCACATCTCCTGTTTCCCTAATGACTTTGCTTGTCAGAATCCAACCAAGGAAGTTGCAAATTGCAATCAGATGAGTATGGGGATGCTGCAATGACTAAGGATAAGGACCACTAATTAATCCTAATAGTATGTTTGAATAGTACTGAAGAAATGATTGTTAAATGAGGACCACCTCTACTTTTCAGGCTGAAAAGGCTATCACACTTCATCTCAATATCAAATTAGTAACGAAAAAGCACCTCCAGTTCCACCCCCAGATCTCAGATGGAAGAAACATTTTATTTCTTATGATCAATAAGTCCAGGAAAATTACAAGTATGATCAAGACATCACCAGTTTTAATCTTGACTTAGTCAGGATTCTAGAACAATTTTTATAGCATAGGCTATTCCATTGTACCTCCCCACTTACACAGAATCAAAACTACGTTCCACACAGAGTCCTTTAGTCAGGGCCGGATTTTCCTATAGGCTAACTAGGCTTCAGCCTAGGGCCTCAAGATCAAGAGGGGCCTACACAGTGGTGGGATTCTGGGGGTTCTAGGGGGTTCAGCCGAACCCTTTGTTAAATTGCTGGCTCGCTCGCCCCTCGCCTCCCACCCACGCGGTGCCAGCCTACCATAGCCAGGGGTGGGCAATTGTGGCTCTTTTACAACCTGTGGACTTCAACTTCCAGAATTCCTGAGGCAGCTTGGCTGTCTCAGGAATTCTGGGAGTTGAAGGCCACAGGTTGTAAAAGAGCCACAATTGCCCACCCCTTCCCTAGCCTGAGTTCCGCTGCCTGGGATCCACGTGGGCTCTGGACGCAAGAGAGCAGGATGGAGAAAGCAGCTTCCACGCCTTCACTCACTCTCACTCTCTGGTCTGTTGGATCACCGGTCGTTCGCTTACCCCGCCCACTCCCCATCTATTGCTGCCTCTGATGGCTAGAGGAAAAAAAAACTTCAAATTCTTGCCGCGGGGCTTCAAAGGGCCGCCCTAGAGCCAGTGGTGCAGCCGAACCCTTTGTTAAATTGCTGGCTTGCCCTGCCCCTCCGCACCACTATTTATTGCCAATAAATAGTGGTGGGCGAGGGGCGGGGGAGCCAGCAATTTAACAAAGGGTTTGGTGTTTTTTTTGTAATTTTATTGGCCCATGGAGCTTCAGCATAGGCTAATTGGCCTCCCGGCTCTCAGCTGATTTGTCTCAGCTGTTTTGCTCAGGGCTCTTCTGCTTCCTTGAAAAGAGTGCTGATTTTTTTTCCCCTAGCTATGCTGAGAAACAAAACTGAAACTGCTTTGCTGTTGCTGCAAGGTTGGAAAATTAGGGAGGCAGAATTCTTTTCTTTTTCTTCACCAAAAAAGGTAGGTGCAAACAATGGGAAATTTAGGGAAAAAGAGGAGAGTTCAGGATTTTAAAACACAAAAGAAAAAAGCTCTATTTAACTAGGGAATTGTAATAATTGAGATACTATTAATTGTATATTTCTGAAAGCAGAAATGGTTAAGTTGTGGTTTAGAGGAATATATGGGGGAAATTATTTGGTTTATTATTATTGGTAAATATAATTAATTGATTTGTAACAAATTGGATTGCATGGAAATAATTGGAATATTCATGTTCATATTGATTAATATACAAAAAAGGTAGTTATATAACTAATTGATTTATATTAAAATGTTGAATTTATATTAAACAACTAATATTACATAATTAACCAATGTGAGGATGGATATAAAAATAGATGACAATGGGAAGGGGTATAATATAGAATAGAAGGGAAAAATTGAATTTGATTAAGATTAGAGATGAGGATGAAGGGTAATATTAGTTTTTTACAAAAATAGATGAGGAATAAATATGGCAAAAAGGAAATATAGAAATTGTAAATTTAATTGAAATGACTAAACACTGTTTAAATTTGTGAACCAGCCAAATACTCTGTTCAAAGAAAATACATTGTATGTTTGTATGTGTGTTTCTAATTATTGTTATTTATTCATATATATATATATATATTATTTGATTTATATGCCGCCCTTCTCCGGAGACTCAGGGCGGCTTACAATGTGCTCAGCAATAGCCTTCATCCTTTTGTATATTTATACAAAGTCAGCTTATTGCCCCCACAAACTGGGTCCTCATTTCACCTACCTTAGAAAGGATGGAAGGCTGAGTCAACCTTGAGCCTTGGCGAGATTCGAACCCTGCAGTAATTGCAGGCAGCAATTACTTAAATAAGCTTAATAACAGGGTGCCTTAAACCCCTGTCCTACCAAGGCTCTTATTTGTTATATATATATAACAAATATATATATTTGTTCTCTTTTATTCTTTAAAGTTTAACAATTCATTCTTTATCTTAATATCTTTATATTTGTTTGGGGTTGGCTTTCTTCCCTTTCATCTTTTTTATTGTACAGCAATCTTTCTCCTCAAACCTACCACCTCTCTCTTTTCTTTCCTTCTTACTTTCTCTTCCTCCCCCTCTTCTTCTCCTCCCTACTTCCTCTTCCTTTCTCCTTCTCCTCCTCTCTTCCTACCTCTCTTACCCTCACTCCTACTCTAATTTCCCTTCCCTTCCTTCATCCCTCTCTATTGCTGTATCCTTTTATGCATATGGACTATTCAGAGGGCTGAAAAAGTTATTTCTGACTGGTCCTCGCACTTTTGACCAGTCCTCAAACTTACGACTGTCCTCACATTTTACGTTTTTGCCCTATCTTGTCACCATGGTGAAGAGAAGCAGTTGTGAAATGAGTGACATGGTTGTTAAGAATGCTACAATGGGCATAAATGATGACCAATCATAAGTGCGAAGTCCGGTCAAAAGTGCGAGGACCTGTCAGAAATCACTTTTTTCAGCCCTCTGGGTAGTCCTTTTGTGCATATGGACTACTCAGAGGGCTGAAAAAGTTATTTTTGACTGGTCCTCGCACTTTTGACCAGTCCTCGAACTTATGACTGTCCTCACATTTTACATTTTACACTATCTTGTCATCATGGTGAAGAGAAGCAGTTGTGAAATGAGTGACATGGTTGTTAAGAAAGCTGCACGGGCATAAATGTGAGGATGGTCATAAGTGTGAGGACCGGTCAAAAGTGCGAGGCCCAGTCAGAAATGACTTTTTTCAGCCCTCTGAGTAGTCCCTATGCACATAGCCACGCCCACCCGGTCACATGGCGAGCTACCCATGCCTACACAGTCACGTGACCAGCTAGCCACGCCCACCCAGTCACATGATTGCCAAGCCACACCCCCAACTAAGCCACGCCCACAGAACCTGTTGTTAAAAAAAAAATTGAATCCCACCACTGGTGAAAGGGCCTCATAAGTGGAATAGCCTAGGGCCTCTTTTCATCTAAATCTGGCCACCTTCAGTCAAGCACAGAGTCTTAACAGAGAAGTGAAGAGCCTTGCTGTAGTATCTATTATCTCATTAGAGCCCATGTTCCACAAATAGGCTGTGGATTCAATTAAATTTTATGGCTATGCTGTATAAATTTCTCAACTCTTATTTGATAAGCTTTTGCTGAAAGAACAGTAACATCAAAGTGTAGAATAGCATAAGGGGGACCTTTGCATGTATGCATATATATATATGGAGGGGAAGGAGGGAGGGAGGAAGAGAGAAGGCGAAAGAGAGAGAGAGATTCCGCTGAACTTCTATACATATGAGATTGAGGAAAATAATCACTCCTTTCTATGTTCTATAGGGCATACAGTGGAAATCAGTGGAGCTGAAATTGCAACAATGAACAGTCATATTATGACTTTCTGGGAACTGAATGCGGCTTTTGTGTTAGTTTAACAAGCAAATGCAGAATGCAACATTCTCCCTTACCTCTCTCTGTAGTAATTTCCTGTCTCTATGAATTGCTTCTAGTTACTAGTCATGCATATTGGTCCAAAAAAACATATCAAAACAAAACTGAATGGCATCAAATGGGCTGTTTAACCCTGGGAACTATTATGCTACTCTTTTCAGCCCAACAACTCTGTGATTAAAATGCACAATGTGCTTTGAATTAAATGGATTAATGAAAACAATGTATTAAATGGCAATGATCAACCCCCACAACCCAGAAAAGGCTTGCTTGACCTGCATAAGTCTACAGTATTACAAATCTTCTAGCTAACAGAGGAAATCATTTAAATAACTTGAAACTGGAACATAGCTTGTAAGTGAAGCCTAGATGCTGAATTTCATCAAAAGAAAGATGTATCAAAGTACAAAAACAAGTATTTGTAGAGGTTTTAAAACTGAACTTGCCAGATCTTTTTATGGTTGAAAATGAAAATGAGGGTTACGGAAGAGATTGGAATGAACACGTGCCTTTAGCTAAGTTGCTGACAATGCTATAGATGGATAAAACTGGAAATAAAAAAGTTAAAATCCTTCCAGAAAATTCTACAACAAAGCCTACAATAATAGATGTATAGCTAGAATGCATTTAACTGTGGATGACTCTGGAAAAAATAAAGACAGAGCAGTTTATTGTTTTCTCTATTATTAAAATTAGAGACATCTATTGAAGCTGAGTCCCTTGGACTGCAAGGCGATCAAACCGGTCAGTCCTAGAGGAGATCAACCCTAACTGCTCTTTAGAAGGCCAGATCCTAAACAGTAACAGAGTTGGAAGGGATCTTGGAGGTCATCTAGTCCAACTCCCTGCTCACGCAGGAGACCTGTACTAGGGATTTGAATTGCCGAACTGCCGACCTTTCTGATTGACAAGCTTAGTGTCTTAGCCACTAAACCGCCTAGTCAGGATGAAGATGAAACTCAAATACTATGGCCACCTAATGAGAAGGAAAGACTCACTGGAGAAAAGCCTAATGCTGGGAACGATTGAGAGCAAAAGAAGAAGTGGACGACAGGGAATGAGGTGGCTGGATGGAGTCACTGAAGCAGTAGGCATGAGCTTAAATGGACTCCAGAGGATGGTAGAAAACAGGAAGGCCTGTGGGAACGTTGTCCATGTGGTCGCGATGGGTTGGACACAACTTCACAACTAACAACAACAACGAATTGAAGCTGAATGTGAAACTAAGAAAAAAAAGGGAAATGTTATTCAGTATACGAGGTAAGGCGTTTGGTGCTTTCTGATGTAATGCTGACATTGGCTACTGATTTAGAATTTATAGACAGCAAGACTGTCAGTAATTACTAACTCTGATGTTTATTTAGTCTGAATTCAAGACAGCATATTTAAAGTACCAGTTGCTAAATAGCACCAGTGAAAGGGAACTGTGAACTTGTGACTTTCCTGCATGTATCTGCTCATCCATGAAGATGTGATAGAGAATGCTGGACTATCTTACCTGATATGGGAAAACTTCCACTGACAATATATTCCTGATTGATTTATTAATTTCTTCATGTACAATTCTAGTAGCTGTATGTATTTAGATATGGGGGTAGGAAGTTGAATGTGTTTTAATATTCTCTTGGCAGTCTGTAACAACTTGACAAAGATCTGCTTGACAATTCCAAGTTCTGCCATGGAAATATTAGTAATAACATTTATTAAAAGTTAAAACTTTTTATTGTCCAATAAAAGGTTTTGAATGACCTTTTCCTGAAATTTTACTCTTAAGATTTTCCATTTGTCCATTTGCCCATGCAGTAGAAAATATATAACTAATAATTTTTATGGCACAATCATATATTTGTAGGGTGCTTCAGGGAACACAAGTAAATTATGTTTTTTTCCTGATGATTTTGAATTTGTGCACTTATTTAAATCCATTGAATTCCTGGATATTATTGATGTTTAGAGCCATTTTAAAAGATTCACTGTCAGATTTCTGCTATTGCTTTTTCTGATGTTCCATTGTGGAAATTATTAACCTTAAAAATCTAAGTTGTGATCCACTTTCTAATAAAAATGATTATATGCCTGTCCTTTACTTTCTCCTTATGAAACAATATATATTCATCGCCAGATGACTTATTCCTGGTCATTCTAATTCAGCTCAGAGACCTTGCTTTCTATTTGGTTCTGGAGCTTAGCTTAACGTCTTCTGTTTTTGCTAACATGCATGAGTTCCGTTTTATCCAATGCTACTTGTTGCTCCATAAAAGGTAAAACCTATACTTCTTGTGGTTTTGCTTCTGTATGCTCTATCCATTTTTTTCTGACTAATTTTTTTTTAGAAATATAGTTAAACTATAGAGAAGTTTAACTGCATTTTCTCTTATGACTGACAGCATATACACTTAATGTTAAATTATTGTATTGAAGTTACTACAGTGAAATAAAAATAATGACAACACTAGCAGAAATATATTTATATATAGGATAATCATAATATAGTGAGAAAAGAGCATCCATTTATGGTGGTAATTAAAATAAACTGAGCCAAAACGAAAGAAATGGAATGAAAATATTAAATAAAAATGATTTAAAAGATAAAAGATTTATATGATATCCATTTAGTATTAATATAGGATTAATGCAATTGCTAAGTTTATGATTAAATCTAGACCATTCATTGACATGTTGTATCAGCCCCATAAATAATTTTTTAAATTAGATA
Source organism: Pituophis catenifer annectens (assembly GCF_029215685.1). Lineage (NCBI taxonomy): Eukaryota > Metazoa > Chordata > Lepidosauria > Squamata > Colubridae > Pituophis > Pituophis catenifer. Next base: position 91,262,894 of record NW_027256884.1, read on the forward strand.
ATTTTGATTACATTATCAGGTCATATCCTGAATTAATTAAACCCTTAATTTTAGCAATATAACTTTTTCAGTTTATTGTTAGATTATCATCTTGGCTAAGTCCCACATTCAACAGATCTAAAGCTCTAAATATAATAAAAGTTCCATATTTTGGGAACATAATTTAGTAACAAATTTATAATATTTAACTATTATAATTCTTTTCAAAATTGCTATTAACGTATGCTAAATTTGAAACAAAACAAAGCTAATAATGGACAAGATTAAATCTTATGAATTAAAAATCTTTCAAATATTTTACAATGCCAGGATTAAAAGAACGGAAGTCTTTTTAAACACTATTTGGTCCAATAGGTATGAAATAATACTTTCTAACTTGAATTTATTCATTTTCCAAGATTGGACATTACAATTCTTCATTCCATAGTTCATAGCTACAGTAATGCTAACCTTAATTCTGAGTTGTAATTCCTAACAAAATGGAATTGTTGGTTTCACTTCAAGTCTTTTCTGTCGTACAGATTTTAGGATTGCAGGTACTTCTGAGAGTCAAAGCAATTAGACATTGTTTAGTCAATACATGTTTCAACTGTATTTGTTTATTTTTATCCCTTTATTATTTTTACAAATAACTCAAGGCAACAAACATGTTCAACACACCTTCCTCTCCCTTTCCCCCCCACAACAACAACCGTATGAGGTGGGTTGAACTGAGAGAGAGAGTGACTGGCCCAAAGTCATCCATCTGATTTTCACAGCTAAGATGGGACTTAATTATCTTTCGGGCAAATCTTTTTGAGAAGTCAGTCTCTCAAAGTTTTTAAAATAGCCATTATGTTACTATTGATTAAGATATTTATGTCTTGTTTAACCTCAGTATTGGAATAAGATACCTTTCAATAGAAAATTTTCAAATTTGGGTTATCCCCCAGCATCACTTCCTGTGGTCCAAATGTGTTGAAATGTTTTTTTAACGTCCAGAATAATAAAATAACATTTGAAAGCAGCTTAGGTAGATATATCCTAATCCACTGAATTATTATTAGGAAGCTAAGTTTAGTCTCCTAATAAGTCTCCTAATAAGTTCAATCTAATATTCTATTATTATAGTCAATTTCAATGAAATAAGTTTTAGCATTTCCGTGGAGCTGATTTCCTGGTCTGGTCTACTTAGTGGCACTTTATTATCCAAAATGGCCATGAATTATATTCACAGCCTTAATATCTTTAGACTGCTCAATAAAAAAGATAAGAAGTTCAAAGACCAAAGACTAAAGGAGGGGCATTCTTGATGAGTACCAAATAATATAATTTGAAGAAGAAATAAATCCATTTGTCATGTATCTGATATCTTTTTAGAACACGCTTCTTAATATCTTTTTAGAACACACTTCCTAATTTCAAACTGAACCATATCAAAGATGTTTTCACATCCAATGAAACTAAATAAATTGTTTCTAATTCATCTGCCATGAAGTCCAAAATATCAGTCACCAGGTGGAACCTATGTGAAGCATATGTGTTTTTTATAAATCCAGACTGAGATGGGTGAATTATTTGTAACAATTTGAGGTGTTGGCAATCTACATATAATGTAAATTGTAGTACAATAAAGAAGTGTGATAAATTCCTAGTTTTTAGCATGGCAGAACAGTGTCCCTCCATCTGATAAATTTATCTCAAAGATAGTCTCCTAATCTCTTAGATAAAGAACCAGAAGACAGAGGTGACACCAAACAGGGGTGAAATGCCCCCGGTTTGGACTGGATTGCCCCATCCGGTAGTGATGGATGCGGGTAGTTCAGAGAACCGGTAGCAAAAATCCCTGCCCCCTCCCATTGTCCAGCTGAGCCGCGCAATCAGAGGCTTTAAAAAAAAAAAAGGTTCTGCCGATCAGGCAAGTCAGCTGGGATCATCAGAGGCTTCAAAAAAAAAAAAAAAAAAGAAAGAAAGAAAGAAAGCCTCTGCCAATCAGGCAAGTCAGCTGGGATCGCCAGAGACTTTTTTTAAAAAAAGAAAGCCTCTGCCAATCAGGCAACTCAGCTGGAATCGTCAGAGGTTTTTAAAAGCATTTTTTTTACAACCTCTTCAGCCGAAGAGGTTGTAGAAAAAATGATTTTAAAAGAAAAAAAAAGTTGGCCATTCCCACTCAGTCATATTACCCCCCCCCTCCCACCAAGCCATGCCCACAGAACCGGTAGTAACAAATTTTACATTTCACCACTGATACCAAATAAATACTTAAGTTCTATCAGTATCCTACTGTCCTATTGAGATAAGATGACACCCAATAAATTTAAATAAATAAAACAAAATAAATAAACTAGTTTGCCATTGGATTTTGACTTTCCAGCTGAAAGGGACATCCTTGGGAGAAAGGCTACAATCTTTCCAGCAGATAGGCTGGGGTGTCATATTATTCCTCCTGACCAGCAGGAGCTGTAGCAGCTAATTAGATATCTCTTGAAAAAAAAGTCCATCAATAAAGTTTCTAAATTCCTCCCTCCCTCCCTCCCTCCCTCCCTCTCTCTCACACATGAATTACTGTGGTAAAATCTGCTCTCTAAAAAAAGCAAATTTAATTTTAATTTGTATATCAATTGAGATTATATAAAAGTTGTCTTCTGGTCCCACTACTATGTGATTCTATAAATTTAAGTGTTATACAGCAGAATGAATAATATCTTTAAAAATAAAAATGGAAAGAAACCTGATTCTCTTCTTTAATTTTATAGCCATCTCAGGGTTTTTTTTGCCCATATTTCATAGTCACAGAAATAAGAAATAGATCAGGAATTGAGCAATCACACAAAAACATGAGGCACATTATTAAATAACTTCTCAAGATTATGTATTTTTTTTAAAAAAAGAAAAGAAAACCCAAAGCAAAAAACGAACAAACATACCAGCCTTGCCCCAATCACACACAACTACAGGTAGATACAGTACTGCTAAGTTACAAGCATTACTCTAGCACCCTCTAGGGGTATGAATCTTAACAGGAGACTGTTCATTAAAAAAAAACATGAAACCTTTCAATACAAAAACTGATTTTAGATTTTTAAAGTGAGAGGAATTGTACACAAATATATGGAAATTCTTGCCCCTGAGAAACAGAATGATATTTTGAGTGCTCTACATATTTAAGGGCATTTCTGTCAACAAATATTTAGCTTTTTTTGCATAGATTATATATAGATTTGATTATAATGTAAATATTGAATATGAGTCTGCTAATGGGGCAAAAGATCCAAACAGATCCAGTGCATCTTGAGGAGGAGGTGGCAGTCGTGGCCAGGAGGTCTTGTGCAACTCTGGGTTGTGTGCAGGGGTGAAATGCTACCGGTTCGGACCGGTTCTCCTGAACCGGTAGAAAAAATGCTACCGGTTTGGGTGAACTGATATTTCCGACGATCAGCTGTGCAACGATCAGCTGTGATGCACGATTTATATTAGGTAGAATCATCGTATTTCATGCTTTCTAGCTAATCTAAATCACATGGCACAGCGCCCCCCCCCTTACTGTTCTACTTATCTTTGCAGACTCGGAAAGCTTCAAAATGTTCCTTTTTTAGTGCTGCACAGGTGTGCCTCAGGCACACATGCATGCAAAGCATGTATGCACTCACGAAGCGCACGCTTGGTAGCAGACTCACAGAACCGGTAACAGACTTCAGAGGATTTCACCACTGTTTATGTGCCAATTATGTCCTTTCCCGGACCAACAATTCCTTCTCACAGTCACTCACAACCTACTTACCTCCCATCTTGACTATTTCTCTACATGGGACTGCCTTAAAAAGCATCTGGAAGGTCTAATTGGTTCAAAACGCAGTGGCCCACATGATTTTGTGCAGATCCTTATGTGCATGTGTCACATCTCCTGCAGGAGCTGCATTGGCTGCTAATTTGCTTCCAGGTGCAATTCAAGATGCTGGTTGTCAGCTTTAAAGGCCTTCATGGCTTGGCACTAGGTTATGTGAGGGACTGTCTCTTCCCAATTACATCCACCCAATCCACTATAGCAGGGAGGGAAGGAATGTTGTGGGTCCCATCTGACTAGACCCAGAAGAAGGATCTTCTCCATGATGGCTCCCTCTCTTTGGAATATCATCCATGCAGAGATTAGATTGGCCCCCACTTGATACTCTTTTGTAAGACCTTGAAGACTTGGTTTTGCCAAGGGGCCTGTGTGTTGTCACCAGGGTGGTGGAGGATTATTTTTTTTATTCTTAAGGTTTTTTATTTTGAAAAGTTTAGTTTCCATTTGGTCTGGAGGCTGAAAAACGTCACAAGTAACTTTTCACCTTTCCTCAATCTTTTGGTATCATTATGCCTATTTTCTTCTTTCATTTGATACAAAAAGAAAAATAATAAACATCATCTAAAAATGTAAGAATAATTCTAGTTTTGTTATTGAAAATATTAAATATTATAGAAAGAAGATGACTTTTAATATTATTACTGCATGAGTTTCTACATTTCAAAATTAAACAGAAGTTTGGATTCCAATAGAAGATTTCTAGAATATTATTGCAGGGGAGACTAATGATTATTGTTATTACAAAAGGAATACACACATTTATAAATTATTAAACATTTATTATAAAGAACAGCAGCTTCTCCATTTTGCAAATTGACTAGGTGTATTTTGAAATGTTATGAGATAACTCCCCATAGGTCTGTGCACACAGACCTTCACAGATTTCTAGGAATCTAAAGACAGTTTAGGAAGCCATGGAAGAAATATTCACTTTAATTTACTCTGCTTGGCAAAGAGCACAATGTTCTATTAACCCTAGAGATGTCATTCTCAAAAGTTGAGTTATTCATGAGTTTGACATAGAATGCTAGCTGGGTTTTAGAGATTCATGCAGTCTATCTACTGTACATGGGAAGTCTATCTGTGTAGGGACAATCACATGTTATGTTTAGACTGCCAAATTGGTAGGTGAGATTTTATGAATATAAATTACTTTTGCCATTCTAACAATTAAAGTGAATAACATAAGATTTACCTTCCAAAATAAGACAGTACCATCTAGAAAGGTGTTGGTCTCAGCCTCTCAGGCTAGTTTTTTAATGCAACTTATTAATGCAAAATTCACTACAACCTGGTTAGATATTAATGCATTTTCTTCATCATTTGCACAATATATTTACCTTAAATAGGCTGGGTAAGGGATTTAAGATGTTAAGACCCTTCCATTTCCACAAATTAACCAAAGTGAACATTAAGCATAAAATATTTGTTGGAATTAGGAATTAGTTAACTGACCTGATAAAATGTGTTGTCTGAATCCAGACAATTCGGTATTTGTTCTAAGGTGACTTTCCATAACTTCACACCTTTCAAATATATTGAGTAGAAATTCCAGTCCATTTAATCTAACATATATATGAGAATCCTTTCCGAGTTTAGGCTGGTATGCCATTTGGATTACCTAGATTGTGATACCTTGATAATAGGGAGTCACAGACTCTTTATCATGGGATTTGCTTACTGTAATGTGACCTTTGTCAGGCTGCTTTTGAAGGTCCTCAAACTGCAGTTGGTTTACAATGCAGGCAGCTGGATATTGATGGGTAAAAGTTATTACTATCATATAATTCTAATTCATTGGTTGCTATATTGGCTACCTGTTACTTTGGATTACTGATTGCTCAGAGTCCTAACTCCTTGATTAAGAAAGCCTAGATCCAAAGGGAATCCTCTACTGCAGTGGCTCTTTTGTTTTGTAACATTTTATTCTTGTATATGAACCAGATGACCTTCTAATTGTTAAAATAGTCATATTTTGGTGGGCATTTGATAATGATTATTGACATGGGGGATGGTAAGAACAGAGACCTCAAACTAAACAAGAAATGCTAATGTATGCTAATGTATGGTGGTTTTATGGCAAATATTTAATTTCAAGATCTTAAAAGAGATAGGTCAGCTATTAGATTCTTCTTATAATGATCTGATTTACACCCAGATAGTTATTTTGTGTGATATACTTATTCAATATTTTATACAATCAACTAGTTTACTTCACTGAAAAGTATTTTGTACAAGGTTACAGTTCTTTTTGTGGTAGGATGGCTACAATGGCTTTTTTTACATATATGTATAGTGCCACTTTTAAAGTTACAATAATGAAGTTAGGAATATGCATACACAAACAAGTCCTGCTGATCTTTATAAAATATTCTTCCTTTCTGTGTTATATTAAGAGGAGACACCCATGGGAAATTTATTTTACCTTTTATTATATTGTTTATTGTTTGGTTAAACTTGTCAAAAATTGGCAGGTTCATGGAATTTCTCCCCATTTTATTTCAAGAACTTAATAACAAGTGACCAGAGTTATTCAGTAAATGTGAATGTGTTATCTCCTCACATCTGGTCTAACGTTTGAACCACTACGCCACAGAGCTCTCATTTAGGCTGTTAAAAATAAGCTTTTATCTTTTGCTGGTATTTTGTATTTTTAAAAGTACTTTAGTTTGGCAAGATTTCCTAGAGGATTGTTTCCATTTCACAAGATCTGCAAGATATAGACCAGCTTGGATGAAAACCCTGGATATTTTTCCTCCTAAAAAATGATGCTATTGATTGCATTAACTCATAGATGCAGTTTCTGAAAGGATACCACATTTTTGAGAGGGGGTAGATGAAGGAGGAAAAACAACTTTCAGCTACATAATCAGACATTTTATAGTATAGAGTTTAAACCTGTTCTGAGGTCACATTTCATGCAATATTCAAACAAAGCTTGAAATAGTTTTCAATATATATCATAGCTTCTTCATTACTTTAGTAAAGCTAAATTTCACTGGAAAAGATTATTTCAGGCCCTCCCAAAAGTTGAGAATGATATATTAAGAGTCAAAAGTTTAGTGGAACAGAAGCTCCTTTGTTTCTCTTCCACCCCCAGTCCTGCTTGGCATCTGACTATACTTAGCCATATTTTCAATAGTGTCAATATTTCATACAGAAAGGGGGCTCTAAAAAGCTCAGAACTCTGAAGAAATCCTACCCTGCAAATATCTAAAAAAAATTATATAGCCACATGTGATCAGACATAAATATTAGCTTCCACATAATCTTGCAGTGCACATTTAGCTACAGTAAGCATTTGTATTGTAGGGTGTAGTGAACACTTTAATAATGTGGGGTAGACGAATAGATCAGAGTCCCACCCAATTATCTATCAAATATGTAGGCTTTACAGATTTAGTTTCCTTATCCATGAAAGCAGCCAAAGTCTACAATTGGACTTCAAGATCTTTCCATCTTTGGAACTCATAATTTACCCAATATTTATTTATGAAGAGAATTTATTTCAATTCATGTGGCCACAACTTACGAAGCAAGCTTTTATATCAGTTTATTAGTGCCAGGATCAATTTATAAAATTTACTAGCATAAGAGATTGCTCTACACAAACATTATCTTGAAGGAATGTAGTTCTAGACTGCACATATAGAGATTATTCCTTCTAAGGAAATACCATTGCAGCATTATCAACATAATTAATAGAGGGTGAGGGGTTTCAATATATTTTAAGCACAATACTAAGTCCTGCACAGGGGAGAACACACTTCAGTTGCAAAATTGCATTTTTTCAATCCATCATTTTGAAATAAAATCATCTATAAAACAAAACTGAGAGGGACAAATTGACAAACTACAATTCTTTTTCTTCTCTAAATGTCATGCAAATGTTGGGATATAAATGCAACAGAAAAGAATCCATCCATTGGGAAAACATATCTAGATTCCTGGGCCTAAAGCAAAAATAACCTGTTCAACACAATAACCACAAAACATAGATTTTATAAAAAGACCATTTATTTTTCATATAAAAACACACACATCACACAAAATCATTATAACTGTTCAATTCTTATCCTCCACAGCTATTCTGGAAATATTTTAAAAAACATCCAGAACTGCACTTGAATCTTCCCTCTTAAAATGAACAAGATATTCCATTTCCTTTATTCAAGATACTTCTGAAAACAAGTTCATTTCACATTCCAAGTGTCCTCAGTTTCTTTAAGTTGAAAATGCCAAAAATGATAAACCAGATCAACGGAAGCCCTTAGGATATTTGACTGTTGAACCCATGACTGAAGCTTTGACAAATATACTGAGAATCTGAGTCTTAACATATGAGTAAAAAAAAAAAATCTTATGGAAATAAAAGATCTATTTGAGGAATGATATAAAACTGGTACAATTGAAAAAAGAGTGCACTATTTCAGGTGTAGTTCAGAACAGGGCATGAAGCATCGCCTCAAATCCAAAGGGAGGAACTATGTCCTGTTGGCCAATTGATGCTTGGAAGTTTGCCTTCTCTTTCCGGTCCAAAAGAATGGGCAAAACTAGAGAGACAGGGAATCCTCAATGAATAATAAGAAATTCCTGAATCAAACCTGAGTTTCTTTCCACAAAGAGACAATGTCAATGTGCAACAAGTACTTGAGAAAATTCAAGCACTCTGCTGGGCTCATCTATTCCATAATTATTGCATTTAAGTATGTTTTTGTTTCTTCCTCAAACTGTGAGAACAAAAAGACATACGAAATAAAAATTGGTATGAAAGTATCATTTGTGCTTCACAAGTGTTTCCTTATCAAAATTTTACCACAGAAATAAGATGTTTTAATGTATGGGCAAAAAATAATCTCAAAAATTAACTCGTACTATGAAACAATAAAGACAAAGAGGTTTGTTAAATGTTGTGGTCTGTCAATTTAAATAACTTCTAGGGTCATGCCATAAATGTCCAGTGTGAAACAGTTTGTTATGAAGAAGCCTTTCTGAAAAGAAGATTGGTCAACCAGACAAATCATTTGCTAAGCCCCCTAAATAGTTCCAAACTCAAACCATATTGACTCTATAAACTTTCCAAGTCACAGATTTGAAGAGAGAACTTTAAACTCTCGATATGCAAATTATTCCAGGGGCATCCATTTGAATATCCCAAAATTACAATTGCAATCTTATGATCACTTGATTAGGATCGAGCAGTACAAATCAGGACTATAACACAGCAAAGAGGAACCAAATCAATTTTGAGCTGATATTGTGCAACTAAAATTGGACAGTCCTCTAATAATAGTCCTTGGAATGTCCATGAAAGATGTTTCCAATGAGGCTTAGCCTGAAGCTCAAATACCTGTTTAAAACTATAAGTGGATATTTTTAAAAAATCAATATGCAAGTTAAATGGGTATTTATGCACAATGAGTGATCTGTACATATTCTTCCATTTCTTAGATGAATATACAAAAATGAAAGCAATAATCATTATTAAATCTGTATGAATGTCTGCAACCTGTGTACAATGTACATTCAACTCATACTACACCGGTATATTTGGAAGATCAACATTTTCTGTTCAATCTGAAGCATTTTGAAAAATGATTCATAGGCTTTTACTTCAGTATAATCTCTTAGCTTGATTCAAATCATATTACATTTAAAGCATAATGATTTTATTATACTTTTATTCAGACTTTTTATTGCTTAAAAATACTAGCTGTGCTTGAAGATGGATTGTCCTAAATCACAGGACAACCTCGTGGCTGTGGGATAACAGTATGTGGAAGACAAGACCTAAGTCTCTCTCTATAACAGCACCAAAAAAGAACCCTCTGTGGGAAAAGAGGGAAAAATATCTGTGGGAAAATTATCACCTTCCTAGTGACTACGTACAGTAAATGGTACACTGAAGGGCACAGCCCTTGGCATTGTGTCATGCACAAAGAAACATCTAGGAATAGGTATTTTCCCTTACTCCTATCCAATCCTTTTCAGCCATCTTTCATACCCTTATCCTGCAGTGTCAAAGTCTAATTGAAGTGGCAAGCTGGGAATCTGATCATTTGTTTGCTAGCCAAAAAGGATCCATGGCAATGTGTACTTGACTTTATTACAGTTCATTCCACATTACTATTGTGATTAGTCAGGGTCTGTCCCTTCCCCAAATTAGCCATGTGAGGATAAAGAGGATTTCTAGACATTTGGCCACTGAATTAATAATGTAGTTTTCATTAGAATGTTTAGCAGGCTCCATCCAGTTTCTGAAATGTTATGTAATGACATAAAACCCACCAGCTTGAAAAGAAGAAGCAGGAAATCTGATGGTACTTCTCTAAAGACTTAAGTCTCAAGCATATCTAGCTGAAAGAAAACAATTGTGATTCTCAACAATAAATCAGAATGGAGTGGGCCCTGTAAGAGCAAATTTATACAAAGTACATTTTTTAAAAATCAGTTTGCAAGGCTGCTAAAGCAGCATCATTTAAAATGTAAAAAAAAAAATGAATTTGAATCTCACCTAAAACACAAGAGGGATTTTCCATTAAACATACTGTATCCAAAGCACAGAAACATTTCCTTCCTTCTCTAGAGATGTTATCTAGAGATCATTTAGTTATAAGGCAGACCTTTTAATTGTATGCAAACAATTTCAATTCCACCCTCCTATTAAACAAGAAAAGGGTTTTGCTTTTGTTTGTAAATCACAACTTTTGGTAGTGAATCTTATTTAAAAGTCTGTGCAACAGCTTTCCTTTGAAATAGCTATCCCAATAAAAAGTGCCATTGGAAAAAGAGCTAAATGCTGACAAACACACCATGTGTTCTCAATGTGAAACATTGATAGAAAAAAACAGCTCCAGATCCAGAACAAGATCAGATGGTTCTGTTGCCAGGGCATTTTGGTTCACCATACTCAAGTCTGAGTAAATCTGGCCCTTCCAAAATCCCTCCATCCCCAAAATAAGGCCATCAATCTCTCTTCTTCAGTCCATTTCCATAGACATAAGACGCCGACGCTCTCGCCTAGTTTCTTGAACTTCCTTCTTGCAACACCAACGAGAACTACAGTAGCCAATCAGACAGGATAAAAGTCCGATAACTGAAGATAGGCCAATGCCAATCAACAGTGGAAACTTGAAAGCATTCAGCACTGATAGTGAGAGAAGGAGAGAAAAAAAAGTAATGTTATAGACAAATCACATGGAGCAACAATTTTTTTTACATGAAAAAAAATAGTATTTCTAATCTAATAAGAACTGGATTTTGTGTGTTATTTGTTCAAAGGACCTCCTTTTATTCCTTTTCTTCTTTGAATTTGACCTGGACTAAGACCTAGATATTTCATATTCAATATGACTGAACAGCTGTTTACTGGAAACTAATTATGACACTGAATTGTCATTCCTTATCAAGCAAGAGATATACAATGGCATATTTGTAAGATGGGCCAGCTACCACTAAGAATGAAAACTGTGTATCACCATACAACCAGCTCTATCTAAACTGTGGAAATCTTTATTTGTCTCTCACCTAGGCAGTTTTTGAATGAATTTTTGTAGAATTTTTATTTTATTATTGCAAGATACTGCATAAGGTACTGATATTAGTGCTATTGTTATTTGATCTATTGATTCAAAAAAATCATATGGTTAAAATTGCATATTGCCTTGGAATTTTATTGAATTATGAGAAATCAGGGAGGCTAGTGAAATGGTGGCTCAGTGGCTAAGATACTGAGCTTGTCAATAAAAAGGTCAGCAGTTCAGCAGTTCGAATCCCTAGTGCTGCATAATGGGGTGAGCTCCCGTTACTTGACCCAGCTTCTGCCAACCTAGCAGTTCGAAAACACGTAAAAAATGCAAATAGAAAAATAGGGACCACCTTTGGTGGGAAGGTAACAGCATTCCGTGCGTCTTTGGTGTTTAGTCATGCCGGCCACATGACCACAGAGACGTCTTCGGACAGAGACACTGGCTCTTCAGCTTTGAAACAGAGTTGAGCACCGCACCCTAGAGTCAGGAACGACTAGCACATATGTGCGAGGGGAACCTTTATCTTAGTGAAGAGATGTTTGTACAAGGAAAGGCACATATAGTTTTTCTACCTTGCAACTAAAGGCTGAGGGTAGGGAATTCTTAAGGAAAAGGTAAGGATTTTGCCTCTCATCTAATCACATCCAATCCTTTTTCTTCTTATCCAAATTGCAATATACAATAAAACAAAAACAAAGAGGAAAGATTTGACATAGCTTTCTTCTAGACCCTATTTGTTGCTGCTACATGAAATAGAAAATCCTGACACAAAGTTAAGGATAAATTTTCAGTGAGGACACTTACCATCCATCTTCACAGTTACAAGAATTGCTTTAGATTTTATTTCCTTTTCCTGTTGCCAAACACCTGCAGCTGACCTCACCCAAGGATTTACCAAACAGAAGTGGTTGCCAAAATCATGGTCTTCACAGCCATGAACTCTAAGCCGGTACTCCAGAGGGGAAATTCTCTCTAAGCTGAGATCACTGCTCCCATTTCTTCTTGCCTGTGTCACTATCCCTTTCCGATCTAGTGAAGCTAGGAAAACAGGTTCTTTGTCCATTGCAAAAGAGCGTGTGGCAAACCAGGAGACATCAAATGACATGTCATCTGGAATTGAAAATACAATAATAAACCCCAAAATAAGAGCAGGCATTTTAAACAATAACTTCAATGTTAAACTTCCTATCCACAGAATGAAGGGTTAAGATCATTTGTTTAAAGAATTTTTGCTAGACCAATATTTTTAGGCAAGTGTCAGTTTCTCAAAGCAACTGAACAATTATATCAAACCTAAATTCCTCTGTACTTATTGCTCCATCATAAAAGTCAACTTGAAGTCACTACCACTACAATTACTTTGGTCCTGCCTCTGGACTTGAACGGATTAGACTTTTTCCTCAACTTTCCAGGATACTATGACTTTTCCTTACTGTTATTACTACTACTCCCTCTTTTTTTGGTAGGATAAAATGATCAGCTCTGAGAATGGGGATAACAGAGTTGAACAAATTAAATGTTACTTTAATATAGTTGGGCTGAAGTTATACTGCTTTTTCAATGTAATAAATCAGTTTTCACATCTAATTTATAATGTTGTTTATCCTTTAGTTTCATTGGTTTAAATTACCTGTAAAATACCTTATTTCATATATACATGTCCAAAATTCTTCAGGTGCTTTCCCAAAAATGTTCTACCAAATGTAATGATATGACTGTGGTTTTAGAAATGTCTTCCCAGAGGTACACATACTTTTAAAATGTGTGGTGTATACTTTTTATAAGAACCTATCCAAAATACATGTAACTTAAAGACATACAAATGTCATAAATATATCATTTTAGTTATATAATATTTTATACATAAATTAGTGCTTTAATTACTGGCTTGGCCATCAAAAATAGACAGCACTTCCTTTAACAGAACATAATGGGACTTTAACATGTCCCATTATGTACTAATAACTTCCTGTACCACTGACCCAATTCAAATAACCTTTTACCTTCATATGTATATAAGGTATATGTCACTATATATGCCAATTTTACTAAGGAATACGCTCCCAAGAGCCTACACTGACTTCTACCTCTAATACAGAATGACAGCTAGTCAGAACCCATCATTTTTTTGTATTTTAATAGGAATAATTTTTATAAATCCATGAGTAGATCTGTACTTTTAAGTTCATTAGTTGTTGGCAGTTTAATTGTTGCATTCAATGTAGAATATCTTCGTGTATCCCACTGTAAGATGGAAATCAAATGTGGGAACTAGTCTGAATAAATTTGCCACACATTCCTACAAGCATTTGTAACACTGTCCTAGAGCATAAAGGTCATTATCACAATTGGTGAATACAAAGATGTGAATTAGACGTGTCCTTGACAGCAGAACGGCTTCAACTACTTCATTGTGTATATGGGAGAGTTATGAGAAATATACTGAATTGCATGTACTGAAATAGTTTAAATGATAGTCAACTGGTGAAAGGTGCTTAATTCTACTTTTATTTTTTATTAAATTTCCTACTTTTCCATCCTTAAAGTGGCTAATTATAAATTACATAGTATACTATTAAAATGATTTTATAATATAATGATTCAGACTATGCAACATTTTGTTTTTCACAGGTAAAGGTTCGTTTGCAATGTGTAGCACTCTATCTGCCTACAGCTCATTAAAACACCAAGCCTCTTTCCAACATTGTGAGGATGTTTTAATGAATCACAAGCAAAGGCTGTGTTCCTACTGCTGTGTGTTCCAAAGCAGCACTTCCAAACTGAATTTGGAGAAGTGCACAGCCTAATAGCAATCAAGTAAGAGCAGCTACAAGTTTAATTCAATTGGTACAATATTAAAGTGCAGGAGTTCTTTATTTTAAAGATTCCCAATGCTTCCATTCTAGTAAGACCATAGGTCCAGTTATCTGAGTGGGCACTTGCTTCCAGTTTTTTCTGCCCATCTAGTGTAACCAGGCAGGGTGGGTATGCTGCATGTCCCAGTACTTAAGCAGTATTATCTTGATGGGTCCATGAAGCATTGCCTGCCGTCTAGAATAATATCCCTCCCCCCCACCCTCAGAGATCTATATGGCCCCCATCCTAATAATGCTCAGGAAGCTATTAAAGATGCTTCGGTAGGATGGACTTACTTTGGTGTTATGTTCTTTATGGGGATGTTCATAATTCTTTTTGTTTTCCATATGTTTAATTCTGAGATGTCCAAAATAATTGGCTTTCCCTATAGCTGCCTATAAATTGTATGAATAAATATTGTAATACACAAAAACTCAGTTAATATTAATTCATTATTGTACTACAATGCAAGCTTATGCATATCCACTTGAATATGATATGAGATCATGTATTAGGATTTAATTCTAAATAAGTAATGTGAATATCATTGTGTTGCAAAAATTTATTCTGAAGTATACTAAAAGTGTGATATGACCCGACAAGGAATTCTCTGTATTTTGTTGTGTCTTGGATACAATTGTACCCAGAACAGATAGTCTCTAGATGCCACAAGCCATATTGGGCTGAGTAATAGCCAACAGTTGAATTTTATTCAGAAAGAAACTGATAGCGAGCTCCATTTCTGTAATAATGATATAATATAATAATAATGGGCCTGGCCTATTATTATTTTGAAGCTAAAGTTTCTGGTATCTTTTCAGTCAATTCCCTGTAATGTAAATTATACTGCAGTCCAGTTTAGAGATAACAAGCCAAAGGGACTGCATTCAGCACCGCCTTTTCTTTTAATGGCTACCTTTGGTGCACCAGCTGGGTAACGGCTTGATTGGCAATGGCATACACCTGGTCTTTGTGACTCAGCCTACTCATTTAAGAGTAATGGAACTGCTGAATGAATTCATTTTCAGCTTTTATTATTTTTATAAATAACTCAAATATATTGAATTCAACTTCTGTTTTCTCAGAATTCTGTGAGGTGAGCTGGCAGAGAAAGTAACTGACCCAAAGTCATCCAGCTGGCTTTCATGACTAAGGCTGGACTTGAATTTCTGACCCTATCTAATACCACAATTAACATATTATACGTGAATTTTATGTAGATTATTAAAAATATAGAGTGGTGCTTAAAAGTTTGTCTATCCTACTGAAGTTTCAATTTTAAAATATTTTAAAAATATTTAAAATATTATCAGCTGTCCAAAAAAGTTCTGAAATTAAATAAAGAGAACCCAATTAAATACATGGGTCAAACATTATACTTGTTCATTTATTTATTCAAAAGAATTCACAAATTTTTAAGCACCATTGTAGATATGAGGAGAATATGGAATGAAAAATGCATGTGAATGTGATATAATCGTGGATATTCTCACAAAAACTAAGCAGGATTAAATTTGGGTAGTACTTGGATGGGAGATCACCAGGAATTCCTAGTGTTGTGGACTTGTTTCAGACATTGAAAAAATAACCTAAAATCAGGAATGGTAAGTCCTTTCTATATTGTTGCCAAGAAATCAACATGGAAGTGTCCATGTGGTCATCAGGAGACTTTAAATGGATAAAGGAAATTATACTCAGTGTGGGACTTTTAAATGTGTTTTCAACCTGTAATTTTCTTAAACTTCATTAATTGCAGTAATATTTATTACTTTTACTGAACATTAACAGTGCAATTAAACAGTTTTCCTGCAAACTGAATGCTGAACTAGGTTTATTATTTATATGCACTGACCTGAACATTTAAGGAATGGTTCACATAGAAAAAAACATTTGTCTCAGTGCAGTAAGATTTTTTTCTAAATATTCTATTAGGCACTTTCAATACATCAGGACAAATATTAAGAATTAAGAAAGAATAGACAGATTCTCCAAAATGTTTTCTCAACATGCTGCAAAACAAACTTAATTTGTAGAAGTGAGCACTACACTAAATAGCTAAGGCCATATTAGTATGCTGAACACCTACTGGAACTAGACAGTTTATTCAAAGAAGTGTCCTCTGAAGTATACTGAATTTTGCATGACCACAAATATGATGATGATTAAAGATGACCTTTAAAATTTAAACCCTTTGGACCCTTATAAAATAAAAAAATGTAGATTTTCCTGAATACCTGGGCAGTTCCAGATGCTCTGTTCAACTTGATTAAATATTCAAAATTCACTGAATATGCTGATAAGTCCCATATTAATTAGAAAAAAAAACTTCAATTGGTATTTTTTTGGTACACAGAAAAGTAAAATGCAGCTTTCTGATTTAGCTGTAAACCTGGTACTTCACCCACCACTACTCGGTGTTTGCACAAACATCTTTTAGGGACAATCTAATACCAGATACTTGGCTATGGGGATGTAGGCTATAAAATATTCCACAAAATTTCCTTGATAAACAAATAAACTACCGAAAAATGGAAAACATATTCAAATCATACCTGGATCAAGTACTGTTGTTTCAATGGTGATGATGCAAAGCAAGTTTACCAGATCACCCCGATAAATGGTTGGGCTATCTGAATGCACTGAAACATTAAAAACAGGTCCTAGGAAGAAAGAAAAACAAGTGTTTATTCTATGTTGCTGCAAAAAAAAAAATATTGTGCTATATACCTATGCAAACCTGTGTAGTCAAATATGTGCATAAAAATTTGATCTGTGATCAAAACCTCACAGAACCAGTTCTTCATGCTTAATAACAAAGTATATTTTATGATGATGATAAACAAGCACTGCCTAAAAGATTTCTGAGCCTTTAAACAGAAACTAACTAACTAACAAATGAAGGTATCTTTCTATAACACATATTTCAGCCTGAGAGTGGCATGGAAACAAAAGAGGCAGCAAAAGATACTCTGGAGCAGAAATGTCCAAGGCACAGTACCTTGGGCCACCCAATTTTTTTTTTTTTTTAAGGAGTAGAAGCTACTTATTTTCATCCATTTTAATTTTAAAAAAAAACCAATCACAAAATGCAGAAACCCCGAACATCAAATTAATGAACTTCTCAGTGAATATGTGACTATAGATATAGATATAGATAGCTTTATTGATTAGGCTATAGGCCATATCAAAGATGTGAATATTGAAAACAAATTAAATATAACTTTAATACTATTCTTTTTATGGAAGAAGGGGCTAGGATCCACATAAATTATAATATAATCCCTGTGAGGTGAGGAATGGAAGGATAGATATGGAAATTTTTGCATTAGCTTTAAAACTTTAAAACGGCTGCTTGTTGTGTGAAGTAAAATCTCATGGACAAAGGCATACAGCATAAGGATTTAAATGAATGAGTTAGAAATGCAAGATTCTAAAGGATTGAGTCAAATCTGGGACTGGACAAGAAGCTAATGTTAGGATTTAAGAGTATTAGGAAGTCAGAGTGAATATATAATGTTGAATTAAGACTTCTAGACAATGATGCAGGACCAAATGTAAAACTGAAAAGTTAGTGACAATAATGTATCAGTAATCGAAGATTTATAGTAAATACTTTTGCTGAGAAGAAAGAGACATATGTAACTGAAGTTTTGTATACAGAAAATCATCTTGCGATAGACCAAAATTGGAAGGAAAGGACAATAAGGCAAAGGAAAACTAAGAACATTGTGCCTGTTCAATAGGACAGAAGGTATTTTCAATTGCTAAAAAGTACTCAGGGAAAATAAAACTTAAGAGGAAAAGTAAGGTGTGTGGTTTTAATAAATAATTGATATGGACTTTGACAAGCAACAAAACACCATAAAGTCAAGCTTTTATGCAAGATTATGGGTAGGTGTGCCAGACACTGATCACCTTGATTCCATAATTTTTCATTATAGAATCATTATCACTGTGTTTGACATAAAAATTTGATACCACTCAGACTTAGTTCAATTTTTTAAAGAAATCTGTTTCATTAGTTAACATTTAATAGGAACTCATAGAAGACAGCATTAAAGATTATTGTGTATCATTTCCCACATGGAGCTGGAAATAAATACGAATCATGATTTGAGAACTAAAAAAATTGAATAGAAAAAGTGTTTAAAAATATGGAGAAGTCCAACCCACTTGGAACTACATTACTCCTACAATTTACAGTCAGCTATTGGTTAAGGAAAGGAAAATGAGATAAGAACTTTTTCTGTTTTCAAATATTTCCCTTTATTTTGGTGATGTCTGTATGCCAACATTTCCCTACCTGGCTTTCTCCAGATATGACTGGTAGGAACTGCAATTCTCTTTGGAGAATTGTAGAAATTGCAGTCTAAAATATTGGGAGGACAACTGCTGCTCTAAGCTTATTCATGCTACACTAGTTGGGTTTTTGTTACAGCTGAATCAAGTCAGTAATCTCACAGGAGACATTCAGGAACACAACAAGTTTCTATTAAGAATATTATTGATTTGAAAACTACATTACTTTTTTGCCAATGCTGAATCAGCTGCAAGAATCAAACATACGTATTGCAAAGTAAAGTGTGGTTGTATTTTTGTTTTTAAAAAAAGTAAAAAGAAAACAAGGAAAATTAATGCACATTTCTTTCACATATGAAGACTTTGTGCAGTCTTGTGACTAAATTTTACTATAATGGAAAGAATTACTGCCATACCAAATAATTCCTAATTATTCAAAATTAACAATTTTTTTCCTCTTAACTGCATATTTGTAAAAAATAGAAGTATGAGACTTTGTAAGCAACCAGGGTAAAGTAATAAGGAGGATACAAACAAAGGAACAAGGAAGTTACTTTATTCTTTGCTTTTAGATAATGAAATCACAAAATGAACAGAAGATGCTGCAAATATAGATAATCAAAGTTATTTCATTTTCACATCAGCATTAGACTGGTGGTCATTTTTCTTTTAGTTAAGCTGAAATGTCTGTACAGATAAAGCAACTCCCACACAAGTAGGATAAATATTTATATGTATTAAAACTGTTCTGTGTAATTTCCAGCTCACTCAAAAATAGTTCTATTTAAATTAATCCTGTATCAAATTCAGAGGGAATTATTGTATTTTTCAATACCTTACTAAGCTACAAATGGAGATGAGGAAACCCAAATGTAAGGTCCTGATAAGAGTATTTCCGCAGCGGTTACTGGCAATATTTAAAGCGAGATTCATGGAATATGTTTTTCCTATTCAGTATCATTTGCACTTAGAATCTCTTACACATAAACCTCTTAGTTCTGCAAATGTACAAACAGGAGAAAGTAGAAAAAATAATGAATGATAACTATTACAAAAATATTTTTAAAAAGGAAAAAAAAGTTATATAGCTCTATCAGTTTAATGGTCATTTGCTACAAATATGTGGTTCTCAACTACAGATAACCTGCTACCTTCCAAATTAACAAACATTATTTGTCTATTTAATTATCAGTTAGATAAATTTTACAAAGGTTATTCGGATTATTCTCCAGGAACTCACTTTGGACAGATAATCTTGGAGTTGATGGGAATAATGGATGCTGGTTCAAGTACCAAAGCAGATAGTTTCTCTCATCTTCACTATAAAATGCTCCCCTCAGCAATCTGTCCAGGATCTTTAAAAAGGTACATTTCCTAACCAAATCTTTCCTTGTGCCCTTGCTCTATATAATCTCCTTCTTCCTTCTTTCCAATGTGATTCACTTGTTAAGCAATGGGAATGAGAAAACGAAGGTCGTCTTTTCCCAGACTAACAGGGGGAAAAAAATGGATGAAGAACTGTGAAGTTCAACAGGGGAAGGTGAGCTTCAGTGGTTAGACAGCTAGACTTCACAGGAAACCTTTATATTCCAGGCTATCTTAGGCAAACCACAAGAACAATTATTAACTTTCAGTAAATTATCAGTTTTGGAAGAACATTATATCTTTCAGACGAATTCTTATGTTGGGGCAGTAGGGATGGGAAATTTTTTAAAAAAATCAAGAACTATGTTTCAATAGAACTAATTTGTTGTTGGTACACAATGGTTTATGTTAAAGAAATTAAAGAGACCTGAATAAAAAAAATTAATGTAGAATTTACTCTGACTCCCATTTTCTTTATTTCTAACACTTTCCTGAAGCTATTATCCTTTTCTGTCTTTCTCAAGAATCTAGCAGCAGGGAAGAAATACCTGAGATCTGATAGCCTTTTTTAAAAAAGAAGTCTAAGGCCTAAATGAAGTTAAGCCCACAAGCTGCTTCCCCGGAAACTGGCAGTTTCTTAAGATAGTAGACAACAATATAAAACAGTGAAGGAATTTACTGGAAAATTTCATATTTTGGTGCTACTTGTTATCAAAATAATACAACATACATACAACATATGCTAAATATCAGGATGTGTTAACAGTCCCCATTTAGTATGCCACTTTATTGTAGTATATTTTCTCTCTCTCTCTCTGTGTGTGTGTGTGTATAGTATATAAACTTTTATTTTAGTTTATAAAAATCTTATTTATAATTAGGGCCTCTTAATATGAAAATATTTTTTTTAATATTGAAAAACTTTAAAATAGTTTTGAGGGCTATGTAACAACAGATTCTTTTAGCTCAAGAAATGTGTTTTACCCAAAGAAAAGGTTCACTGAAGGTAAAGCATTATAATGCATTATTCCTCACAGGCAAAGCCTAACACTGTCTTCAGTCTTAGTTCAGGGACAGTGAACCCTCCAATGACTCTTCTTGTAAGATTTACAGAAAAGAAGGAAATGCTACAAGGGAAACATCTTATCACACAGAGTAAATCAAATGAAAGAAAGGCATCCAACTATAACCCAACTGTCTCCTCAAGGAAGAAAATAATGAAAGTCTATGATAAATAAGAATTATTATTTAAAAAATTAAATAAAATTGCTTTAAAGAGATTGCAAATATTTTCTTAAAGAATAATTTTGTTAATTTGAGCATGATAGCCCTTAGAGTGAAGCACTAAACTATATCAGTGTCCCCTGTTAGTCATTTCTAGCCTCTGTAGAGCCTCCTTTGCTAGCTGAGGAATTCTGGGAGTTGAAGTCCACAAGTCTTAAAGTTGCCAAGTTTTGAGAGCCCTGACCTAGAAAATAAAGTAATCACTTATCAGTTGTGAATAGTTATTGTCTATAAAACATAAAGGCATTTTCACACAAAAAAACCTTGCTCTATCAATGTCCAATAGCAAGTCATAATTATATAACAAAAAAGCTACACCAGAAGTTGCAGTAAGGTGGGATATTTAATTAATGATTATTATTAAAATTGTTTGCCATACAAATTTTGATATTATTCCACAAACTGCAAGGGTTTATTTAAAAGTCATCCTATATTAAAACATTTTAAAGATTTTTTCACCAAAGAAATGAGTCAGAAAGAAAGGTGTGTGTGTGTTTTGCTGGTAGGAGGGTTCAGACTATGCAAACTATGAACACAGAGGAAGGTCTAATTAGAAGAAATAAACAGTATAAATAAAATATCTCCAAGAACAGCCAATAAAGAAAAAGAACCATTACTTTAGCTATGTAGTTGTCCAGCTCCAGCATTTTTAGTTGATCACTGTAAGAAAGAATAATTTTGAGAATTCTGCTTCCCACCACTTTTTGTTTTAATTTTATACTTAAGAGCAAACACTCCATTTCTTTTCTATTTTCCTTTTGAATGAATGCAAAAAGCCCAAGTCTATTTAATTGTAAATTAATATTACCTAAAAGCCAGCCCTACAAACTGTTTAGGAAATAAAGTAGCAGTATAAACCAAGTAAGGGAAATATGGCTGTGATATCTATTTATTTTGCATTACAGTGAAATTTAGCAAAGGTAAGTCACTTGATTTTCATCTGACTGAGAAGAAAGCCTAAACCATCTTCACTGTCACATGCATACTTTGAAAGCTCTACAGAAGATGGAAGTGGACACTCATGTTTATAGTCAAAGATACAGAATTCAAAACAAGTTCAAAATTAAGAAACAAATATTGCTTACTGTGGGACATACATAAGCGCACTGACAATTTATTGCTGAAGATATTTCAGTTAACATCTATCTGAACATGCATGTTCTCAAGAATATAACTTGTAATGCTTTGTTCAATGGACTATATAACTTAACACTTGTCTTTTCTCTACATGCCTTTCCCATTCCATATTAATCTTGATATCAGACTTTTAAGTATAAAGACTGAATTAGCATCTTGTCATTTAATATACACACAGTCCTCTTTTAAAGAACATGATTCCATGAATAACTAGATATTTTTTCTGCATGCACTGTTTTTTATTAAAAATTAATTATTCCACCAAATATTAGAGAAAATGTCTATACTTTAACTGTGGGCATCAACTGACAAAGGGCCATATCATAATTTCTGAAGAATATTTCCATCCAAGGGTAGAAAACAGAAATCGTTTTTTAATGTTTTTTAGGAAAACAGCAAAAGAATGGGGATTTGTGAACATAATACCAAGGGTATCAAGTTCAGGAAAGGCTTGCCTATGTAGTTCAGCAACATCTACTTTGCCATGAGGCTATACTGATGGAAAAGGACTAAAACATAGTTCTCTCCCCACAACTACTAATCAGAACTTATGATGCTCTAAATCATGGAGTTGCATATAATCATAATATGATTTTCCTACTAAAAAACTTGCTTTATACAACTGCCTTACCATTAATATAGATGGATGTGTCAAATTCATGGCCCACAGGTCTGATGCATCACACGCTGACCATGCCCACCCCAGTTTTAGCGAAGGGGCGGAAAGTTGTGATATGTCACATGACGACAATGTGACACCACAAGTTTGACACCCCTGATATAGAGAGTAATGCAAACTTCGAATGTCAATAATTTGAATCTACAGGAGTTCTCCAAACCAAGAAATATTGTCATACTACAATTTCCATTGCTCATATTCCCTTTGTGGCAAGATTACCGAAAGAATGAGGGCTGAACAACTGCATAATCACTGAATGAAACTGGGATTGTTTTATTGCAACCTAGTTTTGGGGCTTATTTCAGGATAGAAACTGCCATGCTCACTCTGATAGGTTATCTTTCATAAAAGAGAGAAGCAGGACATTTTAGCTACTATCTCTGTCAAATTCTCAACAACATTTAGTTTCTTGAACCATGGTATCTGACTGGATGATTCCATGACTTGGAGACACTATGGTGTTGTAATGCTTTCCCTACCTGCACAGCCATTTCCAAAAAAGGAAAACTGGGGTTTTCTGTTCATCCCATAGCTTTCCCATTGCCAAGTTCCACAAAATTCAATACTGTCTATAAAATTGTTTACAGTCTATATGAAGATGTAGGGAGACGTCATCCAGAGGCTTGGAATTAGATATAAAAACGTTTTTTTCATCTAAACTAAGAAACAGTAGAATTGCTGAATTGATAGCTGTCTCCATCTTTGAAGTTGTAAAGATGGCTGGGATTTAAGCAACTGAATAATGATCTCTCACATCCTCTAAGTCAGGGGTCTCCAACCTTGGCAACTTTAAGGCTGGAGAACTTCAACTCCCAGTATTCCCCAGCCAGCTTCGCTTCTCCAGCCTTAAAGTTGCCAAGGTTGGAGATTCCTGCTCTAAGTTGTGAAGCAGACTAGAGATGTTTTGCAACTCTGTAGAGAATTTTTTAAAAAAATTGTAACAGTACAAAGCAAACTGGCCACTTTAAACTCTACTTATTTTTCCTTCTGTGGACCATGAATGGATGGAGTGAAGTGAATAATGATTAAACATGAAAGTTTTTTGTGCTCAGAAGAGTTAATAACTCAGTTGATACAGTTGATTCTGATCTTAAGCTCTTAACCTCAAACTTACTCCTTTCTCTGCATGCAGAAGGCAACAACAAAGCAGAACTGAAGTTGATCCAAAATAAATGCAGAGTGGAAAATGATAAGTGTCTATTTTTTTTTAAAAAAAAATAAAACTTTATGTAAAACTAAACAAACTCAGAAAAAAGATGATTGTAAATTAGATTCTTTTAAGTTTATTTCAAATGAAAAAAATTTTTTTTAAAAAATGAGGCCTTTAGTGTTTTATTTTACATATACAAATATATATTTTTAAGAGGAATTGGTATGTTTATTTCTTGCCCATCTACAGGCATCCATTTTACTCATGTGTAAATTTATGCAACTTATTATCATCTTAGGGTGTTATGACCAACAAAGTCTTAAACCCCTTTTCATAGGCATCATATAATCCTAGCAATATGCATCAATTAACAGCCTAGCTAAGACGTTTTCTTCCATATACCAGAAAAGACCCAGTAACAATTAAATCAGAACAATGGATCACTGTTGCCTAATCTGACAGCCTTGAAAAATGCCAAGTTAATATTCTAGCAATAATTGTACAAATGTGCTTCTCTCTTCCTGATTAAGGACCGCTCCAAGACTTCATACATATTCTCTCAGTACAACTTAAATATAGAACAAACTGTACCTTGGTCACTGAGTCAATGTCTTTTGACCAACAACTCCATTCTGTCTGGATTAATGTATTATATCAAGAATGAGCCACTTCAGGTCATGAGACTATATGAAAAAAATAGAAAGGCAATGATACTCAAAAAGCTAATATGTCTTCTAACTGAACAAGCAGTCATATCTATTAGAATTATGGGACATCCAGAAATATTAATGTTATAAAAGTGTATGTACCTACTATAGATGCATATTATAGAAAGGAAATAGTGAGCATAACATTTAAGATATCTGTTAGATATGCCAACTGCAGTTACTAGAAGTATTAGGAATGGGGCACAGGACATGGGAATGCAAAAGAAATATTTGGACCAGATTAGAATTACCAAATATATCCTCCTTTTTGTCTTCATGTCCTCTGGTAGACAAAGCCTTAAAATCAAATATTGTCTCACTTTTTGAATATCTAAAAGCTACCTGAGTGGCTTTTTTCTGCAATGCCATAAGTAATACTGACCTCAAATTAACAAATTCAGCACTGTGACCTTAATTAGTTGATTAGTACCCTCTGATGGGCTTGCGCTACCATGTGAAACTGACAAGACCTTAATCAGTTATTCACTGAAGGCTTTAGCTTTATAACTGGCTCTAAGACATTCTTATAATTGAGAATCAGATCTTCTTGAGGTAGGAAAAAATAATTTCATATACATGTGGGCATTAGTACTTTTTTGCTATAACTTTTATTGCAGATGTCAGGGCACTTAAACAATTACGAGTGTACTCCTTTTCTTTCCACTTGTCCTCATGCTCAATTGTCTGTGTCCTCCTTTGCCTGTTCAGATATCTGGTAATCCTAGACCAGATAAATGCAGAATATAGGCTAAACAAATTTTGGGAAGACGATTCTTTAATGCCAGCAAGATCTAACTTGGAAAACACATACTTAAATATAATGCAAGTAACAGATTCAATATATTAAGATTGCATAAAAGAAAATCTGAAAAACTACTGGAAAAGATAAAACACACTGTAAAAACCCAACATTTCTCACTGATCCAAATGACTTTCATAACAGGGTATCATGATAGCCAAGGCAAAGCAAAGCATGAAAAGCCTTAAGCAGCAGCAAGGATGCATAATTGAACATAGGCTTTAAATGTCAAGCAAGAAAGGACAAGATATTGCAGACAAGGTGTCAATGAATTCATAAAAACAAAAAGAAATTGAAAATGAGAGATATTTTTAAAAGATCATAGAAATCATAAGAAACTTCACAGCAAAGGTAGAACTCTTCAGGAGTAACCATGAAACAGAACTAGTAGAGGCAAATGAAGTTTAAGGAAGATGGAAATATTGTATTTGAGTCACTTAGGAGAGATGGGTGGTATAGAAATGTGATGAATAAATAGATAAATAGAACTTTTAAATAAAGGAAGGAATGAGACAAATCTACGTATTATCTCCATGTTGTTTAAGTTGTATATTAAACATCTTGTTAAGAATCTCAGGACTAGAATACAGGAAGTTGCTGACTTACAACACCAACTGGAATAGAATTTCAGTTGTAAGTCAGTGCAGCCATAAATTGAGGGGAGTGGAGCTGATTTTTTTGATAATTTGTTATAATTTGTTACAGCAGTTATTAAGTGAATCATGTGATCATAAGTCTGAATCATGTGATTGTTAAGTGAAATGCAGTCATTAAGCCAATCCATTTCCCAAATGGGCATTTTTTTAAATGGAAACTGACAAAAACATCATAAATTGCTGTTACATGACTGCAGATGTTGCAACTGGTAATACATGCCAGCTGGTTGTCAAACACTTGAAATGGGGTCATAAGACTACAGGGTGCCTAGCATGACATTTTATGACACCCAGAAGTGCTTTATGGGTCATAAAGCACCCTTGTTGACGCAGTCGTAACTTCAAATGGTTGTTAAATAACTAGCCATATATCAAAATCTACCTGTAGTTTGGAGATATACCATTACTATAAACATATTGAAAATTGCAGATGATATAATTTTGTAAAACTTGAACAGTAATGTAAAAAATAGAGAGTAAAATCATGAAGATTGTGGTCTGACCTAATTGCATCTAATTAATCTTAACTGAGTAATACTACACGTAAGTTACAAAGAGAAGGAAAAAAAGGAACCACAGACAGTTCATTTTGGTTATACATTTGTAAAGATGAAAACTCTTCTTGAAACGTAAAACATTCAGGAAAATTGATATCTTGAAGCAACTTTGGAAGAAAACCAAATTAGTTACTAACAAGTCCTTCCAACTTCAAATAAAAATCAATATAAAACACAAAACTTATCCTAAAACTATGAAAATTATTTATTTGAAATATCACTTCTTTTAAATATTCCTACATTTACTTCATTCCTAAATTGAAGGCTAGTGTATGCATTGGTAGCACTTTATAATGAAAACTACAGCTTCATTAATCTAGTATTGTTTTAAATGATACTAAAACAAAATATAAATATATAGGAAAAGAAAAACCAATTCAGTTTTCTGAAACAATATTCTATGCCAAGAATAGGAAATATGCTAGAGCTATTTTACAATGTATTATAAATACAGAAAATTGTGTTTATTGAAGGAAGACCCAAAGTTAAAGAAGCATTTCCGAACCATAAGGATCTGCAGTTGGCTGCCAGTTCTTGATTTATCTATTTTCTTCATGCTCTCCATGTTTATTGCTAATAAAGTCTAAATACCATGGTGTTGTGTGATACAATAGATAGCTTTTACTTGCCTCCAGGCCTACAGTGACCCACACATCTGAGAGAAGGTAAAACAGCAGGCAGGAAAGCTGCTTCATTAAACAAAGGAGAATGTCAGAGGCTGGAAGTATTAACGAAAAAATGGAAACATTTTTGTAGTCTCATTTTCACAGCTGAAATTTTATGGCTCTGAATGTCCAATACTTGCCTAATTCTGCTGAAATTAAGAAATTGCTTGCTATTTTGCTACTGCATGGGAAATTGACATTTTTCCTCCCTTAAATATCTCACAATATACTTTCTCCCACACATATTTAATACTTTTGAAGGTATGATCAATGCTTATTTTCTCATACATAATATAAAGTATAACCTGTGTTTGCATGTGATCTTTTTCTTTCCATAGGTAAAATGCAATTATTAAAAGTGTCATTATTATCAGCTCTTTATACAAGAGTGATTGTGGTCTGGAATAGGAAGTGGTACAGGGGAGAGTGATAAGTAATGCTTAGTATCTCTAAACACTACTCACCATAGAATCTATGGGTCTTTTCCAAATTTAAATTAATTTCTTGGCGTTTAATAGAAAAGGAAGTTAGCAAAGTTAAATACTAAGTGCCATAAAATCAAAGCTATGTGTATATTTATTTCATTCTGAATAACCTTTTCAGCAGTTGGGTAGGAGTACATGCTGATAGCTACAGCTGCAAGAACACTGAAGATACTATGGAAAGAGTAGGGAGTGTCACTCCCATTAGTGAATTATGATGGAAGAGGAAATAACAATATCACATCAAACTGGGTATATTCATGCCTTATATTTTTGCAAATTACTCCAGAATGCAAATAATATATGACAAGGTTCAGGGGCAAAACTATTACCAAAGTTCTGAGTTAGAGTTCTTCTAGAATTCTCTATTTTACCATTAGTAGTACAAAAATAAAAACCTGGAGAAATTCTGGTACTAATTTTATAAACACAGATACAGATATATATTCCAAACTGTTCACTAGACTGGCATTTGTACTAACCTGAGGTCTGGAAGTCTATCTGGATAGGATTGGAGAAACCATCAACTGCCTTCCGCCATCTGCCTCCACCCCCTGGTGACCATGCGGTCACCTCACAGCGATATAGCCCGGCATCAGAAATCTGAGTCTGGTACATCCTATAGCGGAACTCATTTTCTTGGATCTTTTCCAAGACTACACCATCCACTCGGTCCTGGTCTGTCCAGTCTTCCCTTCTAACTACTGAATCTTGATTGAGAGAAATGATACGAGTAGTGCCATTTGTTCTTGTCCGATCACTAAGAGACTTCATTGCTGTAATGAGGACTGAATAACGAGGAGTCTTGATGTTTTGGGATGACACCTTGCAGGTCATTTCAAATGTATGCCCTGCCATGAAGAATGGTTTCAGCTTCACAGCCTCTACAGTCAGTGTGTAATCTGAGAAGAGGAAAGGAATCACAGATATAAGCAGCAAGCAATTGGTGGATAAACATTATGCAGTAAGCAAGGGATTATGCTGTTAATATCCTACAGACTATTTCAAGTTTTTTTTTTAAAGAAATGAAGGGCTTCACCATAGTTAGTTAGATGTAGACATATAAAGCATCACAGGATAGTGTGCACCTCTGCAGTTTCCCTGTACTCAATGGTGCTTATTACCAAACATATACAAAGCTTTAGTGCAAATTAACAGCAGGTTTTACAATGCATGAAAACAGAAACAGTAGGAAAGCACACAGAATAATTACATACTGATAATTTCAACATTTTCCTGACTGAAGTCCTAACTGAGTTTTAATAAGAAATAAGAGCTTTGATTGAAAAAAATTGTACAAATCAACACATGAACATCATCAGAAAAATAAACTTTTCTGAACTGGTAATACTTCCTATTATAATAGGTTTAGGGAATAATCTATCAAATATGAGAATAATTCATGACATGATTACTCATCCATAAAACATATCTCAAAATAATAGAACATTGGAAATTTAATATTTCTCATCATTTCAATTTAATTTTAAATTTTATTTTATATGAATGGCTTTTCATTCCTAACAGATCATAAAACATAGAATAACACAGTTAAGGAACCTTCAAGATCTTCTAGTCCAACCCCTTGCTGAACTAGAAAGATACTATACCAGGGTTGTCAAACTCAAGTCCCATGGACCAGATCTGACGTGCAGGGTACTTCGATCTGGCATGCAGGGCTGTCTTTGAAACAGTGAAGAACTGGCATGTGGTGCCCCTCCCAGCAAAAAAGGAGTTTGGGAGGGCCACCTGAGGCCCTCCCAGGCTCCGTTTTTGACAACAATGGCTTCTTACCACTCTGCCAGCAAAAATGGACTTCGAGATGCTGTTTTCGCCACCACAGGCGCCCCTGACATGAGTGATGTTGAGCTGGCCACCCCCGCCCACCCCCAAGATCAAACACAACCCTGATGCAGCCCTCAACGAAATTGAGTTTGACATCCCTGCTCTATACCATTTCAGACAAATGGCTGCCCGGTCTCTTCTTAAAAGGCTCCAGTGATGGGAGCATCCACATGTAACAACTACTGTAATACAGGATAGCTTTAATTACATCTATTCTTATTTTTTAACAGTGACCAACCTGAAATCAAGTTAGTAGTCCGCAAAATATTACCTCTTTATATAATTTCTTCTGCTTGCAAGACAATCTGATTTGTAAGACAAACTGGAAGTGTCCCATATGAACAAACAAACACAGTACTGCTCAGTAGTGTAGAGCAGTTAATACGTCACTATATGGAGAATAAAATGATCTTGAATATACAACTAACAGTGTTACCAATTGCATTCTACTGGACAACTAAAGGACATTCTGGTAAAAATGAAATAGTCATTACATCATTGTAATGGATCACCGAAAGAGATAAATATTAAGAACACTGCACAAATATTCTCTTAGCAACACCATAAAATCTACTATGCAAACCACTCAAACAATGATAGTTGTAACAATAGCAACAACAATATTTTTAAAGAAGCTGAACATACTTACCGTATTTTTCGGAGTATAAGACGCACCTTTTTCCCCCATAAAAGGGAGTGAAAATTTAGGTGCATCTTATACACCGAATGTAGCCCCGCCCACCTCTGTCTCGCAGCAGTTACCTCCTTGCAAGCAAACAGCAAAAAAAAAAAAAACCCAGTTCCTTTCAGCTTCAGCACAGTCTAATTAGCACAAGTTGATTGGATCGGCCTCCCGACTCTCAGCTGATTTGCTCTCAGCTGTTTTGTGCAGGGCTCTGCTGCTTGCTGCAAATTGCTGGAGCAGATTTCTACACCGAGCATCTCACCTAAATGACATATGATGGTATTTTACTGTTACTAGAAGCTTAATTTTTTTCACTCATAAATTATTTTTAAAATTTGAAAATTCCAGGATTATCATAGAACCCTAAAAATATAATATTGTAGGAAGCTGCTTTTTTCCTGTAATAATCTTTTTTTCAGGTTGATCTTAAATTGCTTCCTGTTGAGAAATGCTGTACAGTTACTTTCCCTATCACATTATCTGGCAAGTTTCTTAATAGCTGGAAAATTTGTAGTGTAAGGAGAAATTTATATTATAAGAACCTCCTTTTAAAATATAAATGTATATTCTACAAAAACAAATTTATATCAAATAAATTGCATAATTTTCCTCAACATTTCAGAAAATTGATACTAATCTCAGATATCATCAGACTGAACTAAATATCTGCATTTGTAAGTAAATGGATATAACTGAATTTTCCTGTTTGAACTTACAGTGGTTTTATCCAAATTTAATTATCCAGTAATTAATTAAGCACTTTACCAATATTGGTATACATACAAACTGGGTTTTCCTGAAAATAAGACCTACTCAGCAAATAAGACCTAGCCTGATTTCCATAATGGAAGCACATATTTATCCAAATACAATAGATACAAATAAATTAAAAACATATAAGGATGTCTTAAATGAAGAAGGAAAACTAAAAACAAGAGAAGAATTGAGAATGCAAAATGTGGAAATAGAGTGGTGGTCATATTTGCAATTAAAATCTAGATATAAATCTGATATGGAAAAAACTGGAATTCAAATGGAACCAAATCAGTTGGATAAAATTTTATTAGGCCCCAATGAGAAATTATTAACCAAAATTTATAATTTTCTATTGGAATATAAACTAGCAGAGGAAGTAGTTAAAGAGAATATGATCACATGGGCGACGAATTTTGGGTATGCAATAGAATTAAATAAGTGGGAAAAATTGTGGAAAAGTATTAATAAATTAACATTATCTGTACCATACAAAGAAAATGCATATAAATTGTTCTATAGGTGGCATCTACCACCGGCGCGAATTTCTAAAATGTTTCCCGGCACATCTCCACTCTTTTGGAAATGTAAAGCGCATAAAGGGACATACTATCATATATGGTGGTCATGTCCCAAAGCTAAAAAATTCTGGAACAATATAAAAATGCAACTGGAACAAATAATAACTCAAAAGGTGCCATTAAAACCAGAAACTTATTTATTAGGAATACCTACAAGCAAATATGAAAAAGAAATAATATATTTAATAACATACATTTTGACTGCAGCAAGAATTATATACGCACAAAATTGGAAACAAGAAGAGGTCCCGACTCAAGAGAAATTAATATCCAAAATTATGGAATGCGCTGAGATGGATAGACTTACCAAGGAGATCCAAGGAAAGGAAGAATCTGAATATTATCTGGTCTGGCAAAAATGGTATAAATGGTTAGAGGGAAGTGAAAAAAAAAGAGAAGAAGAAAGAAAAATTAAATAAAAGAAAAGATATCAATAGAGTAAAATAAATTTTTATATCAAATGAAATTTAAGAAAGAGACACGAGATATCAATAAAATAATATCATTATATAAGGTGAGAGAAATATTGTATATTGAAGAATATAGGATATTGATATTGTAACAATTCAGATATTATAGGTAGATGTTATTAAGATGATGCTTGTTATAAATTGTTTTACTTGCATTTATAAATGTATTATGTGGTTTCTTAAATTAATAAAAGTTTTAAAAAAAATTTTTTAAAAAAAAAACCTAGCCTGATTTTTAAACAATATAAAGAAAGTGAAGATCGTCATCAGCAGGGGGTGGGGGTGGCCAGCACCGGAGGTAGTGTGGGGACCAACTGTGTCCAGTAGCAGCCGCAGCCAACACAGGTGAGTTGATTACCTGACCAAGCAGCAGGCGGAAGCAGACACAGGGGTGTGGTAGGCGATCTGGATGTGATGTGTGAGCCACAGGAAAGCTGAGAGTCGGTGGGCCGGAGCAGGCGGCCGGCCACGAGAGGCTCATCTTTGCACAGCGGCACCAGAGCAGGTGGAAGCAGAGGCTCGGGGGAAGGCTTTCCCACAGCCCGCACGGCGCATCTGGTTTGCATGTCCCCCCCCCCCGGTGCATCTGCTGCCATCTGCTGCTTGTATAAGTAATCAACTCACCTGCGTTGCATGGACGCACAACTCCCAAGTGTACCAGGTTGCAGCCGGACGTCATCCCGCGCATGCTTGCTACCTTTTGTGCAGGTCCCATGGGGGCACCCAACTGGACTGATACCCTGAAATTGTGTTTCCCTGAAAATAAGCCAAAGTGCTTATTTTGGAGCAAAAAAAAATATAAGACTGTGTCTTATTTTCGGGAAACACGGTAATAGCAGAAAACCAACTGTATATGTAGTTGAGATTATTATAGGAGAGTATTTTAACTGCTTCCTAAAGAAGTCAAATCAATTATTTTCATCACTGGGGAATAGATAGTTAGATATAGAGATACTGACTCTGTCACTGTCTTAGTTGCTTGAAATTTCTGTAAGAGGCCATCACTTTAAAACATTTATAGCCTGTTCTTCTACCTGTAAAGAATTTGGAATTAAAGAAGAGCCTTGGTAGTACAGGGGTTTAAGGCACCCTGTTATTATTAAGACCAGCTGCAATTACTGCAGGGTTCGAATCTCGCCAAGGCTCAAGGTTGACTCAGCCTTCCATCCTTTCTAAGGTAGGTGAAATGAGGACCCAGTTTGTGGGGGCAATAAGCTGACTTTGTATAAATATACAAAAGGATGAAGGCTATTGCTGAACACATTGTAAGCCGCCCTGAGTCTTCGGAGAAGGGCGACATATAAATCAAAATTAATATATATATATATATATATGCATTTCTGGTACTTGCCAGTGTTTTTACTTCCCTTAATCTGTTCTCTATTTCTACAATCACATGTTTTAGATTTACAGCACAAAAAAAGGCAGGTTATGTACCGTGGATGTAGAATTCTTATTACAGAAGTGAACTAGCTTGGCATTTAGAACTGTTTATACAACAATGCATTATCCTCTAATATAAAATACCCTGAATGTCAAACACAGGTGAATCTTTTACAAGGCAATGGGGAAATAAGTTATTCCAAGCTCACAATATACTTCACAAATAAAAACTACATACTACAGATACCCTCCCTCATGAGATACACAAGGTAGTTGTTATGATTACATTTTGTTGTGTTCAAGCAGCAGTTTTCACAACAAGTAAACACTAGAAGATGATAACACTGACAACTATATTAGCACTAGAGGAGGGAATGATACAACACTATACAAATGGAATAGTAAAAGAGAACAAATCAAGGTAACAGAAGTAGTCTAAGTTCTCATTTTGAGTATTAAACATGC
Source organism: Pituophis catenifer annectens (assembly GCF_029215685.1). NCBI lineage: Eukaryota > Metazoa > Chordata > Lepidosauria > Squamata > Colubridae > Pituophis > Pituophis catenifer. Next base: position 91,297,064 of record NW_027256884.1, read on the forward strand.
TTCAAAGATAGCAAAATTAATTTTAAAATGAAGCAGAAAAATATGTTTCTTATATGAACAGTTTCCACTTTTTAACTATTAAGTTCTTACTTAAAACCATTTTATAAACTATGCAGTTCTAAGTTAATTAGTATGCTATATATCATTAATGCTCAAAAAAGGATGTAGTTAACATTTAAGCACACTTTCTTTGCCTCTTCAGAGGTAGCATTAGGCAAAATTGGGAAAGGTGAAACATCTATCATCCAAGGACTGAAGAAATGGTAGCATATTTGAAAAGAATTCCTGAGCACATCCTTTTTAAAGGACAGATTAAATGTGATGTGGAAGATTTATAAATACAAACCTTTTCACATCATATACATTCTGAACAGTTCAAACATAAACAGTCAGAAATGGCTACATTGTTAGTTCATGCTAAATTTGGATATATTCTTAACACATGCACCTACTTCCCTTCCTCCGGGAATTACGGGAAGAGAAACTGAACAACAACAACAAAAATGAAAATTTAAATATTACAAAAAGAATTAAAATTCATCAAGCTAGCAGCTCTTCAGAAGTCACAAGTCATTTCCAGTCTAGGTTTCCTGCATTGGATTTTTGCAGTTTATTGCATCTCTTATCTATCTTGTTTGTATTTGACAGCATATCCTCAGAGAACCCTCTAAATCCCTGAATAAATTCTTGAGAGGGTAATCCACAGCATGGATTAAATGCATGTGATTAGGTCATTAATGTAAGTGCCATGATTTAATACATTTGCATGAGATGTCATTTGCATGTTGCATGTGTCATAATTGCGTTTGTTATGGGGTGCTATTAATTCATAGGTATTTATTTGGGAAGAATCCTCATATTATTGGGTAAACAGAGTCTATTGCAAAATTTGAAGAAATCTGAAGTAACTGTCACATTTCTTAAATTGTCTGCACAAAATTCTTGTGGATTTTCAGTATCATACCTAGGTTGTTGTAAGAGTAAAGCCTGAGGTACACTGAAAGTAGACTCTTGTTGCCAGGCATCTAATGACAGAAGTGATTATGGCAATTCAGGAGGAAAAACTGATTTCTTATATATGTTTGCTACTTATTTATTATTTATTTTTTACTGTTAGCAAAACTGATGCAGCACAATTCGAGTAAAAATGTTTGTATATCTTGCAATTTCAATTCTTCTTACTTTCTCCATTTCATCACCAACATTTCTTATGTTTTTATAGAATAATATCAATTTCCTTCTATGATAAAAAGATGGTATGTGTAAGGATATCCAAAAGGCAAAAAAAAATATTCTTTCTTTTCATCTCCCCAAACAAGGAAAGTGTCAAATGGCTTTATTTATTTATTTTAGCGTATGGCATCGACAAAGGTGTGACAATCACTGATATACAAATTTCGTTTAAATAAAGCATCAGCAAGTACAATATGGGAGATAATATATGAAATTAAGATAAAAGCATAATAAAATAACCATAACATGCAGCCATAGAATTGCAATGGGATAGATGTTCTAATTCAAATGGCTTAATCAGATCTATGGTGGATTGAAAGCCACAAAACCTATGCAGTAATACACGTATTTGCATTTAAAGCCACATGACTATTGGTTTTCCGCTCAAAAAGATTAACATAGCTCTCTTTCTGGAAACTATTTCATTTCTCCAGAGTTTATTACCATTAATATCAGTAAGGATTAGTTAGGTCCACTCATCAAAGTATCACCATATTTTGCAAGAAGTTAAAAAACACTACAAGGCTTTTCTACTTTTCTAATTTCAGTCATCTTTCATCTGTCAAAAGAAGCAATCGGAAGTAGGATAGGAAGGATAAACAAGACAGTTTTGTGGAAATTTTAAGCTTACTAACAAGTGAGAGAAATCAACTGATTCCCTCTCAACTAAGGTTAAACAATTAATTCCCCACATAGCTAAATGTAGTTTTGTGTGTGCTAATGATGCAAGTCGTTTTTAAAAAGAAAAACTGATATAAGCATTTTACTCATGAACTTAAAAACATGGCTTAAGCTAATCAACCCTATTACGACAACTCCAGGGAATTCCTGTCTAGAAGGAATTACTGTTATGCACCAACTGAGAAGAGATTATACTAGTGGAAGTATATGAGGACGAAAAAGGAGGGAGAGATGAAAATTATCATTTTCCATTTTGTCCCCTTTTACTTAGCCAGAGGCTTTCAAAAGATATCTAATTAAAATATAATAATATGTTTAGATTTTTTTTCTAGGAATATTTTATGACCACTGGAATTATAATAAGTAGTTTAGAAACAACTGAAGTAAAACATATTTTCAAGATACCTGCATGTGGGTAGTTCCTTTAATTTAATTGTGCCTATTTATAGAAAGATCTGTCACTGGCTTTTAGAAATAGTATTAAAATATTGCTCACCAATTAGTATTTTAATGTAATTTACTATATTAAGTAGATCAACTACATTTGTTACTACAAGTGAAACTGTTCCAAGGGGTTTACAGAGAACCTTATTAATAAATAATTAAGATGTTCGGCAGCAATCTAGATTCAAAGGGAAGGGGGAAGGAAGATATCAACAAGTAAGTGCATTAATACTTCATTCTTGATATCATCTTTTCTCCTTTGAATCTAAACTACTACACTGCCTTATAAAATATGATAACTAATGTTAGTGTAATGTTCTCTACATTAACAAAAATGTAGACTACACCAGTCATATGACTATGTTGCTTCGAAATATACCGTATTTTCCGGCGTATAAGACGACTTTTTAACACATGAAAATCTTCTCAAAAGTCGGGGGTCATCTTATACGCCGGTGTTGTTCTCCTGTAACCAGGCAGACCAGCCCGAAAGGCTCTGACCAGCCTTAAATAGCTCTGACGATCCAAGCCCTGACGATCTGCTAATCAGGCAACTCAGCTGGGATCGCCAGAACCATGGAGAAGGAAAAAAGTTTTCCCCCTCCAGCTTGCTTACCTTAGCTGCTTGCCTTGCTTTGCTGCCTTGCTTCGCTTGCCTGAATCCATTCCATCAGCAAGCAACTCCCTGCCTGCAATCAAGCAGGCAGGGAGTTGTGGACTTCAACTCTCAGAATTCCTCAGCCAGCAAAACAAAGCTGGCTGAGGAATTCTGGGAGTTGAAGTCTACAAGTCTTAAAGTTGCCAAGATTGGAGACCCCTGTTCTATTAGGTAAGTTTTTTCCCCCTTTGGGATCTTTAAAAAAAAATAGTTAATTGGGGGTTTCTTTAGTTGTTCTTTTTTAGACCTAGCCATTTAAAGTTTAGGAAGCTTTAAATTTAGCTTTCATATAAAAATAAAAATAAAATAATATTTGTGCAGCTTTCTGAGATTTAGTATGTTTTTGTAGTGTTTCACTCTAACTACACAAACACACAAAATCTCACAAAGCTGTATGTGGAATTTTGTGTGTGTAAAGTGTGAAAGTTGGGTTTTTGGGCTTTTTGTGGCTGTGTGAGGTTCCTGCTTGTTTCAGGGGCCATTTTGGGTCTAGCACAGCTGCTTTTACACTGTGGGTGAGCCAGTTGTGTTGTGTTGTGTTGTGTGTGTGTAAAGTGTGAAAGTTGTTTTTTTGGGCTTTTTGTGGCTATGTGAGGTTCCTGCTTGTTTCAGGGGCCATTTTGGGTCTAGCACAGCTGCTTTTACATTGTGGGTGAGCCAGTTGTGTTGTGTTGTGTTGTGTTGTGTGTGTGTAAAGTGTGAAAGTTATTTTTTTTGGGCTTTTTGTGGCTGTGTGAGGTTCTGCTTGTTGCAGGGGCCATTTTGGGTCTAGCACAGCTGCTTTTACATTGTGGGTGAGCCAGTTGATGTTTTTTAATTTTTATTTGGCGTGCGTTGGAAGAGAGGTAGTCTTATACGGCGAGTATAGCCCAAACCCTATATTTTGACAGGAAAATTCGGGGGTCGGCTTATACGCCCAGTCGTCTTATACGCCGGAAAATACAGTACTCTTAGAAGATGTTACTCTTTTAAAAATATTGGATAAATAGGGGAATCATAGACTTCAAAGTAACCTTGGGGTTCAATCCATTCATCTGCTAAGTTCAATGAAATCTTCACAAAAGGTCTCCCAGTCTCTATTTATACTATCCCCAAGGAAGAAATGGCCATTGTTTATTAAAGCAATCTGTGTCAATGTGAAATGGCTTTCTGTTAATGTTTAACAGAAATCTCTTCCTTTGAATTTAAATAATTGATTCTGGTCTTATCCTATGAAGAAGCAATCGTCTGTATTACAGTCCTTTGGCACCATTCTCTTACTTTCTTTTAACTATCTAGGAAATAAAATCACAGCCCAAGAAAATACATTATGCACTTCAACCAGCTAAAACC